>NC_135563.1:18092150-18742150 GCF_964340395.1 Glandiceps talaboti | reverse complement strand
CTATTGATATATCCTCGCGGTGGAATGGGATGGGGATGGGGGGGGGGGGGGCTGGGGACTACCATTCTTAATAACAGAATTGGTATTACTAAACTAGCAAATAATACAGAGACTTCTTCTGCTGTTGAGATTGCGTAGTTTGGATTGAATTGCAAGTTAGTCCTTCCACTGAATGAAAAGGTTTACACCGGGATTTCATGTCAAAGTATCCCTAGGCCCTCTATCGATAAATCAGATGACAAGCGACCCGCGTATTTAGCTTACAAACATTTCCCCTTTTTTGGTCAACTTTACTCTTTAAACTGTTTTACGTGTATAGAAGAACACGTTGGCAATGCACCAAACAGGCAAGAGCAGATGAAAATTTAAAAACTATGTTACCTGATATAAATATATTTAGGCCCTATATTCACTGTGTGAGTGTCCGGCATGTCGAAACTGTGAACCAAACGTTCATCTTTAGTCGGTCCAACTGAAACACCAATAATATGTATTATATTTCTTGAAATAGATGTTATATGCATTGTATAATACTACTTAAATATAAAAATAGAATATTATTAAAACATGATATTTTTAAAATAATGGTTTCAGTATTTGAACGAAGTTAAGTACACCGTCCCTTGTCAGTGAAATTGTTAAATTAAAACCTTTTGTTTCATTGTGTTGCAGTTGCTCCCGTTTTTACTGGACAACTTGAAACCCGTGTTACAGCGTACGAAGGGGAAGATGTACGAGTGAAGTGTCCTGTGAAAGGTACTCCACGACCAGACATCGTCTGGTCAAGCAAGGGGGCACCTATACCTCTGGACAGCAATAAACTATTACAAACCAGACAAAGTTTAAGAATATTAAATACATCGCCAGAAGATGCCGGGACGTATTCCTGTTTTGTCTCGAACGAACATGGACAACTGTGGGCAAACTTTACCGTAACAGTTCGAGGTACGTAGTATGTAAGGTGTTTTCTTCTGTTGAGAATTCTGGAACAAAAACGTATTTTCCTAAACCATCGTCGTAAACCACAGCCTCTTTTACGGCACAGCTCTGGTTTGCGAGAATGTTGAAAATAAGTACAATGAGAACCACTCAGAGTCTATAGCAATTATCAGGTTGTTAAAATTTTAAAAGTATACAAATTTTAATTTTAAAAGTATGCAAATTTAGAACGTTAACTTATCACTCATTCACGTCGAAACAGTAAGTTTGTTTTATGACAAAATAGTACAGATGTCACCATATTTATTGATGAAATCATAGTCTGAAGAAATAAAGTAGTTGAAAGAAAAATCGGTTTAAATGTAATGTTCTGTTTTATAATTTCTATAATCTATCTTCAGTTCCCTAGCTAGTTGCCTATGTATGAGTTACAACGGTCTTCATGAATCAGCGTTCACCCGTCACGAAACAGTATTGTGTGACACGTTTTAGACTGCGACACTACCAAACCAGAAAGACCACAGAGTTTCAATTAGGTGGCACGATGTTTTTAACAAATCTAACACAAACGTATTTTCTTACAAAGTACACAAGCAGAATAGAGGCACCAGAGCGAGAATGCACATGAATGTTATATTTTAGCTCATTATATTTGAATCTTCCTCAAGTCCGAAAATGATGTTGATTTTTAGTGAGATAAAATGTATCATTTTATATGCTTGTCACGCTATCAGTACTTGCATTTTTTAACATGTATGTAATGTAACAAGACGTTCTTTGAGACGTAAAAACATCGAGTTGCCAAATTGAAACTCTATATTCGCTCTGGTTTGGTAGTAGTAAATGACTGCGAAAGCTCGTACTATTCAGTTATATGTAAACTTATCCTTATTTTTTTTTCTCCGACCTAAAAAACAGACAAGACTTTCATGATGGACGGCAGTGAAGAGCGTAAAATAGACACAACAAAGAACAAAACAATTTTGAACCCTGTGTACCCACAATTTATATCGCCAGAAAGAATGGCACACTTGGTTGTCAAACCAGTGGGTAGTCATGTTAGGCTTCGTTGTAACGCCGAGGGCAGTCCAACACCAACCATTCAATGGTTGAAGAATGGAAAAGAAATTCATCAGGAAATAGAAGGCCAGGTAAAGTTTGTGGTTTGCTATTGACAAAAGTATGCACGTGTGTGTGTGTGTGTGTGTGTGTGTGTGTGTGTGTGTGTGTGTGTGTGTGTGTGTGTGTGTGTGTGTGTGTGTGTAATAGTATTAAAGATGCTGTAATGTTAAAACAGACAAAATGCGATATTCATTCATCTGGTCTTTGTAACTTAGGCTGAAAATAGGGTCGGGGAGGGGGTGGGTGAAAAAGTATATCAGCTCTAAACCTTTGAGTCTTTACTGGAACGCTTTTCGTTTTATCTATCACTTTCAAATATATCGACTTACATTATTTCAACAGGTACGCCATGAGCAGCAGAAGAGATGGATACTAGCTCTCGAAAACATCCAACTACGAGATGATGGGATGTATACATGTATTGTTAGTAATACACTAGGGAGCATTAATATGACGTATCAACTCAACGTACTACGTAAGTTCAGAAGAATGAGTGGTAGTCGTAGAGATAATCGCAACAATAGCACTATGGAATGACATGGTTGTCAGAGTTGTAGTAGTAATAGTTATTCATGCATACTTCACATCTACAAGTTAGTAATATGAAGAATAAGGGGTGGGGGGGGGGCACCAAAATGAAAATATATGGTGGCCATACGGATAAGATGTGGGTATCTATTATGTAGTTTTGAGAAACAATTTTAAAACGACTAAGATCAGGCCTGTGTTTGCAACTCAACGGCGTGCATAAAGTGTTATGTTATCGTACGTAGTGATTTGTAAAACAAATTGGGTTACGTCATATTCAGTCGCGCATGCGTCAGTCGCTTCCACAAATATTGATGAATGGTGCGTTTGAAGAAGTAGAATAGTTATAATGATAAATACCATAACATTTATCATAAACATGACCAAATGAAATGTTTAAAAAAAATGAAACTGCAAGACAAACAAAAGCGATTATATTTATCCACAATAAAAAAACAAACAAACAAACATGTTTGAACTGAGCAAGTTCATACGTGTGATCTGGCAAAGGAAAGTCATCAGCATAAAAAGGTGAAAAAGATATCAGTTAGCATACATATGGTGATAGACCTACTTTCATGACGTTAGAATCAGAAAAGAATCCATCCTGAAAAGGTACTCATTAAATATTTTATAAATTTCCCACATAGATTTGTAGGATAGTACACGTGAAATAAAGTGATTGGTTTTGATCAAATTCACAATAGTATACAAGGAGTCCCTCATTTTCGTTTGATCAATTTTACTAACCATTTCTTGTTCGTTTTTGCGCTGTAGTTTAACATTGTGAATGTTTTATATTCGTGTGGAAATAAGTCTATATTGTACACTTCCATGTTTTCTGATGTCATTATAACTACTAGTCTGTGGTCGCAATCCTGCCCTAATCGGTCTGAGAGCTGAGTGCTAGGGCGATAGGACACGTCGTATCTCACAGACTACTTCTTTACATACTAATAGTGTTAATTTCTGTGTATCCCTTAACATCATTTCATCATAGACTTATTAATGTTGGCATCTGAAAGGGAAAAATGTTCATATATATTTCCCGAAATCTTGTAGTTGTGGACACTTGATCAGACTGTGGACAATCGCGTGCGTTTTTAAAAAAGTGGAAATCAGTAAACTATTATAATAATTTAGTGCAAGATTAATTCATAATCCCATGAATATATAATAATCTCCTAATTTTCTTTCATGAAAAAAACATAAGCAACTATGATCAGACACAGACAAGTAAGAAATATGTTGCTGATCTGTTTCTTACTTGTCTGTGGACAAGACTAACTGTGAATGTACCCTAATGTTACATTAGGTCATTCACCTATCTATATCTATAGATTTCAACAAAGAATGTAAATGTAATTTACTTGTATGTGTTTCCCCCCCCCCTCCCCTAATAGTGTATGCTAAGAGTCAAAGCTTTGCTAACAGTGTCGTGGGTAAAGGATTATTCCTAATGTTCACTCTTCATCCCCCCCCTCTCTCTCTCTCTCTCTCTCTCTCTCTCTCTCTCTCTCCCCCCCCCTCTCTCTCTCTCTCTCTCTCTCTCTCTCTCTCTCTCTCTCTCTCTCTCCCCTCTCTCTCTCTCTCTCTCTCTCTCTCTCTCTCTCTCTCTCTCTCTCTCTCTCTCTCTCTCTCTCTCTCTCTCTCTCTCTCTCTCTCTCTCTCCTTTACATATTGATTTAAATAAACTAAGTGAAAGGTACAAGCAAATGATTAAGCTGTATGTATATATTTTTACAGCACCAATAATTATGAAACCAGATCTACCAAAGAATATCACCGCTGTTGTGGGTACAACTGCAGCATTTAAATGTGATGTATTTGGAAGGGAAGTGGTTCCTCATATTCAGTGGCTAAAGCATCTAGAAACAACAAGACGTGTTGATGACGTCATTCAAAAAGTCAAGGTATGAACTTTGGACAATTGTGAACTTAAAGTCGGTTAACCTGAAATAAAATGACGTCCGAATCGACAAATATCTGACAGATATTGTTACATTTTATCATGTTGACAGGAAGTTAAAGGATATTTGTTACATTTTACTCGTAAGAGTTTTTTCACCTGTAAGTGGTCATTTTCATTTTTATTTAATATCTGAAAAAATAGTGTACGTTCTTTAATATACCGTACATGATTTGGCGAAGATCTGCTAAGATAGGTGTGACACTTTCCCCTTCACACTCAGACGCAAGATAATTCTGCATAGTGATTGCCATTGTGTCACAAAGAATCTGTAAATCTTTGCTTTGCTTTGCTTTTTGTACACTTATACATAGCTGACCTTTTCAATACAAATGGCCGTTTACTTTCTTTCTGAAAGTAATGAATGACGCAAATATCCAGTGAATCATTTACATTCTGGATGCCTAAGATATCTATTTATATATACCATCACTATGTATACTCTAGATATGCTATTTAATCGTTTTTTTGTTGACGAACAACAAATCGATATATTTCATTTATTCACCCAGAATTTATGGTTAAATCACCCGGATTGGCCCTGTGATGATATCGTTAAGGAACTGTTTGAAGAAGAACCCCAAGTTATATGCCTTACACAGGTAAATATGATATTTCATACACTATACCCAATCGTCATCGAATTGCTTCCATGGAGCGTTTCAATGCTATAGACAAGCGACAGGTTGTAAATTTTACAGAAAACAATTTACATATAAAATGTTTGGTTTTGAGGCAAATGAAAGAGGGAATAAAGAGGGGAGTGGCAGTATGCGGGAACAATTACCATGATTCTAAATGAGAGAGAGAGAGACAGAGACAGAGACATAGACAGAGACAGAGACAGAGACAAAGACACACAGAGACAGGCAGACAGACAGACAGACATACAGACAGACAGACAGACAGACAGATAGACAGACAGACAGACAGACAGACAGATAGACAGACAGACAGACAGAGACAGGTAGATACAGAGACTAAGAAAATGTCAATCAGAGAAACAGACCTACATAAACAGGTATAGAGAAACAGAGATGGGAGAATAGAGGCGAGGGGTTAAAGCCAGTAGCCTATTCACATATTAACTGCTAAATTTCTTTCTGTAGCCCCCTGTTGACGTGACGTCATCGAATACATATCAGAAAAAGTTATACGTCAGTGATGTCGATTTTGACGACACTGCTACGTACAGTTGTTTGGTATTTAACGATTCAAAGGTGGTCGCTCACGGTAGTGCTTGGCTGTCTGTTATCGAAGCAGAAGGTAAGCTTGTGTAAATTTTATCGACGATATCCTACAAAGTTATGTGAATTTAATGTTTTCATATGAAATATCTGAACAATGATGTCTCTGTTATCAGATTATAAATTAGCTATAATCTATGGATGAATCAACAATCTTAGACTTTGTTTGATCCCCTTAATATGAGATTCGACTGGTGTAGGAGGTTACGTCCAAATGTCAACTTAGAGTTACAGAGCTAACTCGAGGAGACGGTTTTTGAAAATTCAAAACTCTTCTAGAAAAGCTTATTATGTGTTTGTTTTTGGTATGAAATGAGTGTAAAATCCTCATATAACTCTTGTATAGCCTTGACAGTTTTATACATGTACAGTTTCTCTGTGATTTTGATGTCCAAAATAGTTTTCTGCGCTAACCCTAAAATTATGTCGTTGAACAGTTCATTGGTTTGCCCAATACGAAGCCTCAGATCATCTACAGAATCGTACACCAATTCTTCCTGCGAGATAAAAACAAACGCAAAAAAATTGTTCAGATCTTGACCGTGCCCCTTCAATACAAGTATCTTATTTGCAGAACAAGTACTAACAATTGAACGACAAAATAACGAAATGTTGTTGCTTATCTAGTTCCAGAGTTGCTGACGTCATCGAATGATGTGCCGATAGTCTACCCAACAAACTCAAACTCTACATTGGCAGTTGAACCTACACGTCATGCGCCTCAGACATTACCATGGAAACCAACAACTCTTCATTTCATCATTGGTGGCGCTTGCATAGGATTTCTTATCACAGTAATTTTGATCGTCATCATCTGCTGTTGCATTTGTCGACGAAGGAGGGCTCGTAGGAGTAAACACACTGTGAGCAACGGTGTTGATAAACATTCAAAAAAGAAAAAAGAGGGAAAATCAGAAAACATTGAGATGAAATACCAGGAGGTAAAAACCAACTCAGACAAAATTGAAAAAACTGATGAAACTTGCTTGGAAGGTGAACCCGAGGGTGAGCCTGACGAGACTTGTGCTTTGCGGAAAGACGACGAACATGATGAAGGAGACGAGACAGATGAAGACGAAAGTGTCAAAAGTAATTCAAGTAAATCAATAGAGGGCGATATTTCAGACGAAATACCGGATCAACCAGACAAAAACGTACATGTTGCTATTGCAGAGCCCGATTTGTCGAACTCGGACACTAATTCAGACATTGAACCGATTGATACATAAACAGTATTATTTATATGTGCAAACCTCTCTATGAGAGAAAAGACTATATTTTTATCCATCAAGAAATTGCAGGGCAATGATGTTTAGTAAACTCGGAACAACTATTAATGAGTAACTCTCGGACACTACCTCGTCAAAAGACTTCTTGACATCTCGGTCGATACGACTCGTTTTTTCTCTTGCCAATATTATTTACATGTTTAGGAACCTATCATTTGTATGGGTGCTATTTTAAATAATATAAATTTACATTTTTAATACAAGCAACTTTTTTTATCAGTTTTCCTACAGAAAATTCTCATTTTGTCAACTCAGCTTCAGCTCCATTTCTGAAAGACAGCAATTGCTTTGATAAAATTTAATATATTTAAGTGTAACAATATATATTATTTCCCACTTTATTGTTTTATATCTCCAGTTATATAATGCATATGCATACGGGGCATTTTTAAGTCATGGGAAGTTGTAGCGAAGCTGCAAATAGATACCTCACATCGAGGTTCTGTAGATAGAATTAGAATTGTCGTTGATGGCGCTCTTTTAGTCGCACCTAGCACATTTTTACGTCCAGAGTGATGAAAGGGGCACTCGCAAATGCGAATCCCAAGTCCTTTAGTTTTCTGAGACGTACCTGGAATATGTCATTGTGCTACCGCAGACATTGCTAGTTGTCTCAAATTTTAAGCAACAAAAAGGTATTGAAGAAATACGATCTGTGTATCACGATAGAAAATTTGTATCATCTCTCCAACGGAAGAATGATCTACGTATTTAGTTTTCTACCAAGTCTTGTAGAGATGTTTTCATGCATTTGACTTGAAGGCTGGTGCATGTATAAACAATTCAAGTTTAGTTATTTTAACTGCATACGGTTGGTATCCTGCTTTTCATAAATATACAATAAATAAATATATATTTTAACACAAGCAATGAATATTGAAATTATTTTCAATCTCTTCATCATCATCATCATCATCATCATCATCATCATCATCATCATCATCATCATCATCATCATCATCATCATCATCATCATCATCATCATCATCATCATCATCATCATCATCATCATCATCATCATCATCATCATCATCATCATCATCATCACCACCACCACCACCACCACCACCATCATCATCATCATCATCATCATCATCATCATCATCATCATCATCACGATCACTGTTGTTTCATCACAGTATGAAAAGGTGACTGGACATACATAATCATCATTAGACAGGAATGTCAATGTTTGAATGAATTAGAACAGTTTTATACATTTAAAAAAACTTAGGTGTTGTCGTGTGGGTAGTGGCGCCAGAGACACGTGTACCTGGGATTTTGACATTTGTAGCTAATTTCTCCCACTTGCAGCACATTTTTTTAGCTTATACACTGGAAGAAATTTTTTTCTGTCTTGAGTTGGTCAGCAATATTTTACTTCACTTTTGGCCTATGGCACTTTTTTTTCTTGAAAATCCAGCTGCCCACGTGCACCCCGGAAATCAAATAGTGTACCCTTCAGTTCTTAGTTAGATAGAATGTCAAGCAACTTTCGTTCTGGACAAACAATATATGTCACATATTTAGAAGTCGTCACTGTAAGGACCAATTTTCTAAACGCATTTACAATGTTAATATTCATGAAGTCAGCTTATTTGCATGGTTGGTACAGTGCGCCCTCACACGTACATGAGAATGCTACAGCAAAAATGGCGATAACCAGTGGAAAGTTGCTGTCGAAGTTTCGTGGTTGTCTAACTGCTGCTGTGGCCGGTGATGTGTTAGGATCAGATTTTGAATTTTGCTTGGCGAAATATCCAGAGGTTGTTGAACATGTTAAATCTCCTGAAAAAGCGTTTGCCACAAGAGGTAGGTAAACCACAAATCAATCATCGATCATCGTGAACACGAAACGCGGAAGTGCTCATCATGTACAGTCCCTTTTCACTCAACGTAAATGTTATAACAAACTGTAAATTATTAAAGGCGCAAGTTGGTATTTTTCGAGTTAAAGGAATCAAACGAACGAAAAAGATTGATATTTTTTGCCATATTTTCATTCTTGACAGACGATAAACACCTTTTCGATAATTCAGCACACATTTCCATGTTTAATTTCAACTCGGGTTCAACTTTAACACTTTGGCTGTCTAGGTTCCTCGTCCACATATTTGGGAAGGGAGTCTCTGCAGCTACGTGCCAGTATGCAGCCTATAACAGAAAAACATGGTCTAAACATTATTGAACTATTCCAAGTACTTGTATATTGTTTAGGCCTACCTCATCTGTGGTCAGACGAATCAATCTGCACAGTTCAATCTGCTGTGAAAGACTACGTTGTCATGGTTGTAACAGTCCAATTGAAGATGATACAATAATTGCAAACTATGCAGATAATAGCTAATTTCTAGTACTACATGCAGACAGGGCTCAATTCCATCTCTTATTTCTTGAGGAATAGAGGGACAACTGTCAAAATAGAGTCCCAACTGGCTGTCTGCCAACAGAAGTAACTATACATTCCAGATGGCCATTGAAACATACAGCTGTACAGTACACGACTGATTATGAGATGTTTGTCGTGTAATCATAAATATTGTATCATTCTGCTATATGAATTCATGTTTAAGGACAAACTATTTTTACTTTATATTTCTTGTTAAAATATACAGGTAAGTTAGAGTTCACAGATGACACTGCTATGGCTAGATCAGTAGCGGAATCATTAATCAAGAACAGAGGATACGATGCTAAAGACATGGCTCAAAGGTAATTTATAAATCTTAATCAACCGAGGTTGTATGGTGGAAGGGCCCGACTTTAGGAGGACCCGTAACCAGTACTACTGAGGTCCACAAAACCCATATCTGAGCTGTAAGGGTTTTCTCATAATATACCCCATGGTGTGGCACGGAAAGATCATTTGAATATCCTGAATGGTGCATCATGGGAAATGTGATGATAAATATGAATCAATCAGTCTTGTAAACAGTTATTTTACATTGTTTGTAACTACAGATAATGTAATTATGATTAGCCTGACCATTGTAGCAGGTTTATTGAATTTATAACTCCAGATTTAGTTGTACAATTACTACAGATTGTCCCATAGTCCTTTGCAGCTGAGCATGCTCAGTCTGGATTGCAAGTGCCCTGTTGAGTGCATCCACCTGCTCACCAGCCAAGCAGTTGTCACACCTCAAAATAATCCCCATTTCATGCCCCTGACTTATATTACTGAAATAACCAGAGACACTAACATACAAGTATTAGACAATGTGATTAAAATATGATAAAAGTCAAGTCATGTGTATTTTACTGTCCTGTGCATCCTAAAATGTTTGTATAGATGTCTTTTATTGGCTTCTGTCACTTCTGGAAAAAAGGAATTAGGTGTCAACCTTGCTATCATGCATATAGCCTATTGCTATACAGTTTTACTGAATGGTGGTAGACCCTTCTATATTCATAATCTGGAAGAACCTGTTCAATGCTTTTGCTTAAGGGATGGGGAATATGTTTAATGTTGGAAACATTTGTATTACAATGTACCATTGTTGTGGAGAATCATTATAAAACCCCAGTGGTAAAATACTTGGAGAACTCTTGGTAGATTCTACCCACTAACCACCCTGATCAGTGTGCCTGCTAAGCCAATTTGACACACCACTGGCGCACACACTTTCTAGTGACGCACCAAAGTTTGGTGTTCCCCTATCTCTTACTATGTGGTGACTCACAAGAAATGTCAGGTTTTATCATTTTGACTCAAAACAACAAAATTTAGCTATCGTTAGAGGGCACACTGACCCTGATAAACAAAAACACTACTGTATAGTGTATGTTGTAGTCTCCATCAGATAAGCTAAAATGCCATGGTGTGCATTGTCTTTGATAGGTTTGCCGAGGAATACAAGCGGGAACCACACAGAGGCTATGGTGCAAATGTCATCACTGTTTTTGATAAATTACTTGACCCATCTTTAGAGGATGTTTACAAACCAGCCAGAGATCAGTTTGATGGCAGTGGTTCCTATGGTAATGGTGGTGCAATGAGAGTAGTTCCTGTAGCATTATTTGCATATCATGATTTTGAAGAAATGGTCAAGGTGGGTCACAGTTCATAGTTCAAAGTTCATCACCCAATGGTGTTCACAAGGAAACATACAGATTCTAAATACAAAAAGAAAGCAGGATGGGTGTACATGATTGTAGCTCATTCATTCTAATCACCCAAAAGTTCAACAAATTTGTATTTAAGAAAGTTTTACTTCTCATAATTAATCTTTTATCTACATTTTCAAAACTCTGTTGTTATTCCTCTTTGCAAATACTGTAAACCTAGATATTTCCGCTTCTAGAAATTGTTGCGATCTTCAACCAGGTTTCAAAAAGTATGGTATGCAAATTTCTAAGCCTGGTTCACTGTGTTTATGTGTAAGATCTTAGATGGCATTTTAGTCACTACTTATTTTCACGTTTTAGTTTTTGAGCACAATAAAGGAAAATAAGTCTTCAGTGAAATATTCCAGGTTTACAAAAGTTAAATATATAACACCATGATATTTGCTTATTTGATAGCTTGCCAAGAAGACAACCCTGCTAACTCATTTCCATCGTCATGGTTACAATGGAGCCATATTACAATGTGCAGCTGTACATCTAGCATTACATCATGATGACAAATCTCCACTGGATGCAAATGAGTTTCTTGATAAACTTATAGAGTACATGGATGAGATTGAAGGTGAAAGGAGTGAAGGAACAAGAAAAAAGTAAGACAATGACTTATCCTTTGTGAATTTGGATAGCTTTTCTTAGAGTGACCCTATTTTTTGTCCTGTTTCTCATTACCCGACCAACCCAAATTTTCATTTCCAACATCAAAATGAAAAAAATATTTTCAATTTCACCCTCCCTTAATATTTTGTGGAACAGCGCCCTCAGTGGGAAGAATAAGCAAATGTCTGGACTGTCATCTACAGTCATGGCGGCAATGATGACATGTATTGTGTAGAGAAGCTGTTCTGTTTTGAAATGTATAACTTACAAGTTTGTGATTTATTGGCCTCCAGTATATTGTTCAAATATTATAGAATAAAGAAGTGTGCAATACAGAATTCAACTTGTGGTTGTAATGTCCAAGACCTGGTATGTAGTTGTTGAACGAATTTCATGCATATCAGTTATCCAAATTGAAGTGGTGGTGGGGGGGGGGGGGGGATAACTGGAAGCAACATTTGCCCTTGTTTTAACATTTAATTGCACATTCATGTATATGGTTTCAGGGTCAAAGGTGAAGGAAGTGAAGGTGACCAATCAGATACAACTTCTAAAACACTTTACTGTGACAAACTCAAGACAGTTAAAAATCTATTGGAAAACAAGATACCAAAGGTAGCTGAAGTTGTCGAAAAACTAGGTAATAAGGAAAAGTGTGCATGGGGGTAGGGTGGTGTATGCATATGTGTGTGCATGTAGGTGTGTTTGTATATATGTATGCATGAATGCATTTATGTATGTGTGTGTGTGTATGTATGTATATATGTATGTATGTATGTATGTATGTATGTATGTATGTGTGTGTGTATGTATGTGTGTATGTGTGTGTATGTATGTATGTATGTGTATGTATGTATGTATGTATGTATGTATGTATGTATGTATGTATGTATGTATGTATGTATGTATGTATGTATGTACGCTATTAATCTCATCTTTCTATGTATAAATTTGAAACTTTATACAAAACGTAAAAGGTTTTTGTTGAAAATGTATTTTTTACTAATCTCTGGTCAGAGTTGTGCCTTTCATGATAAAGTCAGTTATTGATTGGTTGAAATATATCAGGTGAGGATTCAACAACCAATCACAGTGTCTGTTATGGTTTGCATGAGGTTGACCAAAAGAAGGTACTGCACAGTTGCCATCCTTAGCCCAAAGTAGATTTTCACTTGTTTTCTAACATGGAATCTTATGCCCTTAAAAGACCCTATGCACATACGATGAATTATCCAATTATTTCTGTGTTGGTTAAATATAATGATTTCTTTCAAAATTTCAGGTAATGATGTATCTGCACACAAATCAGTTCCTACTGCGATATATTCATTTCTACACTGTCTAAAACCAAGTCCTAATACATCCACCAATAGCCTTGTCAGAACAATCACACATGCAATATCATTGGGTGGAGATACTGATACCATAGCAACCATGGCAGGTGCCATTGCTGGTGCATATTATGGGATGGAGAGTATTCCTGAGAATTGGAAGACATGCTGTGAGGGCATGGATGATGCGGTGCAGTATGCAAATCAATTTTATGAATATGTCACAGAAAAAGAAAGTTCAGAGTCAAAGTGATGTAGGAAGTGATTTGATAGCAATTGTTGATAAACATTAATGTTTTTGATGTGCATGATATATGCAAGAATTTAATTTTTTTAGTAAATTTTTAGTATAATCTATACAACAGGTAAGTCATGCAGAATGATGTAAATAATAGTTCTTTGTCAAGGACTATTTTCTGTATGTAACATAAAGTTCAATACTTAACCAGTTACTTGTTGAAGGTTTGTAATCAGAACCACACCTATGTTTTTACTTGACCCCCCCCCCCCCAGCTACTGGCTGTTATCTACATCACTGCTACACTAGTCATCAGTTTCTTCTTATCATCAATCTTGGACGCAATCAGTAAAAACATCAGTCCATCATTGTGTCATCTTTTTGCAGTAATTTATGCAGTAAAATTCAATGAGGATGATCCTAGTACAACATATTCGCATCACTAGACATTTATGATTGTACAGAAAGTACTGTCACCACCCACTACATTGTAAAAATGTTTAATGCTTTCGCTGCGAATAAAATATTTGTGTGTTCCTAGCCCTTGAGTCTGGCTTCTTCTGATTTTCTATGCTCTTGTACATTGAATATAGTCTTCAGGTGGGTATGGAATGACGAACAGTTGTATATCTTGTACCCACCTGATCCTGTGTGTGTTTTTGGACCTTATCTCTCAAAGCTTGCAAAGTGATTACATATTACATGGGACATAAATGTTATCAGAATACCAGCCATTTTGTTACCATACAGAATTTGTATGATATGTTAGAATACTTTGGAGACTTGATTCTGAATTTCCATTACATATCTTCATCTCAACATCCCCAGAAACATTCCCACCAATTTCCAAATGAATCCACTTTATGTTTTAACTTTCAAATTTTTATGAAATAATCATGTTTAGACCCGATTTGCCTGTTTCTAACCTAATCACTTTGTCCTCAGACCACTTAGCTTTGTCTTAGGAGAGGCAAGATCAACAGTTCAGTGTAGGATGAAAAATTAATTTCCTTTCAGTTAGGTCTCAGACCCCCCCCCCCCCCACCCCACCTCTTCCCTCTTCTAACTTAATTGGCCAAAATTGATAATTGTTTCAGACAGCACAATCAACTTCAACAAATCAGTATGTAGTAGTGTGTAGTGCTGTGAATATAAAGCCAGTATGTAATTTTACAAAGGCTATTTTATTGACACTTTATTGTATTTTAGTGCCACTTTAATGTATTTTACTATTATAGCAAAAATTCTTCCATTTCTCGATTTGATGACATTTGTTAGAAATGTTTCAATTTAGCGATACAAATCAGATTCCGTTAAAAGTAAAAACCATTTTTGTCGGATGAAAACTAAAATGGTTCAAAATTGACGCTGATATTTTTAACCAAATGTTTAGAAAAGCACTTTTATGCCAGTTTGCAATGACTTAATTTGTTTTATTTTATTTCTTGTGATTTGTTTTGGATATATCAATTGTAAATATTCGTAAAATTTATTTTTCCAACCATGTGTTCAGTATATGTCATTGTTTTAATCTTTTGTATGTGTTGATTGTATATAGTTATTGTAAGATGACTGTTACTGGGTGTACACCTGTTATCATCGTCTTTGAAATAAATACCCCACCTGTTATTTATTTAGGAAGGATTGGGAATTTATTTAAACACATCTAACCTGTTATTCTTTGCCTGATATATCCGAGTTTTATCTGGAATGGAAGTTATATGTCCCTCAGAGAAAAAACATATCCAAAAAACCTCTATTTAAGAAGTTTGATTTCCAAGGAAAATAAAATGTATGTAACACATGATGAAGTCATACTTCCAGTTTGGAAAGAAGTATAAGACATTTATTTGTAAAGAGAGTAGACAAATGTAGATGTTATCTCCAAGGTCAATACAATACAATACAATACAATACAATACAATACAATACAATACAATACAATACAATACAATGAAACTTTATTGATCCTTATCAGGAAATTTCAGAGTCAAATGAAAGTGAAACTTTATTCCCCCCTCAAAAAAAAATAAATAAATAAATAAATAAATAACATGTAAAATATATGGATGAAATCATTTAATTACATGGGTACATGTGGATGATATTTCAGGTTTTTGTTCACACTTTAGAATTGATAGGATTACCTACACATGCAATTCTAGTAACTATGAATCCATTTTTACTTAGATAATTTCCTAATATGAAAATAGCTGAAATATGTAATTTGATATAATTCCCCAGGATTTGTCTTCATTCAGCCAAGAAAAAGACAAGTCTCTACCAGTCGAAAAAGGGATAGCGACTTTTTCAGGCCTCCCTGAATATCAACTGAAACAGATAGGAAAAAATCAGCCAACTTGTCTGCGCTGGTTCCTTTTCAAATATACATGATCCCTTTTTGAATGGACATGCGAAGCACTAGTCCTGGCTCTTTCTGAAAGCTCTAGGTTTTCACCCTATTGTGTATAGGAAAGGCACGTGAGAATTTGGTTTTCGACGTAGAATTTATACCGTTCAACAGTGTGATGGCGCATGTCTGTGCTCCGAACTTCGAGTGTAAAAAGATTGTTCCAAATTCACACTAGCTACAATAATCGTAACTTTTTTTCTGGGATTTTTATCATCCCGGGGACTGCACTCAAAAATAATGTTTATTGTATATAAGTTCAGGCGTGTCTGTAAAGACACGGTGTGCACACGGCCTTGACAATGTATCAGCTACCACTTCGCGCGAGATTGAGAAGAACGACAGGACGTGTCTTTACCCTCTGAGGTCAGCCTGGCCTTTTATTGTACACTAACACTATCTTTTCCCTACACCACAGTTACTTATGACAAATCACCTATGGCACTTTTAGATACCGTTTGATATATACTTCTTTCTACCAAAATATACCACCTTTCTAATAGTTAGTAAAATTCACCTTGAAAGTGACATTTTCCCATACACATGGCATTCCGGGGGCGTACACCTAAGGAAATTTGTTTCTTCAAAAAATGAATTACATCGAAAACTTGGTAAAATCTGTGGAAACGTACGGTATATCACATTGGTCATTGATGGCAAGAAATGGTCACAGCAAACATACTCTCCCCTGAAATAAGTTAAACTAATTTCTTGAGCTGATGACTCCGAAAGCATTATAAGCCGACATTTACAATGTCGTGATAAGTAGTTCCCCCTGGTCTCAAAACCATCCATGTACATCGAAATTTCAAATTATAAGAGAGCTAAACATCGGTCGTCGTCAAATTGGCAGGTCTTGGTATTGCCATTGAAAGATTGAATTGAACAATATAAAGTATAAAGATGGCACTATCTGGTACGAGTGAAAAGTTGTTATCGAAGTTTCGGGGATGTTTGGCTGCTGCCGTGGCTGGTAACGTATTAGGGTTGGACTTCGAATTTGGTGTTGCGGAATATACAGCTGTGGTCGAACACGTTCAGTCACCCGAAAACGCGTTTTCCAAAAGAGGTAGGAAACTGGTTAATCTAACCCGATACTCTATTTCTTAACAAGTTGAGTCGTGGAGAATATTGCAAAAATATTGTAAAATCTGCCACAAAGTTTTATTTTATTGTTTCGTTTAGATTGTTTGTATTGCTTTGTTTTTATTTATCGTTTCTGACACCATTGCGATATCATTTCCCTTACTCACTAATTTCTTTAAACAAAATAATGTGTCCCTTATTTTATAAATGATCAAATCTGCCTCACAATGGTACCCACAGGTGTAGTGTGCAAAGTATTCCTGGAAAATAGTTAATTTAAGAACCCGGGAAAGGATATAAAGCAATCACAGAGGTAAACATGTTGGCAGGGAATTCTGCATTTTTGTAATTACTAATACTGAGGTATGATCACCACGGAAGCCGGGTTATACGGATATATATATATATATATATATATATATATATACATGTATATATATACATATATATACAAAAACGTTTCATCTCCACAGACTCTGAATTTAGTTCCTTGAATGATTATACACCCTGTTTTCATCTCACTTCTATAACTTTCTTTAGTTTCCATTCCTAGTTCTTCGGATGGAAACAAACACTAACTCGACCCGGTCTTAATTTGTTCAGTAACTTCGATCAGACATAGAGTCATTTCAACTTTGGACAACCCCTTTTGACCAGAATCCCTTTCGTGTATAGGGGACACAGTGACATTGCTACACTTTCTCCTTGAAGTGAGGGCTTATTTATGGCCCATACTAAATCATATTCTTTTCTAGGGTAGTATGCACCGCCCCTCCATACTGCTGAGGTAAATATGTTGAAATTAGTTCGCAAGGTCATTTAAGGATAGTTACCTCGTAAACAGCACAAAGAGGAAACCTCTTATTCTGTAGATTTTATTGTAAAGACACTGCAGTGTAACGTCGATGTGAAGATAATTTATAGATACCGGTAACTTCACAGTAAACAGTTTCAAAACCCATTCGAAAATTTTGACCTATAGATTGAACACTTACATTTTGACCGAGGATTCACCTGTTAGGATAGTTACTAATCTGATTAAAATCCAATGTCATCCGTGGTGAATACGGCCCGATTGCGCTATTTATTTTGTTTCCTTCGTATGCTGTTGTTTGTTTTCGATCTTGTTCTGGGAGAACAGAAGCGCTCATTCCCATAGCCCCGTCCCATCATTGACCGTATTCCTGCATCAGATTTTAATCAAATTGACAATTACAACCTTTGTATTAAACATCTGAATAACCTTCAGCATATATTTTACAAAAAAAGCCGTCACCAAGAAGTTATTGAATTTCTCAATCGTGCGTACCAGCTATATAGCCGTTGTTGTTGTTGTTGTTGTTGTTGTTGTTGTTGTTGTTGTTGTTGTTGTTTCACTGATCAGCTAAACCTAATTCATTTTAGTGCAAATATTCCAAGTAAGTAATCTTTAGAGATCTTTGGAGGTCTAATTGTTTGCAATGATCATTGATAGGAACTGGGAAAACTACAAACAGCCAGCTTGATCTCACATGTATACCACTTGTATCAACTAAATGTTGGCATGGTTACTCTTGGTAACAGTTATAAAGTGCATGGTTTCTGTAAGTTAACATTTGCTGTTAACAAAAAGCGTGAGAACCGCACCGTTTACTGTTTTAATTTTTTCTGGCTAGAACACTTGTATTTCCCCTGTGTACTTGTACATCTGTACACAGTATGCTGTTGCCAGGCATATTAAAATTATATCCCTGTAGAATCTCAAGATCACAAATTACACAAACTGAACACTTTTCAAATTACTAGGTGAGGAAAGTGCTCAGTAATATATCTTATCTGCTTCGGTGAACTTCTTCCAGCCAGGTGTGTACAATTTATGAGGTCAAATTTACTTATTTCTTTGACGAGTGCACTAGTCATTAAACTTCAACCTCGAAGATGCAGTAGTTCTCTTTAAACGTATCACAATGAAAAGATGCGATGCGGATAGACATGAAAGGTTTATTTGTAGAGCGCGACGAGGTATATATATACACCTCTCACTTTTATACATTCGTCATACTTTAACTTGTTTGATGTCAAATACGTTTTTGCATAGTGCAGAGAACCTCTACCTGCAGTCATCTAGAAATAAGATTGGCAATGATTGAATAAACTTCAAAATTGTGATGTGTGGCCTAGTGAGAAAATTTTCCAGGAGAAGAAGTTTTTTTCGATTTTTTTTCTAATATCAATCATGTTTATTCCAACACACTTCATGCATTTTGCTGTAAGCCTGGTGAGCATGTCTTCCGAGCTTAGGGTATCGATATCACAACTAACTAATTTGACTCATGGAATGCAAGAATTTGTCGTTTTGTACAACACTCATTTGCCATAAGTCTGTTGAAAAGAGTTAAAGAAAAAATCTTGTCATTTCTTCCGCTACAGTTCGAAATAAAACCAGTGGGACGGCACGTTAAGAACGGTGCCGTAAAACAGGCCGTGGTTTGCGACGATGATGGAGAATTGCCTAGATGTACTTTTTTTCTTGTTTGATATGCAAGGACTTTCTGTACGTCGCTATACATATAGTTATCTCTATATATAGCATCATTAATTCGATTACGAATTAGCATATGATCCCAATCATTCAATACACTCTTACAGGGGATCTTCAATAATGTTATTTGAGTTCCGCTGCTACTACATCTATTTCGCATCTGTTTTTTTCTATAAACAATCATACAGGTAAATTGCAGTTTGCAGGGGACACAGCTATGGCCAGGTCAATTGCTGAATCATTGATTAAGAACAAAGGATACAACGCTAGAGACATAGCTGGAAGGTAAATGATGACATCTTAGAAACGTTTTACTGTCTTATGGATCAATGTCTTATTATTTGCAGCGCTCTCCTCGGGTAGTCCTGCTTGCAGACAGAGTAAGTCAGAACTCGATTTTGAAAAGGAACGGGGCATCGTCAGATTTAAGTACCTACTTATTCCATCTGTAAGCACTGACTATTCTCCGCCTCAGGCCTCAAAAGTTTCTAGTAGCGGATGAATGAACACACAAATGAATGAGAGTTGTCTAGCAGTTGAATACAAATCTTTTTGTTTTATAAAATGTCAGAAGTGAATGTACCTCTTCCTTTACAGTTACGGTGTTAACTATGATGGAAGAAGTGTAGTATGTAGAATGAGGTGTTTTGCGTATAATTTCAACCAGAATATTCAAACTTTGTTATTGTAGGTTTGCAAGGGAATACGTGAGAGAACCGTTCCGTGGATACGGTAGAACTGTTGTCACTGTTTTTGATAAATTACTTGACCCATCTTTAGAGGATGTGTACAAACCAGCCAAAGATCAATTTGATGGCAAGGGTTCCTATGGCAACGGTGGTGCAATGAGAGTAGCACCCGTGGCATTATTTGCATATCACGATTTCGAAGAAATGCAGAGGGTGAGTCACAGCTTGTCAATATCTACTATTGTTACAAACTGTAATTATGGGATGGTTTGTTGACTTCACCATAGACACTGTAGGGGACTCCACTGTCTATGACTTTACACAGGGAATAAAAATGTACATGTATTTGATAACGCAGTATAATTTATTCATGGTGCTACTGTCCATACATTTTTAATGTTATAGTGTAGAGTTTCATTCATGTAATATTGAATCGTAGTAGCTAATAGCTAACACATAATATTAATTTAAATACACCGCTTCAAATTATTTTAGTGCAACTTTTTGTTCATCTCATACATTGTACGCAACCTATATGGTATCACAATCCAGCAAATTATCCAATTGATGCCATACATGGCATTGTGGTGCAACGTCATAGCGGCCATCTTAAAGGGCGACCATCTTTAGAATGAAAGTGCAACTTTGTTTCAGACGGGTATATTTGATGACATATATGGACAAATTGTCAATTACGTATTTCAATATTAACAGATTGCCAAGGAGACGACCCTTCTGACGCATTCTCATTGCTATGGTTACAATGGAGCAATTTTACAATGTGCTGCAGTACATCTAGCTTTACGTCATGATGGAAGTCCTTTGGATTCAGAAAAGTTCATAAACACACTTGTAGAATATATGGATGTGATTGAAGGCGAACATTCGCAAAGGTAAGATATATGATGAAACAGTTGTTCGTTTACACAAATTGTGTACACTTTTTTTTAGAAAATTGCAAGTACAAATTAATAGATGATTTCTTCTTTTTAAATTTTACGTTCAGAGGAGAACGTTATGGTATGCTTCGATGAATTTGAACTCATTAAAGGGGGAAATTTTCTATTAAAAAAAGAGCATGAAATCATTATTTTCTCTATTTTTAGAGTCGACAAGGAAGAAAGTGACGTCATTCCATCGGAAAAAATGACTATCAAACCTTACTGTGTCAAATTAAAGAAGGTTCGAGATCTTATGGCTGACCAAGAACCAACAATAGATACAGTTGTCGAAATGCTAGGTGAGTAACGTTCAGTAAACTATAATATGCAAAACGGAAATGAACCGTGTTATCCACAGCTACCTGTATATCTTCGTTGAACTCCTCTTCTCTATATGCGAAAGTAGAAAGATCTAGAAATTACCTTCGAAATTGCGAATAGGAAACACATTGTCTCAGCTAGATAACATGCTGTCAAGATATATAATCTAGTAATCTAACATGCTGTCACCCAACTTTCATCGAAAATTTTGTTTTATTTCAGGTAATGGTATATCTGCACACAAATCAGTTCCTACTGCGATATATTCATTTCTACACTGTCTAAAACCCACTCCAAATACATCCACCAATGGCCTTGTCAGAACAATCACACATGCAATATCATTGGGTGGAGATACTGATACCATAGCAACCATGGCAGGTGCCATTGCTGGTGCATATTATGGGATGGAGAGTATTCCTGAGAATTGGAAGACATGCTGTGAGGGCATGGATGATGCGGTGCAGTATGCAAATCAGTTTTATGAACATATCACAGAAAAAGAAAGTTGTGGCACGTACAGCTTCCAAATCTAAATTAAAAGACATTTAGAGAACTTGTATCATTTATGTACAACCAGAATGACATGTGACGTCATCAACTTGAACAGATTATGTTATCACATTTGAATATTAATGTACTGTTCACCTGTTTCAATGTGGTGATATTTTAATACAAATCATGTGATAAAAATCGAGTTCCCTTATTTAAAGAAACTGTAATGTACTATATGTAATGTTGACGATCATTCATTCAACAGAGCTGACTATTTATTAACTAATATAGAGGTATGATATACATTTAATTATGTAATTATCATAATCATTAACATGAAAGAATCATAATTCCCAGGTTACATTTTCACAGAATGTTATAAAAACCATTCATTTATTATCTTGTTATTTACATTCTCACAAACCTGACCTTATTTTTCTTGTGACACACCTCTTGACGGTATATCTTGGGTAGTGCCGTAAAAGAGGCTGTGGTTTACGACGATTATTATTTGTGAATTGTCGTATTCTTTGATTTCTTTGTCCTTTATATTGACTCATTTTGTAAGTTAACATAGATCAGGGAAATTTCTGGAAACATATCTTTTTCTGATACATATAAAAATGTTGATGTTTAATAAAATGTGTGGGCTTTGTTGAGTATGAATGTTTGTGAGTGTTACTGTTTATTTCTTTGTCGTTTCTTGTGAAAAACAAACCGGTATCCGGGCTCCCTGTGTAGTTAGTGATCAATGTGACGCCTGTCGACGTCTGTAGCCATGCCATGCATATCGTCGTGCTTCAGAGGCGAATTCTAGTAGTGGTCTGATGAATTGCTTTACACACAAGTTTCTTTTGACCATTTCTATCTTCTGTGCGTTTTGTTTGAGAACTAGATTACTAGATTATATATCTTGACAGTCTAGTTCCTATGCAGTATCATTACGATTTTATACACCTCCACTCACAGTTAAAGACCACATTGGGGACATTCAGTTTATAACTGGCTGTCGTTGATTGGACTCATCAGAGTGTTGTAGTCAAAAAGTATATGTATTGTATACCATGCAGGGAGGTATCCCTCACCCCCATCCCACATCCCTACGTACACATTGAAGTATTGAAAATGAAGTTGGGTGACAAACTTTTGTAGACGTAAAGTTATGGGGAAACTTTACCGGAGTTGTTCCTAAGTCGTTTTAAGTATGTAAGTGTATGCCGCATTGAAAACTATTGAAGGGTATCACATGAAAAGGACCATGAAAATAAAATCTATGTCTATCTATGTCTTGTCCCATATATCTGAAGGTTACATATCATTAGTCGACATCTTTGGTTAATTGTGTCGACTTTGTTTGGATGTTACTGGTGCGTGAACCTTTGGAGTTATAGCTGTGACGTAGTGATGCGAGGCTCTATATGGAATAAATCACTGACGTGTTGTGATCGACCATTAGTTGATTGGCTGCTCAATATCTCGTTGTCCCTTCCTCAAAAGTTGGAGATTTAGGCAGGATAGTTTCAGTTTGGTGTCACAGCTTTGCTTTTAAATCCAAATGGCGTTACCTTGTCACAGCGGAAGGTTGTTATCGAAGTTTCGTGGGTGTCTATGTGCTGCTGTAGCCGGCGACGTCTTGGGATGGGACTTTGAATTTGGTTCAGTAGAGTACACAGCCGTAGTACAACATGTTGAGTCTCCTGATATAGCGTATTCTAAAAGAGGTAAGACGATGGTGGTCAACTAGTGTGTAAAGTAGTAAACTATTGACGAAAACATGTAATCCAGCTGGTTACGAAAATACTACTGTCCACTGAAATACAGGTGCAGCCAGCGAGTCATTTTTCTGAAATTATTACAGAAAGTTAAAACATTGCTAATAATAATTTACATAATTTTACATTTGATTCAAGGTTGGAGGGGAAAGTGAAAGCTGGTCGTATCTGCCCTCCCACTGCGACATTACACGACCAGTCCTCCCGCCAGATTTGCCTGCCCACTGGCTGCTTCCCGCAATTTTCGCCAAGGTTTCCCCTCTCTCCGCTACCCTCTACCAGACATATGGCCTCTGTCCACTATTCGTTGAAGCCCTAATGTTAAATTTACACAGGATGCTATTTTATATACTCACAACAAAACAATTTCTCCTTGTAAAATATACGTATTGACAGTTGTCAGTTGACATATTAGGTTGTGCTGCAATCTCAATGCACTGCCTCGCCAGTTTCGATGACACACATGATCAAAAATTAATTATTTGTATCACACAATTAATTTACATCTTGTGAATATTGTAGTAACATTTATTCACTTACTTCCTGAAAAAAATATCGAAAACTGCCCGCTCTGCCCACTGCCTTCCCCTATCCCTATATCTTACAGCTGAAATATATGTTGCCCGAGGTTCAGTTGGTTGGTTCAGGGAGGTAGGCGTATGGGTGGTACATGCCATGGATTTTTCACAACATACAGAATATATAAACTTCCAAGTTATAAACTTGATTGACAGGATCAAGATAATAGTTATACAACACAATAGGGATGTTGTTGCATATGGTATATGATTTGTCTGGAGAGGGGAATGAAGTACATACTCATGTGATAACTTCAGCATGAAGCAGTACCAAAGGTATGAACTACGACAGGTAGCACCGAGACTCATTCCCTAATGCATATATTGCCGTTGAGGGCGCTTCCAAACACGCCTCATCTCGAGCTCTTGACGATGTGAATGCAAGTACTCAAACAAATCTCTCTGATAATTACAGGTAAATTGCAGTTTACAGATGACACTGCTATGGCTAGATCAGTAGCTGAATCATTAATCAAGAACAGAGGATACAATGCCAAAGACATGGCTCAAAGGTAATGTATTTTTATTGTCAAATTACAACGATCAATGGTTCTTGCAATGTCTGTAATGTATCAACCAGTGCATACCAGACTGTCCTGACTGTACTGGAACTGTGACTCATTCTCACGATGCTGTGACTCCGTTATACTCGTTTGCTATCCATGGGATAACAACTGTAGCTAAGTCAAAGAGCCAGCAAGTAGACACAGTGTATTTAATATAACATTTATTTCCAGCCTCTATGTCAGCTCTGTGATATCAACAATTATGGGAGGAAATAGTTCAAGTTACAGATACAAAGTCAAAAGTCACATTTTAATAAATTGGGCAGATGTAAAATGATGCAAATGATAGCAATGTCACCTGGGGAATTTATATAACAATTATCAGTTATTGGTAATGTAAATCATTGTTTTGTTACAGATTTGCCAGGGAATACAAAAAAGAACCATTCAGAGCCTATGGTCGAAATGTTATGAAAGTATTCGATAAATTACTTGATCCATCTTTAGAGGATGTTTACAAACCAGCCAGAGATCAGTTTAATGGCACTGGTTCCTATGGCAACGGTGGTGCAATGAGAGTGGCTCCTGTGGCATTATTTGCATATCATGATTTTGAAGAAATGGTCAAGGTGGGTCATAGTTCACACTTCATTGAACATTTTTCTTGAAAAAGAAATAAATTTATGATAGATATTATACTATAATTATAGCACCAAATAACGTTTATGTAATTGATCATTCTGTTAATGTTGGCAGATTGCCAAAAAGAATACCCTGCTGACACATTTCCATCACCATGGTTACAATGGAGCCATATTACAATGTGCAGCTGTACATCTAGCATTACATCATGATGACAAATCTTCACTGGATGCAAATGAGTTTCTTGATAAACTTATAGAGTACATGGATGAGATTGAGGATGAAGTTATTATAAAGGATGAAATACCAAGGAAAAAGTAGGAAAGACTTTTGGTACATTTTAGCTGAGTAGAATACAACCAGCAACAGGCAAGCATTTACAAGCGAAATGTGTTACAAACAGGGAAAGTAAAGAACTGGTCAGAATTGGATTAATAACACTTGACACAGCATGTTGGAAGTACAGAGACTTGTATTACATTCCATCGTTTGACAAGAACAATTTTATGGCCACTTTACACAACAGCTCACATCCACAGATGATGTGTATGTAAAGGAGGCCATAAAACTGTTCTTGTCAAGCCATACTTGTCTCTGTACCAACATGCTGTGCCAATTAATTGTTTTTAATGTATTCAATTGTTTACTTTCCATGTTTGTAACCAGTTGTAAATGCTTACCTGTCACTTGTTGTACTTAGTCTGAAAGATTCATCACTGTACTGTTAATCATTAACAAAACATGTAATGGATGATGAATGATGAAAGGAGTGCAGATGATGAAAAATCTGTCAGTTTAGATCAGAAATATAGATCAGTTCATATTTACATTAACTAGACAGGTTTTCAAGTATAGAGAGGGTATCTTTTTTCACATATTCCTACTTACTTTCCTTATGTGTTTGTTTGAAGTAAAGCTGATATTATAGTTTTTGCATCGTATTATGGACCAGGTCACTATTAGCCTGTATCAGTCATTAAAGCCTGTGACACTTCTGTGTATGTCATCTATACATGTCATTTACTTGGCTTGTCAGAAATATTAACACTCAAAACTAAACGTGAATTGTTGATCGTAATTTTATTTCATACAAAAAGTTTTAAAAAAAGAAAACAAATCTCTCTACTACATAAAAACAACACAAATAGAAAACATCACTTTATGTCTACATAACTGTTTGAGAATTCTATTTACATTAAAATTATAGTTTCTGAAATTCAAATTTTTTGACAGGTTTGGCACTGCAATGTCTCAGCCTTGTATGGCGCCCTCTTGAAAATTCATGTAAAATAGGAGATGGAAGTTTTTCTAAAGTTATGTCCTCCATTGGTTATAAGGGAAAGACCAGTCAAGATTATAATATAGTGAACAGTTTGTAAATATTTACAAACAGGCATGCTGATAACTAAAACTGCTGGGGGGGGGGGGTGGCTATTGTTTGTCATTGCTAACATTGTAAGCAGTTTGTGAAACAGTGAAGCAAAAAACATAGATTGTGATTTAAACTAGCCAAACTAGCTAGCAAACAAGTTGTTTGATTTCAGTAAGTTGAAATAACCAATAAGCTTCTATAACTAGACCATAATTAGATTTATGCTAAAAGTTAAAGTGAACAATCTAGAACAATTTTTTCTTTGATATTCTACTTCACCTTATTGGAAATCTCTAGAATTTGAAATACTCTTCATATTCTTTGAGTTTCATCTCAGGAGCATGTACTTTAATTCAAAATAGACTGGTATTTTGGTGGTGTAAAGTTACTCTAAAGCAGTGGTTGGACAAAGAGGGTGCTATTGATATGATAACAGTCACTATAAAAGTATTACAACTGATATCTAAATCTAAAGCAGTGGTTGGACAAAGAGGGCGCTATTTATGTGATAACAGTCACTATAAAAGTATTACAACTGATATCTAAATCTAAAGCAGTGGTTGGACAAAGAGGGCGCTATTGATATGATAACAGTCACTATAAAAGTATTAGAACTGACATCTAAATCTCAAGCAGTGATTGGACAAAGAGGGCGCTATTTATGTGATAACAGTCACTATAAAAGTATTAGAACTGACATCTAAATCTCAAGCAGTGATTGGATAAGAGGGCGCTATTTATGTGATAGCAGTCACCGTAAAACTGACCTCTAAATTTTAAAGTAATTGTTGGCCAAAGAGGGCGCTATTGATATGATAGAAGTCACTCTAAAAACTGACAACTGACTCTTGCAAAACATCCAAACCCATACCCACCTACCTTGCTGGCAAGTTTTTATAAATATTGTAGACATCCATCAAATGATTCCTTCAGTGAGACAGAAGTGTCTTGTCATTCAGTACATGGGATAAAAGACTACAAGGAAATATTTCAGCTGGACCCAAGTTTTCCTCGACATAACGGAGACACACAGGAAATACTTCAAGTGAAAAAGTTCAATTTTCCATTTCTAAAATTACCTTCATGATAGATTGAAAGTCTATGAAGCAGGATTTTTTTTTACAATCGGTTTTGTGTTTATTTACTACACTGAATGGTGTATTATCACACAACCTGATCACATGACCTTGGTTACTATGTTATTGTAGCTTTGTGTGAGTAATTCAAGTTTGTTTGTTGAAGGAGCACTTTCTATAGCATAGTATCGTTTGCTTAGTGGAAAGTTGTCAGTAGACAAAGTTTGTTTTAGGGATTCTCTTCTCTTTCATTGCCATCTGTGTTTGTCTTGGTTTGAATTCAGATTCAGTAAGGAATCCTCATTTGTTGAACTGAACATGAAATTGAAGTAATATTGTCAGCTTCCATTTTCAATATTCAATATTCTTTGTCGAATCAGTTCAAAGTGAGTGTTTTCTATTATTGTTTCCATAACAACACCTTGCCATGCAATGTCGGTCTTATTTCCATTGTTTTCACTGCCTCTGTTATTATTTTTTTAATTTTATTTATTTGTTGTATTGAAAACTTTATCATGAAAAATTTACATTTACTCCTTTCTGTCAGCCATTTTGGAGAGTGAAGTAATTTGCTCTGCATTCACATTATGGGATAGATTGTCATTTGAAGTGGGTTTACTTGCAGAAAGTCTCAAAGTCCCAAAGCTACTCACCTATACCATATTTTCTATGACCTAGGGTATAAATCACATATTTTCTGTGTGCACGTGTACAACATGACATAGAATGACTAGGGTATTAACACCATATTTTCTGTTTGAGCATGTACAATGTAACATGAAATGAGTATTAATACCGTTTTTTTCTGTGTGAATGTGTACAATGTGATATAAAATGACTAGAGTATCAATATCATATTTTCTGTGTGCACGTGTACAAGGTGACATAAAATGACTAGGGTATTGATATAGTTTCGGTGAGAACATATGCAGTGTAACATAGAATGACTTGGATATAAGTATCATATTTTCTTTGTGCACGTGTACAAGGTGACAGAATGACTAGGGTATAAATATCATATTTTCTGTGTGAACGTGTACAACGTGATATAAAATGACTAGGGTATAAATATATTTTCTGTGTACACGTGTACAAGGTGACATAGAATGAAAAGGGTATTAATACCATATTTTCTGTGTGAACGTGTACAGCGTGATATAAAATGACTAGTCAAACACAAAAAGTTACACAAACAGTGATTTTTCAAGCTTCTGATTGTGACCCTTTCATCCTTCCCATACCCTTATATAAATAAACTAAACACTTTTCATCCATTTTTTTAGTTCAATGAGAGTAACAGGTATCCCTCCTTTCAGTTTTGAGTAACCAAAAATCCATAAAGCTGTGGTTGTGTTAAAGTATTGTTGACCAGCATGTCAAGGGTACTTCAAAAGGTTATATTTCACATACCTAGAACTCAAGTGTAGGAAGAACTCTCCTGCCATGAAATTGATGCATTGTTCATGTACATTTCATTAGCACACCTGGGTCTGTTTATATTTCACATTTTGTCTGCTTCAGGTAACCCAACTTTTCCTAAAAAATAAACTTGGATTTTTAATAATAGTCTTCCCCACCTTCAATGGCAGAATTTACAACTTTTAAGTTTTCACTGCATGTCTGAAATCTGTTCAATTTATGAAATTTCTTGAAGTAATTTTATTTTGAATTTCAAGTGCATAAATCTGGCATTGTTGGGACAAAAATTTGATTTAAGTATGACTTTTTCTCCTAATGTGTGTATAGATGTAGAAATTTATTTTTAAAAAGTCCACTTCAACCCACAGGCACTTGTGGGTTTTTAGTTATATATACTATTCACGAAGGTAGAAGGACTGTGGTTTTATTTCTATGTACTGTTTTAAATTGTAACCAAGATTTAGCTGTTATAATTGACTAAATACATAAACATTCATGCAGAAGACAGCAACAAAATTGCAATCTGCTTTACATGTAAGTTAATTTTTGTGAGTTCAAATACCAGAATGTCTACATAAAAACAATTACAAAATGCTAAATTTTGGTGACAAGACTGTTCAATGATGTCACAGACCATAAGCAATAATGTGAGCATATGTATACTTCCCAGAAATATGTCTCTAAACTTTATTTTAGCTTATTTTATAGCTGAAACATACAAGTTTACACCAAAATAAATCCATGTGAAAATGTAGTCCCTTTCACTGGTAGATTCTGTGCAACTGTAAATCTTTATTGCATAACAACATGCCATAGCAAGCATGGTACAGCAAACAGAAATAAAGTGAATACAATCCTTTAGCAGACTACTGGAGGACGTACTGTTTACATCTACAAGAAATTTTCCATGAGGAAGTTTATCATCTGAGGTCAAAATATGCACAAATTCACTTTTGTCACTTGAGGAATGAAAATTTGAATTACATAAAGAAGAAAAAAGTGCCTTTCTTCATAGTAACCATAGTAACCATAGGGGATATACTATAGTCAGGTTTATTTGAATACAATATCTATACTCATAGAAGTGATGTTTGTCAGCTATAATAAGGTGGTGTCAAAATGTGAAAAATTTTCTTTCTGTGGAAAAGTGTTGTGTGCCAAAATGTATATTTACCTTTGTGAATCAGCCAGATGTGCAGAACTGAAATTTTTTCTGTCTAGAGCAGAGTACTGTAAGCCTAGATATTTTCGCCACTCGAAAATGTTGTGTTTTTGTAGTCTTCAGCTAGATCTAAAAGACAAATTTTCACTAATCACCAGACTGGTACATTGTGTTCATGTACAGGAAGGCCTTTTAGTCACTACTTATTTTTGAGGTTTTTGTTTTGCTGTGAAATACGCGAAAGTAAGTCTTTAAACAGTGTTAGACAGGACATTAAAAAAGAGCAGTTAAGTAGCTTCACCTCTAGACTCTTATCATTGAGAAAGGGTTTGTAGTGTTGTGTTACAATCACACCTCCTTAATCCATGGTCTCCCACCTTTTAGTCTTCATTAGCAGGTATACATGGTTTACCCAAAGACAAAGAAAAAATGGCTTTGCTACAATAGAGACACTTGCTGTAAGAAATATCTGCACAGCTGCCCACGATTTCCTGCACGAAATGTTAGAATGTGTTTGAACTGTGGTACAAGTGCTGTTCTTTCCTTGTTCTCACCACAACACTGTTCATATTTTCTGAGAACTGTCACATTTGTTTAAATTCGAACCTCTGTCCTAGCTTAGGAAAAATTCTCAACCAAAGAATGACTTCAAAATACTTCAAATTATTTGTGAAAGCCTGTAACATGATTTTTTATTACTAACTGTCTTTTCACAGAATATCTTGATATTTTGATTTTACTACAGAATTAAAACACTGGTTGGCAGATACGTACAGCAAAGTATGACCTTGGGCTAAAAAAAACCTGTCAAGCTGTTGCAAAACAGAAGATGGACATTTCCAAAAAATGTCATAGCTACGTCACTTAAAAGGTACATTTCCGCCAAGAAAAGGAAGTGCACTTGCCCACCTCAGGGACTAGCTGATTTTCATAAAACTGAAAATAGTCCGCCTGCCTTGCTGACACAAAAAGACCCAAACATTGTTGTCACAAAAACACATGATAGAAAATGTCCTGCAGTTGTTATTTTGTTGTAAACTGTGGATAGATTTCTTTACTCAAATTGCCAACCTGCAACTTTTGTCCAGTGTGCTTTGCTAAGAATGTTGACCCCTGTTACAGGAAAGGGAAAAACCAGTAAAAGTAGCAGTTTCCCATATATTGAGCCTTTTGATAAATTCTCAGTAAAATGACAAGAGAACTAGGGTATATTTTACCTCCTTAATACCACCCTTAGCAAAATCACTGTTTATTTCATTATTTTAGATTTAAAAATTCTAGGAGAAACGAATTCTTGTCCCCAAAAATGATATACAAACAAGCGTCGGTTTTAGCGCTAAAATCATGTTCCTTATAATAGATTTGTGATGTTCACATCCTGAAACTATAGAAGCCATATTTATATTTTTAGACTTAGGGCATTAAAGTCGGTGTCTTCTTGTCGGCATTTGTGTAAAGTAGTATTTAATTCACTATGCGCAACAGGTACATGTACTTCCCAATCTGTGGTTTCAATTTTGCCTTTCTAAATTTCCCCATTTTATCAAATGTTGAATCAAAGTGATCAAAAAATTGTATTTTGAAGATATTTAGGTATTCATTAAGTCAACGTCATACATTTACCAAGTAATAAGGAAGTTTGGTGTTAACTGTAAATAAAACTCGGAAATAAGGTAACAGCTGGAAGCTTTTTCTGAAACTTAACTGGCTTCATTACAGTGAGTTTTCAATAGAAATTTTACAATAATCACTTAGATATCACCACCATCCCATATGGCATTCCATCTTTACCCTGGGGTAGGGGAAACCAGCAAATTTCTGAATCGGCTTTGGTCCTAAGATGTTTTCGGCTTTGTGTGTTACCACATCCCTCCAACCAGAAAGAAAATCCATGTTAAACAACAAACACATATTATATTGCAAGCTACCCACCCAGTAAATTCCATATCAATTTTCACTACGTATTATAAGTAATTTTGATTGAAATATAAAAATTTAATATCTCTGTGTGTCGAAAATTTAATTTCTTAAAATTACATAGGATACAGAAAATTTTATTTCTATTTGGTCATTTATTTGTTTTCTTATTTCTCATATTTCTTATTAAAATCTGAGAGAAAATGTTCTCTATGAGAGACTTGCAATTTTTTGTACTTAGAAAAGTACAACTAAAGATAGATAGATAAAAAACAAAAAAACAAAAAAGTGACAAATATCCTTGTCAAATTTTCGACAAACACTGTCATATTAAGTCATGTTTAGTTCATCATTGCATGTGAATGTAGTTATGTGATTCAGTGTGTTTTTACCCAAATGGGTGCAGACCCATTAGCAGAGATTTGAATAGGTATTCTGAGGGGTTTCAAGGTCTGAAGTCTTTTCTTATGGAAATTAAAAGGACCAACCCTTTAATAGCATAATGCTTGTTATTTTGATTAGTGATTGGTAATGTTCCAGTGTCTTACTAATTGGTCATTTAGTAAAACAATGGAAGACTGTGTAATACCACCTGAAATTCTCAACTAATGTGATGAATGAAATTTACATATTTGCTAAATAGAACTCATTAGAATGAATGTGTACCAAGTGGCCTGTAAATTTAACTTTGAACAATTTTGCTGTAGGGCTTTGTGACTTACTGTCCCACTCTGGTGCAGATTACACTCACAGTAGAGTTTTCTTAAATCCCCATTTCCTTCTCAAGACAAGAGGTCCACATCTTTGAAAGTAACCATGACAATGTATTTGTTCCCTTTCACACCTTGTGCTAATGACTATATTATCATGTCTGATCATGCCAAAACACTGGAAACATTTGTAACTAAATTATAACTTAGGTAAGCGTAGCCACTCCACCAAATGGAGGGTCTATGAGGTAAGCTAACCAACTGAGTTGCAGTCTTGAGCTGTATTATGCATTGTGATAAATATTATGGTTTGGTTGTCATGGATATCAAATGTTTCAAACATTGTAAATAAATATGGGCATAGTATTTAATAGAAGTGTTTTTAAAATGTATATTTTACCATACAGAGTGGTGGAGGGTTTCTCCTCCACTGTCTATAATTTTACAGAGAAATATCTCTGTTAAGTCACCAATACTTTGTTATCTAGGCAGTACTTTGTGGTTTTTGCTTTGTTTGGGGAGGCTGGTCCCAAGATGCATTGCAATCTCTCTATACAATACCATGTATTGTGCATGCACTGAGGGGTTGCACGCGCTACTCAGGGGAATGGTTGTCACCTGACTGTAACCTGAGTTCATCCGTAATATTCCTCTCTCATTGATGCTGTTTAGTCTTTTTTCTATAAAATCACTCATAATCAAAGAGGTAAACATGTCTCTCCATCATTTCCTGATGAAAAAGTTATTTCAAATGTAATAAAGACAAAACAAGAATAAATCTAACAACATAAGCAATGTCCTGTCATGCAATGCATCTTGGAACCGGAAAATTGACTATTGTCTGCAGCGAAGGCTAGTATAATGGGCCTATTAGCAGGATTTAGTCTCATATTTATTTGTTTCTGTTGGTAGGGTCAAAGGTGAAGATGGCTTACCAAAGGTCAAAGGTGAAGATTGCTTGTTAAAGGTCAAAGGTGGAGAAACTAATGCTGATCCACAAGATGTAATTTATGAAAAGCCATATTGCGTCAAATTAAAGAAACTAAAAAGTTTGCTGGGAGACCCAGACCCAACAACTGACAGAGTTGTTGAAATACTCGGTGAGAAACTTAAAATATTTTTAATTTTTACCTGAAAAACTTTGAACTATTTTTTGTGAGAAACTTTACACTAAAACAATATTATGCTGCAAAATATGATTTGTTAGGCAGATCAGATTATGTTTGTTTGGTTGATGTATTTACAGGTGTATCATGTCATTGTCAAATTACTAAGTAAACTGTTCCAAATTTTTCATAAACGTACATTTACTTTAATTTTTTTTCCATCAAAAAAAGGTTTAATTTTGTTTTAGTTGTTTCATTACATATCAAATATTGGTTCATGTGTTTCATCAAAAATAACACATCCATTTTGGTGTCCTACTTCCTAGCCATAGTATATAGCACCCAAAGTTTTATAGTACCAGCTGTAACAGATTCACAGTACTGACAGTTGTACTGCAAAGTAGCATGAAGTAGGACTTGGTGAGGGTCACAACAGTTCAAGCCTACACCGTACAGTTGGCATCTGCTGTCTGACAGATCCTGGATGTGAAAAGATGAAAAATAAACAATGATCAAACTAACGACAACATACATCCTGTGTAGATTTTCTTTAGTGGAGGGAGTACTGACAGATTTTTTAGTGAGAACGCCCTAAATGTTGGTAAAATGTTGCTGGAATTCTGTTTTAGTGCGAATAAGTTACCTAAATATTTGTAGTGTGAAAAAGAAAACCCAGTCATCATACAAATCGCTGTGATCCTTTTTTTCTTCTTTTCCATTTTTTAGTAAAAAAAATGGAATTTGGTAATTTGAAGGTTTTCATTTATGTTTTCACAAAAAGACACATTATGGAGAGGATGGAATATTGAAAAGGCACATATTGAGGGGTGGAAGGGGTATATTTTTAAATTTTGTAAATTTTCATGCAATCTGCAACCAGGTATTTTTTCACTGAATACCAGATATGATCTTCAGTTAAAAAAAGCCTTAATATGTGCAATCAAATTTTTAGTTTGAAACATGTGAATCATTCTGAAGTGCAGTTTTTGACATGTCGGTATGCTATCACCAAGAAAAGTTTCATTTGAGATAAATGAAGACAAAACATTTTGAGCTTTAGCAGCTCGGCCCATCTGAATTTAGCACAAATCATTTTGATTGGCTGAGAGCTATGGATATTTGTTGGTTGAGGTTTAAATGACCAATGACATTGTCTGTTCCATTCTGCTTTGTGTAATACAACATGGTACATTCTACTTTTAGTGATCTTGTGAAGGCTTACAGTGACATCAACAGTACACTCACAACAATTTCAACTGAAACACAATTTTTCACATTTTGGCACCATTTTATATGGGCAGATAAAATCTGTTGGCTGCTTTGAACTTATAGCCACATCAATTTTGTATCTAAATTAGTAAAATCTACACCCACCTAAATAAATCTGTAGTTACCAGTGAAAGTTATCCCATTTTCATGCTGGGACAAAACTGTGTTTGGCTAAATAATCTAAAATACATTTAGAGCCAAAATATGTATGTTCAGTGACTGAATTGTTCAGTTTATCATTCTTTCAGGTAATGGTGTATCTGCATACAAATCAGTTCCTACAGCTATTTTTTCATTTCTACACTGTCTAAAACCCAGTCCTAATATATCCTCCAATGGTCTTGTCAGAACAATCACATACGCAATATCATTGGGTGGAGATACTGATACCATAGCAACCATGGCAGGTGCCATTGCTGGTGCATATTATGGGATGGAGAGTATTCCTGAGAATTGGAAGACATGCTGTGAGGGAATGGATGATGCAGTGCAGTATGCAAATCAGTTTTATGAACTTGTCACAGAATAAAGTTCAGAATTAAAGTGAATATCCATCGGAAGCTGAAATAATATGATTAAGAAGTTATTGCCAAGAAATAAGTGTCAATCATATTTCAAGCATTCAAGAATAAGTGATGTATTTGAGACTGAATTGTCATGATGTCGAACGAATAACCTCATATTTTCTGTTCAAACAGAATACAACTCTGCATGAGTGTGGAATAGTAATGAAGTGAAAAAAAGCGCACATATTAAATGTTCAACATTTTTATTTTTTCTAAAAATGTTGGTTTTTAGTTGAAAAGAATCTTCAAAACTTCTAGAAATTCTCAAGGTTATTCCATGTAAATAAAAAAATTGACAGTTTATCCAAAATCAAGTACTTGTGTAACCTTTACCTTATTTCATCACATTTGACCCTCAAAAGGGGGAGCATGTGACCTTTGACCCCATACATGATAGTGTGTGTGACTTTTTCCACTATTTCATGCCAACTCCGTTGACAGTTAGTAGGTAGGGCTCTAAATTTATGGACAGAAAGTACAGGGACTGTATCTTGTGGTTTTCTGGTTTCATTGTAGTGGTTGTCATGTGTGTAAATAGAGCATTTGTCAAGGGAGGTCGGCATACTCTCAGGAACCACGAACTCACTTATTTTGCTGACAGAGTTGTCAATGCAGTTTTATGACAGTTTCTACTTTTGCTGATCCATCACAAAGAAGGTGACTCAAGTACCTCAGTCTGCAAGGTTACTTACTATCAGAATCAGAGTCACTCTACCAGATGTGCTCAAACTACAGTCTCTTCTCTCACAAGTTGTCGATTAACAAGAAGTTTGGGATATTTTGTTTTTCATAACTGAATTCAGAGACTGATAACATCTTTCTTGAAGAACTAAGTGACACAAAAAATTGTGGCAAGTCAGATCCGAAAATGTACAAAATTTAAGCGGTTTACCCTCTTGTCTTCCAAAAGCTCTTTTTTCCAAAATAATTTGAGCTATTCTTTAATTTAGATACAGACAACCAACAAACAAAATAACTGTAGAGTTGGTTGCCTGTTGTTTCAGCCATTTTGAATTGCAGGTTTTATTGATGTTTGTTCTCCTTTCAATAATTCTATAAGGTAATGTCTTATGATAGACTTTTTAAGTTTATGGGATTTCTCTGATATTATTTCCAATAAACCAATTTAATATATTTTGTGCTTTCATTAGGTCTTTTTGTGTAAAAGTGATGTGAGTGAAATCACCGAAAAATATGCACTAGGAGTAAAAATCCCAAAGATCTTTCAGATGACCAGTACTTACTACATTAATTGTGAACATACTGTGTGTATTTTGGCACGGAGCTTTCAGTTGAAACAATTTTTGTGCCAAAGTAAATCAGACTGAAAATGGTACCACTTTCACTGGTAAATTCTGACATCTAAAAAGGCAGATTTGTTTAGAGTGAATCGGTACAAAAAGTTTGTATCAATCAAAACACATTTTAGCCAAAATGTGAAAAAAATAGTATTTCCACTAACATGTTTGTGTTAAAATAAATCTCATTGTAACCAAACTAAACATGTTTGCTGAAATGACCACCATTGTAGTCAGTGACATTGCACTTTTTTAGGGTTAGAAACCATGTTTTCATGATACATTGTTTGTTAATTTTGTTATTATGGTTCTAATTTTCAGTACATAGCTTTATTATTCATTCAAACATATCACATTCTGAGATCATCACTGAAAGAAACCAAGGTCAAAGGTCACATTGAAAGGATGGCTATTTATCCACTGAAGTGTTCATTCTGTGATGTTACCTTCAAATCTACTAGCAATGACAGGAAGTGCCCAAGCAATGCATTGTGGGTGTGAGCAAAACTATTATCTGAGTGTTTATGGAAAACATTGTTGCAGGGAACTATAACCTCTTGTTTTTGTATTTGAAACTTCATCAAGCATAAATAATAACGTTACCTTCAAATGAAGTACAATCTACAAGGATACACCAAAACAGTGCATCTTTTATGGCAAAGTAAACATTGGTACTGAATGTAAGTATTTAGTGAAAGGATGTTTCAAAGTTAGAGAAACAAAAAAAAAATGATATTAGTATTTTCAAGTTCAAAAAGTATAAAAATAAGTATTTGTAATGTCATCTTTGCAAGGTGTGTACAATCTGTCAGAAAATACTTCAAACACTGTATCTTATAATGAGAAAGTAAACATAGGATTCTGAATGGCAAGTATATATTTAGAAAATGTTGCTTCAAAGTTATAGAAAACAAAAGTCATGATATATCTTAGAAAATATATTTAAAGCTATGTGCAGACACCTCACCTTCACTTAAAAACAAAAATGGTGGCCCAGGTAACATACCTTATACTTTGCATGGTCAATTTTGACGATTTCATAATTTCTATCTTTTGGAGGTCCCGACATTTAGTTTTTTGTACTCTTTTCAGATTTTCTGATTTTTACACCACTCCTCACCCTGTTAGCCCCCCCCCCTCCCCATACTCCCTACACATACACACCCATTTTTAAAACCAAATCTCAGACTGTCCGATTGTGAAGTTGTGTTGGTGAAAGCCTGCCCTCTATAGCGTAAATTGGGGCAGGTACAAATGCAAATATCTATGGTTGGCGGTGGAGCTGGCAGACGGAAGCAGGTCGATGACGACTTGCGGAGAATCTACACTTTCAAATGAGATACAGGTAAATTACGTGAAAGGGTTGTCGTTATTGGTTGCAACCAAAGAAAAATACATCTGTTGTCTATTTTGTTGATTGCAATTGTCCAATTTAGTTGTATTGCGCGTGTTTTCCATTTTAATTAGTGCGAGTCAGCGGGAAATGTACGGAGAAGCTACATTGACTTCAAAACTAATTTAGTCCAATTTATGCAATATGCTAATTTCTACTTTTACATATATTTTAGCTAAATATCATATATTAGATTATCAGAGAGAAAAAAAGAATTATGATTAGAACAAATTTATTCACAATGTGTAATACTAGTTGCAGTTTAATTTCTTGGCAATGTTTTTCGAATTCTAAAATAATAAAAACAATAAAGACGTCAGACGTCACTTTGATTGGGTATTCACCACGTGTTCCCCGTACCCTACTTCTCGCCTAATTAACGCTAATGATAGCTCCCCCAGGACTTTCAAACCTATGTATAAACACCCTTAGCGTGACATATCAGTAGAGAGTGTCGTTCTTTGCCGTTGCTTGACATTTTTTCACTTTCCAGAGGGAGATCTATCGGATATTCGTCGAACACTCAGCATGCGAAGTGCATCATTCTCCGTAGTCTAATCACAGTCTCACAGCTGCAATATTATAACGAGTTCATAGTACGTCTCCCACTTTTCCACTTCGCTAAAATGAACCGGCCAATTGTTTGAAATTTATGTTTCCCCAGGCGTGCTGTGTAGTCTTCAGGTGCGATTCATACGCCTCTGTAGACCCATTTGACGTGTCAGAATGAAAGGTCATGACCTCAGTAGATTCATAATGTTTGTCGTCTGAAAACCATTGAAATCTGTCAAACGCAAAAGAATGATATTCAGTCTTTTCTCACTGCTTAAGAGGGATTAAAAGCGATTAATAAGCACAAAAATGGTGTCTTATTTTCTAAAAGTGGTCCTAGCTAACAATATCTGACAAACCCGTTTAGAATTTTGAAGCAATCGACTTCGTTAGTTGTAAAGACCGGGGCTTAAACGTATAAAGGTGTTTGATATAAACGATTTTCAATTATCTTATCAATTTTTAAATGTTAAAAAGGATGCCGACATCCCCCAGGAAACATTGAAGAAAGTTTCTGAGTGAATATTTGCTGGGATACACAGACCGACAGCCCGAAGCCTCTAGTGAACGCATTAATAGCAAGGCTCTAAGATGTAGATGGTTGTAATCCCGTGAAAGGGGAAATTAACTTTTGGATTTGTGACACTGATACTTTTGAACATATTGAATTACATGTCATTGGCTTGTACTTGTCAACCCAGTCACAATGATCTTGGCGTTTTTATCGTTTCATAAACCACGTGATTAGCAGTCACCAATAGTAGATGAGGGACAGACACATTTAGCTATAGTTCCTTTAGTACCTAAAAAGTGATGGTTAATTAGATTTCTTTAGTCTCATGAATTAATTACTTATTGCCATTACAAGTACTTTTGTTACAGCAATTATTGAGAGAGAGAGAGAGAGAGAGAGAGAGAGAGAGAGAGAGAGTGAGTGAGTGAGTGAGTGAGTGAGTGAGTGAGTGGATGGATGGGGGTGGGTTATTTCAGTGAGTGAGTGAGTGAGTGAGTGAGTGAGTGAGTGAGAGTCAGTGAATGAGTGAGTGCGTGCGTGCATGCATGCGTGAGTGAGTTGGCAGTGAGAAAGGGTAAATGAGTTAGGGAGACATTGACAAGTAGAAAGAATTGTTGTTGATGTTGTTGTTGTTGTTGTTGTTGTTGTTGTTGTTGTTTCTGTATTCCTCCTCAAAGAGAACAGTTACAACTCAGTTCACAATGGTGATGATGTACAATACCAGAATGTGTAAAAGAAATATCCATAATTATACTTAATATCAAACCACGACATCTATTTTGAGAGAGAAACAACTCATAAAAAAAGACGCTAAAAATAGAATCCATATGTTTTGTATGTAGAATGTTATTGGTTCGTAAATTCTTCACCGGGTTGATGTCCTGTAGCATTGAAATATGACATTTACACAGGTTAGGGTGAATTCAAAACTGAGTTTACTCTTCTCTCATTCTTTGTCCTGACAGCAATTGTCTTGTTGATTGCATCAGATTGTTGTCATTTTTTCTTCAATAATTTCTTTCTCTTTTAAAAAGGCGGGAAACCTGTGTCTTCTTACCCCAATCCGATTTTTTACAACAGAAGACGCCAATCGTACTGGTCTTACAGGGTAAGCGTCCGTATAATGCACGTTAGCATGCCCTATCATATATTTTCGTGGCAACGATGAAAAACAGCAGTGAAGTGTTCTGACCTACATTTTAACATCAAGCAAGTTGAACTTTCTCCTGCATGCAGAAGTGTAAATGGCGATTAGTAGAAGGAAAATATGAGTCAGAAGAACAAAGGATAAAATGAAATGACATTTATTGAAACTACATGGGTAGTGATGAAATGTAGCGGTCAAAGGTCTTAGTATGAAATGTACATGACGTGTAATATATAGTGTTGGTACTGAAATTAATCAATTTTGAATTCAGGTGAATCTAATTTCATAGTTGGTGTAGATTTCATTATTTATTATGTTTGGGGGAAATGTACAGTTGGATACCTAGAACGATTTGTAAAATTATGTATATCGTTATTACATTACAACAATGTCTTCACATGTCGTGATAAATGCGGCTTGCCATATACATGGTCATATTACCATAATTGTCGCTTGTAATAATGGTGATATAGATATATGTATATTTCACTTGTGATGGGGTAAAGTTATAATTTTGAGAGTGAACGGAATGAAATCGATAGCGTAGGTGTTATTTTGGTTTCTAGTTTCCTCCGATTCAAATAAAGTATAGTTGCGTTTCAAAATCAGTAGAATAGACTAAGTTCAGATTTTGAACACGGTTTGTGTGCAGTGAGCACCGACTCCTATTATTTAATATCAGTGGAATAAATTTAACAACAACAACAACAACAACAACAACAACAACAACAACAACAACACAGTGGTACTTAAGTCGGATGGTCTCTACATTAAAAAGTCACAATATTACGTTAAAAAATATGTGTGTAATAATTTTAGGAACAGGAAACTGTTAAATACAATGTGTTTGTCAAGTGGAAATTGAGGCCGGTAGATAGGGAGGGGCAAAATAGTATAAGAAAATAAAAAACCTAAAATAGCGCCACTCACAACTAAAATTCGCGTGCACGCATACATATTCAGAACATATTCTCAATAAAAATCGGACGATGATGATTTATGTTGTCCATGTAATGATTAATCACGACTTTGATAGTGCTTCAAATGAAAGAAATTTGTTAACTTTGTATCGAAATAAGAAAGTCAGAAATCATGTCGATTATTGAGGTCTTGCAGTCATTTCAATTTATTTACGAACCACGATTGTTAAGAACTGCTAAAAAACCCAGTTATATTACAATGTCCACAACATTTACTTCCTTGTAAAATATTGAAGATGCATGGTCTTTGAATAAATGACAGGGTTCTTCAATTAATCAACTGGAAGTCAGTGAAAATATTGCTTCAGACTTTCGGAAAATCTCATCGGTGACAAGGGGTTTGAGTACAAGGTATATATCATACATTTTGTAATTGTGACATGCAATAATAATAATAATAGGTGTACCTTAGAAAAATATGATTTTATCTTTGTACAATGGTGCTAAGTGAAGACCTTCCAAAGATTTGCAAAACGAAAAAAATGGAATCTGAAAATAATTCTGACCAGCCAGAGCATATTTTTCCGCAACGTTGCCGTAAAGAGGTGGTTAGTTTTACAATATCGAAAAATTGCCGAAATTTGCAATGAAAAAAAAAGTAGAATGATGTATGAAAGAGCTTCCCACGGAGAGTTGAAGTTTTGTATTGACTATTCAGATGTAAATACCTCAGAGGGTTTCAATTACATATGAAAAACTCCTCGGTACATGGATCTGACAACATGTTCAATTTTATATATCACTTTACACCCTGCAGGGATCATTCGTTACAGAACGAACGTTCCAACAACGTGATGTAATTCTCAGGTACTTCAATAAAACAAGTAAATAGAACGTACTACAATAACCAACTCAGAGTTGTACCGCCTCGGTATTTTAAAACACCTGCCTTTTGAAAGTAAGTTTATCCGTCGACCAATAGCATAATTGTTATTGACTCCGCTGTTAGGTAAATTTGATTTTACACGTCGTGTTTGGTTATACCATGCAAACGAAAGACATGAAAATAAACAGGTAGCGGTTTTAGAAGAAGAAAAAACATACCATGGAATGTATGCCAATCAACTACTTCAAAATTCGTCCACATGGATAAAATATGGCCACCCACATTTCGTAAATTATTATCAGATACGAAAATCTGTACAAAAGAAGAATATTATTTTTAGTTATTTTTTTTCGGACTGAAATCGTCTAAAATAAATTTGAAGTGTTAACAAAAGTGGGGAAAGAATATTGTTCTAAAATTTGGCGGCTGAAAGTAGCAATATTGTTTGAATAAATTTGGCGGGAGAAAGCAATAATATCGTTCAAATATTTTGGCGGGATCGTGTTCGGTACTGAAGAGGATAAGTACATGCACCCTGTCATATAGGCTAATAGGAACGCAACAAAGTCTATGCCAGGTGAACTGTTGACAAAACAAGAGAGAGTGTTGTCGAAGACAGACATGTACGTGTTAAGAAGTCTGGCAGACTAATTTGCTATGGTGATAATTACCTTACCTTACAACACGTAAAGTGTGTTAAAGATATATAGTGAATTGACTGAACTTACTAAGGTTAACACGTAGGCACTTTAACTTAGAAAAGTCTGTTTTACTTATGCGGCTAAACACGGAGTGGGTACACTTCACATTTATTTCTGCAATATTGTGAGAGAGAGAGAGAGAGAGAGAGAGAGAGAGAGAGAGAGAGAGAGAGAGAGAGAGAGAGAGAGAGAGAGAGAGAGAGAGAGAGAGAGAGAGAGAGAGAGAGACAGACAGACAGACAGACAGAGACAGAGAGACAGACAGACAGACAGACAGACAGACAGACTGACTGACTGACTGACTGACTGACTGACTGACAGACAGGAACAGAAAGAGAGACAGAGAGTCGGATAGGCATAGACAGAGTGACAGATATAGGGCCAGAGAGCGACACAGAGACACAGAGAGAGACAGGGTAAGATACACAGACAGACACACACACACACACACACACACACACATAGACGGACGGACAGACAGACAGACAGACAGACAGACAGATGAGAAGGTTGGCACAGTTGCAACGTAACGCGTGAGTGTTTGTTTGACAGATGTTACCTTGTGGTTTGTTTTTTTCATATTTACGCTAAACGTTAGATAGAAATAAACATGACGACTGACCATCGTTACCAAAAAACAATAGAATGGACGTAAATTGTTTTTTTGTAATGGAGAGTAAAAGTATAATCTCTACATACCAATCTTGACATTAAAAGCTTTTCATTAACCGACTTAATCAACTTCAAATGTTTATTTATCTAATTCTGTTGGCCATTTATTAACATAATTATTGTTATTGTTCTAATTACTGTTATCAGCATCATTACTTGGCAATATAAATGTTATTATAGTGTCGTTATCATCCATGTTCAGGAAATTATCTTCATCGTGTCCAGTTTGAGTTACAGCATCATGGCCATCCATTTCCCTCACATCCATCATCATAGACCGTTTTATCCAAGCCTGTTAGTAACCATTACGGCATCCCCTGTTACGTTAGTATAAAATTCCCCATCCATTTCACCCAAGTGTTATGTACCATAGTTTATGTTAGTTTGTGTTCGCCTTCTTCAACAACTAGCCGTTTGTGCGTTTATTGGTTACCACTTTTGCTTATATTTGGCTTATCTTTAATAGTTTGACAGTGGCCCATCCAATTATCACGCCCAGATGGTTATAAGCTGATATACATTATCGTATGCAGGTGCGACCAGCTGGAATTACATCATGGATTTTGTAATTTGAAAAGCTCACTTCCTGTCTATCTTACACTTGACCCCGTTTGATCGTGTGATGTGTTTTGTATAAGAGTTTTCAAATCTTCCTACATAAACGAACATAGTTTTTCTAAATTGCTATCTTTTTTCTTTCGTTAAAAAATCTTGATTCTTATAACAATTGTTTTTATTTACAAAAGGTATTCATTGTTATAGTATATCATTTCTTTGCAAACATGTCTTACTCGAGTTGGTTGTCGTGTTTTTAATCATACAGACCATACAAAAACTCCAAACTATTATCGACTCTTTCTGTGTATGAATTCAATTTTATTCATTTCAGCAAATTGGTACCATCATTTTTCATGATCAACTTCCAAAAGCTTTTCACGCTGTTTTTCCAGTTCGGAATTTGCTTACGTTTCCCACCACATAGTGCAAGTCACGTGATAAATTCGAAGGTTTAATAAATCTTTATTTAGGACTGACTATAATGATTCTTGGTCACTTCTGTAATCACGTGTTAACGAGTAATAATTACTGCATTAAAGATATGAACATTGAAACAAACTGTTCGCAATGACGTCAGCATGAGCAGATGAGAGTGACCTATGTATACAGTTTACATTGGGGAGAGAGCAATATGGCACAGTTATTCATTTTGTTTCTGTTGTCGAAATGTTTGTCCTGACACTTTGACAATCAAAGAAAAAAAAACGTTGGACCTGTTGGTTCTGTTACCTCACTACGATGTTCGTTTACAAAACAAACAATACCACTAGAGGTAAATTAAACAGCCCAAAATCATATCATAAATCAACTTTTACAAGTTATCAATTATAAATGACGTATAAATCATGATCGATTTGAAGTCTTGTCAAGAAAATCATCCATTGATTTATAAGGTAACTTTAGTTTTGAGTTATTTTTTTCCGATTTCCTGCTGCAAACAATTCAAATCTATTGATTGGTACTACCTTTGTGGAGTATTGTCTTGGGCTTCTCATTTAAGTCGCCGATTCAATAGCATCGTTCTTGCATGTGCTCTAATATTGACACAAATTGTTTGCATTTCCCGCAAAATAGGGTAGTGAATAAAGAGATGTAATAGGGGGTGAGAGTAGATTTTTTTATTTGTAAATCATGCGAGAGAGGAGACCACAAGCTTGGTTTAACACAACAAGTTCAAGGTAGAAACATTATTGATCGTTTGGGAAGCTATGCATGTTGTCGTTCTTTGAGGTCAGTAGGTTTTACTTTTTTGTGATTTTAAGATTCTTCGACTGGTTATAATTGGCTTGACATCTTAAGTAAAGTTTGGATTTTGAGTCGCATTGGTCGGGGGTATGTCTTGACAATTTACTTTAACGGTTGGGTAGAAAGTGCCCATAATAGCGTAGGATCGCACGGACTGGGGGCAAATTGAGCAGAATGACTTGGTTTGCTAGGAGGGAGCTGGAATATCTCTCTTTCGCATTGGAATTGGTCTTAATGGCTCGTTTCTGGTGATTGGCAAGTTGTAGAATGGAGAAATTTCATGGTAGAGTTCTAACCGGAACTTTTACCGATGAAACAAACTCCGGGAAAGAAAAGAATCGCTACGGGAGAATGAGTCACAAAGGATTAGCATTGGAGTGGCCGGTGTTTTAAAAGTATACTATGGAATGTAACGTTCAGATATTTCACATATTTCATGTTTTTAAATCTATCCCATTTGTGAGAGTTTACTCGGTGACTGTCTAAACACGACAAAGTAGAAACACGTCTAAATGATCAAGGCATACCAACAGATTTCCAACTACTATTTATTGACATAAACAAGTAAACGTCCGACATTTTATAAATTTCACCAGGCCTCGTCTCTGACTGTTTAAGATCATGCATCACAATTAAAAAGTGCCACATTTTAACATATCATGGTTTGCAAAGGATTGATGAACTTCTTTCTCTCCCAGTAGCAAACAAACAACATAAAGGAGGGAAGGAAGGAAGGAGGGGAAGGAAGGAAGGAAGGAAGGAGAGGAACTTAAAAAATGATTACACGAAAGGAAGAGTTACAAATGTTAACAAATTGTCCACCAAGTTTAGTCCAATAGGTTGAAGAATTTAATTTCGATAAACTTATAAACTTGTCAAATTGAACATACATTAAATATAATCTAATAAGCCACTTTGTGTAAATCTGTATATTGCATACTTCACTGACAATAATTTTTTTCCCGAGGTTTCTCATGATTAAAACAAAATCTCTGTAATCAGACGAATATTGTTCTAAAAATGCACATAATGTTCATGTGTCATCATCATCATTGAAATAGGTACGTCTCTAACATCCGACTTGACAATAAGTCTATATGTCCACAGTTGATGACGTCATTGGTTTGGCAACTTGGGGTATTGTATCTGTCAACGTTTACCACATACATGTATAAGCTTATTGAGACCTAGAAAAGAGAAAATAGTAGTTATGATTACAAACCTTTACAAAAATATGTAGGGTCATTATTTATTTTTGTATATACTTGTTCATTTATTTGTTTCAATTTTTGGCAGTCATGACGTTTCTCTACGTTTTTCATATTTTTCTGAATTTTTGCACCATTTTTGAGATATTTTCTCCATACTTCATAAAACAGTTCAGGGTCAGCACGGCTATGTAATCGGAACAACAAATGTTTTAGCCGACCAAAAGTTCTCGGTTGAAGTTAAAGTGAGCATTAAAGAAACAACTTCAGAAAATATTCAATGAACTATCCACAGTACAGCATTCATCTTGTTTTATACACAAGTTACAATTTTTTTATGTACAATATTGCGTGATAATTAGAAATATTTTTTTTAAATATATAAGCGAATATTACATCATCATTGCGGGGTTTCTCCTATAATCCTATTGACCTTCCATAAGGAATGACTTTTTTTCTTGAATTACCATAATCTTAGCCCGTCCTACTGCACATTTATCGAATACACGTAACACGAGAATAACACATTACACACAAATGTATTTCAAGATGCCTTTTTTTTTATTTTTCATCAAAATTTAATAATATCGCGGCATTGATTTTTGAATTAAGAGCTAAATGAGTTTAATCAAACTACTTTCGAAGTTGGTGATGATGTATTGGTTTTAAGCACAAATGCATGGATATTGTTCATAAAAGACCTTCGACGCACATACCGACAATTGCTTGTCACAACGCACCTAGTCCAGCTCGAGCTTAGCTCACTTGTGTGGTCCATCGCATATCCATCGTTTACCACAAAAGTACCGGAAAAACTTTAAAAATTAATACAAACTTTCTCTTTTCACCACATAATTTGTAATGGGTTACTTCACTTACACAAAGTATTGTAGCTAAGAAATTATGTGATAGTTTTTTAAGGGATAATTTGTGACAACCATTCGTTAGGGTATCTTTCCACTACAAACTTTGTTTAAAAGGATGTTGCAAGTTGTTTTCAACAGAACGTCAGGATTGATAAATAGCAAGTTTCGTCTTTGAGTTAACACTAACACCCCACATTCTTTCTGAAGTCGTTAGCGCTAATGAAATGTCGGGCTCCATCCTTTGTACAATTTTGAACTAAATTCTAGGCCTATGTTAAGAACTTGTGTTGAGATATCCTCAATGTGCATTACCGGTGGTCAACTTTTGCCAAGAATCGCAGAAATGGTTTGGGAATGCTTACACTGTTAAAAAAAGTGGTGAAACAATTGTGTAAGTGGTGGGAACAGTTACAGGATTTGCAGACAAAAACATTTACTACGATGTAACCCATAATTATAAACCAATGAAAGATATGTGTCTCCTTCCTATAGTATGTTTGTGACGTGAATCTGATTTGATCGATGGCTCTCAACTTCAGAAATCTCAAGAACATGTGTTGCGCTTCGAAAACGGGGAACAGTGCAGTAGTGGCATAAGTGAGAAAAAAATCTTGTGCCAGGCTAACTGAACATTTAAAACACGCCATGTAAATCACTAGTCTCTTAACGGTAATTGTGGGAGCGCTCGTATTGCGTCTTTTCCCTCGTCTCGTTCCCACATGTGTTGTACAGTCTGTGTGTTTCTTTTAGACAGTCGTGGGCCTTGGTACAAATTACATTTCCACTTTCAATTATGGGGCCATTTTCATCGTGATTATTTTTTGATCCACATGCCCGTTTCACGTCATCCAAATGATGGCACGTATTCGTAACACGATCAATCGTTGTATCCGTTTAACGGGCACCGCTTTCATCACATCCCGTAATTGTTCATATGTTTAACACAGTCACTCAAAAGGGCGGGAAACTGTGAAATCTTTAATTGCTTGCAGTTAACTTAATTGCTACGTTGTGCTGTATGGTATTTCGTTGTGTTATAAAGTAGCGACAGACATTAACTAGACATACTTTGAAATCTTGAAGATAAGATGCCGTCTTTACAAACTGATGCACGTGGCTGTATATATGTCTCACTATTTTGTCGTGTCATCCTTCCTTGATATATGCAGAATATTTTCAAAAACGTAAACGTCACGACCTAGAGGATGATCGAAGAGCGTGACTTTCAGTGAAACTTTGACAAATGAAATTCATCAATAAAATCGCATTAAACTTTTAAAAAAAGAATCAGAAATGCTATTCAAATTAAGGAAATCAAACACATAACATTCCAATACCTTTTAGTTTATATATTACGATTTCGTGAAAATGTACATGTAAATCACAAAGTGATGTGACTTGAAAGATTTTAAAATGTTATATTATTTCGATTCAATTGAAGTGGAATTTTTTGTTCCACTTTGTATGAGCCATGTTGTGGTATTGATGGTTTCTCTTTCTAAGGAGTGTGTGAGGTAAAAATCGAACATTTTTTTTAGTGAAAGCTTTGTACATGAATGTGTGAAAAAGATAAATGTTTGTACAAGTTAACAAAGAGACTGAAATTGCAAGCATGTGGTTGGATGCTAGCTCAATACAGTCATTACAGGTTCGATACACCATTGTATGGTGCAAAGAGACTAGGTCTGAGGAGTATTTGTCTGCATGCTTCTCCCCTTCCAGCCATTTTCCTTGAAACAATATTGCATTATGCGTGAGATAATGGAGCTGCTGTGATATCCTTTGGATAGCATCAACTCAACTGTACCTAAGTGTATTTATATTTTCGGATATTTTAGAATTTACTTATGGAATTGGTATCTTCGAAGGGCAATGCAAATACCTTTTGTGAAGTAGTTAATTGTGCAGTGAGTGCTTGAAATAACACCACATTGACCGGGGAGCTCTACATACGATGTCTTTTTCTCAGCAAAAACGATTTCAAAATCCTATGTGGTTTAAAATCAATTAAAGCGAAGCACATGACGAGATCATGTTCGCGAGGTTATTCGATGCATTCGAATGAAGTATTTTATCACTGTTGTTTTATCTTTTTGTTTTGAATCATTAACTTATCTTCGATCGGTCCCTAATTTTATGAGCCGTCTCCCCTCCGTAAAGTTGTGAAGTCCAAAAGCATTGGTTGCTTCGGGTTGAAATCGTGGGTAACTCACTGTATGTACATTTAAATAAGGTGAGCGAATACAGGCAAGCTATTGGGCAAACAGTATTCTTTCATTGTTGGCTAAAACTCGGCGCTGTCTATGTACAATGCCTCCGTCGCTCTTCAACACTCCAACATGCTGTGGATATAATACCGACCAAATTTGAGCGAGTCATCCCAAGACCTCTCAATTTATTATCTCGCAAGTTATCTTGTGTGTGGACAAAGGACGCCTTTGCACAGGTCTAAAGGTGTGAGCTGTACTGACTGGTGGTAACGAACACTCGTTGTTTTTTTTACAGCCAGCCGTCTTACCACTCTGAGGAGTTCCACTTGTGGAGTACATAGAGAGATCATATTGTAGAAGCTTTGAACATTCACTCGCTACTTGTACAGTTCAAACTGTTGTCTATAGACACGACTAGCGGTAAGTTTACGACACCATTATATTTTATTATGAGAGTTTGTCATTCAATGCCAATAATTAATAGACAAACAATACACCTGACTGTGTAATATGTCTATGGGTTTAATTCAATGACAATATTTAATATTATATCATGCTGCCTGTACAGAAATGAATGGCGCAAAGTCATTAACACTAAAAACAAATCATATGCACGGGAGTAATTCCTGATAAATAAAGATGAGTTATAGAACAGTTATATATGTGGAGAGACGATTAGATCATCTCTGCAGTAAATCATGTGAGTGGCATCGCATTTGATATAATTTAATTTCTTTTAAATGTTAAAACATGTGTATATGAGACCTACTGTATATGTACGCTTTCAGTGCATATTTTGACAGGCGTCTGTTTTGATGTGAATTTATTATATCTCGTGAATATGGTACAATGTAAAGAGGTTACTATCGAGTCGTAAAAAAGGCTACGCATGGACAATCATAACTCTGTCAAACGATGCTCTATTACTCGCTTGTTACACTTTATGGCCGTCTACTCGCCACCAGGATACACTTTAAAACGCCTTCTACGAAGATCTGATGGTCACAAGGGTCAAATCGTTTTAATAGAATTGTGACATTTACGAATGAAATGTACACGTGAAATTGACTCGCTTTTGACTTGATACTAGTACAGTAACAAACTGTGTGCGAAAATAATGTATTGTATTGTGGTATATGAAACAGAACTAAACTTAGACAACTTGAAAAACTTAAGTCCCTTTTACACAGTGTAGTCTTTATCAAAGCTTAAGTTAAGGAAAGGCGGTTGTTTTTTTCTCGGTCAAAGTATTTGTGGCCATTACTTATGAGACCTAAAGGGGACATTCGAAGTTCATTTGTCATCCGTCGAACTTTGCACCAGAATACTGGAACCAATTATTTTGGGGTGTATTCTGCACAGGCAGTAGAACAATTCATATGAGTGATTTCTAAAATACAATATCAATCATGATGTTTTCTGGGTTCTGGAGAGAAAGAAATGACCCTTCACCAACTGTGATGACATTTGTTAATGTTAAAATGTGACTCATTAAGCATGATAAATTTAGGTCTATTCTCATGGCGGTCGTACTTTATACTGATTGTTGTCAATAGCCGTTCTCCAAATCATCGTACCCTCAAGCTTCACACAAATTTGAATGTTGAGTCGATTCCCATGTCACTGACAAACCATTTCGACAGCTAGCCAAGTTGTTATGCAGTCTTTATTTATTTGTGCCAGTAATGGTATGAAGTATGTGTATGCGATTTACGATTAGGCTGTTTAGATTGTCAGTTTGCTCAAAGTATGAACATGTTCTGGAGAGGCGACAACTCGTTCATATTAGCATACGGAGTCATGCACCTGTCGTCGGGAGATCTGAGCTATGGCCAGCAGGGTCAATGCGTACACACATCTAAAAGACGGATGAAACCTTTTCTAAAAAAATTCAAAAGGAGGGGAGAAAAGAAGAAGTGATAAAATAAAGGTGCTTGTGGAAATGGGCTCATAATTAGCTAAATGCAGTTAGGGTTGAAATCGTAATAGTATTTCTTTTGTGCCACTTAGCAATAAGACCCAATTACGTTGAATGACTATTGTTTAGCTCATTAGGAGCCATTTGTTTTGTATTCTTCAATGACAGACTCTAAGTCTGTCTTGTTGAGGCGTCTCTAATGTCCTTTCCATACACCTTTTCTTCTATCTCATTGCATACTCTGTTAACACAGATTTGTTTACATTTACTTTTCTGACATATTCTCATTGAATTTTAAAACAAACCGTTTTCTGTCATAAAAAGCCTTCGGGGTTGAAGCTCAAATAAACTGTGATGGGGGTAGATGTATTCTTTCATCACTTGCTCACCAAGGCATGAACACGAAACCCTTCTGGTCAGCTGTTCCCGAAACCGTTTTTCCCCAACTCAAGTAAAATTAGTGGTGGTGATTGGGTGGGAGGACAACTCGTTATATCTAACAATAACGTAAACTTTTGTACATTTACATAACATACAAATAACGCGATAAGAAGGGGCGGGTAATTTGCCATTTTACGACCCAATTCCAACAGATAAGTTTGCTAGACCAGTGGTGATAATTTCTCACCGTTATCTATCTATGCTAGCTGCAATTTGTTGCGTGAATATACCTTGAGCATGCCCCGAGTTTCATGATAATGATGTTTGTCTCACTTCTTCATGGGCCAACATGATGGGCATTGTTACTATAGTGTTTTGCTAGGTTTTAATAACATCGACGAATCGATAGTTGATAATACGTGTACAAGCGTTTGATGCCTTCGCTATATAATCAGATTTGGTACACATCGACCGATCGATAAAAAGCTCCACGGAAATATCTACCTTGACAGAAATGTTCATATATAAGCTAATAGTAGATATTCTGCAGAACACTCTGTAGATTTTTTCTTCTTCTGAAATCACCGACGGCTATGCGGATATTAAAAGATTATGCACGGCCCAAATATCAAACTAAGCCTGTTGAAGTACTATTTTTCATTTTAATTTCATACAATGGGAATGCGTTGACGTTAGCCCATCTTTTTTAAAGTTAAAGACACAGGAAAATTTGTCACAGTCTTTTAAGGAGTGGCCCAAAGCAATAATTCTTTTATTTATATAAATATATATATATATATATATATATATATATATTATCGTAGATACGTCGTTTAATGGCTAGGGATGACAATTCTTGTAGAATATTTATTCGATTGCGCTCTTCAGACAAATTGACTATACACAAAGATAATATTGGTGGCCGTTTGATTTTATTGCATCCCGGAAGAAACATGTGAAAGTGTTTTAAGAGCGATGTCAAAATAGTAGCTATTAGGCGTCTAAAAGAGACGTGTTTTTTAGATATAATTTGAAATGGGAATATCAAATAAATATTAACGAGAGGATTGCAATATGTCTGCGATGGTGTTGTTTTGAAGTATCATTTTGGGCTAAATTTTATCGCAAGATTGCTCCCAGAGGGGTGTAGCTGTTAAGTAGAAGTTCGCCATACTGACGTGTGATTGGTTGAATTGTGCGTTTCCCGTGACACTTCCTGTAGTCAAACATTTCGCCGTGTTAGGTGAACTGGGTACCGAGCACAAAATTAGCACACAGTATTTTCCTGTTCCTTTGCGACACGCTTTCATGACCGTTCTGCTCGACTGAGTTGTACGCACTTCGAGGGAAAGACGGCCTTTGATCGGTTCATCATCTCACTTTCCATTGCATTGTTCGATATACAACGAGACTATCGTATAAGGCGGGGTTTCATATTATACCGAGTTTCGCGCCCCATCAAAGCACGCAAGGAGTCCTAAAGCTTTCCGCTGAAACCAGAACCAGTAGTAGCTGACCAACCGTACAACTTATGAGATGGAATTTAAACAGTTGACCGACCGGTGCGCTTATTCCCTGGTGGCGTTTTGGCTTTGATGTCCATGCTTTACTCAGTACCACTATTGTTGCCAAATTGTTAGACGGTCGCAGCTCTACTCATCTCGACTTGGAAATTACTCGCACAAATTTTATTAACATTTGAATGGACAGGCGCAGAGAGTGCATTTTCAGATCAAATGAGAGGAAAATAAGTATTGTTGACCAAGCTTAACGCCAAATTGTTGAAGCCGGGCCGATTTTGTGGACGTCTTAGAAAAGCAACCGGGTGGACATTGTGACTTAATTTGCGGTGGAAGCAGCGGCTGGTGTAAGGGTTCAATTCAACTAGTGCCCGGGTTTTGTTGGTGACATGAAATACTCCTGAATCGCGATTGCAAGTTGAATTACCGACCATTCTTCGCAACAAAGGGACACTGTGTTATTGTATAGTTGTTTTTACGTTCATAGATGTACTGTCGGTGTGTAAAGGCTTCACAATACAGTGAGAATTCGATGTGAAGACCGACTATTGAGCAATCATCAACTCCAGCACAGTAGCCAGTCGAAGTCCGGGGACACACACTTAGTACACGGCCTTAATTGACCGCTTTATTACCAAAAGACACACATAAATGCTATGTTTATGGTCCAGCTATAGCATGGAGCTACTGACGTGACATTGTGGATATTATATTGATTGACTCAGTTGGAAATTGATCGGAAGGGGTTGGCGAATTGAGCTGTAACTCGTGGACATATTCAAGGTGCTGTTGAGTTTTACTAGGCAGGCTTCACTGTCCTGTGAAAACACACTGACGCGTGCACATCACTACATTCAAACCAATGTAATGCTCCATTTAGTTCATGGTTTTCGGGGCAATAGTGCACCATTACAAACTTCTGCAATCACATGCTTGGCCATTTTACCATTTACTGTGCAGTAGGAACTAGGGAAAGAATTGACGAGCATATAACTATTAGGGAGCGTTTGATGTTTTATCGATGTCATTGGGACGGTCATAACTATTGATGTACCTCGTATTGGCCGTCAGAGTGTCATAACACGTTTTTATAATGAACCTAACACCTTATTGTTTTGTCTTCACTTAGTTACATTTTAATGTTACACTTTTAAAGATGTATGTTGTGTTTATCAGTTTTTGCCCTTTGTTCTTCGTAATTTTAACAACAATAGCGTCATTAGTGGTGTTGTTTTGCTTTCCCATAGGGTTTCAACCAAAGCCACGCCGTTGCAGTCTACTCAAAGATGGCGAAACTGAACGCGCTGTTATTATTTATTTCAACACTAGGATTTGCTCTCAGCGAAAAAGGTAAGAGATTTCTATTCAATTTCATTTCGAACCACAAGACACTGGCGGGGAGTATAAAACTACCAGGGTTCACGGTCGGCAACGACGTGCAGTTCAGCATTGTACGACAGCAGCTGACGAACGCGAACTGAAACCATACCCTTTCAGCGGTCGTCGGCTGGTGTCTCTGAACTGGGACTGAACCGCACACGAATTCCTTCTCAGTGGCATGTGAAGTTCCATTCATGTAGTATGTGATTTAGTGTGTCCTTAGTTGACTGATGCATATTCCCTGGACGGTCATAGTGGACTGTTTCCACCTCGTTCGGGTTCACAGCGTCATTTCAGCTAATTACTGAGTGATTTATAAGCTTCCTTTAGAGTGACTAAAATACTTCCATTGTGTAAGAACTCGAAATACAACCTAACTGCAAAAAGGAAGCCATAAAAGTACTACCCGTCGAGTCCAGGCGAGCTTCTTCACCGTCGTGTGACTTGATGTCAAATAAAATGTTGTGAAACGGTCTATTTTACATTGTTGGGTGAATTTTATGAAAGATTTGATGGCACTTGGTTGATGAGATGGGCCGTCCTTTCATTGGATTCTATTTAACACCTCAGGGGCTAGGGCTAATACACATGTAGTGAGTCCGCAGTGTCCGTATTGTGGAACTCGTTAAAGACATCAACAGCAAATGCCTTGCTTAATTGTTCTACACTTTAGACGATTATATTGTCCTTTGAAACGGTCAGAATGGACACCAGGTTTAGCAAAGTAACTGCCTTGTTATCATGGGCAGCCATTTTGATCTTCTCCTCCACCTAGATACCAGGCCCGTCGTGCCCTAGAAGTTGACCTGCTGTAATTTATTATGTTGACTCGGAATATTAACATGTATTTGCTGTTAGTTTAACTCAAAACACTTAATAATTTACGAGGGGTGAGTTAGTGGGACACTATGCACTAGGACCGAGCAGCAGTACATCTCTTCACAGGATTTCTTGTACACAGTCTAGAGTTACCCGACCACGACTCCTATTTACAACAACCAAACAAAGTCGAATGGACACGTTCAAATAAATCACCAAAGGCAGACAGGATAAACTGACAGTGTTCAAATTTTGACTACAGTATTGGCCCAACTGCTATTTACAGTTGCGTTTGTTGTTAGTACAACAACCATACCCCCTTCCCAGGTTTCTGTTATCTCCTGTTTCCTGTGTTTTGGATTGGTTTATTAGATACTACCAGTGTGGGGTTAGTTGATCAGTAATTACTGTTTAAACATGAAATTAAACATTACAATCAGACAGTGTTTTCAGTGATGAAAAGAAGTGTTGAACTCCAGAATTCAATATTTTGGAGTGACTTTTCTTCTATTTTAAAAAAAAATTGTTGACAAATTTTTTTTTCTGTTGACCATGTTACATTTGAGTCCCACAAAGCAATCCGTCAACAACCTTGAATAAAGGGGAACACTTAAAGCACACACCCGCTGCTGGCCTGCAAACATAGTCTTTTATGTTGAAGAGAAACTGGAGCCAAGAAAATGAAAGGCGAGATGGAGCCTAAATTTCAGTTTTTGCCATGGAGCATTTCACTGCAATGGAAGAGTCATGGGTTTTTGTAATGACCAGCAAAGATTTGAATTCTCAATTTCACCAGGTTGGACTGGTATAGTACCTCTCAGACAAAGATTTTTTGAGTGAGACTAGAGAAGATAATAATAGCCTGACCTTGGAGGGAGGGGATGTTTGACCTTTAACCCCGCATTAAGTGTACCAGACAGGGATGAATTAAATGCACATGCTTGTACCATCAAAAGATCAATTTTAATAGTAATTATCGGACTGGAATGAATTATTTGGGTTTGTTTTTGGAAAAAAGGGATGGAGAAAAGTTGACTTTTTGAAAGCACTGGTTGGAAAGCAGCAGAGATAGCAATCTGTGAAATGGGTGGGTGGAATTTGACTGCCTAGACCAAATGGACCAGTTTGGATGAAATATGTGAGTAGAGCGAAATAGACTAGAGAGATTTATGATAGGCCGTTAGCAGGGGCAAAAGGCAAACAGGCTTGCTATTGTGAAAGTTGAAATGAGGCGAAGTTATTTGCATGGCAGTGTTCAGCTTGCAGTCAGGGCTGGCCTGATTTGACAGTGACAAATTGCTACATTCTATACTAAAGCTTCAACATGGTCCCGGGCATATGTTTGTTCATGTCTAATAAGGGCGCAAAACAAGCAGTTTACAAGCCAACTAAACAAGAACTAGTGAAATCTTCTAATCAGCTGAGTGCCTTGTCACTTTACAAATGTGTTGTGCACATGTTAGAATTAGTACATAGTTTGGTAACACAGCCAGGTCACACCAGCGGTTCTCCCCCCTCCATGTTATCATGACCCAACACAACCAAACCTTAAAAACCTTACAATTGTTTTCTTAGTACACTAATGGTTGTTTTTCCAGCGTATGGGGTGGATTTTGGTATGTGCCAGTTTGGAGAAGGTCGACCACAGAGTTAGACGTCAAAGTGAAAAATGACCTGACTGTCTTATTTGACAAATGTATGCACTCTGACTTAGGCTCAAGGCCAAAAACGACCTCAAATAAAAACATTGTGGAAGCCATTAATTTTAACTCGGGATAAAAGATATGTCAAACTCAGAAAGAAAGTAAATTTGTGTGGAAGAATTTTGTGTCAGAAAAAGAACAAAAAATTGCAGCTGAAGCTGCTTCATTCAACTAAGCAGCAGGATGTGGTGTATAGCGAATGTTTGCGTTGGGCAAACTTGTCAGCATGGGCAATGACAAGAAACACCAGAGGAAAAGTCTGTTGTTGATAAAAATAGTAGTGAATACACACACACCAGCCTTAGTATAGTATCTAACACACACCAAAGTACTAGTATATCCATGGGCAAAATTCGACCCCTAATAATACTATAGTGTTGGGGAGTAGATGTATTACCTGAGTTACTTTTGACAACAGAGTTACTCTAAACAGGAACACTTGGTCAAATGTACCTGAATTAAGCAGTTAACGTGGCTACATTCCAGGTAAACAAAAGCTGAAAAGCTTGCGACAGTTTTTGAGTAGAGAATGCAGCAACTACAATTCATTTGTTCGCCATTTCAGTATTGTTTAGAGAGATTGTCCAGTCGCCTTACAACCACACGTTTTATGATCACACGCAATATTTTGGATTAGTACATATTTGGGTAGCATTTGGGGGAGATTATTTGTGGTGAAAACGCAATTAAGTTGTGATGGAAAGAAGCCAAGCAGGCAGTAGTGATAAATGCTACTATGTAACAAGCAACTTTACCCTTACAGTATTGCATATTAATAATGACCAATTTACTCCAAATAATAGTTGCTACTGACAAATTTTCACTTCCTCTGACGCAAGCCGGTCAAATTTGTGTTTTTAAAAACTGAATTGCAATTCAGAATCTGATTTGTGCAGTCAAAATCGATTTTTCTTCCTGGTTAAAAATAATGGTGTACGTTTTGACAGAGTGCAGGTACATTTGTAACTATATTGCATTTATTAGTTGCCAATATTGTAATGTGCAATTATTGTTGCTAGAGAAATTGACACCCTCCGTATTTGAAACAGCGAAAGTGGGTTTCTTTGTCTGAGACTTTTTTTAAAGCAGTAATGATTGAATTAAACGACATTGGTAAAATTCAATCGTCTCGGGTTCTATTGTTCACACGATAGACAAATTAAATCAAGCATTATACGTTCATACTAACCATCCACAGATTGAGTTTTATTGAAAGTCTTCCATAGATGTATCTTTGTAAACATATAACATTTCTTAACATATTCGCTTCGTTTCACAGATATTTTTCCGACATAACGCAACCTCAGGTCAGTTTTGAAAAAGAAAAGAAGTTGTCACTAATTTAGCATAGCTAAAATTGTTAACGATGTTGGATGTTTTGGCAAGTGTTAATGAAAATGTTAGATTGAAATTGAACTCTCTATGGGTTATGTATTATATAAAACATACATGTAATTTTTACAAATAATAAGTCAAATAACATGATGAAACATAAAATTAATTTGCATGGTACCAGACATTGATAGCAAATGAATCTTAGTCAAGTAGAAAAATACAAAATCAACTGACCTTGAAGAGAAAAAAAATAAAAATAACTACCAGATAGACTATGGAAGGTGTTTGATTGCCTTATTTGCAAAGTGAGTGGGATTCTCTCCATGGGTAATGTTTGTCTTTTGTCTTCAAAATCAAACACACCAGAACACACAACAAAATTGCACATTTAACTAAATATAGCAGAAGAATTTACATTTGTCTCCGAATTTGTAAAACATTGTATATCATGTCAAGATGATGTATATTGATATGATAATACATGTAATAGTAATAAATAAATTTGCTTCTCAAAACTTAAGTATTTGTTTTGTTTATGCAAGTAAAAGAAAAATATGTACATAAACCCATTTTGATGTCTCTGAAGTCTACTGTGTACAAAGTCAATGCCATGAATAATTCTTACTTAATTAAGCTGTGTGGGACATAGACTGTTTGCACTGATTTATTTCGATATCAAATTTCACTTATCCTAAAATACAGAATATTGTTTGACTTTCTGAATTAATTATGAAGTGTTGTTGTTTTTGGAATAATTCACCGTAATGTACAGGTTTATGAAGATTTTACACATATTTAATTGAAAGAAGAAAAAAAGTGACATTCATAACTAAAGTTTTCCTTCCCACAGACTGTCCTGTTTTTTCTGCCATTTAATATATAACCAACTACATTTATGTACAAATACAAATGTGCTATTTCACTACTTTGATGTTTAGAAAACCTTGGCAAAATTTCCATTCTTAAAATTTTTTTCAGATTGTTTGTTAAACTCTTGTACTTCAGGCAAGTTGCATTTGCAGTACAAGTTTTGCTGTTGATGTTTTTTGGTAACTTGAAATTTAAATTTAAATGAATCTTTTTCCGCCACAGTTTTACAACAAAGATTTGTGATCAGAAACTTACATTGCGGATGCAACTTGCCTGAAATACAAGAGTTTAGCAAACAAATGTGAAAATAATTGTCAGTCAGTCAGTACTGTAAGTCGGTACTTTAGTTAAATCTAGAAAACTTCCTCAGATTTGTTTGTAATGGTTATTCTATCAGGTGTTTGTTAAATGAATTATCAACTATAAATTTTGCTCGATTTCCTCCTTCCAATCGTGTTAAAGCAATGACTAGATACAAATCTGTGTAAATTCCTCAGGCTTTTAACCGAAGTGGTCTTCCAAAGTAATGCCTAAATTGATAGGAAAGGGTAAATTATAAAAGCTAGGTTGAGTATATAGTTTTAAAAAGTAAGGAACGTGTAAACCGGAAAAACTCTTGAGCTGTGTAGCTCTGCGATTAGTGCGTTGAACATTCAGTAGATGTGATATAAGATTACGAAAGGATATATGGTGATGGAGTAGAAAGTGGAGAAGATAGAGTGAATGTCATTTTGATATCGCTGGTAAGATCTGGAGGGATTCCCCTTGTAAAGAATAATAAGCTTGAATGGGAAGAGTCATAAAAAAGACGAGCAGTAGGTAGTGAGTTGTATCTCTTAAATCATACCATTGTTCATGTTGTAATAAACGCAAACCAATGTTAGTTTTGGGAGTATAGAATGTGACATTTTATGTTCTTATTCTCCAATGAAACATAAATCAGTGACTGTCCATTCATGCATCCACTCACTCTTGAACTTGGCCATTGGGCCTGGCATCCACGTACTGAAGGCAACATTTTTGTCACATCCACGAGATTATAGGTTCATGTTTTATAGTTTGCCATATCCCTGACATGATTTGAAGAAATTAAAAAATAATGTATGTATGCGAAGGTCACATTATCACATTATTTGATTTAGTTTGTGATAAATAGGTGGAGTGGTTTTTACCTTTAGGGTTTTTCAACAGGCTAACAGAACAGAAATGAAACAATCTGGTAAAAGTTGCTGTACCTTGATGTTGAACATTTTTAGAGTGAGAATCTCAGTTGTCAGACACTTCTAGATATATTTTGTCTGTGAATAACCTTCAACAAAAAATGGCACATGAGAATGAGTGCATTTGAAGGTCTTATGAGTTGACTATTATAGTGCATAAAGTTAATGTGTAATTATAAGTAAATATTAAAGATAGCCAGAAGTATGTCAGGTACCACATGTTTTTGTTGCTCACTAAAGGAGGCTGATGATGATACATCAGTCTAGTCTGACACATTCAATGCTTGAATCATTATATAACACTTTCATCAGTGAAATGAAAAGGTGGGAAATTTTACTAAAGCTCGTAATTTTGCTTCATGGAAATTTGCGTCGTGCTGTTGTTACATATTGCACCTACAGATGTGTTATCCATTGGTGTTATTTCCTAACTTAAAACATGTAAAATATCAAGATTTCTCTCTTTTGGAACATTTTTTTTTTTGAAAACATGTCAGATTGAAACATTTCATAGTTGATGAGTCAACAGGTTACTTTGAATTTAGCTTTTCGACTTTAAAAATTTAGATTTACTTTTCAGAAAACCTTCAAATTCAACAACTATTACTAAAAATATTGAGAAACTAGCACATGATCTTGTAGCATCAAATTTTAGCTATTCAGTGTAACACCCATGTATTATTCATTTGTACCACAAATGTAATAATGCAGTGAGAATTTTATTACTTAAAATTGGGTTTTCCCTTCCAGTAAAATATCGCTTCTCTTTCCAAGGACATTTCATTAAGGAATTAAACGTATTGTTTTCTAGAGAAATACTTTATTTAAGGGGGAAGCAAAGAATTTGAATTTCAACAAATTGCAATTTGAAGGTGCTTATTGGCAAAGTCATGATGCCAGTTTTGACTGAGATTCACCTAAAACTATGGAATCGTGAGAAATGGTTTGAGAATTACTACTAAAAGTTCTTGAAAATAGATCCAAAATGTCACTTTTGTGGAATGAAAGGTTATGAAAAAGAAAGCATACTGGTAGTTGATCTTGAAGTTATTTGATATTCTCTGTAATGAGGTGATTTTGTTGTCGTCTATCCTCCCCCTCCAATCTTTATCACCCAGACCTCAAAAATAAAATTATATTATGTATAAATGAAAATTCCTACCAAGTTAAAAAAAAAATTTGAAAATGAAACCAATTTTTGCTGACATGTCATCAGCATCAGAAGTGAAACATGTACTCCAAACAGTTGGCTGCAATACACTTCTGACAAGGTGTCAGCGAAAATTTGTGATTTATTTTCCAATAAATTTTTGACTTGGAGCAGAAATTTTTATTTATAACTATGAACCCAGAGTCTCAGTGAACATTCATTCTCGCGATATAGTTTATCATTCTGATCGTAATCACTATTTTTCATCTTTGAATATATCAAAAATAAGACTTTTATAATAATTATGAATAAAGATATCACTGCAGCCCTGAAAATGTTCATATCGAGAATAAATTTTTCATTTCATAAACGGAAGACAGTAAAAAATGTTTAGTTTCTAAGCTCCTTTTATTACTATGTCTCAAATGCACAATATTTTGTCTCCGGTTCCCAGTTGCAGAATAAAAAAATTGAAGAAAATCAAAACTGAGACTTCAATTATTCCACATAATGAGAACAATGATTAGTAAATATTAAAATCATAGTAGTCTGATCATTTTATTTCACATATTTATTCAAATAATAGCTGAAGTATAATTGAATAAATAAAGACATGGGGAAATCAAATAAATCAAATTAGAATTTTGTTACTTGTAGTTTTTCCACCATTAAAATGTGAAACGAGACACAAATTATAGCAATCTGAAATTGCAATCATTATAGTAAGTATTGAATAAATGATTGTAGTATTTGATAATTATCATGTACCAGCGAGTAATGAATGAAATGCTAATGTAATTGCAAATGTAATTTAATGAGCTAGACTAGAATAGAGGATACAGGAGTACTTGAGGGCCGGACAGCAAATGGGCCCCCCCAGATAATTATTGATTTTAACTGCTTGATGGACAGGTAATCGTAACATTTCCAAGCAGCTGGTCAGATTCATTTTCATATGAAATAATATGAATCTGGTAATTCTAAATATTAAAGTTCAGTTATCAGCGTGCTAAAATATCACCTAAAGTAGTAGCTTGTCTGCATGAGTGATAGTAGTAAGACAGCTGTCTACACACACAGGAAAGACTGTTTGTTTACATTCGCTGCAAACAGAGCTCGTTCCATTTACATTCTTGCTTTGGTCCTGTCTTAACGAGTAAAATAACTGCTTTGATAGCGATGTGAGTTCTAGAGCTATTCATATTGATTTTTTTACGCTTCTTAAAACAACATTAAAATTACAGCTTTATGCGATTCTGAAATTGATTTTTGTTGATTTTCTGGTTCCAGTTAACTGTTCTGCCACATCTCTTCAAATAGAAAACACAGCAATGCATTACAGAGTTGTGCAATATGATACGAATTGAAATTGACTCGCAACACAAATCAATGGGAAAAATATGCAGATTGTGAGATGGCTATAAATTTCTGTCATCACATGGAATCGTTTTTCGCTGTGATCCGACTTTGTTGAACCAGCTCAGGTCGGTTTCAGGTGACTCATCGACTGTAGAGAAAAGAGATGAGATGAGAGTGAAAGACAATTACAGCATCAAAATCGTCAACTTTTCATGCTAGCTGACTTACGGATTACATTTCTCTGATGTGATATATGATATTAATAAGGGGTTGATGTATTTCTGCCGATCGAAATTCATCCCATTATTTCTCCCGCTACGCCAAGAATATATTGGAACGTGAAAAATAGGCTTAGAGCTACATACTATATCAGTCAGGCTCTCTACGGTAGCCGACACCTGATAACTTTAATGGCGGTGAATCGAGAGTGAGAAAACACTCAAATATAATGGCAAACATTGAGGCAGAATTAAGCTGCAAGTGTGTGATATATATGGAGACATGTTAGATGTGTACATTTCAACAACTGATAGTATTCATGTGATGTTTGTGTTTTGTCCTTTTTGTTACAGTATAGAATTGCAGTAACATTGTTAAACAATAATCAGATACTGTGTATACAACAAACAACTCATTCACAGTCTTTTGAATTCTTATTTCCTTGCAGGACCTCCAAAACTTGCTGAAGTAGTGGATGGTTTTCAAAGAGTCCGGGCTGGCAGAACAATTAAATTGCTTTGCCCTGTCGAAGGCGATCCTCCCCCACTATCAACATGGACAAAAGATAAACAAAACATTCATAGTGGTTGGGACCGATTTCGAGTTTTACGCCAAGGATTAAAAATACGAGACATTGCGATGGAAGATGCAGGGCAGTATGTGTGCAAAGCAACAAACGGATTTGGAAGTGTCATAGTCAATTATACAGTAACAGTAGTTGAGGGTGAGTTGATCAACTTTCACATGCTCTCTCGCCCGTTATCTCTATTGTGTGATTCTGTCCTGATTTACCCCTTCCATCTACCCCATTAGTGTCTACTATACACTGTAGAATCAACATTTGATGCATTTTTCCCTCTCTTAATGGCCATGCAGTTATTTGACATCAATTTGAAACGACAGACAGCTCCGAGTGGGTGATATGTGGACTGAAGATATTGAGCTATGTTTGCCGAGTTGAGGAACCACGTATCAGATTATTAGCCCGTCATACACATTCACAATATTACCATTTCAATAGTGAAGGACTAAGGATAAATCCCCTGCATTTGAGCTGCCTATTAAGGCAGACTTAACTGCTATATTAAATGAAATTAATGTGAGTGAGTATGTGTGTGTGTTCTAAACTAGGCCATAATAATAGCAGGTATATAATATCAAACCGCTCTCTTGTCAATTCATCATCACTCCAGCTTTGTCGATCTTTATATATTGACTAAAAACTGACCTGGCATTTAAGTGTTGAGAGAAGGGGCAGGCGATTTATCCCGCCTCGTTTTTTTTTACAGCAGTACTTTTCATGTGGTTACTATGGCAACGGAAGCGGAGGGAGCAAGCTGAGAAGTTTGTCTAATGTGTTTACAATGATGAATTTGTTCTTTTTGTATCAGTTTACTCTATCAGGTCAAAGTACAATTGCTACAGTTTGCCTTCCAACAACTGTCTTCTCTCATTGTAGCCGTTAACCTTACAGATGCTGAGGTCACCCAAAGATCTTAAAAACTAAACTCTTAACATAAAACAGGTGTCTCACTATAGAATATTTCACATACCTCGTTTATAAATGAGGATTTGGAAATTCAAAAAGATGTGTTTTTTGTGCGATAAGGACGTAGACAAATGTGTTTTTGTGGTTGTTATTTTTTCTGTGATGAATGGGGTCATGCATATGGTCATTTCAAGGACAGTGGACCAATTTATCTTCATGTTGTACTAGTGGATTTGTTTGTAGAAAACCAAACACTTTGTCATCGGCAATGATATACATAGTGAGATCTAAAATTCATAATATCAATACATAAATGTATCACTAAAACATTTATGTAAGAACTACCCTGGCAGACCAATTGTCCCCAATGTATAATGCTTGCAGGGTATATCTGACATATTGAGTTAATTTCTCCAGGTTGTGTGTAAATCCACCGTCAGCGTTCTAATGACTTTCTAGATCCAATACACAAATGTGTAAACTTGACATAACATCGGAGAAAAATCATGATTATTGCTTCCACTTGGGTTAAATGACCACCTCAGGTCATGGAATTTCCATACTGGCAATCTAATGCTGTTCAGTAGCATGTACATCAATTGTAGGAAAACAATTTGCTGAGAATGTTGTTGGATGTCCCAACAGATTTCTGACAATCCTCCTAGCTATGCCTGCCAATAATCCTTCTGCTGACTACCATTAAGCCGCAATGAATGTGCTTCATGATGATAAATCTCTTTAAAAAAAGTAAATTTGCCTGTCACGGTTTCGTGATCACATACTGATCAGGTTTGGAAATCAGTCAACAGAGTTAACACTCATAGGAGATGACAGTCCCTCATCAGCAGAGAGAGAAAACTCATTGACAAGATTCAAAGAACCAAAGATTCTGACAAAACAATCAGGAGGAAAAAATTACGAAGTTCAAATAACGTTGAACCGTAACTGATCAGCTCTGATTACTTTTCTGTGTGTCTTAAACTCTGGAAGCCATCTGTGTTAGGTATATAACCTGCTAACATAAGTGATTTTAAACCATCCACAATTTCAGATCAAGTTATTACATCATATTGTATCTCGCTGTCTAACAAGGTCGTTTCTATGTTGATCTACCATTGTGAAGTACAAGTTTGTTGTGGTTCACTGACTAGCTGTGCAGTAGAGCTGAAGTCAGTTTAGGAGCCAGACTGTTTTTTTGTGGAGCCAAAGTTTTGTTTTTGGAGCCAGTGTAAAAAACAGTTTTGTTATCCAGGGAGCACTGTTGTGTTACTCAAAATAATAAACAAATCTTGTAAGAGTACTTGGGAAAAGCCTTTTATGGAAAGTAAAGTTGTGCACCAAAGATATCAAAGAATTTCCTCATTCTGAAATAGGATAGGAGACAGGCATGGATGATGATGATGATGAGGGCTTGTGTGTTTTTTCGTTGTTGTTGAAAAGAGTGTGGTGTTTTGACAACACTGTGGTAGATACAAAGTAGGCAACAGTTACGCATGATGACAGATTTGTGCAGTAGGTGAAAGTTGTACATGTACATATTATACATACACTGTAATGATACAATATCGGACTTGCTACTCATTCACACTCACTAAAGTATATCTGAAACACTAGAACAAAGATGAAAATATTCACCAATCTTTTCACAATAATTTCCTTTGCATTTATCAAATTTTTTTCTGGGATTTTTTTTCACAATGCTTGGCGAACTTTTAGGGTGATTGTCCAATTTTCTTCCCTGGCAACGGAACATGTAGTATGGAATATCTAGATATGAAAAGATAACGTTTCATTGTCTATTTGTCTGTCAAGGTCAACATTTTAAAAATTATTTTGTCCACATGCTCAATAGATTAGTGATGTATATTTATAATATTATTACAGCAAATTTGTGAAAAAAAAAGAATTTGAAATTGTGATGACGTGTGGTTATGGAGGATTGATGTTCTAATTGCTATGTTAAATTTTACTGTCAGACTCAGAGTTCAGAGTTTTGAGCAATAGCGAAGGAAGCATCAGGAAGCCAGAAAAATGAAATAAATTCCACAATTGAGTATTAATAGAAATCAACTCATAATCATGCTGAGTTTGGGAGATGACCCCATCACTACTACAGATCAACTCTCCACCCAACATTTGCAATGCATCATTCAAAACAATTGCGTATCTAGCTTCCATGATGTGTACGTGTGTCTTTCATGATGGTATGTAATTTGGGGTTTTTCAGATTTCAGTTTATGGGTTGCTAAGTTGTTGCTAAGATAAATGGGGCATTGTAATGAAACAGCACGTTGCCGAGGCAATAAAAAAAGGATCAGTGGATTAATGACTATGACAGGAAATATGACATTATTTCTAAATATGACATTGTAACTTAGAACAGAGAAAGACCATAAAAAGTACAAATGAACAAGCTGTCCTCAATCATTAACATTAGGCTCTACTTAGGCAAGGGGTCAAAGGTCTTATGCATGTTGTCGTAATTGTAGCTAAGGTGCCAGTGCTTTTTCACACTGAACCTCAATCGGAATTAAACGCCATGCTTTTTCTTAAATGGCTTTTGATCACAGTAAATGTACTAACATATCGTTTAATTCGCTCATTTATGAAATGAGCGTTTATGTCGTTTGTAGATTGTGAACAGGTTGAGTCAACTAAGATAGTAGATCAGTGCTGGAAATAGACTAAGATGATTTACTGGGGTCATTTGAAATTGAAGGGACAATTATTTTTTACACGAGTGTATGCAAATTTGAAGTGTTTTTGTGACCGTTTTAAAACCCAGACTACATACATGTAGATAGGAAAATAGTATCAAGTGTGTAGTTTAGTTCTTATAAATTTAGGTAAATTTTTACCCGGCATTTCTACTGGGGATAGAATATTGAAGCTTTCCTCATCGTGTTTTTACCTAACAAAATACTAGTGAATGTCGGAAAATCATGTAACTGATATTTTTATAAATTTGTGCAGAATGTTTTGGAAATACAGATATAGATAAAAAATTAAAACTATCATTACATGTATTTTATGAACAATTTAAAAACTGTGTACTACTTACTAGCATGGAGAAATCTGTTATGAATTAATCATATTTTAATACACAGAAAAATGGAATGACTTGAAGGGCTACTACATATCGTGTGTATAATAATATTGCCTGTAACCTGTGTATTAACTTACATAGATTGTACTATTATGTACTATTATGTACTACAAAGTGCTAAATTGTAATATTATTTAATGTAAGTTATTATGCTAACAAGCGTACCAGGTGTTCTTTTATGAAATATTAAAACTTTCAGTGTATGTCTGGGTTGTTGTTTTTTACAAAAGGATCTTTTTGACCAAAATTTCCATACTTAGGTTTCTCAACAGATTTGTTCAAACACAATAACCTCTTTGGTAGTAACAATTCTGTTGAATCGCAAGATGTTTTACTTGACTTGGGTCTGGGGATAGATACTGTGCACACGTGTTTCCAAAATATGTTCATCAAGTCTGGGGATGAAAACTAGAGATTAAAAGTACACAGAGAGGTGTTTAATGCCCTATATAATTATGAGCTATTTTCAGCAGCAGACAGAAATTTATTAGTGAAAAATGATGTGTTAATTTGGCGTAAAACCTGTATGAGTACAAGTAAACAGATGGGGGAACACCTGATTTATTAGTAATGTCTGTTTTACTTTACAGGCTCCTAAAGTTTTATAGGACATGTACTAAAAAATGATGAGCATTGCAATGACCTATTTGAATTTGAGGGAATCCCTTGCTTTCTATTTTTACCAAACTATGTCAGTGTTAGAGAATACTAGTAACAATATGATGAACTCATTTTAGTGGCTTTTTATTAGATTTTAATGGCAATTTGAATATTTTTGATTCTGGTAAATAGACAATGTGACAAAGTAAGGGGAAAATTCAACCTCCATGCATGGTTAGTAGAGTGTTGTGTTTACATAACTTCATTTTTATTAGCTTGTTAGATGTTTTGTAATTATACATATAGTATTTGTGTTTGTGTAAGATGTTGACTTGAGGGGTTGGTAAATTTGGACTTGAGTTCATGCCTTCCAGAGTGTATTATCAGCAAGAAAGGTCATAAAAACCAGCTACTAGATTTACCCGCTAATGTACAAGTTACATAATCACTTGATACAGGTACACAGCAATCTCAACTAGTAATCTTTGTAAATTGCATAAGCTTCAGCCGAAACTCAAAATTTCAAACTTTGAACTCTGGATATCTGAGGATCCGACCTAGCACAACTGACCATTTTGTCTGGTGTTAGGGTTTGAGCGGGTCAAAGGTCGGTTCTAAGCCCTGCATTCAATGTTTAAGCCATCTTGAATAGTCGTTGGCCATACATGCTCTATGGACTATTTGCTTTTCTTTTGTCTCCTCTAGATCTATTATGGTAGCAAGAGATAGAAAACAACTAGTTTACAATGTTCTTTTTGAAGCCTTTCACAACACCCACTTCCAAATAGAAACCAGCTAAACTTATAAACTCCAAACACTGGTATCTGGGTAAAGAATCTGTTCTCTCGTTCCTGAAGGATGTGTGAACCAATGGCATGAAAATAAATATGTTATAACAGCGAAAGTATGATGTAAGCAAGTAGGGAGTTTTTTCGCTGCGTTTGTTACATTGTTTTGGTATACACAGAGTGGGCTTGAAAGTAGGAAGAATGCTTTGGAGACTGGTGTTATTGAGAGTGTGTTTATGCTATACTGGGTATCAATGGGCTTTGTAGTATAGGCTTAGATGTCAGGCAACTTATACCATTAAGACTAGTGGAGCCAAGCAAATCTAGCCCCAGGCCAAAACTGGTCCTAATGATTAGCAGAAATTGAGTGGAGAATGTCAGCGCTGTGTATGTACAAATTACTACCGTGTAGTCAAGTGCAGATAATGTGTACAATGAAATCTCACCAATATTAACATCACATTCCACCAAGACATAAAAGCCTCTGTCTTTTTACCTACTGCTTCTCCAAATACTAACAGAATGGGCATTGCCCAGACTACACAAGAGACTTCGTTTTTCTTCACTTCCACTCAATTTTCCAAAATTGCTAAAAGCTTTAGTTTGTTTTTCTCTCATACCCCAAGCCCATTGATCGGAATGTGTACACATGAAGTCTGTCGTCGCTGGTCTTCCGTGTGTTTGTCAAAGATGGTCCCCAGTGGTTTTGTTTTCCATATTGTGCACTCAGGTCAACTAGGCCTTCTCCAAACTAAACATAATCTGTTCAAAGTTACCCCATTCCCAAAGGATACTAAATTAAAGGGCCTCCCAAGATACCCCTGTACTAACACAGTGAGTGCACAAATGAAGTAGGAACAAAGCTGGAATGTTAACAACATCTATAGCTGACAGCAAATTAGACTCAGGGTTTCTGTTGAAAGAGACTGTAGCTATTTGAAGCAAGATTTGTGTTTTCAAGGCGTTTTCCTTGAAATAACAGCGTGCAAGTTTGTCATTCTAACATCCCTTTGGTTGCTGAGAAATTCTATACTTTCATTTAATTTGTATTTAGTTACACCAGTTGATAAATACTTAACATGTAAATAAAACTATTTAGGCAGGTATCAATGTATTTTGTATACTGTAAACCGAGATATTTTGGCTACTAGAAATTTTTGTGTTCTTGTCATCTTCAGCTAGTTCTCAAAGACTACTTTTTACTAATTACCAGACTGGTATATTGTGTTCATGTACAAAAAGACGTTTTAGTCACTACTTACTTTTGTTTTTTTCTTGTCCAGTGAAATAAGCAAAAAAAAAAATCTTTAGCAAAAATTTCCAGGTTTATAGTATGCAACCGATGTCAAATATGAAGCAAAAATTTTCAGTTCAATTTTTCAACTCAAAATTAACAAACAGAATGAATGTGAGACTTAAATATAATTAAAATTATAGTGTCCTGTTTGTATTCTCAAAGAACTGACCAAGCCTATATGTTTTTTGGATATTTTTGATAACAAAAACCCCAACATTTCATCTGATGAGTCACTATAGCGTGAAATAAAAGTATTTATTTTTCTACATATGTTTTGTAAATCAATTTGGCATAAAAGTCCAGAATGTCATAATCAAGAATACAAATTTTGATGAATTTGCAAATGTGAAATAAATATCGTCATCATGTGGCAATAAGGATTTTCTTGTGATTCATCAGTAATATGTCACTTTGATGAAAAAAAGCCATCACAATATTATTTCATATTCATCAGCTGTATTGTGTTGATGGACATCTAAAGAAAAAATGATTGCCTTCATATGCATTCCCCCTTCTAAATGAGAGAACAAGCTTGACAGTTGACTATAACGATCAATGAAGATATATCGACAAACAGGGAAAGTTGACAAAAGCTTAGACATGTTGCTTCAGGCTCTAGAGCCCAAATGCTATTTATCATAAATGAAATATTGAAATAAAAATGATAAAAAAAAACATTGTGACAAAACAGGAGTAAATAAATGATAGATCTAACACTTCAATACATATTTGCACTAACTTTACACAATGGAGGATATATGCATATTTTATTTCCTGTTTTGTTGAATGATTGGGTTTTAATTTTTCAAGATCATCGGAAATGACTGTATTAGAGATAGATGACTTTGTACGTAAACCAGCAAGTATTAGAGATAGGAATGTGTACACCCCACCCTTCTGTTCCCAAATAAAAAAACTCTTGTAATTTCAACTCTAATCTCATTCCTTCGCTACCAAAATTTTAGACAGACTTTAAGGCATTATCGTAAGTTTTCAGGAATGTTTTCATTTTAGGAAAGTCATCTGTAGTAGAAGTAACTTCAACAGGTCAACATACATGTTACATACTCCTCATTTGCAACTTGGCAGAATTAACATGTGAAAGTGAATTTGCTGTACATAGATAACATACAGAGCCAGGCACAAGCATGGCTATCATTACTTTTTTAGTAGAAGTTTGAAATAATCGAAATATTCCTTTAGTTTTCCTGAAATTTTTACCAGATATGCTGCATCCAAATGAAATGTCCACTGCTCAAATTTAACCTGATCTCCCATTCTTGTTACTGGGGTTCCAAATGCCTCAGATTTCCCAATGTCTGTTACCAGGGTTGTAATGCCTCAGATCTCCCATTCTCTGTTACCAGGGTTGTAATGCCTCAGATCTCCCAAAGCCTGTTTATACCAAGGTTCCAAATGCCTCAAATTTCCCAATGTCTGTTACCAGGGTTTTGAATGCCTCAGATCTGCCAATGTCTGTTACCAGGGTTCCAAATGCCTCAAATTTCCCAGTGTCTGTTACCAGGGTTCTAAATGCCTCAGATCTCCCAGTGTCTGTTACCAGGGTTCTAAATGCCTCAGATCTCCCAGTGTCTGTTACCAGGGTTCTAAATGCCTCAGATCTTCCAGTGTCTGTTACCAGGGTTCTAAATGCCTCAGATCTCCCAGTGTCTGTTACCAGGGTTCTAAATGCCCAGCGTTAGTACAGTACTAGCTGCAACACACTACACTGCACTACACAGAAGAAGGCTTCTATCACATCAGACATGTAGATCAATGCAAAGGATTGTACTTAGAGAGGCCTTGCTTTGATGTGATCCATTTCCCCTCCAGTCAGATTTAACTCTGGCATCCATGTTGTAAATGGCGCTGGTAGCAAATTTCCTACTCTTGATATAAAAAGTGATTTTTCAGCTTGAGTAGTCAAGCTTTCTTGCCCAACTATAAGTAGACAGCTCCCCGGGCTGCTCTACCAATAGAATGATTTGTCCAACATGTGTTTTCGTGATAAGGATATTACCTATACTCCCTCTGAACAACTTCTAAATGACATTCCCGTGTTTGTTTGTTTATTTTCCAGCCTCCAAACCTGATACAAGCAGACCTCCAAATCCTAGTAATAATGGGAATCCATTATCAGCTAGCAAAGAAGAATATGATGCAATCAGTGGAGGGAAAACCCCAGGAAGTAAGTTACAAAAAATTCATTTTTGTCCCCATTTGTTAAGCCTTGTAATACTTCTCCATGCATCTTGTGTGGTGTTTGGTGTTCCAATCACAGGAAGTTTTCCTCATTGGTTTAGATGCATAATGCAGATTATAGTGAACCTAATATCTTGCCTAGAGGATATTTATAATCAATAGAAACCACTCAAGGCCTGGTACAAGACCTCCACCTAGGGTGTAACATTGTAATCAGACCAGGCTGTCCCATGTTGTTGGCACTCTACCGGAGCCAATAATCTTGACCCACCAATATCTCTTTACTTAAGAAATATTGACCAAATCAGTTGGGTAAATTGTGTGCCAGATCGTCACTTTTCTGCATCATTGCAGTTCTGTTGTCATTCTTCAACATTTATTACAAAGTGAATATATTAAATATTTATCTTTTAAATTTTCTGTAGAAACAGGTTAGGATTCACAGAGTAATAAAGTTGCCCTTTCAATTTCAACAATAGTATGTGTTTCCCAACTATAAATGTTTAATATTTGATCAAAATTCTCACTTTTCTGTCCCTTTCCGACTTAAATAAACTTCACAGTAGTCTGTAACCATGGAAATAATTATACTTGTAACCATGGAAATAATTATACTTGTAACCATGGAAATAATTATACTCTGTAACCATGGAAATAATTATACACTGTAAAGTTGGTTTGAGCATGAATTCTTGTTGTATACCAGTTTAAGCTTCGTTACAAAATAATTTTCACCCCACAAATTTTGCAAGAATGAATGATTGGTTGTGATGTATGCATTGAATAATTACCATTAGATATTAGAGTAAAGATTAACAGTAGAAAAAGCATTCTAAATAAAGTTGAAGTGGCTTAAACTGAGTTTACAAGTGAAAATATTGAAATAAAGCTTTGATTAAACTGTTTTAGTAGAATGTAATGTCAATGTATGCCTTCTATGATGTTACATTTGTCTGCTGGCATTGTTAGAACAGTTGATTTCATAGTAGGGGTTTCTGTTACGTACTATAAAATATTATGTCATTAGATCTTTTATATGGTATATCTTTCTACAAGGTATGAATTCAGTGAATTGCAAGTGATGGTTTAGTATAATTCGGTAAGCAGAATACTAGAAGTACCTTAAAAATATGCATAAAAAATTACACTCCAAAAACATAAACTTGTCAAAAATTACGCTCCAAAAACATGTAAACTTATAAAAAATTACACTCTAAAAGCATAAACTCATCAAAAATTATGCTCCAAAAATATATAAACTCATTAAAAATTACTCTAAAATAATGAACTTGTCATATATTACACTCCAAAAACATATAAAAAATTACGTTCCAAAAACATAAACTTGTCAAAAATTACTGTAAAAACATAAACTTGGCAAAAATTACGTTCCAAAAATATATAAACTCAGCATATGCCTTTTCTTTTCTTTTCTTTTTTTTACAAATTTTTGAGCCAAAACTTTCCATCTTTTTTAACTAATCCATTTGAAGTCAGGCTCAACAAGTATGAAATCAAATATAGTTACTTATAAGAAGTTTTTAGGGTGTTTACAATCAGTAATGTTTTCTCCTTGTGGAAAAGGTTACTCGTTCGGTATTTCATAAAGCTGATTTGTACACAGAAGGACACTTGTCAAAGGATTTGGAAAAGACCTGCAGGTATCACTTGAAGACAAACACCTGTTTTTTGTTTAAAAACATTGCAAACAAGAAACAGTGCACACATTCAGTTTTACAGTTTTCAAATTACACAGTTTTAGTATCAAAGGCAAATTAAATTGATGTACCTTTTGATTCAGACAAAACAAACCTGAGAAGACAACTAATTACAGAAAATTTAGTAAGGTCTTTTATTTTATATCTTGCGGCAAGGACAAAATAACCAAAAGTTAGAACACAATATCAGCCAGTGATAAACAATCTTCTCTAGAGGTCCATTAAAATGGAATTTAACTTTTTTTTAGGTAAAATATCGGAAACATAATAAATCGATTATATTTCATTAGATAATAAACAATTTATTTCCCTACACTTTAAATATTTAATGATATTTACATATTAATGAGTTAATTACCATAATAGTTTGAGTGTTTCAAATCAAGTTTTTTGGAGGTAATGTAAACTGGCAGGATTTGTGAGCGCCCTCATGTGGTAGACATTACGGGTGGTATCACCATCTGTATAATTATGCTAATTCCATTCTTTATCCATTTATCAGTTTCTCATGAATTATCAGCTAAGTAGTTGTGTTCTTTTTTGGCAGTCATCCAAATTTTGGAAAGCTTTTATTCAAAAACTTATAAGACATGTATTTTATTGTTAATTCTAGGGTATTAAAGAAAACTAGAAAATATCTTTTTGCCAGACTAGAGGCAAACATTCTCTTAGTCTACATTAGCGCATAGATGTCTTATCCAACATGATTCTTCTATTATTGCATATTAATTAGTCAATTTGCATATTTGCTAGCTGGTTTATGAAGAACCATATATTTGTAAATCTTTGAAAATTTAACATTTTTTTGAATGAATGTTCTTATATTGAGATTTATGTAAATCAGGTTATCTACTGCGATATTACTGAATCTTATCAGTTATCAAATCTCTTGATAGATGCACCTTGTGAAAGAAGTATTGTAATTGAATATTTATGAGCTAATTAGCATATTATTTATATTTACTTCCAGCAAAGCCAAGATTTTCACAGCCAAGTAAAATGTCAAGGAAGGAAATACAAAGACCAGTTGGAAGCTCAGTTCGACTTAAGTGTGTCGCGACAGGTCACCCAAGACCAACTATAGTTTGGTTAAAAGATACACAAAAACTAACCAATGATCAGTTAGGAGAAGGTCAACGTGCCAGATGGACGCTAAAATTACGAAATTTACAGTCTGGTGACGGTGGACAATATACATGCATTGTTTCAAATAGTGTTGGAAGTATTAATACAACCTATACATTAGATGTAATTGGTAAGTATATTGAACTATACTAAAATGTAGGCTAGGCTTGTCACCTCATTTCGAGACATCATTAACTTCAAATTGATTGCATTGTTTGATTAGTTTTCATGCATGGTGAGATGGTTATATTGGGTATGCGTCAGCAAATTTATATTTGTGAGAATTTTCTTGGAATTTGAAATAAATTATTTTCAATAATTTATCATGTTTGAAGACTAGGTAGTACACGTATCAATCAATTATCGCCTTGTTTAGAAGTAAACTATGATTATGACTATGGTTACTGCAGACATTTTGATTGGAGTTTTTACAGATTAACTCGATAGATTGAAGCGAGTAGAACGTGTATAGCACCATATAGGAAATGTCTGGTTTAGAAATATAGAATCTCATTTAATGTGAATTTGTTATGGTTTAAAAATTATATTTTTTTGTAATACAGTACTAGAAAATTATCACATGGATGAAATTTCAAGCAAACAAATGTAGTTAGCATAGCGTATTGTCCACTTAATGTTGACATTGTAAATCCAGGGTATGTTAAGGAGTCTAATTCCAATCTCTAGCCTGACCCTAACCTGAACCCCCTAGCATAGATAGATTTATTGCCATGTTGCTGTAGTGCTGTTAATTTTATCCATCTTCTAGGCTTTGTAATATCACAATGAACTGATTTTGAACATATTATATTAAGGTTTCTTTCTTTTTCTTCACTGCAGAGCGATTTGGACCAAAGTCACCAGATCTTATTGGTGAACACCCAACAAACACAACAGTGAATTATGGAGACACTGCTTCTTTTCAGTGTAAAGTACGAAGTGATGTGAAGCCACACATCCAGTGGCTAAAACGTGTGGAACCTCACATGAAACACAAAGAATTGAACACAACCATTGATTTCAATGGAGCAAAACTTATTGTCTTACCAGCTGGTGATGTCTGGATCAGGCCGGACGGGGCTTATTTGAATAAGTTAGTTATACAGCATGCAACTGAGGAGGATGCTGGGATGTATGTGTGTCTAGGTGCAAATACTATGGGATATAACTACAGAACAGCATTTTTGAGAGTTCAACCAGGTTAGTAATAACAATTTCACAGTTTGCTGGGAATGGGTGTAAGCATGGAAGTACAGGTACAATATTGAGGGATCACCGAACGACTGTGCATATCATACACATTTTATGTTCCCCAAGAACAATTTGGAGAGATGAGAAACAGGCTTCGCACAGACCACTCAATACAAATACAAACAACACAACATTCCTGCCGAAAGGCACTGTATGTGCACACACACATCACTTTTAGCTTTGAAAAGCTGAGCCTGCAATACAGTAACTTTGAATAGCTTGTTTGTTCCAAGGATGATGTGTGTGTGTCTGTGTATCAGTAGGGGTTGGATGATGTTGTTTATATTTGTATTGATTGAGTGTGTGAAGCCCGTTTCTTATCTATCTAAATTGTTCTGAGGGAACAAAAAATGTGTATGATACGCATAGTCGTTCGGCAATCCCTCACTGTTTTACCTGTATAACCCACAGAAAGAACAACTAAGAATAGATGAAAGACTATAGGAGGGAAACCGATGTTTGCACCAGTAATCAGAGAAATTGTTCCCAAATGATTTGTAAATTACATCTTCCAGGTGTTTGTAAAGAGATTAGCATATTCATTCTTCCCATGGATGTTTTGTTTTTTTTATGAGTTGTTTTATTTGAAGAGAAACAAATTACAGAAACATAAGTGGGAAATAATACATGGCACCGTTTGGGACATCCAAAACAATTTACAATGCAGAAGTAGGAAACAAAATACGCTCAAACTTCAAAAGTTATCCCATTTTGCAAAACAGTCCTTTCTCATAGCAATATACTTCCATGGTGTAGTCTTTCTCCAAGTCTAGGGACATGAGTTACAGCGATATTTCTGTTCCTGAAATGAAAATGTTGATCTTGTTAAATCCATGTTTCTACAACTTTTGAAAAGATTTTCAAAAATCTCAAACTATGACAGATGATGGGAAAAATTTGTAATGATATGAACTTTTTAACTCGCTACATTGCGATTCAGCACACACATGTAAGTGGTAATTGTTGTTGTTGTTGCAAAGCCAACAGTCTGTAATTTCATTGGTGTATCTAGAGAACTGTTGGAAAAGGAATGTTACAATTGTAGGTGGACATGCAAAGGTGTAAACAGCAGAGAAGTAACACCTGGCCTGGGACAAGTTATCATGGCAGGTCAAAAATATGTGAATTCCTAAAAAGAATTTTTTTTTGGGGGGTGCCACTGTTCAACTGTAAAAGCCTGTGGTAGATGTTGCCTTCCTCACGCCTCAGTTGATCCTGAATAATGGCTTTGATGTATCTAAGGACAGTGTTTGACGACATGGTACTGTGTGCATTCCCTTGAATCAGAAATCACTTAAATGTCATCTGCAAAATAAAAAGATGTATCATTATCTGTCAGAGATTATTTATTTTTTTCTTATCATTTCTCTCCAGATCCCAATAAACCGAAGGAAAAAACCTATAACAACTCAAGCCCGGAATTTGAAAGTCCATCCCAGTCATCGAGTACAATACCGTTGCCAGTGATTATTGGTGTACCAGCCGGTATCTGTATATTAGTGTGTGTGGTGATGGTATGGTGCTGTCAACAACGAGGCAGAACGTGTTCAAATTCAGCAGCAATTTACAGACAACAGCATCAACAAAGGATGCTTACACAACAGATGAGGGTAGTAGAGAGGGAACAATTTCTTGCTTTGCAACAGCAACAGCTTGCAAACTCTGCAATGCAGACGAGTCGAGAAAAAGTCTATCCAACACACACGTATACGTCGGACACATTGAACAGTAACTGTAGCAGTGCTAGTAAAATACAACATCATCAACATTTACACGTCCACCATTGCTAGCACAAAGTGAGAACTACCTCAGTAGTGAAAACAAAAACGACAAAAAAAAAAAACATCACAAGAAAGTGTGCCTTCTGTGAAGAGAGAGAAGAATTCTGTACAAAAAAAAAACGGATGGACTACTTAAGACTTCACACATTGATGTGCCAACAAAGCCCCCTTCTAAGTATAAGTGTGAAAAAATCCTCCATGTTGTAACATATTGCTTCAAATATTTCCATTATGTAGAGAACACTCTACAGACCCCATGTATATAATATAGATCTTTTTATTATTATAGAATATTATAGAGAATTATGTAGTGTTTTGTATCAATAATTTGAAGAGAGAGAAAAAAGGAGAAATATTTTGTATGTTTGATAATGATGGAATGACATCAGTGAAATGGTGTGATCCATCCATGTTCCTGTAGACGTAGCCAGAGTTACATAACTGAAGCCACATCATCAGAGTGGCACTGACGTAAGTCAGTTCGGAAACAAAACTTTCTTAATATTTATTGTATGGAGACAATCAGAAAAATATGCATACATAAATGATATATGTCAAATGTAATATATGAACTTTCTTTTCTGTTTTCTGGATTTTTTTTTTTGAGTGTGAAGTTTCATAGACTGCTTCTTTGAAAAATGTTAGTACAGGGTATTTCTATAAGATGCAATCTTGTTTTGTGTCGCCGTGTTGGCCAGTTTTTAGCTAACAACAAAATTACGCAATTATCATAAATTGCACTTCACAAACGTCTTGGATATAAAGCAGCTTTTGCCTTCAAAATCAAAGATAGGTTGGTTGTGGAAAATTAACTTTTTATCAAATAGTTGATTACATTAATCAAAACCTATGATTCCAGAAACAAACAAAAAGGAAATAACTCCTGTGACTTTATTTCAGTATGACATTTTGTGTTTTCCTGCTTGATTTTTCTCACAGTGTTACGACTTATAATTTTATAAGGTTCCAGGATGAAGTAGTCAGGAACACCAAATCTTTCCAGTCATAACGACCCAGGTGATAAGACTCAACATGCTTGCATCATACTTGCAGTGTTTGTATATATAAAAACCATCCATGCAATCTGATATCAAATTTTAAAAAGATTTGTAAACTAGGTACATATAATAGATTTTATTCAGTGCAGGGAACCTGCGGTCTTTCATTTTTGGAATTATTTGGTACGAAAGTCTCCAAACTGCTCTCAAAAGTTTATTTTCCACTACCAACCTTGTCATAGTAAGATATGTGTGAACACTGATTTCCTTACCTTTAAAGGACTTCTAAGCAGAATGTGCTTCTACTGTTGTGATATGCGAGTGCCTTAAGTTGACGACTAGGATGTTCCTTGTCACAGGTCTACATATTCTGGTTGTCATAGCAATCTGTCGTACGCACTACATGTGTATCTGTAATAATGGTAAACAAAAAGTTGGACAAATCATTACAATGTAATGAATAAATTAACATGCAAACCAATCAACTCTACACTGCCAATCACATGACTTGTCGATTGACAAAATGACAATGTATGCTGTAAACTGCAACATTTTTTGATTTTTTTTATGTAAAAGAATGTGTTGTGTAGTAATATCACAATGTTATATTCTCCTATGGGCCTACCTAGTAGTTGCCCCTCAGTATCAGTCTCCCTAGTCTGTATCTTTCATATCCATTTATTAATGTCCAAACCACTGTTGTTTGAAAAAAGCCGCAATAAAATTGGCAAATATTTTACAGTATCTATAAATTGTATGTGTATGTCTATAAATAAGAAATAAGTGATTTGTTGAAATCTCACCATTTCTACCCCATTCTGACAGTAGTCTGCAAGACCATGTTTCTCTTCTGAATGTGTTCCAAGATGGCTTCCTTCTTGAAGAGCACCCCATATGTCCAATCTTACCGTCCCGATCATACCAGTATTTTCCAGTCTGTTTTCTGCTCTAATAATGGAATTGCATAATTGATGGCATTTATGTACCTGGCTTTTTTTTTAGAAATGGCAACTGCAATACTTTCAGTATTGAGACACTCAAATTTCCTCAGTTTACTATTCATACTCGTACGTCATACAAATCATCTTTGAAATTAATTCCAACATACTATTCTTGCTGATATTTAAATTGTGTCCAAGTACACCCAGATATGTCAGAATGATGCTATTGGGTGATATTTGATGATAATCCCTTTTGGGTGTTTACACAGGTATCGGGATATCGAAATAGAAGTAACGATAGCGCCCCCAACGGTATTTTAATTTGTAACTTTGTTTTTATAGCAATTCCCGTGTGTTGTTTCTTCAAGCACCCTACCAACGTTTGCCGCTCTTATTATTTCACTCTAGAATTGACTACACTCGTAACAGGACAAATTTAGTTTTCTAGTTTTTTAGTAACCTAGCCACGTAGCTTTATACCAGTAAGTTATAACACGATAAAATCACTTATTTGTAATAGAACGGTACGCTTGTCAGCCAGTTATCCAAGTTGCACTCGATTGTAACAATGCACTATTATATTGCTATTGAATTTTGCATACCCATTACCTGTAAAGATTTCCCCAAACAAATAACAATATTAATAATTCTTTTTTATGAATGGTTTAGTTGGTATGATGTGATCAGCTACACTTCTGCTCCACATTCAGTTCTAACAAAAAAGCTCTCGAGTCACAGTGACAAACTAATCCCACTTGTCCAATAAATATATTCAATCCTAAGACATTAGTGCACCGTAAATACTCGTCATTCAGATGTGACCTTTTTACGAGTTTTCGATGTTCATACGAGTATAATGAACATTATTCGCCTTACAACTTGGGTAAATTACATTATTTGTAGCGAAACAGTGAGTTTTCTCTCTTACCGGTACAGTTTTCACTTCCCTGCCTCCATTCTGAGTGCTGATCATGTGGTCTCATTTGGAAGTGCATTGACAGTTCAGTATAGCTGTAAAAGAGAAAATAAAATAGGGCACATATCAACTGGGTACTCAAGACAATACCACCAGTTTTATGCTACTCGATAAACAATACTTAACTGCAAGATATTTACTTTGTTTATCTACACAGACAGAATACAAATGGTCCTTCGTAAAGTCATTTGCGGCACTCTCTTTGTAAAAGTCACCGCATGACGGACTTGCAAGAAACACGTACCTCACCGTACCACTACTTCTGTCCAATGTCTAACTTTCGTGTCAGTTTCTTACACGACTCCGGCTGTCCTATGTTTAGGTTAGTTGTCACAATGTTTGATCGATAGCCAGTGTACGTTTACCGAGATACAACAGGTATCAACCACATCAAAACATGGTACCACGATGGGCTTGGCAATGTTGCTTTAAGTTGTTTTCCCACACGAGTCAGATTTCATACAACGATCGTTAACTACATTGTTCTATAGTGTACAGAATATGAACCAGTTTACGAAACTATGTACTAATCTAGAATCCGTCAAATAAGATTGTTTTAAGCGAAAACAAATTCTCTTATCCGTAATTTTGGGAACTGTCCATATAGAAATGTTAAAAGTACATTACTTCACGTTCGTCTGTGCTGTACTACTCTTATATTATACCTGTATAGTGTTTTACAAAAAAAAACGATCTAGTGGTCGAAATAGCTCCACTTTTTAATTTTTTTATTTTGTTACATAAATGGAAAGATGGACAAGGTGAACCTCAAATGTTCTATCAGTTGAGCATTTTCTAGAAACAGTTCAAAATATGCTACAATTACGTAGTGTAGTTCTCCATTCTCAATTAATATAAACTATAAACCAGTGGTTAAAAACATCCCTAGAAAACATATATCCCGTCATAATTAGCTTATGGATTCAAAAGAAAATGTCTTCATTTTATGAAGCCAAATAAAAAAATAGTGTGTTTCCAATAACCCTCCCCCCCACCCCTCCGCACTTGTTTGCATGCAAAAAAGGTAAATAAAATGGTGACACTTTACTTCTATTTTCGCGCGCACCTTTATTCCTTAGCTTCATCTGTTGTCACTTTTTTAAAAATTTTATTCCAGAGAGAAACCAGGTCTTTTTTAGACTATAAAAATACAGTCTATACGTGTAAGTCGTCTTCAAGTACACCTAATCAAACTCTCACGAATGTATTGGGAGCGACGAGTATCTTATCTCAATTTCTTCACAGAGGTCAAAAAACGCGAAATTGCGACTGTTTGCGGTCTCAAAACGACTTATTACGTAATAGTTGAAAAAAGTCACTTTTTGTATGTTGGCAGTAATAAAACTTGATCATGGCTGACACAGACCATATTTTAGACGACTTATAATAGAGAACATGAATTTTTGAGTAGATTATAGATAATTTAAGGTAAAATATTGAAAAAATCAATGAAATCTTCGGAAAATCCAATATTTTCATTATTAGCTCAGAAGTGAACGTTACTGCAGTCTAAGAAAGACGAGGATAAATATAAGGTCAACTGTAGATGGCAGTATACCTCCTCAAACTCAATTTCTTCACAAAGGTAAAAAAAAAACCGCGAAATTGCGACGGTTTGCGGTCTCAAAACGACTTATTACATAATTATAGTTGAAAGATGTCACTTTTTGTTGTTGGCAGTAATAAAACGTGTCCATGGCTGAGGCAAATCATATTTTAGAAGACTTATAATAGAGAACATGAATTTTTGAGTAACTTATAGATAATTTAGGATAAATATATGAAAAAATTATTGCAATATTCGGAAATTCCAATTTTTTCAATATTAGCTCAGAAGTAAACGTTACCGCAGCCTAAGAAATCAAGCAATCAAGCAATCAACCAACCGACCGACCAACCAACCGACCAACCAGTCAGTCAGTCAGTCAGTCAGTCAGTCAGTCAGTCAGTCAGTCAGTCAGTCAGTAAGTAAGTCAATGAATCAATGAATCAATCAATACTCAGTATCTCAGAATCAACCCCATCTCTTTTACGTTTCATAATATCAAACATGTCATTTAGAGTGGTTTTTGAAAAATTAAAATAAATATTTCTGAAAAAATGAATACAAAAATTATGAAAAATGTCATACTTTCGTTATAAACTTACATGTAACTTCAAGATTTCTTACAACTCGCAACACTTTAATTTATGCATTTGTAATGATAGGTCAACTGTAGAGGACAGTATTCATCGCCAAAAGTCGACAAAGGTCAAAAAAGGCGAAATTGGGGCCGTTTGGACTGCAAAAACGCATTATTGCGTAATAGTTGAAAAATGCGACTTTTTGGTGTGTAATCGATAATAACGTGTCCACGGCCAAACCAAATCATCTCTTTTACGTTTCATAATATCAAACACGTCATTTGGAGTAGTTTTTGAAAAATTAAAATTAATATTTCTGAAAAAATTAATAGAAAAATTATAAAAAATGACATACCTTCATTATAAACTTGACTTTAAGATTCCTTACAACTCGCAACACTTTAATTTATGCATTTGTAATGATAGGTCAACTGTAGAGGGCAGTATTCATCGCCAAAAGTCGATTTCTTCACAAAGGTCAAAAAAGGCGAAATTGGGGCCGTTTGGACTGCAAAAACGCATTATTGCGTAATAGTTGAAAAATGCGACTTTTTGGTGTGTAATCGATAATAACGTGTCCACGGCCAAACCAAATCATCTCTTTTACGTTTCATAATATCAAACACGTAATTTGGAGTAGTTTTTGAAAAATTAAAATTAATATTTCTGAAAAAATTAATAGAAAAATTATAAAAAATGACATACCTTCATTATAAACTTGACTTCAAGATTTCTTACAACTCGCAACACTTTAATTTATGCATTTGTAATGATAGGTCAACTGTAGAGGGCAGTATTCATCGCCAAAAGTCGATTTCTTCACAAAGGTCAAAAAAGGCGAAATTGGGGCCGTTTGGACTGCAAAAACGCATTATTGCGTAATAGTTGAAAAATGCGACTTTTTGGTGTGTAATCGATAATAACGTGTCCACGGCCAAACCAAATCATCTCTTTTACGTTTCATAATATCAAACACGTAATTTGGAGTAGTTTTTGAAAAATTAAAATTAATATTTCTGAAAAAATTAATAGAAAAATTATAAAAAATGACATACCTTCATTATAAACTTGACTTCAAGATTCCTTACAACTCGCAACACTTTAATTTATGCATTTGTCATGATAGGTCAACTGTAGAGGGCAGTATTCATCGCCAAAAGTCGATTTCTTCACAAAGGTCAAAAAAGGCGAAATTGGGGCCGTTTGGACTGCAAAAACGCATTATTGCGTAATAGTTGAAAAATGCGACTTTTTGGTGTGTAATCGATAATAACGTGTCCACGGCCAAACCAAATCATCTCTTTTACGTTTCATAATATCAAACACGTCATTTAGAGTGGTTTTTGAAAAATTAAAATTAATATTTCTGAAAAAATTAATAGAAAAATTATAAAAAATGACATACCTTCAATATAAACTTGACTTCAAGATTTCTTACAACTCGCAACACTTTAATTTATGCATTTGTAATGATAGGTCAACTGTAGAGGACAGTATTCATCGCCAAAAGTCGATTTCTTCACAAAGGTCAAAAAAGGCGAAATTGGGGCCGTTTGGACTGCAAAAACGCATTATTGCGTAATAGTTGAAAAATGCGACTTTTTGGTGTGTAATCGATAATAACGTGTCCACGGCCAAACCAAATCATCTCTTTTACGTTTCATAATATCAAACACGTCATTTGGAGTAGTTTTTGAAAAATTAAAATTAATATTTCTGAAAAAATTAATAGAAAAATTATAAAAAAATGACATACCTTCATTATAAACTTGACTTCAAGATTCCTTACAACTCGCAACACTTTAATTTATGCATTTGTAATGATAGGTCAACTGTAGAGGGCAGTATTCATCGCCAAAAGTCGATTTCTTCACAAAGGTCAAAAAAGGCGAAATTGGGGCCGTTTGGACTGCAAAAACGCATTATTGCGTAATAGTTGAAAAATGCGACTTTTTGGTGTGTAATCGATAATAACGTGTCCACGGCCAAACCAAATCATCTCTTTTACGTTTCATAATATCAAACACGTCATTTAGAGTGGTTTTTGAAAAATTAAAATTAATATTTCTGAAAAAATTAATAGAAAAATTATAAAAAATGACATACCTTCATTATAAACTTGACTTCAAGATTTCTTACAACTCGCAACACTTTAATTTATGCATTTGTAATGATAGGTCAACTGTAGAGGGCAGTATTCATCGCCAAAAGTCGATTTCTTCACAAAGGTCAAAAAAGGCGAAATTGGGGCCGTTTGGACTGCAAAAACGCATTATTGCGTAATAGTTGAAAAATGCGACTTTTTGGTGTGTAATCGATAATAACGTGTCCACGGCCAAACCAAATCATCTCTTTTACGTTTCATAATATCAAACACGTAATTTGGAGTAGTTTTTGAAAAATTAAAATTAATATTTCTGAAAAAATTAATAGAAAAATTATAAAAAATGACATACCTTCATTATAAACTTGACTTCAAGATTCCTTACAACTCGCAACACTTTAATTTATGCATTTGTAATGATAGGTCAACTGTAGAGGGCAGTATTCATCGCCAAAAGTCGATTTCTTCACAAAGGTCAAAAAAGGCGAAATTGGGGCCGTTTGGACTGCAAAAACGCATTATTGCGTAATAGTTGAAAAATGCGACTTTTTGGTGTGTAATCGATAATAACGTGTCCACGGCCAAACCAAATCATCTCTTTTACGTTTCATAATATCAAACACGTCATTTAGAGTGGTTTTTGAAAAATTAAAATTAATATTTCTGAAAAAATTAATAGAAAAATTATAAAAAATGACAGACCTTCATTATAAACTTGACTTCAAGATTTCTTACAACTCGCAACACTTTAATTTATGCATTTGTAATGATAGGTCAACTGTAGAGGACAGTATTCATCGCCAAAAGTCGATTTCTTCACAAAGGTCAAAAAAGGCGAAATTGGGGCCGTTTGGACTGCAAAAACGCATTATTGCGTAATAGTTGAAAAATGCGACTTTTTGGTGTGTAATCGATAATAACGTGTCCACGGCCAAACCAAATCATCTCTTTTACGTTTCATAATATCAAACACGTCATTTAGAGTGGTTTTTGAAAAATTAAAATAAATATTTCTGAAAAATTAATACACCTCCAACTCGCAACACTTTAATTTATGCATTTATATGATAGGTCAACTGTAGAGGGCAGTATACATCGCCAAAAGTCAAAACGTCTATCATTGAGGCAATATTGTTTTGCATGTATTCAACATCATCATCAGACTATTAAAAATTGGATTTGAAAGAAACCTTGAATGTATATTGAAAATGATGACTTTTCAGATTAATGTTTCAATGAAAATTTCAATATTTCTCTTACTCTGTTAAAAACCGACTCGTGTCTACATCATAAACCCTCTCTGTATGGAAGTCATTTTTATAGGTGTTACAATGGGGAAACAATAAATAGTCAATGGAAAACATTTGGGTTTACAATATCTACATTTATTGCTACATATTCCATCTGTCTATACAGCCATTCTTGTATTTATTGCTTTTTATATACACGTAAGGACACAAGCTGAAAAAAAGAGAACATTTCTCAAAAGTTTACATTTCAAATAATGACTACATGCTAAGTGGCAGTAATATTGGGACAAGCTCTGTCTAAGAAGAAATTATCTAAATTAAACATGAAGTGACCACTTAACGATTAAAATCTGAACAGTTCATTTATCTTTTAATACAAATATTTGTAAATACCATCCAAAGTTACTTCCAACAATGCACCACTTTTTTCACTGGAATTACTGGGCAACTTGAGGAGAAATTGCCAAATATGGAAGTGATAATTTATGTAAATCATCTCTTTAATATGCAAGCTTTACTTACTGTAGCTGGAAACCTTACTAGAAGGGCATCTTTGTTAAGATGAAACTGGTAAGCAAGCAAAGCAAACTGCTTGACATCATATTTGTGATATAGTATGTAAATGAGCTTATTAATATGCAAGTTGAGTTTACTACACAGATACAGAAAATATGCGATGAGCAAATAATGGTGCATTGATTTCTGGATGATGTTAATCAAGCAAAATATATGCCTTGCCTGGAATGATAATTGGATGTTATGTAAATTATTTCATTAATATGCATGTTACATGTTGGAAAACATACAGGATTAAAATATCAATTACAAGTAATTAAAGCTGACAAATTTGCCTTGGAAACATTAGCAATACAACCATGACATTTAATATGAACAAGTAATTTGTTATGTTAATTAGCTAATTAGTATGCATATTTGTTGTAAACATAATGGTGCCAGAATGTCTGAAAGTGTGTCAAAGATACATCTACTGACATCAATGGTAGTTACAGGGGCAAGGGACTGTTAACTACATATCAAATATGCACTGTACTTCAATTGGGCAAGTTCTAAAATTGGCAAACATTCGACATTGAATTTGTCAAAAACGTACATTAGACACATGTTATGTTGCCTAAAGCTAGCACTTGGGTGTACTCTGAGATCAAACCTGGGCAATTGTTAAGTTAAGGCAACTTCTTTACATACAGAGGTCTGAACAAACAGGTTTTTGTGTTGTGTTGTATTCGACCAACTTTACCTAACATGTGAATCAGGGGTACCTGTTTCACCGACACTTAGATGAGTTACAAATTTATGATGGCTTCAAGAAAGGGGGGGGGGGGGGGCACTAAATGTACCTTTATACACTAGTAACAAAACCTGCTGGAAATAAAACATATTTTGTCTTGTTACTTGTCTTCTGAGGTGTATTATATCTTGACAATATCTAAATACCTAACTGTGATATTTTCCCTGTACTTTGAACCACTTCTTTGTTTGTCACATATCCTGTACAATTACATACACAAATTGCATATTGATATTTGTACGTCTCAATCTACAGGATCTTAGTACAGGGGCAAGGGAGATTCATGACGCTGCAGTGAAAAGTGGCTTCATTGTATCTACAAATTTATATAGTAAATTGTTAGTACTAAGACTTTGCTAATCCCTATAATGTAGTATAAGAGATTGCTAACATAAAATGGTAGAAATCCTAAAATTAAAATAGTATGTACATTTTGATTCACTACAAAATAACTCATATAATAAAAAAATACAGTATGACAATTTGCATAAATGCATAAAATATAAAAAACAAAATGTGGGCTACCTTCTCTCAAAAAAGGATCATGTAGAAACAATATTGTACCCTAATTTGCATAAATATGATAACAAAATAGTACCTGTGTTCTAATTTGTTGAAAAGGGGATTTGTGTAAACATTGTGTCCTAATTTACATAAATTTGAATAACAAAATGGAAGCTATGCTCTGATTCACTACAAAATTCTGTAAAAACAATTGTGACTTAATTTACATAAATTTGCATACATCTCACAACACTATGTTTGTCTTCCCTGTGGGAGATATATGCAAATAAGGAGACTATCAAGCTTATTGTACACATTTTGTATTTTGTTAGTCACTTCATATTTGGATCACAACAAACTACAAAAAACAATTGAACTTGAAGGTGAGGGATGTCTAAACTATAAACTGTGTAAAAAGTATCATAAATTATACCCCAAAATAGTATAAATATTACAGAATAAATACAAACATATCTTGGTTTTTAGTGTAGATTTGTGGGGTTAGTCTGAGGTAGTGAAACTGGCACATTTTTATTTCAACTTTAAAATATGGTAAAGCTATAATTAGTATGCAACCACATGTTTGAGAAGCATATGCAAAATTCTCATTTTTTTACCAATAAACGTTTTTTTTTTCAAATTGTAACTGACAAACAAAAGTAGAAAGTGTACATTTAAGATGTCTCTCTCACAATTCCATGGTTACAACAATCATAACAAAGTCAGAGCTGACTTGGACGAGACGGGGGGGGGGGGGGGGGGGGTAGAAGGGTGCTGAATGGCATTAAGGACATAGGGTACATGCGATGCATCATTGTTAAGATTATCAATATGTTGTATTGATTTTGCATTTATGTATTTGTATAATGTATCATTAATAAGAATAAAATAATTTCTTTTTAAGTTTGTAAAATGCCAAATAATGCAAAATTTTCAAACACGTTGACTGTAAGCAACAAAAAGATCTTAACCAATTCTTTCTCAACTCTACAATTTGATTATTCCTAGGTTTAGATATCGATAGACTGTACGATCCTTTGTGTCGTCAATGGCCTCCTCTGGGAGGGGGTTGACTGACGTGTGAGGACATGTCATGGTGTATCTTACAGACTGAGACATTGGATGTACCAGAATTTTAGTATGAGATAGTTCCAAAGTAGAATAAAACATGGATTCTTCATATCCTAAATATATTTCCAGCTTTTTACAGGCTTGGATTATTAGCAGACTACAACTTGTGTTAGCAAAATATTATGTCCCTACATATACCACTTGTAATTGTTTATGACAGATTCCACATATACAGAAATACCAGACTTGAAAACATTAGGAATCTGTTATCTTGGTCAATTCAAAATTTACATATCAACTCAGTGTTTATAGTTGAAAGGTTAAAACTAATCTTAATTGTATCTCGAAGAAAATGTCTTACAAATCATCACTAATGTCTTAAGACACAAAATAAATTGAAAGAGTGCAATTCAAAAGATTTTTTAAAATGAAAAAAAGTAAGAACAGAAAAATGTCTCTTGATAAAAATTCAAACTATTGTTGAACAAAATGAATAAAGACAAAAGTTTGACAACACAGGAAGTGACATCATCACAGCTTGAGAATGAAACCTGAACACAATGCATCCATTTTGGAAATGGCAATCCTCTCTACATGTAATAATGCTGTGTCATTAAAACAGAAATTAAAATAAAAGCAATAACTTCATAAAAATTGGCCACACACTTTGATGAAATTCTGAGCTCATCCTGTATATCGGTTCTCCACATAGCAGGTTACATGAATGTATAAAACTATGTTTTCTATGAAAAGAAAATATATCACAATATCAGATTAAAATTTTCAAAAGGATCGTATTATTCTTGATTTACCGATCAGTTGAAAACCTTTCATATCATTAAATATTGCTATATTTTCAGTTTGTTACTACTAAAAGTTAAGTCACAGCAAAGCTATTACATGTTTTCATTACCATAGTTACACACCAATACTTTCCTGGGTCATGACCTTTGACACCACAGCTCATCATGAAATCTGTGGAATCCTGGTTAATGATCTGTGACACCATGAAATTAACATGGAGTCTGATGACCTTTGACACCATAGGTCATCATGAAGTTTGTGTGGAATTCTGGTTAATGACCTTTGACACCAAAGGTCACACTACTTTAAAGGCTTTGTTCCTGTTCCCCTCCAAATGTATTAATTTTACTTCATTATCACCTCACTGTTACCATAGTAACAATACGAGGAATAAATGATGAATACATATGCACCAAGGTCAGGACAATTGAATTCCTACCCTTCATACTAATTCTCACTTAAAGAGAAAGATCTAAATTAAATGAGTTTACTTAACATAACTGCTTGAGCTCTTTTAACACACACACACACTTCTAACAGTGTCAAATACATGTTGTATGTCTCAAATGTCACAATATATATTTGTTTGGTTATTTCATAATCTTCTATCTTTTGTAAATCTTGTGCAATACAGTTTACGGTCACATAATTATTAGTTCTATTCTCACCATTATCGTCATAATCACCAACGGTGCCATTATTGTCGTCGTCATAGTCGTCGTCATCATCATTTCATTATATTTTCACTGTATTACAAAATCTCATATTTTTTACATCATATTCATTTTAACATCATTAGATACATGTACACATATTATTAACAATAATGTCTGAAATCTATAACCCACAAATACTAATATATTTCAGCTTTCCCACTCCCTCCACTAAATCTTAATACTGTCCATACTGTAATCTACCCTTCACAAAAATAACTGACCTTGCCATCTTGAATATAAAAATGGATTAAAAGTAGTTCTCAATTGTTCACAATTGTTAGAGTCATAACACAAACTCTGAATTTATTTTGGCAGTATCATCGAATAATCTTGACAATTTTTTATCCCAATTCAAATATTTTGTGACAGAGTTGTGTCTTTCTGCTGATTCGCCCATTTTTCAATGGATTTGAAGATACAGCACAAAATTGACAAATTAACACTTCCACCGAAAATTTGTTTTAAATCATTGTCTTTCATTTTCATGTTATCTTATCATCTCGTCAAAAACCTTCTGATTAATTAATTCCCTTCTTTTTTTCTTTCACCGCATTTCAAACTTTGTCATCTTAATCTAGGGTTTTTTGTCTTTCAAAGATTCAGATACTATTCTCATGACCTTTGACCTTAATTGTACATATTCCAAGACTACATCTTTGTTATAAGTCACATTGAACTCCTTTTGGGGGGTATCATGTGATATCATCATCCAATCATTGCTGTTTTGGGGCATCATGTGACATAATCATCCAATGGTTGCTGTTCTGGGGCATCAAGTGACTTAACCATCCAATCATTGCTGTTCTAGGGCATCATGTGATTCATTGTCACTCGTCACTATGATAATGTCTTTTGTTGGTGTTTTTCATTTCAACTATTAAATTGTTATTGATAACAGGTAACTTTGGAATTCAATAAAGTTGATTAATAAAAAAACAAGAAACATTAAGTTTTAGTATCTGACGCAATACCTGACAAACTTTGGGTAAGGGGGTTATTTCATAATTTTTTACAAACTTAAGACTAAGAGCTGTTGTGGAATGTATGTGTTATAGCCCTGTAGAATATTCCTTGACATGTTACCCTGGGTTTTTTCATCAAAATCTCCTGCTCAAAAAATATCTGACCACATGCCATGTTTTCTTGAAAGAGTTTGTTTTGTCCCTCATATTAAGTACCCAAAGTGCTAAAATATTTCATCGTTATTTTAATTAATTCTTCCATCATCAGCAACATCAGGCGTTTCTGGTGAACTTGGAGTATCCTCTTTCAGAGGTTCTTTAGAACTACTTGTACTGGGTGGCGGTAGTGTCAATCCGGTGATCTCACTTCTTGCTGAACCGTAGTCTGCTGAAAATGGATTAATGGTTTCTGTCATTCCAACTCCATCTGTTTGTTTGACGACTTTTTGCAGGGCAATATCATCTTCTATGTCTTGATACTTTTCACGAGGTCTCTCCGGTACGTTAACAATTGCTTGGAAAACATCGAAATGTTTCGGGATGTAATTTTTTTCAAATAGCCATTTCAGTGAGTAGGAAACAATAAGTATCGTTAGGAACGACATACACATTGAAAACGTACGGAATGGGAATAACTGCCCTTCTGCTTCATCATATAATGGGTAAAATATGTAAGGTTTTAAACTCAACAATGGTTCTCCACCACCTAGCCGTAGTATAAGACCAACGATATATCCAAGCAATGAACCGTAGGTGTTACATCCACTGAAGTACACAATACAGAAGAGTTGAGGAAAGAGAATGACATAGACCAAGTCAGAACACAGATACCATAATCCGTAAATGGTTTCTATGACGATTGCCATGAATGCTGCAAATCCAGTGATGAAAAAGATAGATATACGCATGACCCAAATGATTTCTCTCTCTGAAGCCTAGAAAACAAAAAAAAATAATACAATATTCAACAGGTAGGTGACCACGAAACAAAGAAAGATATTTTTTGACAACAGCTCATAAATGTCAAATTGAGTGATTCAAAATGATGTTTTGTGTACAGTGTGAACTAGGTAAATATTCTATCACTATGGCTATTTTTCAACCAAAATCATTTGAAAACTTAAAAATATCAGCATTTTTGTAAAACATGCAACAAAGCTGAAGTCTGGACAGTTCCTCTCATATGTGGGAAGAATTTTGGAAACATCAATGCCACTACCGAATAGCATTGGCCCTTTCCTTTCTATTTTATTCAGATAGGTTGATGGTCACAGCAAGAAATGCCGTCTGCTTGGATGCAGAATTGTAATTCAGAAGGTGAAGGTCACAGGTCACACAATTTGTCTTACTGCATACTAAATGTAATTGATAGGTTAAAGGTCAGAACAAAACCTTACCTGCTGTCTGAATACTAATTTATAGACATTGCGTGCAAACATTGAACTTGCTGAAAGTATGGAGGAGTCAGCTGATGACATGACTGCAGCCGACACAGCACCCAAACCAAAGAATGACACAGCTGTAGGTGTTAGGTACTGTAGAACTAATGGCAGAATCAACTCAGTATGGTTATGTGGACTCCCTGTATATGTTGTTTCATTCCAGTCTGTAAAAGAAAGACAAACATACTCTGTAATTTTCGGTACCTGAAAACATTACAACATTACAAACATTAGGTGCATCATAAAAATAATGAACATTCAATTTCTTGATCAACACCATAACTTCTGCTCCACACACTTCACATGCATTACTAGAGGTGCACATGAGAATTTTAATTTTAAATCCCCCAAGTATAAAATCTGAATATCTGATGAAGGCTGTGCCCCTTTAAACAAAAGTAACCACCAAAGACTATAAAGTTACAGACTGTGTCCCTTTAAACAAAAGTAACCACCAAAGACCATAAAGTTACAGACTGTGCCCCTTTAAACAAAAGTAACCAATCAGAACTATAAAGTTACACCCTTTAAAAATTTATTTGATTAAGTCCAATATGGTCACTAATTACCATAAGTAATTATCTTGTCATTATAGTATGACATGTCAGTAATAAATGTATTCATCTCTATGATGAGACTGACACGTTCTCTATCTGCAAATGATAACACTACACCAAGACCATGGAATTCAAACATTGGCCTTTAAAACACAACTTTTTGCTATCATATCTGTCTTTGATTCTGATTGGTAGAAGTGACAAATACTTACGAGTTGATGCTCCAATAGCACCAATCAGAACAGCTGGTATAGCCATAAAAATGCACCCTGCAGCTGCTATGAATGACAGTGCTTGGGCTCGCCATGCAGAGGATGATGACAATACACGTTGAAAGTATACCTGCCAGGGAATACCACCAAATGTCTGCAAAACAGATTTGAAATAAAGTTAGTGTATTGTTTTTGTATAGTAACACAAAGGAACTGCTCATTGGCATCCATATCATCAACAAATTTCTGAATTCATTTGGACCAATAATAAAGACAATTAATATTATTTAGTAGAAGAGATTATTACTCAGATAGTGGATTGTTATGACAAGATTAGTTGCAAGAAGTCAGAAGAGATAACAAACTTACCAGAAGCAGTGCATAGTCAATCCAGACACCAGCATACAGTGGGTCCCATGAACCCACCCAACCATCCTTGGTTCCAGTCAAAGATATAGGTTCAACTGCTTCATGCAGGAAGGCAAATGGAATACAGAGCCACTGGAAGTGAAAAATGGTGACATTTGGATTCAGGGGAACGTAAACAGATATCAGAATAAACAAATGCAGTACAAAATGATTGTTTGTAGTTTTTGAAAACTTTTGAGTTGTTGAACCATCCATTTTTTATCTTTGCTCTAAAATGTTTCTATGTAGTATGAGATAGTAAACCTTACTCATTAAAACAGCTATTACATGATAGGGCTTGTCAAACAACATGAAAGCATATAGATCAGACGCCTTGCAAAATGAGAATGGCTGGAGAAATTACCATGTCAAGACTCAGTGGGTAGATATAAACAAAAGAATCACAAATACTAACTCTGGGGGCGCTATAATGCAAACCAGTATATTGAAGTAAATTTTTTTTCGCATGGTGATCACTTTAAATAATGATGATGGAATACTCAAAGCAATGAATCTATACTTTGTGGGATCAACTCTTGCTGCTGTTATGTGTTCCTGATTCACTAGTCCTTGCACTAAACTTAAAAGTAGACCTACAAATAAGGTATGATACGACAGATATCACCATGATGTGTCTGTGTTATGAGGGCAATAACTAGACAAATGCTTTAAACAGTTGGACTCATTAGTTATCTCCTTTTCCTGGTTCACTGTTACATTTCTGATAATGAAGAAATGAATGAATGAATGAATGAATGAATGGCTAACTCTGTTTCATCATAATCATGACAAAAGAGTGAGGGGTATTTGTTGTGGACAAATAACTTACCAAACCAATAAATATACAAATAAGTTGGACAACATCGGTGTATGCCACTGAATAAAGACCTCCCATTACAGTATAAAACATAGCTATACATGCTGAGGCTATAATTGATATTTTGATATCGAGGTCCAAAATAACACTTAGTGTTGCACCTGTAACAGATGGAGATAAATAACAGATAAGCTGGGAGTCATAAAAACAAAATGATTACATCACACTAACTCTGGGGGCGCTATACCATGATTACTTTATCCTACTTAGCAATTAAGGGTTTGCTATACATGAAAGAAACTCACCATTATGTAACTTTTGGATCTCATCCATCAATTAACATTGAACATATTGATATGAGAAAGGCTTAAATGAATTTTAACATCTGTGTTTTAACTTTGAAAGTTAATTTTGAGAATAATGTGCAAATTTAGACAATGTAACGTCACTCTTTCTTCATAAAGACACATTTGTATAAATATTGAACTTTTCAGCAAGAACAGTTTTCTTAAACAAATTAACAACAAAAGCTTAAGACATTTTTACTTTTGAGAAGATATTTGTTTCTGGAATACTTACCTAAGGCAGAGAGAATAGCAGCAGACCAGAAGACTTCTCCTAGAAGGGCTGGTATGAATAGTAAACCACCCATACGTTCACCGTACTTTAACTGGAAGGGATCTAACATAGTCACATAACCCTGCGATCTCATCTGCTTGGCAAACAAAATGCCACCTGAAGCATAAACAAAAAATATGCATTTTTGAATAGACGTCAAGTTTTCGTCCATATTATTTTTATACCAAGAATTGGATCGTCCTTTCATGATGTAATTATACATTCAGATACAAAAATGAATGATTGAATTACAAATACAAGGCCAGGCTGACATCAAGTATGAGTATAAAGGCCTGGGATTCAATCCCACGGTCCCCCTTTAGAGTCATATGGATTACATCATTACTTTGTTCAGGTTTATCTTTTTCTACAGCTCCACCAGACAACTGCTTCTCACCTAAATGTTAATCCTAATCTGATCTGGGCCATTAAGCCTTGTGACCAAATATCACATTTTAAGACGTAATTTTCCAATTGACTATGCGATCATTTTGCCTTGACCACATAATCATCTTCCACATCACAAGAAATATCGCCACCAAATTTCACAATGATCAGATCTATAGCTATGGAATTTAAATCTAGTAAGAGACATGCACAGTGCTTACCTAATTTGCATATCACTAGTCAGACCACTTTGCTTTGACTGTTCCTCCAAAAAGATATACAAAGGAACATACAAATGACCCCCCCCCCCCTCCCCTAAGTTTGCAATCCACTTCTTGGTTTTGAAGACATTCACAGACACAGACTTGTTATACCACTACACAATGTCAAGTTCAATTGTGTTACAAAATAATTCTAGAAGAATATAGTTCAAAATTTGTGTAGACTACTTACCAAGTACTAAACTAAGGGCATAGCCCCATGGTGCTTGTGCCCATATGAGCCCAAGACTGAACACTGCCTCTGCTGTTCCGTTTATATAACCTCCTCCCACCCATGTAGCTGTAGATAGAAAGACAAGTGTTATTAATATTGCTTTGAATTTTGATATTGGTGATCTCAATGATTTCAATCTATTGCACAAAGTGATACATTATGACCTCCTCATCACAATGTTCATGTTTGACCACTAGATGGCGCTGTTCAAGAACCCAAACTGGTTGGTACTGCGGGTGATAGCATATCATAGTAGCACAATTTATGAGTTTCATGCTCTTTTTTAAAAGTTTCTCCTCAATATTAGGATGAACATCAAACAATAATATTTTCTATAAATCATCATTAAACCTAACAGTTCAAAATGTGTGTAAAAATTCAGAGTTGTATCACCTATAAATATGGTCTTATTTGCATTGAAAATTTTCTAAACCAGTGAGAAGAGACATCTCCTTCCCTGTCTGCACTACCTGTCTACAATTTCTAAATGCCCACTTCAAAACTTATCTACATCCCTGCTAAATGAACAAAATGACCATTACTGATACATGTGAGACTAAATGCACCAACCAAAACTAGCCTGGAATCCATTAGTCTTGGTTACCCGACTTCTCGCTGCTCGCTACAGATTATCACTTCTCAAACAACTGATAGATATATTAATTACAACAAACAGGCCTTGTAAGCCCATTTTTATGCTTGGAAGAAATGTACTGTGTGACTTTCATTTGTATCTCATTTCCACAGACTTTAGTTTGGGGTGGTCTCGTAGGCAGAGCCCCCAGTGGCGAGAGGCTGGGTAACCGAGAATAGGAATCCATGCAAATGGGTTTTTGAATTTGTTATTTCTCCATTTGCCTGGATTCCAGAACAAACACACAGACAGACACATACTACACCAAGTGCACTTGAATACTTTCAGTGACAGTTCTATTTGTTCAAAACCTTAGTTAAGTTTGTTTTAATGCTATCAACATTGGCCTATACAATATAATAGTGTTGAGAACCCTTGCAAAAAAAACCATTTCATTGAAAAAAAAATCGTAAAAGTATCATATATCAAATATTACTAATCCAATAACTAGCTGTGGAGAAGGCTGTCCCTCTGGATTCCCTAAACATAAATTTTCATTTTCATATGTACAGTGTTACACAGTATATTTGAAAACCTAAACAATTTCTAGAGGCAAATTTTCCGTTGATCATTAATATATAGATTTTTTTGAACTCGTAATAAAACATTTCAAAAAGATAAAGACAAATATTCACTTCTTTCACAGATGAAACAAACTCCCAAAATATGTACTGCATATCTTTCGTAATCAAAATTCTATATGCATCACAACTTGGGTCTCCAGGAATCGGTTACAACACAAACATTCTCAGTACATTTTGATTTATGATACCTCAAACTGTAATTGCCTTCATCTTGCCAACAAAGCCTTTCCCTTGAAATATCAACACGGAGAGACAGCCTGACTACATAGTGATTTATTTATCCCTGTTCTTTGATCTCCTCTCCCTCATTAACTTCCTTTATATCATACACTCAATATACGCCCATCAACTCCAATGTTAATTTCATTTTGTTTCTGATGACACGTGTATGAAATGAACAACACTCTTTGTTAGATAGGTAGTCAGTTGCATAGGTTGTAAAGGTTAAAGGTCATGCCAACTCTGTATGTCATCAAATTTCTGGGGCAAAGCAAATCAGAAAATACAAATTAAGCAAAAAATCGCAATTATATGTGATGACAACTTTTTCCAGTGATGTATAACTCTATAAAGGACAGGATGTGTCGTACAAACAAGTCTATTTTCATCCATCTATGTTTTATTCATTTATTCACAAATTTTATAATAATTTTGAATACTCTGGTTATTAGTTTTCACTGAGAACAATTGTAGATCATCAATCAACCTACACCTTCCAAAAATAATATGTGCACAAAAATTCTGAAAAAATAAATTTTGCAAACAAAAATCACAAATAGATATACAGAGCAATATTTTGGTGATTTTATTTTCAAATATGGCATCTTTTTACAAGATCTGCACATTAATTATTGTGAATAATTACACTAATTTATTCAACTTCATATTCCAGTCAAATCTTAAGGTAAATCTTTCAGTTATGTAAGTTTTACTGACTTCAATTCAAACTAATTGCAGTGAAGTCTTGGGGAAATGGGTTTGTCATCTTTTATGCAATATATGGTATAAAGTCATTTTTGTTTGCATTTCCAAAATAGGGAATACCTTGAAAAATGCTTCAATTTTGGAGCTACTAACTCTCTACACAATGCAAATATCTTGGAAATGCCTAAATTTGGGACCAGGAACTTTCTAGGCAATGTGAATATCTTGGAAATGTGGGCTTTATGTGCAATGTGACAGAACATTTTGGAAATGCCGACATTTTGGACCGGGATCTTTTTTCTAGGCAATGTGGATATCTTGGAAATGCCTCAGTTTTGGACCAGGCCCCCCAAGTACTAAGTGGGTAGACCACTTTCTATGACGCTTCTCCTCAACATGTACATACATTAAACACTGTCTCATCTCATTCCACACACTCATTCAATTTATCTGTGTTCTGGATAGAAATCTAATTTAACAGTTAATAGCCAAGAGGGTTACCTACATTTGTAACTAAACCAACTAAACTCTCAGTTTTAACATATCACACAACATCATACATAATTGTAGTGTCTTCTGCTTCATGTAGACAGCCTTCAAGTTTCAAAATGTGTGGAAAATAATTCTAATTCAATGTAACCAGTAACATCTCAAAATAATTTGAATGCAATTTGATTGAAGATATAGAGGGCATTCACAATATAGAGAGCATTCACGATATACAGGGCATTCATGATAGAGGACATTCATGATTATATAGAAGGCATTCACGATATAGAGGGTATTCATGATATAGAGGGCATTCACGATATAGAGGACATTCACGATATAGAGGACATTCACGATATAGACGGCATTCAATAAGGTGTCTTTGGCCCTCTACTGATAACTTGATCATCAGGCCTCCATATTGAGATAATGTAGTGAATGTCAAATCTGACAGTATCAGTTACAATGACTTTCTTAATCTGAAAATGTTATCTTCTATTAGAAATGTACGTGTAACTAGAATTTGAAATTTGATGTAACATACACGTACATGTATACATGTAGCCATGTGACAATATCACTCTCAAGCGTAAAACCTCGCATCAAAATCAGACAGTATCAGCTGTGATGACTTTCTCAATCTGAAAATTGTCTTTTTTTTATTAGAAATGTACATTTTATGGTGCATGTAGCCTACTACTACAAACTGTACTAAAGGGAGCCATACACTTACTCTCCAGTGTGCACCTTTCTAATCAAATACTTACGATATCTGTTACAATGACTTTCTCAATCTCAATATTGTATCTTCTAAAAAAAATGCAACTTTATTTTGAAATTCTACTACACAGCATGATAAAATCTCTCTCAAGTATAAACTCTCCAATCCAATCTGATAGTAGATTGTTACATTGACTTTCACATTCTGTGTTAGAAAATAACTTCAATTTTAATATTTAAGGAATGGTATACCAAAATCACTTTCAAGTTTAGAATCTAACACTTTCTACTACACTGAATTTTTCAACCGTAAAATTGTGTCTTCTCTAACAAGAAACATAGTTTTAATTTGAATATTGCAGCTTGGTGTGACAAGTCACTTTCAGGTGTACAAAATCTCCCATCAAAATATGAGCCTCTGCTAAAATGACATTTTTGATCTTGAGATTGTGTGTTTGCTAGAAAAGTAATTCAATTTGTGAAATGTTATCGCATACTGTGACAAAATCATTCTGAAGTGTAAAATCTCTCTATTTTGAGTGAACTGACCAAATGTCATCTTCAGCCTACTGATGTACTGTAGTTAATCATTGGATACTGATGCTGTTACCATGGAAACCCTTGCCAGGGGTTCATCTTATCTCCTGATGTAGCCTGACCTTCTTTATTCCCTGAAATTACTGCTAGAGCATCATCTTTCTATCCAATTGCCCTGTATATACAATTCCTAAATGCACTTTGTACAAAGTACATCAGTATAATTATTGAAGTCACCTAAATAAATTTGCAGGAGTACAATCTAGTTAATTTGTCCGAGCATTTTTGAATCTTGCACAAGTGTACTCAGTTGATTGCTGTCGCTGCACTTACCACTCCAGTATTGCTGCTCATTTTTTGGTCAGATATTTTTCACAATTTTTACATTTTCCATCAGTAATGTTAGTTGCTTAGGCTGTGAACATAAATTTGCCAAAAATGAGTTGGCCATTCATGTCTATTAATTTCTTGTATCCTTATTTTTCAGTGCCATTAAATAATTCACCACACACGTACATTCATTTGATTTCCTTCCTGCTATTAGTAGAAGCCTTGTAATAAAACAAAATCTAAAATATTTACAAAATATTTATCATAAATTTATCATATTTATTGCCCAAATTGATTTAAATCTAATCTTAAATCCAAGTTAGATTTCGCATAAATTTGAAAACAAAAATATCGAAAGTGAAAATTTTAAATCACTTTCAATTTACGACATACAAAATATCATTTGGTAATTACATTCACACAGAACAGCGGCTGTATAAAGGTGTGACATAAACAAGACTTGAAAAGAAATTTGATTTTGTCAGCAGTATTATATTCTGGCAGGGGCGATATAATTTCGATGTTAAATGTAAGAAATACTAAATAAAACTAATTTTGATTTGCTGCTGTATATAAAACACATGATTAATTCTAGTGCATCTTGTATTACACTCTTCCTCAATCATCTTAAGTTTCAAAAATTTCTTCAAGAACTGCATCCTCTTGTAAGTAGCAGGCATTCTACATATATTTATAAACTTGAGGACACATTGTGATTCATTGAACTCTAGTCTCTCTAAATTTTAATGTCATGACAAAATTGATTCAACTAAGCAGGTCAGAGGTCAATCACCAGTGACCTAGTCTGTAAGGTCAGAGGTCGTCACACTGTGACATCTGTATTAAGTAGAGCATTAATTTAACAGAGCAGAGGGTTCTTAGATTAAAACTAATTCATCCATGACAGGGTGGTAAGATAAGGGTCACATAAATCTCGCAATGGCTGAAAAGAGATTATTTCACAAGATACTCGATAAATCAGGTGTGCTACGGTATAACAGTCTTATATTGTAGTCTGAAATGTGAGTCAAATTATCTTTTGAACAGAATACAGCTTTTTTATCGGTAGGTTCAAATATGTTCCCATATTTTAATTGGCCAACTGTCTGAAATGTTAGTCAAGTTATCTTTTGAACAGAATACAGCTTTTTTATCGGTAGGTTCAAATATGTTCCCATATTTTAATTGGCCAACTGTCTGAAATGTTAGTCAAGTTATCTTTTGAACAGAATACAGCTTTTTTATCGGTAGATTCAAATATGTTCCCATATTTTAATTGGCCAACTGTCTGAAATGTTAGTCAAATTATCTTTTGAACGGAATATGGTCTTTTTACTGGTAGGTTCAAATATGTTTTCTTTTATTGGCTAGCTGACTGAAATGTTCATTCATTTATCTTGTAAACCAAATACAGTATCCTTATTGGTAGATTCAAATGTGTTCTCATATTCCCATTGGCTATCTGTTTATCTGTTTAAAATTCAAACTAAATAGTGTTCTAAATCTCTTAAAAGACATTGACGTAGATATGGGGAAATAAAGAAAATGTTCGCACTTTTTTTATCTCTCAACATTAGACATTGCTTTTTCAGCTATACGCGTTTATTCAAAATTATTTGAAAGTTTGTTTTAAAATAATACATTTTAATCTCTTTTACTGGGAACACTTATAAATATATATATTGGAAAAGTTTTCAGTAAAATTTTTGGCACACCACAACAATATTGTTGATTGAAATAATATGTGATTCTTATTTTCATCTTCGAACTAAAATTTTACTGTAAAATGTATCACAATTTGTAAGAAATCCCTATACTTTTTTCATGTTACGATGTGACGACTGGCAATGACAGCAGGTTAAACAGATGTTTAAAGGTGAAACATCATCCAAGAAATCAATTGGGATGAAAAAAAGCGTTATTAGCAGATCAATAAAATCAGGAGTGAAATGCCTATTATAAAGATCCTATTGATTACTGTTATGATGCTTGTCACTGTATACTTTGTAAATCGCAATGGATTTTTATCAAAATCTCAATCTCACGAACATATCCTGCTTAATCTGTAAGGGTCACAAACATATCATGTGTAATCAATCTATGTGGGTAAGGTACTGTGTGGGTGTGTAGATAGAGTAAGTTTCATTTAATTTAATTGATAGTTTACAAATCTAGAGCTCAGGGAAAAAACCATGAAACTTTGTTATTTCGGAAACAGCACAGCCAAACTGTCTGCAACAAAAATACTTTTGCAATCAGTATCAGCACAATTCGGAAATACAATGGGAATGATGAGTCTGGAGTCAAAGCCAACTATGTATGGGTATATAAAAAACCCGAATTCTGTATCTGACAGGACATTTCACAGTATTTCACAAACTATAATTTTTATGCTAACTATAAACATAAACTGAAATGGAAAACTCCATGACACCAACAGCATATTTTGTGATGTAAAAACAACACCAAATTATATTATAAAATTGTGTGTTGATTCAGTCTGGAAACCACACTGTTAAAAGGAGACTTTTCACAAGATTTAGATTAACTACACTTTTTCTTAGCAAAAAAAATGACAAAATCGAGTTTGTACATCACAAACATGGTAAAGCTTTTTAGAAACTTAAACTAAAAAAAACAGTCAAAATGAAACTATTATTGACCAAAATTTTTCATGGGAGATGAACCAGATTTGAACATTTTTGTATTATTTTTGTTTCATGTGAAAAATTGCATGTTGTGCTCACTGATACGTGTATAAATTATCAATAGTACTGGTAACACGAAATCTGTCACATCTGTCTCATCATAATGGAGGAAATAAGTACATGTAATTTGTGGACAGGATTTTTGGTATCCAAATATTACTGTTGGCATCAGGGCGATAGAAAACATACATATGTGTAAACCTGTAATTACTCTATGGATATTTCACACTTACTTTTTAAGGCACAAATCAAAATAAAAACAATACCAGTAGTTTTATGTAAGTATTTAAAATTTAGATAAAAGAGATGCCTCAAGTTGGCTCACGTATGTGTCTGAATGGAGTTCTGTAGATTGTGAGTAAGTGTATGTTAGAATTTTTTTTAAAGGTTGGCCAGTATCCCTTGTAATTAGTAACAATGAAAAAGCTAAAATTCCTTGAAATTTAAATTTAACATAATTTAAATTTATGACAGCAATACGACAGTTGTAATTCTTCCTCTCCAGTGTTATAAATACCACTTCATAATTGATAACGTCTTTCCTACAACAGGATGCGTTTAATTATTAAACATCTCATTTCAGGTTTTATGCGATTTAAGACACGGCTCTTTCTTGGAACCGTTATGATTTATGTAGCCTGATGGATACAATCTCAGCAAAATAAAGCTATGAATCAAAACCATATGTAGCAAACCTCTGAATAGGGTCAAGGGTCAAGGGTCAAGGGTCTCTGTGACGTCACCAAAACTTGTGGGAGAATGCTTCCTCATGTTTCTCCAAGCCGAGTTGATTTTTGATTTATTCAGTTTTATGATCGACTTTTGTCAAAAGTTCAAAACAACCCCTTCCATCAATTCTAAAATTACATAAATCATTCCCTTGGAAATAACTGACAATGCAAACATGGCATATTCCTATTTTACCACGTCTGGATGTTGTGCAGTGAAGGTCTACCAAAACATACAATGTAGTTGATCTTAATCTTGCCTGTAAAAAGAAAAGAAACAAGGCTTCTACATTCAAAGACACAGCCCCCCACCCCCACAACATATATTGTGCTGTCAATTGATGTCTAACATATGGTCCTGCAAATCTTATCAAAAAGGTTACCTTAGATAATATTAGTGTAGACAATTTGAATTTTTACCCTCAGAACAAAATTTCAAGTTTGAACAAATATAAATTTGACCATGAAGATGAAGTGCAAGGTCAGAAGTGTGTCAAAATACTAAGCTTACATTTCTACCTCTAAATATCTGAATGATGTAGGTAAAATAAACCCCAAGTTATTGAAGAATTTGCTACTTGACCTTGAACATGAGTTCTGCCAATAGCAGATGGTATGTGAATGGTAAAATTAAAATATGCTATAGTAAACATAACAGGCATGTTTATCGGGCAATGCCACTCCAGGAAATAGAGACATTTTCATGAACTATGGGTTTGGGAGTCATTTCATGATTTTACATCACTTACAATTACTTGCGATTTCATAGATATGTTTTACACTGAAGGGAATAAACACTCAAGAATCATATATATTCACTGTGCAACTATAACTATATATCATTTGTACTGACTCCAAATCATGCAATGACTGACAGCAAAGATACCCTATAAAGAATGCTAAATTATTCCCTTCAGTTTTAAAATATCTCTCTGAAATTGCCAGTAATTGTAGGTGAAATAGAATCATGAAACGACTCTCCAGAATAGTTTATGAAAATGTTTCTCTTTCCTGGAATGGTATTCTCCTTTCACCTATAACAAAGATAATACCTCCAAAACATAAAAACTCAGCTTGAGTGTCTTTAATAAAACTGACTATGAAATCCTATACAACTCAATTACTATTTCCAGTTGCTACTAGCATTACGAACTGAAAATCAAGAACATTTGCCACAAATGGCCCTAATGTATACTAAAAATAAACATTGATTTGTGAACAAAATCAATGAATACCCTTTATGTATCTGCTGAAATCTGAGAGAGTGCACACTAACAGATTTTCTCTATAAATACATTGTGACTGTTTTTATCCTAATCAAAGGGGTTTCATCAATATTATCCTATTGAATGGTAAGCTTGATATTGACCTGTATTTTTTACCTAGTTTTCCCCTAAATTATGGATACACTATAACACAAAAAGTGGCTCTGAGAGAAGAGTGATTCTCAAAACATCGGCTATCATATTGTACTTAGGAATGTGGGCATATTGTTGTACATTTTACAGGAAACTTAGCAAGTTTTATGTTCATTCCCTTTTTCTATGTAACGTTTTTTCGAAAACTTTGACACAAAAGGTGTTCATGTTATTCTTTGGTGCCAAATACATGTCAGTTGTATATTTTATCATTTACAGATGTTAGTATTTCTATATTTTTAATTTGGTTTGGTTAACATCCAACATGTACAGAGATTTTATAAGTTGTTAAGGTCCTTCTTTGTTTAAATTTCATCTTGGATATTTGGTTTTAACAGTTTTTAAGGTCTCTCTGTTTTATGTCGGACATTTTTACAGTTTAACCCTTCGTGATGCTTTTTCTTTTTTTAGTGCTGTATAGCGCATTGAGGTTGTTGCGTAATGTGCTGATAAGAATGTAATTATTATTATTATTATTATGTATATGTAAATGCAGGTGGCAAGCAATTTCTATAATTCCATAAAAATAACACTGTACATTCAATTTACAATTCACTGTATTTGGAGTGTCTTTCATAATAAAAAATACAGCAGAAAAAGAAAATGGCTGAGGTCTTTGAACATAAGGATGTGATGATAAATAGACTTAATGATGTAAGTGGGCACACAAAGCCTTCACGTGTGACTGTTATCCTCAATGTACACTGATACCACCGGATCAATTTCCTGGAAGATTTCCTGGTTTTTGACAAAATCCACTTTGAATCCATCACTTTTTAAATGGGTGAAAAGACAATCACAATGGTGCCAGGGTATTTACAGGATCAGATAAATTACGAGCATTCCAACACAGAAGAGAAGATTTTTAATAGTGTTCAAAAATCTCATTCAGTCTAACCCATTACACAGTGTGGACAGAAGCACAGCTAATGACCTCACATACATGTACGTACACATCTGTAGTTCTGGTGATAAGGTAGTTGGAGTTGTAACTAACAAATGGTAATACCACGATTAGAAATTACTTGAGACCTATTACAGTTTCTTTAAACCTAATAATTTTATAAAGCTAAACACAAATTTATACTCTGAATATAATTCATGTTATAATACTGCAGTATTTGATTTTCATGGAAGACAGAAGTTATTACTTTTGGTTAGTGTTCCTTTTTTAAATTTCAAAAAAGTATCAAGCATCTGCAGTGAAAGTTTAATATAACTTATAAAGTACACAAAGAAAAAATGTGCACAAACTTGAATATAAAGGCATGATATTGCTATCCTCTGAAATTAATATCCATAGCGATTTTTATAACCTGCAGTAAAGTGACAGACAGACGTGGCACTACATTTACAAGAACCAACCAGAGAAGGAATACATCCTGCTTGTATCATGAAAACACAACTTTTATTTTTAAGCCATCTTCATTTCTAAAATTTGAAAGTCTTATCAAGCAATCCTAACCACACCGTTTTTTATTTCTCAGTGACGTTCCAAAATATTATACAGGGGAAGAGAAGTGTATGAGCAGCATGTGAATTTTAGTCATGTTGAATATAAATATCTTGTAATTTAGTTGTCATTTCATACAAGCAGCTGAGTGGACCGCCAAGGGCAATAACTTGTCATCCTGCCCATCAGGTTAATGTATGTGTTAACAGATTCTAACAGTTCTCAGCCATCTTGTTTTTAATCACATTATGGAAAATTCCCATATTACAGAAATTTTCACTTCTAATAAAGAGCCATTCCACTATACTTGCATTCCTCTTTTTGTTTGGATAAGTGAAAATTTCTGCATTTCGATGACATAAAAGTAATCATTACGAGAAGATTTCCAATTTTAGAACACCAATCCATCATCACATTTTTTATCTGGACTACAAATTAAGTTAAAACTGTTTGGTCATTCCATGTTGACATAAATCGAATGCGTAATTTATTATTCCCTGAGATTCCCCAATTTCCTTTAATACTTACTTTAAAAGGAAGCAGTTAAGGAAATTTGTCTCGGGAGAGTTTTTACAGCCAACCTTACAAACTGGCTAGGGCAGAACTTGATCATCGTTTCATTAACTGCCCAACAAAATTAACCTGCTGTTTCTAGGGCAACAGGGCTACATTCAATCTAATGACACCTCTGTAGACATTTGAAATTATAGCCAACAATGTGGTTGCCATGGTAACCAATGCAATTCTGCTGAATACTTAACCCAGTGACTCCTGAATTCAATTAGGGGGGAATATCAATATTTCTCTAACAAACAAAACTATTCCATTGAACAAAGTAATGTCGGAATTGAAACATGCGATACTATAATACGGCTAATGTTTACATTATTGCGTGCGAAAAGGTGGGCAAGTCCCACGCTAGAATTGAGCAATAGGACAGCATCCCATAATAGTCCATAGTCTTTGATATCTACATGTATACATGTATTCAAAGATTTGGGGGAGGGGGGAGGGGAGGGGGGCTATGTAGGTCAATTGTTTCACCCTATGTACACTTGTTTTTACCTCATATTGTAACTAAGTTTTGGAAAGAACCTAATTCCGTAATTCCTTTGGTTCTGAGATAGATTTTACTCTAAACTTCATGTCCCTACATCAAAATAACATTACCCTTTAGTAGTTTGACGATAAATATATATAACAGCTTCCGGGAAACTTTCGGAAATTCTATTCCACTTTGGAAAGGTCTCTTTTTTTGATTGATAAAGGGTTAATAGATATGCTGCTCACTGTAGACATATCAAATCATGACATAAACTTGCATTTGACACTTTCATTTTCAAAATTAACCCATGTAAAAAGTTGCCATTTGGCCAAAAAATTGCCCAATTTTTTGGTATTTGCCAAAATATTGGCCAATATTTTGAGACTTCCCAAAATATTGGCCAATATTTTGAGACTTCCAAAAATATTGGCCAATATTTTGTGAGTTTGCCAATATATTGGCCAATATATTTTCAGCTCTCAAATAAACTGCCCAATATATTTTTCCTAAATGAATGTATTTGGTCGATATATTGGTTTCCTTTAAACAATTTACCATTTTGTCCCCACAGTTACAAAATTTACTACTTGTAACATGTTTTAGTCGAGGTATGTAAAGGTACTTAAAATGTTAAACTGAGACCATGAACTGAGAGTCTCAGTTGCAAAAAAATAACCATCTGAGACTAGTCTCAGTTTGCCAGTCTCAAATGGCAAAAAAAAACTTCCATGGTTAGAGTGTTTAATATGTTCTTAGGATTTCGATACTTGTTTGTGTTTGTATTGTAATCAATGTTGCCTTCCATACATACCTTTTGTTATTCTGTGTATATGGTGTCAACTCTTTCTTTTGTGTAGTTATCATGTGATCTGTATGTGTAGTTTACTAAGCCTTTGTTTTGTTTCTAGCATGGATGTATTCATAGACCCTTATGATGTACTAGTATTAAGGATGCATCTATGTTACTTGTAATGTTTGTTGTCATTACAATCTTTGGTAAATTTTCAGTCTCAATAGTATACATGTAGTGTGACATCATGAATTTTTGTGAACTGAAACTATTCTCAGATAGACTTTTTTTAATCTGGGACTGAAGTTCATGGAAAACCGAGACTGGTCTCGGATATGGATGGCTATTTTTGGCAAACTGAGACTCAGTTCATGGTCTCAGCATGTCACACCCAGTCCCTCCAGGTGGGTGGAGGGACTGTGTCTCAGTTTAATGTTTTACATGTAGGTACTTTGTGTACCATTACATACCTCTTTATTCATTATATTTTAAACTCATTACTTAATTGCAGTTTTACTTTTCAAACACAACTAATAGCTCCCTTTCAAAGCCAGGCACTGCACTGTTGTGTGTTTTTAATCCATATCCCAGTAAAGCTCGAGACTTGACATTTTTTACAGCTCATTTTAAAAGATAGCCACTAGGCCAATGGGTCCATGTTCAAGATGGCCACAAGCTTATGCTCCATGTTCAACTACAACGGCTTGCCGTATGTGGACCATCTTGTGTGAATAGTTTAAATCTTAAAGGTATCTCAGACATGCAGACATGTTTACAAAACTAATTTATTTGAATGTTGACAGTTTCTTCTAATAATGTACAGAGTTTATACACATTGTGATTGTGACGTCCTATATGTAATATCTCTGGATAAATTCTCAGGATTGGGGTTGGAGAACTACTAAACATTTTGCATCGGAACTTAGGGAAGGGTTTGCCTGTGATCAGTGATAGTGGTAACATTTACCTGTTACCAGTGAATATCACTTTGATGACAAAAAATTTTCATTTGTCCTTAAAACAGAGAGGACTTATTTTGATTCTGATGGCTAATTGAAAGATGAATATTTTGACCATGTATCTGGTACTATGAGGAAACATTTAGTCAACATCACAAAAATATTGGCAATTTGCTGAAATCTACTGACAATCTGAATAGCTGTTGGTGAATGGTAAACTAAATAACTATCGATTTGCTTGGAAAAATCATGGAAGTATAACCCACTACCTGGGATATCCCTAAACTTTTGTTCTTTGTTGAAATTTATCAACATGACAAAAGAGTGACAGTCACCCTTGTATTCAGATTGTAGCAATGTTTGTATGTACTTTACTTTTGCACTCACAATGATAATACAACATTGTAACGGTCACCTTGCAGCTTGGCTTCAATACAAGTATGTTCTGTCACAGACAAGGAACACATGTGCTGCATGTCTGTGGTTCGATCTGTGTGTCACAAACCATACCCCTTTCTACCTCAAGTTGTCTTGGCCAGTAGATGTTGTCTCTCTTGCATGATCATATAAATGTATCTGTAAGTGAAGCAAGTCACGTCATTTCTGACATATTTAATATTTCATGGGTGCACCATTGAAATTTTTTCTTACTCAGATATGTGTATAGGGCTGAAAAGTATATTTTATGGCTATAGTTACCAGAATTCCCTAAATGTTGTTTTCAAATCAATTAAAAAAAAATTTGCATTTTGTCACAAGAAACACTCTGTGCTGAATGCTTTGTTAACAAATGGCATGAATGCTACATTTGGAAATAATTAGCACACTGTCATTGGGTATAAAACATGGCCAACTTAATACAAAATATGTAAATAGTATGCAATTGAGCATTTTCCAAATATGATTTAACGACCTGACAGTGTTACGCAATCATGATAAAATATCCTGAGATTATCACAGTCTACATGTCATAATCTGCAAAAGCAGCATACTAGTGCTTGATCGAAAACCATCGCGTCATGTTCTAGTCTTCAAATGCTTAGATGGCAATGTTACCATCGTATGGCACGTCAATGGAAAGAAGGAAAACTTGCCCTAGTGGAAATGTCACTTTGATACAGAGTGGAAGTGAAAGTTCCGAGATTGTGGTAAGTGTAGCTCTATCATTTTGGAAAGTTGATTTCTGTTGTTGTGAATGTTATTGTCAATAAAAATTTTACATCCATCCTTGGAGTAATTAATTACTCAAAGATACATCTATGCTGACCAAAGATAATTTGCTACTCAATTTCCAGACTCCACATATAATGGTTGATTTTCAAGTGAAGATGGTAATTTTATGGTAACATGTCATTGTCCAAAACGTGTGAACAGTAAGCATTCTACTGTGGAGTGGCCTTGCATTTCATTTGTTTTCTCAAAATGTTGAACTAATCACAGACAACTAAGAAGTTAGTTGTGTAGCAGTCTTTGTTGTTTGCTTTAGAGGTGCTTCCTTATCTAACCTTCAATTACTCTTGGAAGGATGTGACCCCAACCCATTTTTACCGGTAAAAACTGAAACTTCTAGCATAGACAGTGGATCACCTTTGTCCATAAAATATATGCTAGACCCCTCAGGCTATTTTTCTCACTATGATGGCTACCAAAGGTTGCCAGTAAGGGCTAGCCCAAAGTGTCTTGGAAAAGTTGAAATTTTCCTTAGAGCTTGTGGGTTGAGTAATGTATGGTAATCTATTCAATAACCCATGACCTCTAGGATACTAGTATGTACATTAACATACATGATTATAATGTTTGTGTTCTTACTGAGGATTACATCTTAGTGTTTGTGTAGCAACCAGTTTTGCAATTCTATGCATATCTTTTCTTATTCTGTGTATATGGTGTGAACTGTTTCTTTTGTCTGTGCTTTGTGAAGTATGATTCATATCACTACTAGTGATGTGATGTGACCCCTAGCTGTACCGTCTGTGGTTGCATTTTAGCCCACATAGTGTATTCCAAGTTCAAACTGGTGATACCTCTTATACTTAGTTTCAAATTGATTTCTCACAAAAAGGCAACTAAAGCTTGGAACATTTCCCTTGAAGCATGTCAAGAGAAAGGTTCTTGTATCTGAATGCCTTTTTCAGTTATTCAGTCTCTACGATGGGATGTCTATCTAGGTTCTATGCTCAGTCATGATGGTATATAATCTCACTACTGTATATACATGTATGGTAATTGTGAGTTTGATGAGTGTGTAGACATTGTCATTCACACATTTTGGTTGATCCATTGTGGTTATTTTTACCTCAGACCACTAAAGCCACTGACATGTTCTCTGTATTACTAGCTGTCAACTACCTTCTCTGATCAGCTGTTATTTATATCATCAAAGTGTGGAGATGACTTTAGCTAGACCTCAGACTTTCGCCCTTGATTGTGTCCCACCTATCAGAAACACAGTGTTGAGAAGAAAACCTTACTGCAAAAAATTTTCAATTAACATAATGAGAATGAAGATTTTTTTCCAAAAAGCCTTCAATCATCATATGGAGCCATTTATAAATTGTATGTTTGTACCAATCCAAAGCATCTCACAGGGTTGAATGAAAATGTATTCTTTGCCCATGATCAGTAATAACATCTGTGTTATTTTGTGATGAAATCTATAAACTTTTCATTGACATGCACAAACAATTTGTACATGATACATGACCTGTGTGTTTCTCGAAGCACAGAAAAAAATGCTGAAAACAAGACCCAGAAGCTAGTGCTCTGTACAGCAGTTTGAATTTCCTGCATTTGCATAGATTAGCCATAATCCTCTTTATATAGGGCAGTTGTGTCTATATTCAGTTACATAATGCAAGTTTTAATGCAAGCTCTTTTCTTTGTTTTTCAGGTTAAAGCTGTAATGACTGCCTTATGGAGGGTGAATGGATTGTGACAGTATATGATGAACTATGTGTGGGAAAGATCATAAAAACTAACTGGAAAAATGCTTTAGTACATTTTTTGGAAAAAACTGGTGTTTATGAATTGTGGGGTGAAAGGTAATTCTGTTTGGGAGGGAAATTTCAAAATAGAAAGTTTGTCTTGGGAAGGGGCTGAGATAAAGATAAATTTATGAAGTGAAAGTTAGATGTTTCAATATTACATTTATGCATCATGGTCTTTTTTCAACAGGTGTATGTGTGTGCCATTTCTCATTGTTAACTCTTCACCATGGTTACAAAAAGAACTGTAGTTCTTGAGAATGTTTTAAGAATTTTTGTGCTTTGTATCAAACACTTTTTCTTTTTATATTCCATATGGTATGTAAAATTGCTGAGTATTCGGCTTGTCAGTATACCTTGTTTATGTGTAATGGTCATTGTTATTGTTACAAGAAAGTTCAATAGGTCAGTCACAAACACTCATTCGATTGATCTGCTCAGAGCAATGAAGTTTTGCAACCCCCCCCCCCCCCCCACCAAAAAAATAAATAAATAAAAATAAATAAATAAATATTAATGTCAAAGCAAGAGTTCATGATGGAAATTTTGTTGAGGAAGCTTCCAACACTGCAGCAACTAGGAAGTGGGGAACATAGAATTTTGGATAGTAAATAAACAAGAAAGGATTACTTTCACCTGTATTTCCCATCTACGATAGCTCGCCCAATATTGTCACTGTTCTTATACTAGTTTGAAAGTGGTCATTTCTTTTGTCCTGGTCCATAATGTGTAAACTACCACAGCAACTAGGCTCATTTAAAATTAATGTTCAAATATTTTAAAGTAAATTGGCAATAACAAGGTGTAGATAGGGGAAATGATGGATAGTGTATAAAAGTAAAATATTTCACAATGTTTACATTTGATGCAACATTTGGTATTAAACATTATGGGATGGAAAATTTGATTTAAAAAAATAAGGGAATAATTCCTAAAAATACTGCAAATGGCACTGTAGCACAACTGTACAGTTTTTATAAATGTTTATCCACATGCCCAGGTCCATGTTAACAATAGGTGTTCATTTGCTGGATGACTATCCAGTTGCCTATCCAACCATATTACTATCTTTGCAATGTACGCAATCATTTGGCTGTTACTATGGGCATGGTCTTGTTGCTGAATGTTTACTCACTTGCCTACCTGAAGATGTTGTTATTTGACCAAAATATACTGCCATCTGGTTGTTGTTAAGGGCGTGGTAATGGTTGCTAGGGCCAATTGTGTCAAAATATTTTAAGAAAATCTGCAGAATAACACTTTTAGAAACATCTCACCAAGTTTCAGTCTCACTGACCATGTACTTTTTGAGATATAAATTTTTGACCAAAATTCACATTTACAACTACTTTGCATATAACTGACAATATAATTTGCATCATGTCTTTTGAATCATCATGTCATGAACAAATATGAATTTACTAGCCTTCAAAACTGTTCCCACCAAATTTCAGGCCATCTTTTTTGGAGTTTAAATATTTTTACCAAAAATCCCATTTTTGTGACCCAAAATCACATTTCTGATGCAATCATTTTCATTTGAACAGTTTCCCAACTAGACACCAGAAGTAACATGACCACCAAATATCAAAGCAATCGGTCGCAGCGGTTTTTGACTTTAAGTTGTTTACACACACACACACACACACACACACACACACACAGACTGACAGACAGTTTGCCATGCTTATAGCACTATTGAACCTTATCAGTTCAGTTGTGCTAAAAAGGAACCAATATATTGGCCAATGATACATTTATAGGGGAAAAATATATTGAGAGCTGAAAATATATTGGACAATATATTGGCAGACTCCAAAAATATTGGCCAATATATTGGTAAACACACAAAATATTGGCCAATATTTTGGGAAGTCTCAAAATATTGGCCAATATTTTGGGAAGTCTCAAAATATTGGCCAATATTTTGGCAAATACCAAGAAATTGGGCAATTTTTTGGCCAAATGGCAACTTTTTACATGGGTTAATTTTGAAAATGAAAGTGTCAAATGCAAGTTTATGTCATGATTTGATATGTCTACAGTGAGCAGCATATCTATTAACCCTTTATCAATCAAAAAAAGAGACCTTTCCAAAGTGGAATAGAATTTCCGAAAGTTTTCCGGAAGCTGTTATATGTACTTCAAATTCATCATTATAATACTCATCACATATCATTATTTCTTCCTTTCTTTCTGCCTCTTTCATAAAACAAGATATTGCTTTGCTCTAATGTTTAATTTTTTTTAATGATGACATTTTTTTCTTTGAAATATGGTTTATTCTACACATTCAGAAGTTTCTATACCAAATATGGTCTTCAAGCAAACACAATCCATTAAGAAAATTTATTGTTATCATGTTAGATTACAACTGTTTCTATTTGAATAGCTTAGAGTCAAGACTGCAATAGATTACTCATGCCTGTAAGTGTAACAGGCACATAGCCAAAAGTGCATTATCATATCACACTTGCACCAAGAATTACTTTATACTGAATATACACTTGGGTACTTAGGGGGTACAAATATCCACAAGCTAAAGCACAATTTTGCCACCTAGGTTTGTCATACAAGTAAGCATACGCTTTTTTGGTTGACAATATCATAGCAAGCAGTATGTAAAACAGAAGTTCAGTAGTCCTGCTTGCAGATGGAGTAAGTCAGGACTCGATTCTGCAATATGTTTAGAGACATTGTCAGATTTGAGTCCTTTTTATTTGCAAGCAGGAATAGAAGTTTGGCAGATTGATGGTATTTCTGGTGTACATGCATGTGGAATTTTATGAACTGTTGAGAAAATGAAATGAACAGTTTGTAGATATGTAGTAGTATACATGTTATAAAGATACAAATTGTAACCTGAGCTTAACACTGCAACCAGATCATCACATCAACTCCATCAAAATCTCATCCCTATGTAATGTTATTATAATGGATGCAAGATGGGAACATCTGAAATGTTTGCCAGGCAGGTGATGCTTATATCGCCCATGGGCAGTATACATGAACAAGTATCCAGCAGTTAAAGTATGTCCTCTAAATCATGATTTTTATCAGATATTCTCCAATTTTGGCAATCTACTTGAATGGTTAACACAAATATCAATATACATTTCCCATAATTGTTCACTTGGCATGTAATAGAACTGTTATGCTCCAATTTGGATATTGATCAAATCAGGACGTTATCTGCCCTCCTCATGTCAAACAGATTGTCATCCGATCCTCATGTACATGTACAATTGTTCATGGTGGATGGGGGGAAGGGGGGAAGCAATACATAACATTTTAACCTTATACAATAATGTAACGCAACATTTAACTTAGGTAACAATAATTCAATAACACAACTTAACTTCCCGGGCCTTTCATGATACTATCATTCCTACTCAGGATTTTTTCGTCAACAATAGAGACACCTACAATTTGTATATCAGTATAATTGCTATTAATTGCAAACTTTTAGAAGTACAACATACAAATGCCTCAAAAGTTCTTTCAGTATTTTCGACCTGTACAAAATGGCAAGGAAACCTGATATCTACTTAAGTGGGAAGAGCCTCCAGTTGCACACCCACTCATGAATACCTTTAATGTCGATAGCAAGACTGTTGTTTGCCAAAGATTACTTTTTTCATACCAAGCAGGTGTTTTCTATCTAAAGAAATTTATGAATACACAATTGTGTCAATAATGTGCATTGTTATCACACTCAAAACATTGGGGCACTTCTTTATGTACAGTTTAATATCAAAATGTAGGTAGTCTTCTAATAGACAGAGGAAGGAAAATGATACAGCTCCAAGTCCAACCATGTGTAGTGTGGATACATTGTGAAATTTTACAAGAAATGAACATCAAATTTGATAATATCACAACAAATAGGTGATGTGCATACAGCATACATAGTATTGCAACTTTCTGTTAAGTTCTTGTAGGGGGAAAAGTGTACGTTTGACAGACAAATAACTACAGACAAATAACCACATATACGTAGAATCCATTCTAATTGACAATCATGGCTTGCTGACAACCAAGACAGACACACAGACACACAGAACAAATAGCTTCCTCCCCCTTACTGCCCAGAGGGGTTAACATTTTATATTGGTTCGAAATCTCATGCTATTTTCATTGGCTTAATTTCTTTTCATTTGCTCATGTACTGGGGGGGGGGGGGGGGGGGGGGGGGGAAGGGGGGGTTATTCCCACCTATTGGGTATACGTATATGTGCCTGCCTTTGGGGTAGGGTTTTTCGCCCTTTGGTCTAAAATGAGTACTGTCTTTTGAGAACTAATGAGTCTAAAATGAGGTCCACATTTCACAATTTTTTATTTTGTTTGGTCTAAAATGGGGTCCCGGAAAAAGCTCCTTAATAAATTCTCGTCGAGTTCAGGATTTCCCCCTGCTAATTCACTGGTTGAGATAGCATGCACACCCCCTGAAATGCTTGGTTTTAGATATCGTCCCATAATGCATTGTTACATTAACTGCACATGCGCAACATAGTATCCATCGTTCAACCATGAGTTCATCGTTGGTCTAAAATGGGGTCTGGGGTTGACAGCATTGGCCACACACCCCTACTAGAACTGGCCAGTGGTACCCCCCCCCCCCCCCCGGCTCAAATAACACCTTATAAAACACCACAAAATATAAATACATGTAGAAGAAAGATACAGACAGAGCATGTGACTTCTTTTTCAATCAAACAGCAATTTAAATAATCCATGGTACTTAGTACAACTACTTTGAAGAGACTTAGAATGGACATGGACACCTTCTAATGTTGAGTACTTATATTGGTTTCATATAAGCATTCCGTATAATACCAAAGGTCTTTTCTCTTTCCCATTACACAACTTTCCACTTTTACTTTCATGTAGGAGTGCTTTAAGGATGGAGTTTACAGATAGCATAACATTCAGTAGAATGCAGTGATAAAAAGGAAGATTAGAATGCCATTTAATGCAACTCACAATGGCAATGCAGTGATCCTGTCCGATAAAAAAAAAAGAAGAAAAAATGTCTACTTCTGGGATTTAGGGAGTCCAAACTTCAAACAGTCTTTAGATCAAGGTGATGAGTTTCATACAAGTGGGCCTTCTATAAAATTCAATAGCTTTAAAATCCAATGCATATCTAAGACTCTGTGTAGGTTTTTGGATAGAAATATGTGACGTCATAATTTGTATGTAATTGATTTCTGGAAACTTGATTTTACAAGAATTAACGTAGAAATTTTATTTTTAATAACTATTATGTTAATATAACTTACAACAAAACATATCATTCAGATTATTATGTCACAAGTTTGTTAAGAACGATTACGAAGTACAATGACTTCAAAGAAATAACGGAATTCTCATGTTCAGGTGCGAGGACACTTAAGATATTTTTTTACCCACATAAAGACTAACATGTCTAATGCATACATCTACCCACGCATGGAAATGATTAAACCTACTATTACTTCAGAAAACACCACTTGATGAGTATACTAATGTAATGAAATAGTAAAGTAAAAAATGTTTCCACATACAGCTAAAAATATGAAACTGAGTAGCAACCTTCTATGAACATCACAATAAACATATTCATTTTTTCAATCTACAAACTCTCGTAATCTGTCTATAAACGTTTTCCCAAAGCCAATGTAAGACATCAAAATATGATATATGCAGTGCAAAATATAAAATATCACTACAAAATTATTGTCAATGAGAATAATCGCAAAGTTTCACTGACATGTTGGTTTTGTCAGGGTATACTACAACGGCTGATGTAATGTAGTGTAACATAGAGCTGTAACATACACATACATTGTTATATCTGTAAGTTTTATCTTTTTTTTGTATATTTCTAGTTTTGTGACACCCTTCATTACCATATGCAAACTATATAATCTCACCTTTGTGCCAGGTTTACCATATATTTTATACTTTACTTAAGTTACCAACACCATTAAATAGTCTGTATCAATGCAGATAATTGTTCTTTTTTACTTTCTGTCTTCATAATGAAAATATCTGATGTTATCATGAAAATATGGATGGATAAAAACGATTCTGTATCATTTCCTCTTAAGGGAAAGAAGATATGTTTATATGACTGTTGTAACAATGAACAAAGTATAAAGCATGATCAACTATCCATGACTACTTGTAGCGTGATGGGATTGCTGTTAAAGCTCCCTATAATTGATAGGCACATTTGCAGAATGCAATTTCATTGATGAAATGGCCTTTGTTGACTTTCAATCACTCTGAAAGGAAATGTTGAATGTTAAAAGTCAAATTGTCCATTTTTTAATCAGGGTTGTCTGAACAAGGAAATCTTGAGAATGACTATAGTGGGTAAGTAAATGAGCAATCACAGATGACAGTAGCCGCAATGAAACTATCAGGATCAGTTTTTCCCTGTTTTTTTTCTTTGTTTCTTTTATATTCATAGGTTGCTCTCTGGATGTCATGGTCTTAACATGTCAAGATATCCAAACTGATGATCCCTATAGCTTGTGAAAATAATACGACCACGACAAGTTACAGTCCGGGCTATTTTAAGGAGAGACAGAACTCTCACTGTCAATGGATGATGGATTATTAAAATGAATCAGATGTAATTTATTAGACCAATCAAATTATGTTGTTGAATTAATCAAACACTACACAAAAGATGAGAAGTGTCACTGTGCCAGGAGCTCATATAATGTATGTGGATATATAGAAAGCTTGTTGTATATGAAATGCTATGTTCAAAATAGTTGTCGATGAATTCTGCTTGGTGTGGCATATTCTGTAAGGTTCCTTCCACCCCTGGCTAACAAATTAAAGGTGAAGCCTTGTAACAATTTCTTGAGGAAATTAAACTGATGTGGTCATTTGATATGTGTGTATCAAGTGATAGTGCTTTTTGTTTGTCACAAAACACAATTTGTTGCATTGCCCACAGTCACTCTATAAGCTCTTAACCATCCCAGTCAGAGGCAAAGTGTAGAATTTGGTTTACTTCCATGACATCACAGTTCACTTGGATAAAAATTCTTATGTAACTCTTGTAAACTTAACTGCTCAATGACAAAGTTTTTCCCCCAAGTTGACTCTGACCTCATGCAAATATGCTAAATTCAACTTGGCGGTTAGAACTTAGGAAGGGTATATCCATGCAGTGTTCTCATGTAAAATGGCCAAACAGGTGTTATCTTTAGACCATATGAGTTTGAAGACTAGGTTGAATTCCTGTATCTGTAAAGGAATGTGTACTAGCAAACAAGGGGCAAAGCCTCAGTAGAGCCAGCTACTGACATGCACTGCAATTATGGGACCATCCCTAGTTACTGGCTATGCTTTGTGAGTGTTGAACCGAGGGTAGGTGGGTATGTGAAGCAGATGGCGGCCATGCTTAAAATGAACTGACTAAGAGACTCTGATGGAACTTTAAAGGGGACTGCCACTCCAGGAAATAAACATTTTCATAAACTATGGGTTCTGTAGAGTCATTTCATGATTTTATATCACCTACAAATTTACTTGCGATTTCAGAGAAGCATCAGGCTGTTACAGGGTAGCCTTGCTATGCACTATTGCATCATGGGAATCAGCAGAAATAATATATTCATAGTTGAACAATGAATATTCATGTTCCATGAATGTATATTCTCTTCAGTTTAAAACATCTCTCATGAAACAAAATCAACTTGACATTTCTCTGAAATCGCAAGAAATTGTGACAGTACACAATGTCTTTCCAGAACCCACTGTTTATGAAAATGTCTTCATTTCCTGAAGTGGCGTCCCCATTTAACTAATTTACCCTTCAGTCAAGAATACTTGTACACCATATGTTTTTTTACAAGTATTCGATTTTTCTTTACCGAGAAAATTCACTATTAAACCTAAAACTCTGTGAATTTTTCAAGTTTTATAGAGACTATATTACTAACAACTCTAAATAGTGAAATACTGAACCTTTTACAATATTTCCACTGCATATAGTAATAGCAAACTAATTTCAAAATCATAAACTGTAAACCTGGAAATGTTTGCATAAGACTTATTTTCACTTATTTCACTTGATACAAAATTGCAAAAATAAAGAGTGACTAAAATGCCTTTTTATACATGAACACAATGTACCAGTCTGGTAATTACTCAAATTAGTCTGAGAACTAGCTGAAGGCTAAAAATCACAAAATTTTCCAGTGGTAAAAATATCCAGGTTTACAGTATTATGGGTTCAAAGTTTCAACAGACAATGGTGGTAAAAAAAGGAAAACACACAAAGATCAAAGTTTACCACATGTAGCTGAAATATACAGTAATTATAAAACATAAATAAAATTCAATCTCAGAACAGATGAAATGAAGGGGTGACATTTAAAATTTCTGATAGTGGTTACGATCAGTTTCTGTTAATATTTATTATTTTGACATTTTCAATATTTTTGCTTCATGTTTATGATTTGTCCACATGATAATGAAGGTTATTTGACTCTGAGTACACAGTTAAAAAAAGTCAAAAAAAGGTCAAGATTATGACAATTACATGTAATTTCTAGAATTTTAGAAATGTATGCACTGAGTTGGAACTATATTGCATCTACATGTAAGGAAACTGTATTTTTGGCTGTTTTCTAGAATTTACATAATCATAAATAGACATTTTGTACACGATTTGTTTATACATGTATAAATAATTCAAATTTGACGACAGCTCATTTACTTTATGAAATCAACCAGTCTAAATGTCTTTCATCAAAAATCAAAGGTCAACATGTAATCAGTCGGTTACTAACCCATAATTTGCATATAATTACACCAAGTCATATTTACTCAGCTTTTTTTCACCAAACAAGAAACATAATTTTAGCATTCAAGAATACATACATATACGTATACAGTCACGACTGCTTCACTAGCATGAAAAGTTCTACAGACTTAAATGAGGTCATTGAGAACTTTTAAAATCTAAAAGTTCAAAAAAATATACTTTTGCGAGCTCATGAAGAAAATCAACCATTTCTTTCAACTTGAAAATATGAACTCCCTAGGTGTGTTATTAAAGATCATCAAAACCCTAACTCCACATGATACTGACACACTGAGTGTAGTTCGATAATAATTTAGGTCACTTTTTCCCAGGGCACATCACATACAAAAATATTCCTCCTAAAATTTCTTTCTTTTTCCTAGAGCACACATAAAAATTGTAATGGCCAACAATACATACATACATACATACATACATACATACATACATACATACCTAGCCTAGAATCCAGGCGATTGGGGACTTTGAATTTTGTTTCCCCCTCAAAAATCAAAATCCCAAATCACCTGGATTCTAGGCTGCTACCTTCTTTGCTGTCTGATTTCAGTGGCAAAATTGAGGGGGGAGGGGACTTCATAACTCACCAGTCATAGTAAATATTCCTACAGCAAGTCCTATGTTTCGTCCAGCCAGCATAACCTCTTCACTATCGGCTTTACCCTTACTCTTCCTTGATGCCCATAGACCCACACACAGGATGAGTAAATAAAACACAATAATGGCCACCAAACCAACAATGTTGACACCCATCTTGAATGATTAATCAAATTAATCTCTAGAAAATATCTCTTGTGAAAAAATATTTGGAATGTGTTGAAAAGTATAGGTTAAAGGTTTCTCATAGCACTTCAAAAACTATCTGTGGAAATAAAAGAGAAAGAGGAGAATGAGTTTTGTAGAGAATATACCATTATAGCATACTTCTCAAAGCCAGAGTAAAAGGTGTACCAGCTATAACTGGAAGGATTTTTTGAAACTGTTTTCTTAGATATTATTTTTTCAATCAGACAACCAGCAATATATTCACTGAAAATTATAAAATTTCAATAATTAGACATTGTATGTATGAATTCAAGGTCTATTTTATCTACAAGTAGTATAGTAATAAGTTGAAATCATGTTCATTGGGTGACTGATTTTTGGGTGTGGACCTTAAAATCAATTTAATAGGATATATTGCACCATGCTGAGTGTATAGGTACAAAAGTACATATATATTTATCCACATGTGATTCAATACTGTTCAGGGTGTACATGTACAATACGATGAGTAAGTCATCATACCTAACAAAACAGGTTCAAGAAATTATTCCAGTTGCAGCCAGTGCAGTTTTTAAAATCTGTGTTCACCAGTCAAATTCCTCATTGTTCCTGAACATGCACTACTATAAAACAAGTGTCAAATCAGTTTAGGTCCTCTTATAAATATTACGGTACACTTCAGTGATCTACCATCATTTTGTTTGAGAACCTCTATAGAATTACTAGGGAACCTCGATAGAGTTTACCTGCTTATCGCCCTTATCAAAAACACTGCACTTATACAAAAGTAAAATCAATTATTCTTACAAGATAAAACTACTGTGCTTAGATTTCTGTTAAATTTTTCACTACAAGAAAAATCTTACCACATCTACATTTTTTGTACCAGGGCCTTAATAAATAATCTGGAATGCCCCCCCCCCCCTCCCCCCTCCCCCACAACAATATACCACAGTATTAACTTTCAATATACCACAGTATTAACTTTCTTTCAATCCCAACATTCACCCCACCACCCTCAGTTTCATGGAGATTTTGAAGAAGAATATATGAAAATTTTATATCCACTGACAGTTTAGCAATTGTATTGAAATGAAAACTTCATTCAAGTAACAAAACTGTCCTTTAGCCATTAGTCAGTAATACAAGGTAGATTCTATTACCATGGTGACATTTAGAAAAATAGGATTACGGTGGGACTGAAAAATACATAATTTTCTAAAAAATTTACCATCTAATAATTGCAACAATAATATAGAAAGTATTATATGATGAAAAAAAAAATCGAAAAATTCATGAAATAATTTTAAACATTTGAACATAATCATATATTCTCAAATATGAATTAATACCAACATATCCATCCAATAATATTGAATAAAAGAAATAACTATTGCGTCAGGTCAGTGAGATGGCATAACAATTAGAAAACGTGAAATATAAAATTTATGCTTGCAATGTGATACCTTACATGTAAAGATTAGGTATGATGAATAAATGACATTTGTTACATACAGCCCTAGGGCAGTAGTAGTGCTACAAGGTAAAAGTGTGAATATTCAAGGAATGTACATGCAGAATGAAGACTACAGAGCAACAAACTCCAACATGGAACACGCTTTGAAAAAGGAGGGTAAAATGTCCAACACTAGAGATTTGCTACTTACGTTCTTACAGGCATTAACTCCTATTGATTCTTTATTCCTATGTACACATGCATGTGACCTGTAAGGAAAATATGAAAGGTAAAAAAATCGTTAGACCTTAGAGTAAAAGCAAACATCAATCAATTATTGAACTGTATTTAATCAGCTTGCCTCTCGATTAACAAGCAGGTGACATTTTGGTCTCTATGACTTACAAATGACATATCAAAACATAGACCATTGTAGTTGTTGGTTTTAATCATTCACCCTGAAATACTGTAAGTCCATGAGTTACAGGACAAGAAGTGTGACTACAGACACAAAATTGGTTCCCTAAAAAATATTTGTTATAAAATGTAGAATTGACTCACAATGCTATCTTAAAAATTGTATAAAAAGTTGAGAAATGACTTTGAATTTCATCAGTACTAAGAAATACAAATCATTTGCCGTCAAGCTTGTATGTATAACTAAACACAACTGAACTGTAAAAGACACACTAAAATTTACTCATCATGGAGTCAGACATACATTACAAAGTCTGGAAATTGCCAGCATTACGGAGAAAAAATCTGAATTCGCTGAATTCCAGGAAATGATCAGATCAGGTAGGCCAGTCATTGATATGGACAGTTATCTGACTACCAGAGACAATGGATTCATTCTGATTTATAGTGTACGTTCCAACTAAAGTCATTAGTAGTATCATAACGATCACTGAAAACATGCTTATCAGGGAAAAAAGAGAATTTCCTGATTCTTGAAAGTCGGTGCTGACGATGCCTCATTCGATTACACGTGCAACCACAAAGAAATGCAATGTTAAACAAAAACACTTTTTCTCCCTGATGATTCCTTTAAATCATGTAAGATTTATCAAACTGACAGTAATTTTATGAAGTACTTCTAAACTGACAAAAATGTGCAAGCATTTTACTTAAAAAGTCTGAAACTCAACAGCAATTAAGTTTTTAAACCTACCTCAACGAGAAAAACTGGCAGTAAAAACGAAGCGTAAATGTTCACCAATACGATAGAAATATCCTCGACTGAATCAGAGCCCCTATGTCACTGCACTGAACCAAACATAGGACCCAGCACTAATACGTGTATGTCAATTTTATGTCACGTGGTATCAGTAAAATCAAATTTCATAATTAAGTCTTCTCTTATTCAAACTAACATGAGGCCACTAAGGGCTCTTTACAGTAATACTAAGTTCACATGGCAACAGGAAATGCATCAACATACCAATCAGTATTTTACTTTGCTAAGATAATGCAGGTTAGACATTGCATTTAGTACAAATTACACATTGACTGTTTACGGCTGTATATGTATATAAATGCCTGTGTGGAGTCTTGACGTATACTAACCCTTGTCATGAATAATTCCTGGGCTTTTAGTAGCGATTAAGAGCAGCCTAATCAAGTAGATTGGCTAGATGATGCCATTAATGGATCTTTGCCGACCAAAAGAAGGTGGAATTATGTTTTCCATCATCCAAGATCAAAATTACTCTAGTCTCGTTTTACCTTCACAGTTTAAACAACACAATTAAATACTTTGGAGGTAATCCATATAGGATAGGAACAAAGCTTGGAGCAGTGACTGTTTTTCTTTCTTTAGGTAAAAGCAAGTGTATACTACACAGTTCATCTACATGAACAAATATTACTCAATGGCCTTATTGCCTAAATTTAAACAGCATGGGTATTTTGAACTGTAGCCAAGAGGAGTAGTCACTGTTTTTCTTGCTTGTGGTAAAAACACATTTATTACTCATACTTTACATGAACAAATGTTGTTCCATGGCTTATAATTTCCTACATTTAGACAGTATATATTTGATTGTACTATAGCCTAGTGGATCAATCCACTTATCTACACTAACTATATCTCTATTTCTTACTGAATTTTTTCTTACAAATATATTACTAATTACCTTACATGTACAAATATTGCTCTACAGTGTATAGTACATCCTACATATGTTTGATTGTACCATAGCCTGGTGTTTTCATCAGGGAGCAGTGACTGTTTTTTCTTTCTTTTTGGTAAGCACATTTATTACTACATGTACACTGTAAATGTAACTTGACATATTCAAATATTGCTTTACAGTGTACTATTTCCTAAATTTAAACCGCATGGGTTTGATTGTATTGTAGCCTATTGGTTTAATAACTGAGCAGTGAGTATTTTGTATTATTTTTTTTTCGTATTTTTTTTTGGGGGGGGGGGGGGGGGGGGGGTTAAAACAAATTTTGTTAACTAACATGTGCATGACTTGCTCCTTAATACATGTAATTCATCCACAAGTACACAGACTGGTAGTTATTAAAGTAGTTCTTGGGGCAGACTTGACATATTTAGTTTTTTTTCTATATTATAACAATGTTCCCTAGCAGTGATACTCTAAACGACATTATTTCTGTATTTAGACAACAAAATCAGTAAAACAATACAGCCTGGCAGTGATAAAAGTTTGGCTAGGTGTCTCGTTTATTTCATCAGCATCATGTCCATGTGTACATACAATTTATTGTGTACTTAGACTTCTTTTCTTAAATTACTAAAATCACTAAATCATTCACAAAATATTCAGTAAACACATGATGAAACTTCCTGAGCTACATGTATGTGTTGGGCAGGGTAACGGTTTTAAATCATTTTCCTTCATCGTGTTCCATAAGTTTATCTTCTCCTATATTACATAGACTCCTTCATAATGTAGTACTTAAAGTTAAACAATCCACATGGTTTTATGTAAACCTGGAGGGTAATTGACAAACTTAGAGAGGCGACTGTGTTTTTTTTTCGCATGTAAACCTATATTTCTACCATCTCATTATGAAATACTGTCTGACTTTAAACGGCAACAAATTAAGTCGTCTACTCTTGTGTTTATCCTGCAGGGCAAGGAAAAAAGATTGGCAAGGTGAATATTTTTATGATTACTTTTAGTAGCGATCTATTTTCTCATCCTTACTTATATTAAATGACTTTATCATTTACCATATACTTCATAAATTTAACCAGCACAAGTGGTTTTAGCCTCAAGGGTACTTCTGTATGCAAACCTTGGCGAGGTGACTGAATTGAACATTTCCTTCAGCGAGTAGTTATTTCCTTTCTCCATACAAACCTGATACGTATACTTTACAAGGACGAGTGCTGCCAACAATGCAGGCAGAAAATGAGCCTTCACTGTCAATGTAGTTTATTGGGTTTTATTAGACATCCGTATGCGACATCAACTATTTCCCCTGATTGTTCCATTGTTATGGTCTTCCTATGTTAGCGTATATTTAGTCTAACTAGTTTGATGCTTTATTTAATAAAAAGTGCACACACACACTCAATCAGGCCTATTCTGAATTTAAACTGACATCTCATGAGGTTTGTTGTACCACTTAGCATTAACAGCAAGCTTTCAATTAACTATCTCATTACAATACCAGGCAACAAACTGAACCCCCTAGCTTCCTTGCTTTAACACCCACAACAGTCTCTCTGTGAGAAACTTTGAATACTACTAGTATACGATAAAATCAGATTGATAAATTACGATAAAATTTAATCATGATGTCAAAATTGTGCTCAATTTTGTTCCCATTCCAATGATTTCACATCAATTCAAAGAATTAATCAAACTCTTGCACCAATTCATTGAAAATGTTTACATTATGAAGAGAAATTTGAATTCTTGTTTAAGAAATAAATTGGCAACAGAATTTTATTGACAATGCTAGGTGGTCTGAGAGAGTGTGAGTAGGATTTTTTCATCTCCATCAGTGATGAGGGGGTGGATCTCTTGAGGAACTCTCTAATCATAGCAATCTTGTCCCTGCAGTGTAGGTGCAGGATGTCAACCATTAATGCAATCAAATATGTAAGCCAACAAATTATCTTAAATAAGGCAGTTTTTTGACATCATTGGTGTGACAGCATTTCCTGCCTTATACAGATATACAGATATAGTTGTTGATAACCTGTGCTCTCTCACTATTACAATATTTGAATTTTAATCTTTTCATTTACAACTTTGCTGTAGTAGACAGAAAGGGAATTTAGTAGGCCTTGTCTATTGAACAGTAGAAGCTATTTTCATAGGAATTTTCCATTCAAGATGGAAAGCTATTTTGATGGTTTAAAGTAGTACATGTATTCCAATTTTCTTCAAAAATATCCTTTGACATCATTCTTATTTTCAGGAATGATAGAGTACTATGATCTTGACATTCTGCATTGAAAGGTTTTACAAAAACATACATTATTAAAATCATGATAATGATAAGTATTTGATATAACCATTCAACATAATTTTCGCTTAAATTTTCCTAACAAACACATTCATAAATTTGTATATATTAACAATATTTCTTATTAAATTCCAGACCATCTTTTCTTTATTGGGTTAATTAAGTGTACACTTTTTGTTCTCGGAATATTTTTCTGAAGTCAGTAGTCAAAGCCAGGAGAACTTCATACCAAGGTAATAAACTGATAACAAGATGAGTAGAAATTGTTACTTTGTCATCTTGAGTAAGATAATACCATTGCTATTAGATGCAAATTAACAAGACTTGATGGCTATTTCTATAATTTAAACAAATAATCAAAATATAATCTTGATATTTTGACTGAAAATTTCAGATCTTTTTACTTTTTATAAAGATATAGCACTAGGATAAAGGAGAGATGTTATCAAAATATCTCTAAAATCTAACATTTGATTTGATGTAATTATTGGCGGAGAAGAGGTTGATTATGGGTTCAAACATACATATACTGCTCTCAGACAAAAGATATTGACAGTGATATTATAAGTAAAATCTTCCACAAAGTTCATCACATATTTTTACTGAGGGTTCCCCACCAAAATACTGGAACTATACAATGTACATGGTAAAGCAATCTTAATATGCAAATTTAATCAGATTTCCTTCCTCTACTGCTAGAATTCCCAAGTCTTTGCAAATACACTGAAACATGTCATACTGAGTAAAGTAACCTATTTCTTACAAATTGTCATTTTGTCGTTGACTTTCTCTGGGATTAGCACAGGAAATTGGACATTTCTTAATCTTGGTTGATTTGTGTCACACACATGGCGGCAGCAATCTGGTACAAAGAATGTACATCAAATGAAGCATGTATTGATGAAGATAAGGCATTATGTGGCTGATTAGTTAGCATCAAAAGAATACATAACTCATTTCTGGCAGTTTGTGATTCAATCACCCATAAAAACATGTGTGTACATAGCCATACCATATCATCCCCTGTACATGAACATATATGTTCATCTGGCAACTAAAACCGGATCATTTTGACAGCATACACATGCAATGTATGTATACTATTCATCTGACAACTTGACCCTTTGAACTTTGCAACACAAATGATACTAACACTAACAGTACATCAGAAAGAGTCCGTTCAACAGCAAAATTATATACTAAAAAATTTTTTGTTCAGTCCTAATTTCTTTCTCAGAAGATCAAAATACCTTTCTGTCAAGTTCAAGTTTGAAAAGTTTCCTATGTTGATTTTCGACAGATATATATTTATGTTGATTATCATTTTTAATCGTAAGATGAATTAGATCTTTTTCAAGGATGTATTTAAATGACAAAGAAAATTATAAGGTCACTTTTCTTGTGTGGTTCAAAAGTAAACATTCTTGCGAGCCACAGGAATGTTTTCACTCTGGTTAACAAGAAATATTTTATTGTCATAAACTGGCCATGTAGTATTATAACTGGATTACAATAATACAAGTATATGTATACAATCTACTTCACATTGTGAGCTTCTACGTCGGATAATTACAAAATGATGTGTATGGTCACTACAGGTAGATATCAATACTGATCAACCATAAACGGACCACTGGCTAGACCTTTCAAATTAATTCATTTTGCAGACTGCAAGAAATTTTTGTTCCTCATACTGTTGAACAGATCCTGATTGGATAAACAAGACTTACTGACAATGTGGTTATAAACAATGTGACAAATTGTTTTCAATGATGTTTAATTCAATGGGATGATACTAAACTTCCCATACTGCATCATTCAAGATGGTGGATTTGCACATGATTTGCATCCTTGTTGCTACATGAACAAATTTAACCAGTGAATACCTCCAGCCTACCATTGTTTGCAGTTAGAAACTGTTACAAGATAACAAATAGCAATGTAACAAGTCACCAACAACCCTTAAGTTTAGTAACTAACCAGTCAATTACAGTCATGCTGTTACCATTTTTATTGACAGTAGAAGGAGAAGCCATAGACTTTCAATTTCTGAGTTTTTTTCCTGTAGGTACTGATGTGGAAATCTAGGCAGCTTAGTTGTGGACTTAGCTAGGATTCACACTACATTAGCACGGCCATCGCCATAGAAACCAAGCCAACCCAAGAGAGCAGTCTCGCTGAGAACTGCTTCACAAGACAGCTCATAGTAATTACTGGACACCTGCACAATTCCACTATTATGGTTACCATGGCAATAAGGCACACATAATGATAAAACTATCGGTAGTTTAACTAGAGATGATACTTATGTCATTCCACAACTCAAATTACCAAACGGAGAAAGCCCTAAAGGGAAATTTAGCAATAAGGTTTTTTTGTAAAAAGACCATACAAATGTCAGCTGTCATTACCAAACAACCACTTGAATTATTTTATAAACTGATGAAAACATTCGTGTCTAACTTATTACTACAAATAAGTGACTAGTATTGGGATTCCGAGGCCTGGGAAAAATCTGCAAAATTTTGAAAAAGTGTACTTTTAACTGTTTATATTACAGAGCTATTACTATCTACAACCAGGGATGTCATTCAAATAGAACATACTAGGAAGTGATGTCATCAAAGAGACATACAGGAAGTGATGTCATCAAATAAGCCAAACAGAAAATGATGTCATCAATAGTCTCGGTTACCCAGACTCTGATCGCCGCTTGGGGCTCTGTTTACGAGACCTCCCACGCAAGAGTCTGGGGAAACCGAATCAAAACTAGCCCGTGCGGGAAGTAGATTCTAGAGCAGTGCATGCTGGGGAATACTTCACGTCCCACATTGCAGGCTAAGTGATCTAGGTACTTTCGCCAAAGGTTATAGCTTCTCAAGTGACCGATACTCTTAATTACAACAAACAGGGCTTGTCAGCCCATTTTTTATGACGGAAGAAATGTCCTGTGTGACTTCCAGTGCAGGGTAGTTGGAACATGGTTTCCCCTGACTCTCGTCTGGGTGGTCTTGTAGAAGAGCCCCCAGTGGTAAGTCTGTGCAACAGAGACAATGTCATCAATAAGACATACGACAGGAAGAGATGTGTCATCTGATCTGCCAATTTTTAGGAATCTTTGACTTGTGATATTCCTTATACCTTATCAGGAGAAATAACCGCTTTGCATAATGTATATGTATATGGAAATCAAAACCATGAATATGCAAATAAGAGTGATTGCAATAAAACATTGCCTTTTCTGTGAATGTTTGGTTGAATACACAAAGATTTCGTCAGTTCATTTTTAAAACATGAATTTAGACACTCATTGGTTTGACAGATGAATTCGACATTAACAAAGAGACTAAATTAGTGGATGCAACATGCTACATTTGAAATAAGAAATATTTTGTGATTTTCTTTGATAAATTTATGGTGATCCATGACTGCCTGAGCAATTTTCCTTTCCTACAACTGCCACAATGGCCTTGAGACTCCTTAAGCTAATGACGATGAATACAATTTGTCATGTACATTATTGCTCCCAATAGTAGACTCAACATAAACTGGTTTCTTCTCGATTCATTTTGTTACATGGGAACACACATACACAATGTAAAACTTTGAGTTTCTTTTTCTAAATTAATCATATCAATACCACATAACATTTACTTTTCTGTTTCTGTGTCTGATGTATCAATCAACCTGTTTATCAGAACTTAAAAAGGGCAAACCTGCCAGCCTTATGCCATGATTCCCAACCAAAATTAGGATAGGAGGCATACAAATATAATACAAGTTTACCCCCCCCCCTCCCCCCCCCCCCTCCTCCTTGTATTACACAAGTACCACTGACACTAGGAAACTCTGGATGTAATTCATTTGTTACATCTGGTATACAATTCATTATTTAATACCCATACTTTTGTCATTTGCTTTTTCATTTACTCTGTAAAGCATCCATACATGTATGTGCAGTCTTGTTGCTCAGGTCAGGTAACCTTGGTAACAGATGCAGAAATCAGATAAAGTGCGAATAACTCTCCCATACAATCTACACTGTTTTTTGTTTGTGAACCATGGTAAAATGACTGAAGAAGCCTGGTAAATTTTACCTACTTACGACTCTTAGTGAAAAATACATCAAGTAACTACTTTTAGATACACGGCGCCATACAAATGTCTAATTAATCGAATTTCTTCATCAATTTTCAATCTCTTAGAATCAATTTCGTTAATTAAACACATCTTTGTGAAATCACCAACTTTAATTCAATTTTCAAAGTAAGTTAATTTTTTTGTCAAAATGTTCAGGGTGTACACCTACATGTAACTGGAGTTCCTGGGTCAAAGTTATGACTCATCTATCACAAGAATTATAACCAGCTTCATTATAATGACGATGAGAACGCACAACTTTAATTATAATTTAATTTGATGATATCATTGATTAACAAATTATTCTTGAGGAAATCTGGAGATAATTATAATGATGCAAAGATTTGTTGACTTTGATGTCAAAAGACAAATTCAACTTCAAACAAAGAAAGAAATTATTTGGATGAGATTGCCAAGACTTCAATAAAATTACATCTGCAAACATTTTTCCAAATCCTCACCTCTTGAATATTTCCACCAAGTTCTCTGCTAAATATGAATACACACAACCTGTTTTCAAGAAAAATCTTTCTTAGAAAAGCTTTTTCTTGCATCTATACAGTGAGGATGTACAAATGTATGTGTTTGACAGCCATTTTTAAGTAAAATGTACCAATACTAAATAGATTCAGGATTTTAGTTTTCTGTTCCATTATTTCAAATATTTGCATGGACCATACAAGTAGCTAGGTCACCTTTTCTCCCCTAGACAATTTGTCAATAAAAACAAATTTGATGTCAATGCTGGCATACTGTTTTGAGACCGAGACTTGAATTTTCAAGCAACTGATTTGGACAAATGTGTTAAAGGCCCATAACTCAATCCCAAGTTCTCACATTAACAATATCCTATCGGTGGTGCCATAAAGGTTAGGTAGTACCATGGAATTATCACCCACGGTTATACTACCATGATAGTACTTTTCTTTTGTTCAGAACCAACTTTTTCTCACACCACTGCCACTGCCAGAAAACAGTTTTTCACACCTAAATTTTACTGATCACAATTCAACACAGGCCAGTAAAGAAACTTTGGGCTCCAATGGGTTAGATATCTCCCCTAACCATGGTTAGAAAATTAAATCTTTGACTGACCATGGGGTTGACCATTCACAGAAAGAAACCATTTCTATTGTCTATACATTTGTACATAAATATATAAAGGGAAATATTTCAACAATTTTGTCAGACCAGACCATGGATCTATTATTGAGCAGGATAGTGTATGGAGAGTTACTTCCCTTAAGTCTTTTGTTCAGACCAATTAAAGCCTTTGTTTCTACTGTCCTTTGATCTCAACAATACATCTATGGTCAGGCACAGGGTATTGACAGTGATTTACCTTATTACAAACAAGGTGTTGACCAACCAAAGTGTTGTGTGTGAATACTGAGTACTTCTCTCTACATCTATGGTGTTATTCCTACAACCATAAATCAATTCATTTATACACAATACATGTACACTGTAACATTACATCCCATACACTATCTATGCATGGTTTTCTTCTCCATTGTCTATGGTTTAACTCCCTATTCATTTACATGTATCTTGACCCTGAATCGCAGAGACAGTCGTACAGAACAGTTTTAATAAAACAGAACGTACGCTGTTGTAACAGAAAAGGTAAATATCTGGTAAACCTTGTAGTATGTGAACTACACTTCTGTAAACAAACTAACTTGACCTGCGTAGAATTAACCTATTTCTGAACATTAACGAAAACATGGCTGTATGATCAAAACATAAAAGTTTAAGAGAGGTCACACAAGCACACCTTGGCTGACAAATATGACCAACATTATTAAATACGAAAGTGTCATCCACTGTTATTTACTCTGGCATTAAAGCTGTGTCCTGTCCCTGGAAATCAACTGCAAATATATGTACATGTTGACAGCATTTTCATTTTTCAAAACTTGGCATATTCACAGAGACAAACGAAGTCTCGTAAACCCACACTACATTTCATATGTAAATACATGTAAGTAGGAAACGTCATTGAGATATTGGTTTTAATACATTGCAGTGAAGATCTCCACTGTTAAAGATGTCTGCAAAAGCCACAAACGTTTCACCTATTACACCATGATCTCAAACATTGAGAAGTTCAACTACACGTATGCATGTGAATGTATCAATTCAAGTGCTCAAGGTCCACCGAGCAGTCATTTTACTTTACCACAGAACTTTCCCTCTCCCTTCACAAACAAACAAACTAGACTACACAAAGCAAAGCAAGGCAAGGAAGTAAATCTCAGAAACTCTACAAACACATCCACTCACCTATATTTTCAGAAAGATGATTCTAAAACACTAAACCTGTATTATTAGTCCATAGTTTGATATACTCGCTACTCTTCTCAACTGGGCGAGGTGAAAGTTAACTAGTGCATAAAGTACATTCACATGCATTGTCCACAATTCTATTGTCATTATAATAGCCATAGTGTAATATGAATTGGCAATTATAATACCAATGTCAATAATCATGCATGTCACAGCAAACATCATTTACAATCGAGGTACATGTAACACCCCTTACATACTGCATGTATCTTTATAATGTGGGGAAAACGCAATCTGGTAAAAGTTTGATTATTCCAAAACAGTTGAATAGCTTTCTCAATAGTATTTCCCATATACATGACAAAGTTTATGATCATACCATTTTACAAGTACCAACCCAGCTCTCTTGCACAACTCTTGTGCACCAACCAACCCCCTCCATCAGCCATTCTTACCTGAGGTACATGCTTTCCTTCTGTTACAGTGTGTTTACTACAAAGGAGATCAATTTTGACACCTGACGAAAGGTCAACTCTTCAAACACAAGTCTTTCAAATCATTGCAAATCATTGCATTTAATCAAAGGGTATTTTTGGATTGCTTCTTTTCACAATAGTGCAATGCAACTATGCAAACCAATATGCAAATTACCATTTTATATGTAAATTAATATGCAAATTAGCCACCATTCTTGCAATCTATCCTGAGGAGAACTCTACATTGTAATTAATAAAGACAGGACTTGCCTCTTCTCCCAAGGTTATGTCATAAACTGTATATATTTCATGATTCAAACATTTTTCAAACCATCAAGACATTGAAAAATGTCAACAGTTGTTAGGAATATGATGACATTGGCAAGACTCAATCCTTTGAACTGTAAGCAGACTGTACTATGTGTACAGTGTACTTTTTACCAGGTTATAGCACAGCATGTTTCTGTTAGTAGCATACTATAGAGTGTAATACAAGTACTAAGTCTGTACATACAAACCAAGAAGTAATAAAAAGTACAATGTACTCTAGTTGTGTGGGTGGCTATATACTGTGTTCCTTCAACGAAGGGATTATCTTGTAGCAGTTCCTTGTATAAAATTGTAGCTCACATTATTCATCTGATGATCATATTATTTGTTGCTGTGTTGATACCAAAGCATATAATTTCTGAACCATTTACAATAATTTCTATCATCTAATTTATAACATTATGGTATTCTCTGCTCAATACATCGACCTCTATCTATATCATATCATACACATGATGCAATTTTCAGTAAACTGTGCATTTGTCAACAGGTAAAAGTTAACAAAAAGTATGAAAAGTTACACCGACTTGGAGCTGCATCTGTACCCCATGACTGATAAATCATTTCCTTAGTGCAATACAATACTTACATGTCTTACTTTAGTTTTTTGTTAGTCTACTTCCTATACAGTATAGTTAAGATTTACAAATGGTTTAGTTAGAGACCACACTGGCATCCAGACTATTTTTTAGTGCATATAGGTATAATATTATGTACTGTGTATTCATGTATGTAGATTTCCAGCTATTCAAAGTTTGACATGGTTCCCTCTGAACTTAGCATAATGATACACACTTGGCATAAATATAAACCGCATCATAATACATGTACAGTACATGTATGTGACTAAGAATAGTTTAATAACTATAATATATGTGGCCTTACTTTTCTATGATCTCTGTCCACTGTACAGACAAATGGCTTTCTTTAGCACAATATTCTGTTCTTGCCACCAACAGCAGTAGTTTAATGCTATTGGAGCATTGATATAAACATGATAACATTATCCACTTATCCTGTCCTCTGATGCAAGTGAATTACTGGAGGTTGAATTTGTAGTAAACTGAACGATGTAACCAATTACAACCGCCTGTCAGTGTGTGATAGATTACTACTGACATAAGCTGTTCACAGCAGGCGATTTAGCTAAATTATATATTATAAAATAGAATTTGTCCATTTGACTATACATGGAGAGAGAGATCATGTGTATAGTTACTAGACTACTATAAGATGGCTTGGTCTTCAAACTTACCATCTTCTTGTGTACTGTCATATAACAGTACTAAATACACGTACAATACCATAACTTAAGCCTTTAAGGGACAAATTTCACCTGCACAGCTGACATATTGCTATATCATGTACAATCTGCCCATCAGCTATACTACATGTTTTCATTGATACCAACATGTTTGTACTTAGCCTGTAGGCTCAACACTAAATACTGTATCAAATACTTACAGAGGTCATCGTAAAATAAACAATTGGGCTGAATGCAGACATTGGACAATCAATGAAGGAATGAAAGAGTTGATGTCAGTCCTCTTTAAACTGACAGCTAAAAATCAATTTTGATATAAAATTTCAACGAGAAGGTTTATGTTTCTGCAAATGGACGTTTTATGTGAAACCTGACAATGTCAAAAGTCTGTCATCCTTATTATGCTCCTTATGTTGACAGTGTAAAAAAGCATGGAGACCAGGTTATCTGATGATAAATTATCTAGTAGCTGGATTCAGTTTTACATCAGTTTTAACAAAGTGTCCTCTGGCAATGTGTGTGTTTAGTTGCATTGAAAAGCAACCAATGTTACAACATACCTGTTAATATGTACCATAAACCAGTTATTATTACACGGATTCAGTTCAATACTTTTCAGAAAATTTAAACTGTAGATCTATGGTTCCTTGGTGTCACAATAGGCAGTCAGGGCAGTAAAGTATATTTTTGTGAAAGTGTTTTTGTTGAGGGCAGTAAGTACAATCTACCAGATTTCACTAGATATTTTTTACCAATGCATATACTGTACATCCATCAAAATAATGGTACAAAGTATCAAAACCATGCTATGCAAAATTTTAGATCCTCCCTCCCCTCACAAGTGTGCCCTCTAAGCACGCACACTGACACACAATTTCTGATGACGCACCAACATTTGGTGTTCCCCTATCTCTTACAATGTGGTAACTCACAAGAAATCTCTTCTCTTTTTTTCATTTTGACTCACAACAACAAAATTGGGCTATCATTAGCGGGCACACAGCCCCCCCCCCCACCACACCCACCACACCCCCCCCCACACACACACACACACATTACCAAGGTTCCCAAACTTTTGCTAATTTTCCTGTGTATAATTAATTCACTTTTTTTTCTTTTTTGAAATTGTTAAATATCTATTTTTTTCTATAGAGGGAGTAATTTTTTTATACATACATAATTATATCATAATAATGTATTTGTGTCATCTTGCCTCAAGTCTACTAGTCTGGATGCCAACATGGTTTCTAACTAAACCAGTGGGGTGTACATCATAACAATACCATATAACAACTAGACTAAAAGTCTACTAAACATATTATCTAGACAACAAAATTTAGAATGTGGTCGGTACATGTAGTCTTAGACTCAGTGTTAAATCAATGAAATCAATACAAAGGTATATCTGGGACAGTTCACTTGGCTAAATCTTGATATCACATGTGCAGGGCTCAAAATTCACAGGACTGAAGGATACAGAATACTCCTGGGTGGGGGGGGGGGGTTGGGGGGATAAACACAATTTATAAAGGAGCAGTCTGCCAGACTGAAAGTTTGGTGTTTGCTTGCACTTCAATAACCACTCAGTTTACAATGAATCATTGTGAATCTTTCAGTCTAGCAGAAAAATCAATAGACAACTGTAGGTGAAACATTTCACTTGGCTAAATCTTGCTAGTAGTCCAGGACACATGGCCTGCTAAAAATTGTACCTGACATAGTACTTCACATGGTAGTAAATCTGCCTCCCATGACAGTCTATGTAGTAAATACACTACTGCTGATAGATAATTTGAGAATATTTGGTACATACCTTTGTATAATGGGCACACAGAGGAAAAGTTCTGTAACACCTTGATCAGAGACAATTTATTTCAAACTACTGAGAGGAGTTTGTTTTTATCCTCTCTTTTCAGTATGATGTAACTAAAGTTGTAAAGGTCACGACTCCAATAATCAGTTCCACTTTTTCTTATCTCTGTGGAGTTATAGAAATTACATTGAAAAGATATCAACCCATGGTCTCTCAGTCCAAAGTTCTAACATTGTAAATTGTTTATGGTCCTTGGTCCAAGGATAAAATACCACAACAAGTTAGAAATCATTCAATCATACATGCAATAACTGACATTTATTTTCGACAAGTATCAAACTTTTTGTTCCTTTTGCTTGGACAATCATTTACTTAAAAGAAGCAACATTGTCCATCAGTGGTCTATGACTGCATACACTGTAACATGCTTTATACGACATGTTGACATGATCTAATGAAGTCCGGTCCAGGAGTTCAGGGCATTGACCTGAAGGTCATTCTTACCAAATACAGTTACCTATAGTAGTAAAAACAATCACAGTGTTGAAAGGAGCCTTCTAACATAGCCCAGAAACTTGTCTTGGGTGTTACACTCTCTGGACTACTTCTAACCAATTTATAGACATGTACATATACTAAAAAACTTCTAGCTTCTACTACAGGTACATGTACATGTATTATACTGTAAAATAAGTTGTGTTGTTTGCTCCTATCAGGCTTCGATGAGTGCTGGCTGATAGTGTGGCACGAATGTGTGTATCTTACAGACTAGTACATGTATGGACAGCACAAGTTTATTGTTAGTTTGATGGTGTCAATAACAATGACACACCTTGAACCTGTAACAGATAAAGGGAACACAGGTAACAATAGATTCCATGTCAGTCACATTTCTTATGCTTTGAAAACACAGAAAAATCATTTCTACCATAGACTCTACCCACACTCATCTGTTCCTAACCAACCTTGCATTGCATAGCCGCTATTATTAAAGTGAAAGGTCACAAATCTGACTCAGAAGAAATGTGAGGCTTCATGGGAAATACACAAAGTTAGCAGCTCGATCTATACCCCCTCTCGAACCACTGCCCAAATAATGTAAAGCAGAACAGCATGGCTCTTTTAGTACACCACTTTTTAAACTAGTCTGGATACCAATGTGGTCTCTAACTGTGAGTGGAGGTGTAAATCGTAACGATACCGTGTAGGAACTAGACTGTGAGTGGAGGTGTAAATCGTAACGATACCGTGTACGAACTAGACTGTGAGTGGAGGTGTAAATCGTAACGATACCGTGTAGGAACTAGACTGTGAGTGGAGGTGTAAATCGTAACGATACCGTGTAGGAACTAGACTGTGAGTGGAGGTGTAAATCGTAACGATACCGTGTAGGAACTAGACTAAGTGGAGGTGTAAATCGTAACGATACTGTGGAGGGACTAGACTACTTTTTAATAGACTACATGTATGTGCCACACCATCTTAGACTGGCACTATTCCTCGAAGATTTTTTTTTTGAAGTCTCATATTCTTCAAAAGTTTTGTGTTTGTTATTCATTTTTAGTTCTGTAAAGGAAAATGTCGAACTTTTTAAAAAAAAATTCCTTTTATTAGTAGTCTCCATACACTAATAAAAGTCATCTAGGGAGACCATGTATCTATTTATAAATAAACCATTTATCTTTGTAATCACTTCTATGACAGTGTAGTTGAATTATATGGGATTATTTCTATTTAATTGTTAATAGGTAATATTAAGAATTTTAATCTACATATCACGTTTCACTCTGAAGTATCACTAGAACAACGAAATGTATGTACATGTATGTCTGCTGTAGTACAATTAGAGCTTGCTCAGTCATCAGTTTTACCAACATCACATGATCAAATTGTAGCCTTGTGATTGGTCAGTAAAAGGTGCCTGTATGTACATTGTACTCACTGAAATCACCATTTCAGAACAGTACACATACATGTATTAATAAATTTCAACAGTTACTGGGAATATTTGATGTAAACAATTCAAAAGTGTCACCTTTTAAATGACACAGTGTTGCTGTTAATTTTCAAGAATAAATGGAATGAACACAAAAAAGTTTCCATTTCACAAACATCCATGACAAATTATGATGTACATCTGTATGTATTAATATGCTAATTAGGAAAATCAATGTCACCATTCTGGGCATTAGACTGAAAAATTTGTTGCATGTCACATATACTATTGCCGGATAAAAATAGCTGAAGACTGTAAAATCGCACACTTTTCTAGTGGCAAAAATACCTAGGTTAACAGTATTTCGTTAGTGCATGGGCATTTTAGAAGAACTATTTCAAATGTTCATAGTGTGTAAATAACTATTGATATAAGGTATATGTGGTGGACATAAAACCGTGCACCTGTCATCAGAACATGTATACTATAAATCAATACTGTAATTTGATTGGTGTTTGAACAGGTGATGTATGATATAAATTCACCAATCAGGAATGTTATGGGGATATTCATCATCAAATGAAAAGTCTGAATATTTTACCATACATATATACACAATCCCCTTCTATTATCTATGATTATACATAAGTACCCTGGAATCCATATTTTAATACTTGGTTTTATATCTACCTAACCATATCATCTTTCAAAAAAACAATGGCCAGAAGTATAAACTATTGTGTGAATAACCCACCCCCCATCCCCCCACCCCCTGGTTAATACTGTAGAACAAGACAATATGGATTCCTGCATGGTCAATGTTAGTCTGTCTACTGTGCTGTCAAGATACATATATTATAACATGGTTTAATACCACCTCCTACTCAGAAGTCCTAGCCCTCATATTCTCCAGCTTGTATTACATGTACATTGTCAAAATTGATCATAATGAATTAAATTTTTGCCCAAATAGCCTGGTCAATGAGAGTGTGCAGTCCCTTCAACCATGACAACTTGTAAGTCAGACTTTCCTTATTTATTCAAATGAATCAGTATGTAAGTACATTACTATACACGACGTGGTAATTTACATACATGCAGATGATGCTATTTACATATGTTTATGTGGGTGCTGGACAGCCATGATAATGACTTTTTGGAGGTGTAGCTACATGAATCCGCATTTGAAATTTTTCTTAACACAAAGGGAACATACAAGGGCTACGCTAGGAGGTATGATCAGCTAATGATGTATCTCAACAGAAAGTAAACAGGCTTAGGTGAATGTAGTGGCTAAGTTTCAATTAAGGTTAAAATTTATTTAGTGAAAGATAGTTGTTAGAGTTCACTGAAAAAGTTGATCCAGAACAAAAGAACAGACTTAAACCTTTCGATTGGTTCTACTGACAGGACAATTTGAAAACCTGAGATTGAGTCACAGCCTTTAACTCCTTACTTTTTATGAGTTTATAGTTGGACCTTTTCACAAATGTAATGCCATGTCTTTAATTCGTTATGTAACTTGCAGTTTGTTCTCAGGCTTGACATGTGAAAAGAGCAATAATGTTCCTGTCAAAACCATTCAGTTTAACATGTATACAACAGTTACATAATTAGCTTGACTAGATTCCAGTATAGATCCTTTCAACCACATAGTTTGCATAGTGGTAGTCTTGGATGCCAATGTGGTCTCAAGTGTAAATGGTAACGATACCATATAGGAACTAGACTAACACAATTGGTACTAGTATTTCACTGAGATCCATAGATCTTTGTCAAGTTTCCAGCATTATAAATGTATAGCCAGGTTTTACAACTGAAATATTATTTCATAACCCTCAGTAGTCTCCCGGAGGAGGGGGGGGGGGGGGGGGCACTCCCCTTATTTGACTAATATATGTGCCACCCTTTGGGATGCTTTTTCTAGTCTAAAATGGGCTGAAGAGTCTAAAACAGAGTCCACTTTGCTTTATTTTCAATTTTGCTTGGCCTAAAATGTGGTCCATTGTCCTTTACCAAATCATAAAGGCCATTTTTTTTAATATTGCCCCAAACTGTTGCCTTCTTTAGGAAAATGTAGTTAGCTAAACTTTCATCTTTTAAAAACATGTGATGGTCTTAAAATGGGGTATTGATTTTTGGTCAAAGTGGGTCTAAAATGGGGCCTGGAGTTTCCAGCACTGGCCACACTCCCCTACCAGAGCTGGTCACTGGTACTGCCCCCACCCCCAGGAGTAGTCCATCAATTATTTGACCTCTATCAGTAGTTGAAACATTTGAACAATTTTTGATAATCACTCATGCAATTTGATCAATACTGCTTGTGCTATACTTGCAATGATAGACATGGATTAATCTAAGGGGGCAAAGTGTATTCATGGGACAAATGACACATGTCTATTATATCATTTCTAAATATTCCATAACTTTTTTTTACACTTGTGATTCCTAAGTTGATTTATTTAATTTACAGATTACAAAACTTAATTTGTCTATAGTTTAATTCTTAAATACAACATTGCACAATAAAGAATTTAATTTTAAAGGAGAAAATTTTATACTTCTTAGTTCTAACAGTGACACTAAAACGAGACAACAGCTGTGATGTTGATCAGTTTCAATCTAGTCAGCTGACTAAAGGTCAAAGGTCACATGACCACATGATCAAACAAAAACTTTTGAAAACTGTTTCTGATATGTTCTGATATGTGAATTTTTGTATGATACTTATTACTTGTTTTAGTACAAAAAAATAGGTTGTTACAATATTTTGTAAATATTTCATAAAAAATTTCAACTAAACTTCAAAATACAAATATTTTTTTTAGAGTAACTTAAAGCATTACAGAGTGACATGTTGGACATGTAGATCTTCATAAAATATGTGTACAGACATTTATAATGACACTGACTCTGTGACTTCAACATTTTTAGTGAGATATTTGATGGAAGGATAGTTCACACTTTTCATGGGAGATTTAGATTCAATTTCAGTCTCCAATATCAAATATTTTCACAGCTGAGTTCATCTCAACATTTTTTTGCATTAAACAAGAAACATGTCATACATTAATTTCACTAATTTCATATAATTGTATTAAGTGTTGGTGAACTTTCATCCTTCAAGAACTTTTTCAAGCAAGAAAATTCTCAAAAATGACAGCGCTGAAGCACTGCATTGTATTATATTAACAACAAACTGTTTCAGAACTTACACTACAACACAACATCTTTTTAGTGATTTCCTTTTTTTTTAAATTCTGACCACTGCCAACAAATTTTGAAAATCCTGGTATGATGGAAAAATAACATTTCTGTTGGCATCTCTACACTCTGTACATGCATATGATATAAAATCATTGTACTAATAACCACAGACAAGTATTAAACTGGTCTGTGTAATCCTATAAGGAAAAAGTATATGAGAGAATCAACACATTTATTAAAATCTCGTAGAATCAATTTGTTCACATGTATAACACCAATATAGTGTCTACAGGCAGAGGCATTGGAGAGATAGTACTGCAATGAAGAAAATATTTTGCTCACTCAAAGGTCACTGCATAGTCAAGAAGTTGAGAGGTATCAGTTCCACTGCTGTGCTTTGCATTTAATAAATTGGCATGCAATAACACACTTTGGTCACCTAAAGCCAGGTCAAGGTTTAATAGTGGCCCCATAAAAGAGCATCTAATATGCAAAATTTAATGTGATTGAAATTTTTCCTGCAGATCCTTTTAGTATCAAACTGGGTGTACTTGGATATGGATATTTTGCTATGGATGGAATGGCACTCCAAGGTTTCAGTTGTATTAGGTTAGGGGATTACAAAACAAACTTAACTTTAATTACATGGTTGGACTTATTTTGAGGAGTGTTAACTAGGTTACAGAAATAAACCGAGTTAATAACTTATAAGGTAATACAGTAGGCTACTATATTTGGTAATCATTCCATGGAAGTACATGGTGTATATTCTACAAAAGTAAATATCACCCTTGCAGTTGGTTTCATTGCAACTTAAGTTTCTTGTTTAGCCTGCTTGCAAACGGTGCATGCGTTTCGCTTAGAACTTTATACGAGGGACGTATGCAAGCAGGACTCGACTATAAAAGCTCGTTTGAACTCCGTACAACATCGACATCATAAATACAATTTTACTTTACTTATAGTATACATTTCTATTTTCAAATGGGAGTGTTCTATGGACAATGTGTTATTCTGATACGGAGGATAATGATTTCTGTGCAACGATCGACTTTTGTTCATGGCTAAACGGTGTAAGCTGTACCGTACGACCGGCGTTATGTAAGATGACAAAAGCATCGCATGTTCACACAGAAATCAGTGAAAGATAAACTGCTAAGACAACGATCGAGAGCACAGACTAGTTTACCATGAATAACGTTAGTACAGTCGATCAAAATCAAACTTCGCGGTCTGTAACAATCGTTAGGAAATCTACACAGACCGTGTACCCACGTGGTGGGTGTTTGTTCATGTTGATCAATACAAAACGTGCGTACATTCTGCACTGTAATGCAGCTGCGATGACAATCAAACACGTCAGACGCTAGTTCAACTACAACCAACATAAGTTTTTGGCCTGTTCTGGTGCTTACAGTTCACTCGTTTTGCTGCACTAACCTTCACAGAACGTATAATGTTCACTCAGCATATATCCATCATGATAAATCACTAGAAACTTCGAGGTACTAGTACATCGTGTGCGTTCATCCAGCGCCAGCCGTTCATTCGAAGTATGCAAAGCACTTGCATGCAAGCCTTGTAAATTTGCATAGTAAGGACAGCCATAAATAGGTCATGAATTATTCATAAGGTTATCCGACAACTTTCACTTTTGGCGGGATTTTTTTTCTTTACAAAAGTAATTGCACTCACGACGGTGCAGGGTTTGACTACATACATACTTCTTTATACACGTAAAACACGTGGATAATGATGCAGTCTGAAAATTATGGTTTGAAGATAAAGGATAAACATACAAAATCCAAATATACAGAGATACTAGTAAACATATATGCATAGGCCTCCGGGTACGGTTGAACATAAAGTATTTATGGAACAACTTTATAGGCCTATAGTAGTAATGCAAAAAGGTTCAATTTCCTCTTCCATAAAAATAGCAAATCACTTATGTATGTATGTATGTATGTATGTATGTATGTATGTATGTATGTATGTATGTATGTATGTATGTATGTATGTATGTATGTATGTATGTATGTATGCATGCATGCATGCATGCATGCATGCGCATGTATGTATGTATGTATGTATGTATGTATGTATGTATGTATGTATGTATGTATGTATGTATGTATGTATGTATGTATGTATAATCGTAGACCCACGTCTGTCTGCCCGAACTGTCTGTCTACATACACATACACATATGGTAAATGTCAATCATAATTCACAATGTGTTATGTCTGTGCAAATACTTCAATGTAGTCTTATATTAGTTTTTTTTTATCGGTAATAAGTACATTTTATCTATTTTATTTATCTCCAATGTGTATTTTTTTTGTCGAATGGATGTGAATTTCGGGCTTCGTTCAGGTCGTGAGACCATATCATGCAAGCTTTTTATATCTATTCGTCGCAGGGAGAACGAAAGAAATGAAAGTTGAAGTGAATGCTGACCCAGGGTGTGTTTCACGAATCTTCACAGTCCGAAGTAAGTGACAAATTGTACTAGTAAGGTTGTCAAATGAGATAAAAACATGTCTCGGTTCTGTCATCCAAGAACGTCTTACGTCTTACCAAACGTGTTATCAATATATCTAGTCACGACCCTTTTGCTTTGTTTATGTTACATGGTTAGCCCTACTTGTCGTGTGTGTGACTTCAGACAGACTGTTAATCACTCCGACACTGGAGTTGAGTGACAACAAACAGGCAGAATCGAGTTACAGACCCACAAGCTACGCAAGCACTGCAAGGTTAATTTCGGGATATGTCCTTTGAAGTGTTGAGAGAACATAGCCTAGCCGAAATCAATCAAGGGAACGGTCTCTAGACTTGTAGAGGCAGCGGCCCGAGAAAATTACCCCCCCCCCCACCACAAACACACACACACACACACACATTTTATATATATATATATATATATATATATATATATATATATATATATATATATATATATATATATATATATATATATATATATATATATATATATATATATATATATATATATATATATATATATATATATATATATATATATATATATACAACAAATCATATTACAATTAATGATGCAGTACGTGTATTACATTTCTTTTCGGGCCCTTAGAGATAGATCGTAGAAAACTACCACTGCACGTGTAGTGAACAGACTGAAAATAATGCGGACTTTAATTTGAGAATCATACATTCGTTTTCGTTTATAAGGAACAATGAAATTATATATATAGCTTATTATAATGAAGTAGTATGTGTAAGTTTGGTTCCTGTTTTATCATGTCAAAACGCAACCCATATCGACCTAATATATATTAAGTTTATTGATTTACTTCCGACAGTTTCAATTAGGAGCAATATGGTGGTCTTCCTGTGATAAATAGGATTAATTAACAATGACTGAAAACATCACGACACTTAGTTTATCCCACCTGCTATATCCTCAGTCAAAATAATTGATGAAAATTCGTAAAATAAACACTGCACACATCGGGACTCGTATATTAATACAGTGTATTCAATATATCGATGAAAAATGTCATATAAATTGTTAATGTCACATTGGAGAATGAACGGTGTTTGTGTGATCAAGAGTTATCGATTTCCTATGAGGAAATGACAGTTAGAAAATTAAATAATTTGATGTGTTTCTGTGGAAACGTCACGAAATAGTGGCTGGCTATGAGTACGGGCCAGAGTACCAATGCGAGCCATGACAGGTACACGCACATGGCATGGGGAACTTTTCAAGCTGTGGTCATTAATTGCCGAAATTGAAAACAGCGTCGCAACATTTATTCAGACATTTTCAATACTTGAAAATCTCAAATTATTTGATGTATTTTCGAGGTGTTCATCTGAGTAACCCAAACGTTTATTTTGAGTGTAGACTGTACTCAAACGTTTTGCCAATCCATAGTTCTTGACGGACACATGCACTTTTAGTTTAAAAACAGTAAACGAAAAGTAAAAATGAAAAAAACTGCGGTAGAGTATGGAAGACACATTTTTTTGTTTACAGTAAACACATAACTATAGTCTTTGTGACAGAATATGTTAAACAAACAACTGGGGATTTTTTTAAATGATAAAGATGCTAGTTAAAGCTTACGTCACGTCCGGTACTATGCTACTAATAATAGTTCCATAAATGGTCCACTGGGTAAAATGAACTCAGTATTAAAATAATCTAGAGCACACAAAGCTCCGATTCGACTTCATTTTCATTCAGTGGTCGATGGAAAAGTATGTTGAAGAATGTTAATGTCACTTTGGACTCAAATAAAAGCTACGTTTGGTCTGGGATAGACGACAGACTACAACGGCATTGATACCTACATTAATTTTGTATTGTTGTGCAAATTTACTACGACTAACAATTCAAAATATGCTAAAGTTACTGTTTAGGAAATATCAGTATGAACGGCATCCCACAAGCTTAGTTTAACGAAATTACCCCGAGATATCAAAATATTTCCTGAAATTACACTCCTACTAGTATCATCCTTCCATATTTTATACCTCGAGAAATTAAACGGACTATACCGTAAGTGCCATAAAAAGGCTAAATTAATGAACTACAAACTTTTTTTTTTTAAACGAAGTTATTTGAATAGAAGCAAGAAACTATTGTCATGTTTTATGAATTTGTTTCCTTCACTTTCTACAGTATAGTAATCCTGTTCACTCGAGTTTACAGAGTACATACCAGGCTGTCTAACAGGCAAAGTCCATGCAGTCACACATACACACCTACACACAGAACAAGTTGGAGAGGATTTAAGAATCCATCCCGCAAATCAGAACTGTATCAGACTCACTGTATCTTACGTGAGGTATCAAATACGAAGGTTTTTTTGGACAAAAGATATACCATACCAGCGGTATGTCATCGATACTGCTTTTTGAAAACTAAATTTGTGTCTAAATTTTCCCTATACCTTTGCCTTTGTTATTGTTATTTTCATCTTTTAAATATGCAACTAAAGACATAGGATGGATACTTACGTGTAAATGGATTATCGTCCAACTGCGATGTTTGGTGTTGTGAGGCAGTGGTGGCTGGAGCAGGCCGGAGACCGTGTTACAGTAGTAAAATAGAGATAACACTTCACTGTCGTATTGCTGAAAACGACGCCTGTTCGCAATACCTGAGTTGTTTAAGTTTTGTACTTTGCAGAGTTCTACTGCAACTCACAACAGTGTTTGTGAACGTTGTGTTATATTTCACAGGTGTTTAAATACCAAATACAACGTAACAACGACAGTGACCGGAAACTAATCGCCAACCTACGTAAGCAGTCTGACGACCATGAATGGTCAACTGTATATCCAGGAGAGCGAGAGAGCGAGAGAGAGAGAGAGAGCGAGAGTTCACTTTCAGTGTTGGCGAGCGAGATGTTGCATATATTTTAGAGCTGTACTACCTGGCATGCATTTTACATGTTACTAAATTAGCTAACAGCGAAGTACTAAACGTTAATTCGTATTCCAAGCTTGTCAGCTGGAGAGTAGATATATTGCAACTAAACCATTACGGATATACATTAATTAATTAGTTAGACTTGAAATAGCGCTGTTTGGTATTTAAATACACGATTTGTAATTTGCTCGGTATGTCTACAACCAAGTCAGGGGAAATGTGTTATCTACGGATAATTTAATAAAATTACCAAAATCGATTGAACGTAATTGGTGGCGAGTGTACGAGGAGGCCAGACTTTGGGTAAACCTGCAGTCCGTTATTTTTACAACGATATACTCATTTCGTGTTGTAGCATTTGTACAAGTTGATTAATTTTTTTCTCAATTTTTCCACTCATTTACAGAAGCCATTTAGATATTATCAGATCAAAATATGATTGGTATTTACATGCATAAACTAAATTCGTAACAAGATACAATCGTAAATTTAATAGATTTATCGTGTTACATAGTAATTTTCGCTTGAAGGACAGTTCATCTCGCCTTGCTATATTTAAAAGCTTTGCAGTGTAAATTAAGATATAGTGTCTACATTTTACATGTTTTTTTTCCTCTTGAATCAAGTCTTACTTTCAGTAAAATTTCTCATCACTGAATTAGCCTAAAGGATTTTATTTTAAAAGTGACCAAACATACAAAAACATTACACACAAAAGTAGTATCTAATAACCATGATGTCAGTTCATTCCTGTTAGAGAAGAGTTATATTACTAGAAAGTCGGGGAACAAAAATGCACCATAACAATAATTATGCATATTTTTAACCCCGGAAAAGATTACTTTTCACGCTCTGAAAATCACTCATCTCAAGTCTAGTTTCGATCGTCTCGTTGATCAAGGGTCAGAGGTCACGCGTCGTATAAAAAGAATGAAATTACTTGTATTTTAATGTAATGTTTGCCAACAGTTTCACTACTATGAACGGGTTCTAATATACGTGATATACGTTTCAAAACTGGAAAGTTCAAGGGAATAGTGCGACCTACGGCCCATTTGAGACTGCTATACTACTATTTTTCAGCTTTCATATTTCTGGGATATCATCCTAAACCAATATCACATTGCACGAACTTCTCACGTGAAACTCTAACGAGATTATTTACTTAATGTATTTAAGAATCATAAAATCAATATGAATAAAAATGACAACAAATATCGACCTTTAAACGATTACAAAAGAGCACTGAATGTCACGTGACAGCCGACAAATATCCATGAAATATAGTACCACAAATTTCACATCACGTTTTATTAGTGCGTGTATACATTTGAGTATAACGATGTGTGGTTAAAGAAAAGATAAAACTCGATATTAAACCATGGTCAAATTTTCAAGTCTCTTATTTAGGAACTTTGGCTAAAATTCTTGTACTATCAGACAACTCTAAATAAGGACTCACCACTAGATACGAACATAGCGCCAAAGTGGTGATGTCGATCTTTGTGTAATCTTAACAAGTCGTCTATGACGAAATTTATTATAAATCTTACCATTCATCACTCACATATCAAATAGCCATCAATTTATTAATTTTGTTTTTACGTTGGTAACTAGTGTCATTTATTTCCTTCCTCTCCCCCCCCTCTCTCTCTCTCTCTCTCTCTCTCTCTCTCTCTCTCTCTCTCTCTCTCTCTCTCTCTCTCTCTCTCTCTCTCTCTCCGTCACAATGTAGCCAACGTCGTTGTTTGCTTACATTGGAGCTGAAAACCAAGCAGTCAGTCTGTAGAATTACTTAGGAATCCATATATAGATGTAGTAATGTCGTACACAACCACGCAATATCAACTTTTCGTTTACCTAGTGAATTGATATGGGTTAAACACATACTGGATCGATATTACAATTCTGTTGTACGACATTCGATAACAGACATTACATCTGATTCATCAGTTTTCTTTTCAGTCACATAGGTTTCAAGGTGGTTGAAATTACTGTGTGAAATGCCACAATCTGTTTAACTCCGTACTTTTTTTCACCTTTGAATATTACTTCGGTGTCTGTGTGTGTGGCTTGCGAAGTGACGTTGTTTCAAACTATTACTATTATTCTAGATTTATATTTTTCTCTTTTTGACCCAAATAAATCGATCATCACTGAACTGAATTTTTTCTTGATAAAAGCGTACCTACGTGCTTAGATTCTTTCCCTTCAAGTTCAAGTACAAAAATGCGTCTGGGTTTGTATTTGATTGATATAATTGCACCCTGACGTACCCACATAGCATGACGTCACACGTCACACAGCCTGGGACTATTACATGCGGCTGTGGCCATTTCATGTACATAATCTAGGAGCATGAGGAGGGGGTTCATCAAGCTACCAATGTCAGGCAGATCGTACAGATGAACGAAAGGATCCATGCTATTTTCTCATCACATTATTAAAACAGTTATAATTTATGAGGTATAGTAACCCGGCGTGAAAAAAAATTAGATTTGAGGTTAATGGTGATGGCTTATTAGTTGAGCACTTTATCTCTGCGATGCTACCTTACCATTCACCTGTACCCATGAAATATACAAGATATGCTTTCTAGGTATATAGACACTATCATGTGGATCGAACTGTGAAAGGATAACACATTTATTTCATACAACCTTCAGTGATTGGTTTATATCGTGTCATGTGGTATGTTTCAGTGACTCATAGTGACTTCAATTTGCATATACATGTAATGGCGGATATTATTCATTCTCTATTTTCCATAGGGCACTATTAATGTAGCACAGGAGTCCTAATTATGATTTGAGTATATGTGCCTGTGAATGTGAAGCGTTATAAAACACTAATATTGTCTTGCCTTATTCTCGTGCTAGTACACGTCATATTACCCCTTGCAATTGTACTGTTATGTATCAACTATTTCCATCGGCTTTCAGCCCAGGGCTACTACTTTCCCCAGCTTCCAGTCTCGGGGAAATAGTTGCTATATAATTATAACACACGGCCCTCAGGGTAAATGTACCTCTATTAGTGCCCGCATAGCAAGGCAATAAGTATTAATTACAAATTATATGACCGTCTCTATTAATAGAAATTGGGAAAGGATGGACCACCTGTATTGTCCTCCATGATCAGTGATGTTACATTTACAGAATATAATATTACATACGACATGAACATTATATAGTCTATATACGACCAATGTCAGATTTTATCTTTTGATCCACAATTGAAGTATCTCTGTTCGCTCTCTGCTCTCCCCAAATGAATGAAACGTATTAAAGATGTAAATATCGTCGACAAGTTATTGTACAATACATATAAAGCATACATGCTTGGGTTAATAAAACCTGTTTGTGTATATCAAACTAAAGTGAATTATACAGTAGATTGGTTAGCTCATGGAAGACAAATCGCATCAGTCATTGATCGATAGAAACAGATATGAAAGGATAAAAAAAAACCACGCGATTTCCTTGTTTCGAATAAATTGAACAAGGGTAGAATTGCTTGTTGGCGACATTACGACTCCGCAGTGGCTGCCCCTATCTATCATGATACGTCTACCTACGCGTAGTATGCAACATACGCGTCAGAACAGTTTTGATAAATTGTGAATATTAGAAATATTTTATTTTATTTGTTCCGCAAGATCACATATCAGGTACTTTTAATCAATTATCATATGTAATCGTATATCTGACATCACTATTCAATTTAAAAGCGTGCTCTTAATTGGAGTCACAGGTCATTAACCCGACCACGTATGACGTCATCAGTTTTCTGACGTATTGCAATGATACAAGTGTTTTCTGAGCTTAATGAAGGAAATGTGAAGTGGTTGTTATCAGGATATATCGTTAGAAACCGAGCGTATCCGGAAACACTTCTTTACTTTTACGGGGAAAATAGATTATTTATAGGATGTAGAGAATTCCGATAAACTTAGAAGGATATTGACCCACTTCCTTCTGATCTTGATTAGATTCTGTAAATGTGCTACACGATTTCGTTGTAAACTTACCAACTACAATATATAAGGGGGGGGGGGCGTACCGTCCAATATTCTTTCAATACATTTTTAAGTAAACCCTTTAAAATACCATTCTAAACCAATACTCGTTTTTTGAAAGTCTTTTGGAAAATCAGCTCAATATGTCTCAATAACGTTGACAGAAAACTCATATTCGTATTGTTATCATACCTCTTTGAACACCCACCCCCCACCCCACCCCCACCCCCCCCCACCCCCCACCCACCCACGTTTTGCCGGAGTTGAACAAATGCTTTGGCTTGCAAGTATGGCTATCAGGTATAATGAGTACAGCAGGAATTCTGTTCGATCAATTTTATATGACAGTGTTGATTACTGCAGAACTCATTCGGGGAAACTATCAAAATGCTTGAAAATTACACCACTTTCATGTTTAAAACGAAATTCATTTATTCTGGGAAAGTTCAATGACCTTCAATGCCACAGTGCAAGGTCTCTGGCATGCCAAGGACATAGCTCTGGAAATATGCCCTCCGATCACCCCGCCACGTCTGCATGAGGTGGAACGAAGACATGTCGGAGTGAACGGAGCGCATCATGTATTCCCAGAGCTACAAAGGACAGAATCAATACATTAACAAATAACTTGATGTATATCACATCTTATTTCAGAGAAAGTTTTGCGGCCATTTTGAATGTGATTTTGACTATACCGGAAGTACATTGGATTTGGAAGACTGGTTCGAAGAGATTTTTGACATGTGTATCAGCAATTGCGCCAGCTGTTGTTGTAAACTTTTTCTTTCTTGAATTAACTTGAATTACTACAGGTGAATTATCTGAAATGTATAGTGCATTATGTTCAAGACTCAAGAACACGAAACAAGGCGACACATTTAACATGGTGTGTAGTGAAATGTATATGCGTATGATCATTACAAATAACACTTTCTATGACGTAAGGCCTAACTCAACAGATTAGGTTTTATCGTAGAAGTGTACAGAATTTGAATTTCCATTTACCAAGGATTTGTTGCGGCGTAACGGGAGAGCTTAAGCAATGACATAATTCGTAATCTGAAGTGTATTGAGTGCGAAACTGACAGGATCAAACTCGAATTGCTCGTGTGTAACTGTAAATAAGTCGAGGGATACAAAATATGTGTTGAACAAGGAAATTCACCTAGCAATCTGGCTGAATGACCTATTGAAGGCTTCACTGATTTTATAGCTGCTTCAGTGAGTCATGTAGTTACTTCTACAGTCCTTGCGAGACAGGACTTTTTTAAGCAATGACATTTGTATAATATGGCGTGCTTGGTAAATTTATTAAAGTTACAGTGCCTCCAAAAGATGGCTAAATTTTTTATGGGGTTTCTATCCATATGAAGTCTGTAAATAGCGTAACAAACGAAAACAACCAAAAACGTATACAACTTAGTGTTTTTTAATGCATGGAGTAATTCCTCATTTTCTAACGTACGATCTAAAATGTTTGACACCGAGTCAGTCACTTTTCTATACATAAAGTTAATGTGTGAAGGAGCTCGTAAAATGTATAATTATTTTTTTTAAAGGGAGCTGAGTTACAAACCCTCTTCGTGCATACTCACTCAATTACCTCTATCACGCGATGTCAAGGCCGAGTTTCTCCTAGATAATTAAAACCGTGCTGCATTTACATTAGACGTTGACTATGACTTAAACCGAAAAAGGCGGTCTTGGTGACAGAATATGCCGCTTTGTCATTTTATAGATTGCAAATTTCAGACTTTACCTGTGTCTTACACTGACAAGTTTTGATCATTGTCGCAAAACTACAGCCCCTTTTACGGCATATTTTACAGTATCGCGGAAGAAATAACAGTTCTGGTTTTCATAAGAGGGACACCAAGTACAAATGTAGATGTACAAGCCTATTGATCTGGGGAAACCATTTCCATCAAAGAAAATATAATTTCTGACACCTTTGAACTCCGATGAAAGGCATTTAAATAATATATATTTATTCCCCTTACTGTCATAGATATACGGATGAATTTGCTAGAATTCTGAAATAAAATATGTCGGTGTTTGTAGGAGTGAACAGCTTTTTAGGGTGTCACGATCCATATTGGGACAATATACTTCGGAGTACTCTTACAACGAAACTAACGTTTTTAATAGACGTAAAGATATACATAGATGATCAGAACACGGAAATATAAAGTTACACTTTTTAGAAAATGAAAACCCTTTTCAAGTTCCATATATGGGATATATACATGTCTTTCAGAAATATAGTGTGGTGTGGGCATAACAACTTGAGAGAGAAATCGCAAGAAATGTGAGTAATATTAAAAACGCTATGGATGGATGACTTGTGGTGCGAATTTACTTTTAAGGAGTAATTTCTTTTACGGGATATACTAGGCATATACGGACTGATGGCAAACAGCCTGGATACAAGACATATACAGACTGACGGCAAAAACCGTCGTACCTAACACATTTCAGTTTGATTTACACAACTTCTACTGTGTGTCTTATTTAACATCTATAAAATAATCTCAGTTGATTGAAGAGTGTTTTATTACATGCAGCGGATACGTTCTCATGGTAATATTTCATGATCTTTTACTATATAGGGCACATTGGCATGATCTACAACTCTTGTAGCTACCTGCCCCCTCCTATCATTTCCCCGAGTCTTTATATTTCAAGTGTCTATTCTCCTACCTATTTGTAATTATACTTGTTTCCGATGAAAGTACCCCCCCCTCCCCCTCTTCATCTTTCTCGTTCCCCGTGTCTTCCACGATTTGATAAAAAACATTCGATGTTATTAGCTTGGAAATGAGTCATCATTTGTAATACATGTTTACCTGTTGTATTGATCATGGCTCCATCAGAAGATACCCCTCCACCAATGTACGCAGTTTGGCTATTTTTGTTCCCTAATTTGTATAATTGTGTCTCCCGTTCCCTCTTTACCTATGTCTCCCCTCCCGCAAGTCACGTCATTGCCTAACAACGTCCCAAAATGTTCGTGTCTTCTCGTTCAAATCCCAACCCATGATTCCTTCCGTCTAACATGTTCCTCCTTTCTTTCCGTTTAAATCTACTGCAATATCAATAAATTCTCGTTAAATTCTGATGCACGACTTACAAAGTGATATAGTACATTCTATTTATTCATTTTATGAAATAAACAAGAAATGTACCCGACACGGTCAGGTTCATGTCCACGTGTCTATAAATTGTATATTACCTGCCCGCTGTATTGAAATAACGATACTTTACGAGTTATGTGTAAGGTTCGCATTTCATCGCAGAACGGAAGTGGATCATTTCCGAAATCGCGCCATTCAAGTTGTAAAGGTGAAAGAAAAGTCATGGTAATATTTGTACGTCAATTATTTTTATCGTGTAAAAGGTGACGTATTTAGATAGTATCGACCCATATATTGATTGCCTACTACAAAGACAGCTTTACATTACTTCATTTATACAAACCTACATCTATCATTTCGTGTCTTTGAAACTTACACGACACAGCAATTCGTCTTTTCGCGATGACGTCACCATGCGTAACCTAGGAAACCACGTTGGTGAATAATTACACAGCGCTGATCATGCCCCAACACAGATACGAACTTTCTATCGACGTACGAATACAAAGGGACGACTCAGGCTTAAACTATACTAATATAATAATTATTTTAATATTTAGAGAGCAATATCATTGGAAAGTTTTCGAGGATATCAGTTTCATGTGAATTAGTACAACTGATCGATTTTCAATTATACAATTGCGACTTTTTGTGTGATCTCGGCGTAATAGCGTTAGGGAATTTACTTGTGACCCGTGATAATTTTTTCAAACTGTAATAAATTATTGTTAATTACCGTTAATATTTGTAACGTACTTCTTGATGACTTTCGTCCCAGCCTTTGTGGTCAAATGAAGTACTGTCCGTAATGTTTTGAGGAGAAAAATAGCTTGTACATGTACTACGACAGATTTTTAGGACAGAAAGTACATTTTTCAGCATATATGTTATGACAGTGTTAATAGCGCCACCACAGGTCAAAATGCGTGCAATATCACCCAAGATTAACGTTTTCCTAATTTGCCTTCAGTTTGTTTCCAAATGCACCCCCCCCCCCCCACCATGGCCAAAGTGATCTGATATAGATTCTGATTCTGATATAGACTGTTGCCATAGTTTTTTTGCATAATGGAGTGGGGTGGGGGTATGTATGCGAAATTACCACATCAAGTTGTTTATGTACAATATCTAAATTCTGGGATCTAAATACCTGCTAGACTGACAGATCAGCTGTTGTGGGCGTGGTCTAATCTCCCTTTCCCCAAACATTAGGGCAGGCTGATAAACCTGGACTGATGACGATGACGTCATTACTGTCTTAATACCTGGTTGGAGCACAGGTACCATGCTACAACAAATACAAATAAGTAAAAAATAAAGACACAAATATTCATGAGTTTTTTATTTATTTTGTTTGTTTGTTTGTTTGTTCCTGGGCTCCTATGGTTGGAGTTCTTTCAATGGCAAGGGACCGTTAAATATGCTTCAGTATGTAGAATACTACATGTACTTCATGATACCCAAGGAATTTTACTCCCCAAAAATCGTTTCAACTCAACTCATGTTCCTTCCATCATTCCTGCTACAATCTTGTATTCAATGAAGACAGCCGACTAAAAGTTATAAAAAATTAAGTATTTCAAAACACCCTATTTATTTCTCTAAAGCTTTACACTTCCTGGAATATTAATTTCAAATCACTATATATATATATATATATATATAACTCGGTGAGTATCAATCTGCTAAGACAGTGCTCTATACCGCAGTGGCAGAGCGTAATAGTATATATATATGTATATATATATATATATATATATATATATATATATATATATATATATATATATATATATATATATATATATATATATATATCTTGTTATATATTATTATATATCTACATAGATAAATAGATAGATAGATATAAATATTAAGACATTGCTGATTTATTGTAGCATAATATAAAATTTAGTGCAATAAAATTAGATGACACAAATACCTTTGATACATTAGTAAACACCAGATTGATTATGTTTACATACAGAAAGTAGTTAAAATTGTTTACTTGTTTACAGTGAAATACCTATCTAATTTGCATAGTTGTTTGATAGGTAAGCGGCTAATTTGCATAGTTACCTGATACTTCAAAAGTTGAAATGGTCAATACAAATAGTGAAATATTTTATAAACCAACATTCCACCAAAAAATGTGTTCAAAAATTGTGTAATGACTGGAGAAAAGAGTATGTGCTTTTTTAAAAACAAATGAATTTATTTGCTTTTTGCATCATGATTGGATTTGCATTTTGCATAATAAATAGTGAAAATACCGATTTTATTTCTAACTATACATCAACGTACACAGTGATACATATAAAAATTATGCAACCAAATATTCAATAACTTTAAAAAACATCTCCCTTCCTTTGGTGCCCAGGTGGACAAATTTTTTGTCTGAGACTTAGTATATGTAGGGTCATTTGAATTGGTCACTAAAACTAGTCGGCTTTGTAAGCGCCCTCGTGTGGTAGAGAGATAACAAATAACAAATTGCTCACAAATAATCAATCTCAGCCAGGCAGTTGCAAACACATACAGTCTGTTGTTCTTCATAAACACCATTTTTGTAATTACATAAAATTTCACTTTGCTTCGAATTATAGTTTCTTATAAAAAGGTTGTCTGGCAGAGCTATAGAAAAAGTTGGTCCTGAACAAATGTATCATCCTATCTAACCCTTATGATGTTGTTGCTAAGACAACACTAACATCACAGCCTGGGATTAGAAATTAGGCCTTTAAGAATTATAAACCTTGGACTTGATAAAATAACTTCACAGATAAAACACACAAAAACACAAAAATTAAAGTGTACCACTGAAAGGTAGCCGAAATATACAGTAATTATAAAACAGAATGAAAATTCAAACTGAGAACAGATTAAATGAAGGAATGACAATAATACTGTCTTCAAGGTAGCCTAGTGTAGAAGCTTTGACTATTAAAACTGTTCAATACACTTTACACGCATGAGGTTGCAGGTTCAAGTGAGAAGTCAGGATTTGCTCCCTCTAGTGTTAAATTACAGTTTTTATCATTCTATATCAAGTAAGGGTTTGTGTCTCCATGCAGAAATGTTGTGCTTGCTTCCTTCCTTCTGTGGAGATTCATGGTTTGTGCATCCAAGTTTGAAGTTCGTTATACCGCCCTCCTGTGTCAAGTTCTACTTCCCTCCCTCCTGTGGAGAGCCAGCATTTCCTTCCTCCTGTAGAAAGTTAATGTTTACTCCCTCTTGCACCAACCAGGAGTTACTGCATGTAAAGTAATGGTTTCCTTTCTCCTGTGTTAAGTCATCGTGCCCTCTCACATGTTAAAGTCATTGTGCCCTCTCACATGTGGAAATTCAGAGTTTTCTCCCTCAAGGGTCATATGGTTTCCTTCCTCCAGAATAAAGTTGGGGTGTTCTACCTCCTCTTTTATGTTCAGGTTTCTTCCCTGGAGGGTCAAGTTAAGGGGTCCTCCCTCCAGAATTAGGTGATGGTTTTGTTCCTCCAAAGTAAAGTTAAGGGGTCTTCCATTCTGAGCTAAGCTTGGGTTTCCTCCTTGAAAGGTCAAGTTAGGTGGTCCTTCCACCAGAATTGGGTTTGGAGTTCCTACCTCCAGAATTAAATCAGGAGGGTCTTCCTTCAAAGCAAAGTTAGGGTGTCCTCCCTTCAGAGTTAAATGTGGGGTTCTTCCCTCAAATACTAAGTTAGGGGGTTCTTCCATAGTTAAGCCTGGGTTTTCTCCTTCAAGGATTAAGTTAGGGGGTCCTCCATCAAGGATTAAGTTAGGAGGCTCTCCTTCCAATATAAAGTTAGCAATTCCTTCTCCTTGTGTTACCTCTGGGTTTCCTTCCTCTAACTCCGTGTCAAACTTTTCATGAGCAACATACATTTCATTGTTGTGTCGTCTCTTTACATGAGTACGCATGTTACCTTTTAAACTGAAGCCTTTGCAACAAAACTCACATGAATATGGCTTTGCACCAGTGTGAACTTTCATGTGATTTCGCAGATTGCAAGTTTGACTGAACCTCTTGCCACATTCTTGACACATGTATGGCTTTTCCTTTGTGTGAACCCTCGTATGGGATTTCAGACTACCAGTTAGTGCAAAACATTTCCCACACTCTTCACATTTATATGGCTTTTCTTTTGTGTGAATTCTCATGTGGATTCCAATGTAGCAGCTTTGACTAAACTGTTTTCCACAAACTCGACATGCATATGGTTTTTCATTAGTGTGGACCCTCATATGGAGTTGCAGTTGAGCTTTATTCCTGAAATACTTCCCACAATCTTCACATAAAAACGGTCTTTCATCCGTGTGGGTTTTGAAATGGTATTTCAGAGAGCTGATGTGATTATAACTTTTCCCACACTCTTCACATGAATATGGTTTCAAATTTGTGTGGATTCTCATATGGGAGTTTAGGTTGCTACTTTGAGCAAATTTCTTGCCACACACTTTACAATAAAATGGCATTTCATCTGTATGGCGCCTTAGATGCACATTCAAAGTGCTTTTATCATTAAAACAACTTCCACACTCATTGCATGAATATGGCCTTTCATTTGTGTGGATCCTTACATGGATCTTCAGATTATCTTTCCTTAGGAATCTCTTATCACAAATTTGACACACATGTGGTTTTTCATTGGTGTGAGTTAGCATGTGATTCTTACATATAGTGGCTTGATTAAATGTTTTATCACACATTTTACATGCATATGGTCTTTCCTGGGTATGTATCCTCATGTGTGTTATCAGATTACATTTATAGTTAAACCGTTTGCCACACTCCTTACACAAATGTGTTTTTTCGTTACTGTGAACTTTCATGTGTCGTTTCAAAGCGGTAGCTTGGGTAAATTTTTTGCCACATTCGCTACATTCATAAAGTTGTTCACCAGTGTGAAGTCTGTTGTGTGTTTTTAGAGTTCTCTTCAAACTAAAACTTTTCCCACATGTCTTGCATAAATATGGCTTCTTTCTCTTAGCAGTAGTAGTGTGAATGAAATCCTGTTGACACGCTGTATCATCACTGTCACAAAAACGATCCATACACTGGTTTGCATCATATCTCTCTTCTATTGTTGGACTTTCAGAGTCAAAGTTTTCACTACCTATTTCAGATGGTGCACTTGCTGAATTATTTTCAGCATGGTTTCTCGGCATAGTTTGCGGTTCAGTACAATCATAGCCAGAACTACCTGTAGTCCAAGTCACATAATGATGTGTTAAGATAGTGTTTCTTCCATCCTTTGTCAAGTCATTGTTTGTCTCGTCCGGTGGAAATTTAGTGCTTGTTTCCTCTTGGTTTGTGTGTTCAAGTGTGATGTCAGGATTTGCTCCCTCTAGAGTTAAGTCATGGTGCCCTCTCACCTGTTGAAATTCAGGGTTTTCTCCCTCAAGGGTTGTAGGGTTTCCTTCTTCCAGAATAAAGGTTGGGTTTCCTACCTCCTCTTTTATGTCCCCCTTAGGGGTTGAGGTAGTGGGTCCTTCCTCCAGAATTGAGTTCGGGTGTTGTACCTCCAGAGTAAAATCAGGGGGTTCTTCCTTCACAGTAAAGTTAGCGAGTCCTCCCTTCAGAGTTAAACCTGGGTTTCCTCCCCCAAATACTAAGTTAGGGAGTCCTTCCTCCACTGAAAAGTCTTGCTTTCCTCCTTGAAGGGTTAAGTTAAGGGGTCCTTCTTCCAATATAGAGTAAGTGCTTCCTCCTCCTTGTATTAACTCACCATTTCCTCCTTCCTCCAACTCCTCATCGTATTCCTGTTTCACTATAATTTCCTGTTTGATATTTGCTTCCATCACAACATGTCCATTGAGCCAAAGACAATTGATAATCACAGATATATCTGTAGTAGAAAAATAAACAACATTTAGACTAGTTAGAGATTTGCACCACTGGAATGGTTAGAGATTTGGAATGGTGAGAGATTTGTACCATTGGAATGGTCAGAGATGTGTAGCATTGGAATGGTCAGAGATTTGCACCATTGGAATGGTCAGAGATTTGCATCATTGGAATGGTCAGAGATTTGCACCATTGGAATGGTCAGAGATTTGCACCATTGGAATGGTCAAAGATGTGTACCAAACTGTAGCATGATTTATAATATTTTCAAGTACTGTGATATGACACACTTTGTTTGTAAAAGAGTTAAAAGTTATCCAATCACTGAAGAATTAAATTTCAACCATAATCTTTTGTGTGACAGCTAGTTTATGACGTAACTGTCACTTCTGACATTTTGACGTATTGTTGTTCAGTCTTTGTTTTATAATCTAACTTACACAACTATATATATAATAATCATAAGTTCTAATTTGACTTAAAATTTAGGAGATAAAAACAGTTGTCCTCAAGACATATAAAAAAGTTGGTCCCAAATAAAAGAATGATTCTATGGACTCCACTCATGAGGCATTAATGCTAAGGACGTGGGATTGAAAAACTGGCCTTTACGCGCTACACAAAACCAAAACTTATATTATACTAGAATAACAGTTACCCCTTTGTTGTACAAGAAAGTGATTTTTTGAAACACTGCCCTCTATGGCATGATCAGAATAATTATATAATATCACTGATGGCAAGACAACAAGAATGTTTCTGACCAAAAATTATTGTTTGTTGCAGAAATTTGGAACCTTTGATAAATCAAATGGTTTATAGGATCCTTAAAAAAACTTGAGAGGTCAAATTGACTTCAGTCAAATTTTCACTGACTTACCGTCATCACTAAGTGTGTTATTTTCAAATCTATCCAGTAATACATCAGTTGCTGCTTGAATGTCAAGTTCACTTTGCTTTTTTCTCCACATTTTTTTCTTCTTTTAAGAATTTAACAGCCTTGGAAATAAAACATTTAAATATCACTGGAACATTATTTCAAAACTGAGCAATTTTGAACTATGACTTTAAAAATTTATCGAGACAAGTTGCCTTCCAAATAATGTTGTTATCTTTGTAACGTACACTGGCAGTTGGCTGTTACTAAGGGTCTGGTCATGGTGGCTACAAGTACACTGGCAGGTGGCTGTTGCTAAGGGCCTGGGTCATGGTGGCTACAAGTACACTGGGGGGGGGGGGAGATGGCCATATTGATTTTGATTGGGGTGTACAAAATTCATTTGCTGTAGGATTAATTCATGTTTGAAAGAATGGGGAGGGGAATTTTGTCATTGTTATAGCCACTCCTTCCCCTCCTACCACTACTCTCCTATGTGAGTAACCCCCCCCCCTCCTGCCTACCCACTACATGATGTCCTTTAACATTAGCAACAACAACCGTTGCCATGCAGCACATCATCCTCTTGATAGACAGACTGTGATTCAACAAAACTGACATGACATGCCCCTCACCATTTATCTCCTTGTTTTACAATGTAATACCAATACCAATACCTACTACTACTACTAGTAGCACAACTGTGGAAGAAAATCAATGAACACGTTCATGGTGATTATTCCTACTTGCAGACGGAGTAAGTCGGAACTCAAATCTGACATTGTCCCTTTCTCTCCCCATAGACCCTACACTTTCGTGTAAAGAGGACAATGTGAGTGTCAGTAATATTTAGTAAACCGATCCGCGATCGATCGTCCAGTCCCGGGTATCCGTCTGCAAGAGTCTCGCGACACGTGTAGCGTCTATATAGTACACCGTGGTGGTGCAGAATTGGACAGGTTGAACCATGCTTTAGTAGACGTACAATAAATACTGTCAACAAATAAACGCTTACCTGAGGCTGATTACAACCTCTAATTTTGCATATCTCAAGTTTTCACCCGAAATACACGGCATGCGTTTCCGTTGTTACTGTTTTGCGCATGTGCGATTCCATTTTGAGCAACCTTTGAACTACAAACATGTACATGCACATATGCACATGCGATATTTGTATCGTCGCTAAGATTTCTTACCTACCCCTGCACCATCTATATCTATTACGAGCTTGTCTGATGAAGTTTTGATTTTTTTTTTACCCTATTCATATTTGGTTAAAAAGTATAACCACAGTACTAATGTATTCAAGGTATTTTAAGTATGAACAATGCATATACCAAATGTACAAAGCTAAAAATACAACCAGTACAACCACTGCTAGTATTAGTAAGTACAGACATCAAAAATAGAATGCAATGACAGTACAGGTGTACAAAGACCCGAAAAATTTGGGTGGCCCAATCAGAAATTTCAAGTTTGCCATTAAGTATTTATAATTTATCTTTGTATTTATTTTGTTTTCTTATCTGATGTGTACATTTTGTTTTCTTTCTGTTCTCTGGCAAGAAAATGTTATTACAACTCATTATTATTTTTCCAGGACACACTGTGTCCATTTTTGCATCAAGACAACATTTTTCCATATGCCACAACAATATTTCTCACTTACATGTAATCACTTTACATGTAACCTACTTGAAAGTATGGAGTGTCGAGTTTATAGCAAGTTAAGTACATGTAAGTATTCTCTACTATCAATCCCTTCCACGAGCGGCTTGGATGCATCCGCGTCGGGCGAACATCTTTAATATCGCCATCTACGGTTGCTATTATATAACATTTTGTTTTTCTATTATTTTTTCTTTGGATATGTTTGTAGTTATAAAAGGGGGGGGGGGGTAGTAAAATGTCTAGATCTTTCTTTGACTTTGTTGGCATGTCTGTGTATGTATGTGTAATATGTGTATGTGTAGTTTGGAGCTACCTTTATCAATGTCTGTATACATGTGCCTGTACACGTTAAGCTTACTACATATGTTTTCCTTGGTGTGTGTTTACGATTTTATATGTTAGTTTTACAAACCCCAAAACGATGAAAAGCCCCCCCCCAAAAAAAAAAGAAAAAAAAGAAAAGAAAAGAAAAAAAAAATCAAATCAAATTTCAAAATAAACAAAATACCGCCAATGGCGTTGTAGCACAACTGTAGTTTTTAAAAATGTTTATACATATGCTAGTCTATGCTAACAATAGGTGTTTATTTGCTGAATAACTATCCAGTTGCCTATCCAACCATGTTGCTATCTTTACGATAAATGCTATCATTTGGCTGTTGCTATGGGCGTGGTCATGTTGTTAGATATATTTGCATACATTTGTGTATGTTTTTGTTCACTTGTGTATGAATTCCTGATATTGTCTTTGCAATATACGTGATCATTTGGCTGTTGCTATGGGTGTGGTCTTGTTGCTAGGAAAATTTACATACATTTTTTGAATGTTTATTCAATTGTCTATTAAACCCTGTTGTTATCTTTGTGAAATACACCACTGTTTGGCTGTTGCTATGGGCGTGGTCATGGTTACTAGGGTATTTGCATACATTTTTTAAATGTTAATTCATCTGTCTTTCTATTCCTGTTGTTATCTTTGCAATATACGTGATTATTTGGCTGTTGTTATGGGCGTGGTCTTGTTGCTATGCAAATTTACATACATTTTTTGGATGTTTATTCAATTATCTATTAAACCCTGTTGTTATCTTTGTGAAATACACCACCGTTTGGTTGTTGCTATGGGCGTGGTCATGGTTGCTAGGGTATTTGCATACATTTTTTGAATGTTTACTCACTTGCTTACCAGATGATGTTGTTATTTGACCAAAATATACTGCCATTTGGTTGTTGCTAAGGGCGTGGTCATGGTCGCTAGGGCCAATTTTGTCAAAATGTTTTTAAGAAAATCTGCAGAATAACAGTTTCAGAAACATCTCGCCAAGTTTCAGACTAATTGACCAAGTACTTTTTGAGATATAAGTTTTTGACCAAAAATGAACATTTTTACACCTAATTTGCATATCACTCATGGAATCATGGTAAGCTTAATATTTCTTCGTCCATACATCCCTAGATATATTCCCATTAAATTTCAGCCCAATCTGCTCAGTAGTTTTAGAATTATAGATTTTTAACCAAAAAGAGACATTTTTAGCCCTAATTTGCATATCACTGATGGAATCATCCCGTCATGAACAAATCTTACTTTACACCACCTTAAGAATGTTCCCACCAAATTTCGCACCAATCTGCCCAGTAGTTTCTGAGTTTAAGCTTTTTGACCAAAAATCACATTTTTTGACCCAAATCACACACCTGTGATGCGATCATTTTGATTTGAACAATTTCCCAACTAGACACCCAAAGTAATGGACCCACCAAATATTGTGGCAATCGGTTCAGCGGTTTTTGACTTTAAGTTGTTTACACACACACACACATCCACACACACACACACACACACACACACAGACAGACAGACGCCGGGCGATCCCTATAGCACTACTGAACAAGTTCAGTTGTGCTAAAAACCAACGTTACAATGATTACAACTAGTAGGCAATGATATTTCCCCCCAGAAATTACATGATTTGATTATATTCTTCAGATAATATTCACATGTTTGCTTTCTTCTAGGTCTCAAGAAGAGATTTAATCAAATATATAAACCCATTTACAAGTTTACAAGTCGAGTGTAATTATTGTAGGCAAAGACGACATAAAGTACATCATCGTCCCCTAGTCTGTGAGATACGACAACGACGACGACGACGACGACGACGACGACGACGACGACGACGACAACAACAACAACAACAACAACAACAACAACAACAACAACAACAACAACACGACGTATGTTACCAGTCCGACATTGTTCCTTGGTCGTACAATACAATTGTTTGGGACACCTGGGTTCTTTGTGGCAACGGCAAACACAGCCGGGGGAGAGACAGTCCTTTGTGAGCACCATACCGGGTACCTCTCCTTGCGAGGTATCCGGTATGATGTTATCCTATAGCCTATAAACCTGTTATTAACGCAATATTTCAGTTTCATCCATATACTTCAAAGCTATATACGTAAATCCTTTTACACAACATTTTGGAACCGATCCTCATTGCATGGTTCTCTTCTAATACGGGCCACCACACCAGAACAGGAAACGGATGAAACCTGGTGGAACTTCGGCGCACAAGTGATTACGTATACACTGTAATGGAAAGTTCCAATCAAACACATTTGCACTTTTAAGATAGCTTTTCTTTGACTATTTTTTTATGACTGCAGAACGTTGTAGGGGAGAACGGAAAAACACTCTGGCCCGCGGGAATGTAATCAACAATCATTGGGGTATGTCGAGAGAAAGTGAAACATTTCCGATGGAGACACCTAGTTGATCATTTGGAAAGATCTAGAGAAATCGAAACACTTCAAGCCAAAAAACTTGATCAATGATATAATCATACGTTGGAAATGCCCCATAGGCTGTAATGGTTGAAGAAGGGGATACACGTTTGGTTGCTATGGCAACAGAGTTTCTGCATTAGGATTCGTGGCAGTCATTCATTTATCTTAAATTCAAAAAGAACGTATCCAAGCTCCAGCCTATTAAAAGATTCAGTCCTTGTTTCCGCTTATGTAATATGCTCAACTCGTGGGTAGCGAGCGACTGGAACATTGAGACTGTTACAAACTCTTGTCAGACATATCAGGAAGGCTTAATTCATTGTATTTCAGTTGTCTACTGTACTTGTCCTTTGTGGCCTCTTCAGAATATACACTCCGGTTATCAGGTAAAATATTAGGTAATTCTAGGTGTAGCATAGTATGGTTCTTGCCTTCTCCTTTATCAGATTTTAATCCAAATGAAGTAATTGTTATGCATTGCATAATTACGTCTACTTCATCTCTTTCTTTCAGACAAGGAAATGAATGACTGATTGAGAGAGAGAGAGAGACACACACACACACACACACAGAGACAGAGAGAGACAGAGAGACAGAGAGAGATGTACAAGTAGAACAAGGAGGATTAATGAAAGATAGAAAACTATGGTGCTGGCCACAGATTTGAAAACTGTGAAATTCAGAAATAACTAAGACACAAACTGGCAAATATACTGAATGCATTGTTTTAATATAACATTTTCAAGGAACATGAGTTGGAGAATACGTCATTGAGAAAAAACAATACAGAACTAGAGAAATGAAAAATGAAATAAAAAACAAAAGAGCATCCCTGACAGTACAATAAATCTATTTTTTACTGCAATCAGCACACTGGCATTACAATATACAGAAAACATTGCAACATTTACTATCCAAAAATGCAATGATAAAAGGGTATAGGTCAAAAGGTGCTGAAGTGCATTTTACATGCCGAGCAGAAAAAAAAAACTTTCTATAACTAAACTTACTACACTGGTAGGTGGGGAAAGTTTAAAAGACTATCTTGATTATAAAAATTTGTAAAATATCTATATTTGTGTGACCTTCTTGTATGTGACATGAATAATGATTTAATAAGGACAGTAATGATTTGTCTACAACTTACTAGAGCTTTGGCAAGAGGATGTATCTCTAAATATTTGATATACTAGTATGGCTGTCATGGATTATGATAGAAATTCAGAAAATTGATGAATGTCCAGGTGCTCTATATTAGCTATGATGCTGGTGTGGGTGGAGTGTATAAGAGTAAAGCAAAACAATACTTCGAGATAATTAGATTACCCTTTGATACACTGTACCACTTAGTACTAAATTATATAAACTTTGTGTCACTTTGTAGCATATTGTATTACTTTGTAACTCATTTAAATTGACATTTGGTTAAATTTGTATATCACCACATCATGTTGAAATAAGCATCAAATGATATAACTTTCAAGTGCATCAATTACCAAGTACTACACTTTTACACTTGTAGCACTTTGTACAACATTCCCCTACATTGTATCACTTTGTGATACATTGTATCACTTTCTCAATACATTGTATCACTTTGTGATACATTGTAGTTCTTTTGTAATACACTGTATCACTTGGTGAGGTTTAATTAATTAAACACTATGCATTCAGTCAGTGTTCAAACAAGGTCATTCGTTTGTTTCTATAACAAAGTCTGGTCTTTTCAAAGATTTCAAAAGTGATACTGCAGTTTTTTGGCAAGAAGTCAATCTTAGATATCTGAATTTCTAATGATAGGAAATTATTCGCATTCTTTTAATAAGTTTTCAGTTTTGTTGACAACATTTTGGGATAATTAAGATGACAGAGACTCAAAGTTTTTTAAAAACATAATAAAAATAGTGAATGCAAGCTGTCACTTACTGATTGATTTTTAGAAAAAAAATGTTTTCTTTCAAAAGGGTTGTATTCATGTGAACTAAAACACTTCAAAGCTATCAAATGTACAATAACTTTGCTAGGTTGTTGCTAGGTCTCAAATATAAAAGGAAATATGATGTATATTCTTTCATTTCCATGGAAACAATCTTTTACCCTTCCCTCCAGAGTTGATGCAACACTTTTGGCAGCCATTTGAAATTTTATGTGTATAAACTACAGACTACTTTTATCTGATTTGTGTTCATGAATCATGAAGAAATTGGTTCATAATTTTCCAGTTATTCTTTAGAGTTTGATATTTTCTTTAAGAATAATGATAATACATCTCTCTTTTTTAACCCTGCAGTTTTCTTTTTTGAAAAAATCAACTGAATTATGTGTAACAAATATAACAAATACACATGCATAAGCAAGAAAGACACTGTCATAGACAGCAAACTATACATAGAAACCTGCATGCTGAAGGGAACATACCAAAATGAACATACCGAAACGAACATCGAACATACCGAAATGAACATAACCGAAATGAACATACCGAAATGGGAAATACCGAAATGAACATACCAAACTGAACATACCAAAATGGCTATGGATATGTTGAAAATAAACATATATTGAAACAGGTTCAGTACTTTGGAAAATAACATTTATGTTGAAACTGGGATGTTGAAACAAGCAAGGTAAAATTAACACCGAAATTGACAGGTTGAAATGGAAGTATAGACGAGAGTTATTAAAACATGAACACATTGAACATGATTGAACCTGGTACGATAAAGATAAACTGATTTCACTATGATCTTTAGAGTCATAATTCTGTCAAAAGTTAAGACCAGTCATGGAAATGAGAGTCTTGAAGTGGGATATTTATTCCATGGCAAATGAGCTCAGTAACCTTTAGTTCTGCAGATTTGCCCTCAGCTGACCTTTGAAAATGATTACAATCTTGTTCTATTTCATCACATATTTCATGCTTTAAGGTAACTTCTAAAAAACGCTCATAAAGAGAAAATGCTCTTGGTGATTTCAAATGAACATTTTCTGACAATGTATGGGTACAAAAAAAAAATCATCTCAAAACCTGAGGCTTGTAATTTCTTTCCTTAGTGCTATGACAGCCATGTCTGCATTGGTTGCATCAAGATTGAGTACTTTGAAACTATTTCACTACAATGTTACTACTTTTTTTTAAATATCTCTTTTTAAAGTGCATTGTTGTTGATATCATCCCTAAAACAGAAATAAATCTTCTGTTACTTTAACATTGGTCACTGTTATAAAAAAAAATGTTTGATAAGGATACTTTGTATTGCACATAGTTTGAATTATTGGTTGATTTTAGCACGTACTACACCAAAAGAAAATATAATATGAATGAGAAATGGCTCTTCTTGCCTGTTCATTTCAAAGTAAAATCACTTTCTCAGAAACGATTATTGAGAGTTGGCAGTGCAAAATCTGGACATTGAAAAGGCAAGTGTTAAAAAAATACCAATTGGCCTGGAATACCTAAAGGTGGGCATTGAAAACTAGCAATTTTCTGTAAATTTTGAGCAGTGCGCCCTCTACGGCTTCTATACATCTATGTACGTGCGCCCTCTATAGTTCAACTACCAAAATTCAAGGTAACAGATAAGCAAAATGTAACTTTTTTTCTGGCAAGAAATACACAAAAGTTTACAAAAATAATCTCCATAGAAGAGGACAAGATATGGCAGGTCATATCAATGCAAAAATTGACATAAGTACGTAACGTAGCCATCCAACTCATACAAGAAAATATTCAAGAATGTTTCAAAGTGGATAAATATGATGAAGTAAAATATACAATACATATAGTGAAGAATATAGTACATAGTTTTTTTTTTACTCTTAAAAAGTCTCTTTTTTTAAGTAGATGATAAAGAAGTAGGATGCTTACCATTCTTTGTATCCATATGTGTAAAATGTGCTTTTAGCAAAAAACTGACACATACTCCTAATACTTACTTAATATTCTAGTCAAGTGGGAAAAGCCAATCTTTCTTTCATCTTTGAATTTATAATACTCTGTTGCCTAGGTGTTTGCAACAGGTCAAGGGTCAACTTGAACTCTGTTGGCGAGGAGATTTCAACAGGTCAGGGGTCAACTTGAATTCTGTTGCTAGGAGAGCTCAACAGGTCAAGGGTCAACTTGAACTCTGTTGGCGAGGAGATTTCAACAGGTTAGGGGTCAAGATGAACTGTTACACTTCTCTTCTCTTCTTTACAGTAATGATGAATTTTTTAAACTGCCCATTGCATTTTGATAAAGTTTGGGTAGTTAAATAAGTTTTTATTCCCTTACTTAAGTACATAAAGCATTGTTGGTCCTGTCGTTGTCAAAGTTATGAGCATTTCAGAAATAAATGATGTATTAAAATGACCATCAATGATGACATTTCAATCTCTCCAGTCTTTTTGTCTATTAAAACTTTTTCAAGCAATATCAAAACATCAAACTAAAAAAAAAAAGACATTTTTTTTTTTCATCATCGAAAGAGCTGTGTAAGAACAGAGACTTTTGTTTGATATGAATTATAATGGTGACTCTTTGAGGACAAGGCTCCCAGTATTTGGCAAATGTCCAGCAGTTTTTAAAAAAGTGTTGAAACAACAGAGAGTAGAATGATGACGTCAAATTGTCTCAGATTTGTTGACTATTTTTTTTGTTTCTTTTTATAACACTACAGAGATACAGACGATTACATCACAACACAATGGACACAAAAAACATTGTATGTCTTGTAACAGACCCACAATTGAAAGTGCTTTGAGAAAATAGGAGATGAAGACATCCTTTCGTGAAATTTTTAAAAGCTTTGTCCTAATTTTCATGAAAATTTCCCTTCTGTGGTCCTATAATATACACGTCAAGTGATAACACTAACAGTCATTTGTTAGCATAACTTATTTTTGACAATTTTTTTTTGTCTTTTTTCAAAATTGTATCTACCCTTCTTGTTCGTTCCCTCAATGGATTCAGACTTCTAGTCCTGGAAATCTTGTTACACTATTGGCAAATTTGGAGTAATTATTTAATACTTTTGTTTGTTGTGTGTGTTGACTCAGATTTCCCCATAAACAGTCCCTATTTTTGATAACATGAGGTGTCTCCTAGGAAACGGTCCTCTTCACCCTGTTGAGTCCTGCTGCTATGGTTACATCTCCTGTTGATGACTTCTTTTACTTTGGAGGGCTATCTAGAACATGGCTGTGATAGCTTTGTGCAGTGGGCAAAGCGAAGGGTCCTCCCATAGCACCTGCAAATGAGGGTGGGGAAACTATACCACTCCCTGGATAGAAAAAAGAAAAAGAGAAAAAGAGAAAAAAAGAATTTGGTTAGTCAATATATCAGTTTTCACTGGTTGACACTTTGGGGTGAAAAATAAATGTTGTGTTAGTCCCTCACATTTTATTCTGTGTAATCAAAATTCTACACAGTCTAACATTATAAGTAAGTTTTAAATAATTCTTCGATGGTACTAGGACACGGTACAGCAAAGATTCCTCAGGTCATTTCATAATTCAAGACTGGGATTGTTTGTAGAGACAAACGTTAGATTGAAGATAGTCATAAAAATTGACAAAATGTCAGGGAAGACATGGTCATATGTAAATATAAAGGCCACGACTCGGATTTTACATGGATGACAGATGCCTCATTTACATACAAATCTCTGGAGGAAAGATCTGACAAACAATGACTAACGTCTTGACATGCACGTCTTGATGTATTGGATGTGTGTTTTATAAATGAAGATGACTCGGAAACAAAAAAAATTGAAATAAGAGAAATAAAATTTCAACATCATGCTGCTACCGGAGTCTCACATGAAAAAAAAAAAAAGCAACGGTTTGAACATTTTTAAGAACGCACAGAAAATTCACAAATCCACCAGAAGAAAGAAAATGGGAAAATCAACAAAAAAAACGAAAAGAAAAAATTATGTCAACATACTGCAAGGTGTGAGCCTGAGTTGAGCTAGGAGGTTACCATGGTAACATGCATCGCCCACCCACCTGACAAGTTTGTCCTACAAGATTCATTGGTCGAGGAAGCTCCTGCAGGGGGTGGGCTGGACTGAGGGCGGACCACAGGCGCAAACGCACTCTTCTGTTTAACGGCAGATATCATGTTTGCGGGCGAGAAGGAGAAAATTCCAGGGGTGCTGATATGGCTGGATGGTGCCGAAGTGTTCAAGCTGCTAGCATTTGGGGGCATTGTCGGTGAGGAAGGGACCACTGTAAAGGTGGGACAGAAAAACAGAAGAGTGCGTGTTGGTGTGAAAGTGAGATGAAAATAGAACCAAACGAAAAAAAAGACGGTGCTTTCATCATTTGACAACATTTTTACAAGGATGGAAGGAAGGAACTGCATTTTGCACTTTGAACTTTACATGCGAATTCAACGTTTGCAGATTTTCATACCAAATACTGGAAAATAGTGTCTCCCTCCTTCCATTTGCAACAATGTTGCAAATATTATGCTGACCAATCAGAATTGGACTTGAGAAAACAACCTGCAGAGTCATACACGACAAAAAAAAATGAAAAGCGCTAGGGGGCAGGCAACACTTAGGTCAGTGAGGAGTCTGTTTTGTACTCACTTCACACAAGTCAGACCACTGGGGGCATCATCGGTGAAGAAGTTATCACACCTAGAGATATCGGCGGAGATCAAAAGAACTCGTGTTAGTCCTCCCCCTGTTATAATTTACAGCAATCCTCAAATACCGCCCCCTAGCACCACTCGTCAAAAAAACCAAACCTTTAAATACTGTGTTCAAAAATACTATGATTTAATGCATGCAGGATTTCAGTTAGAAGTCTAAGTTCGACATCGTAATGGTGAATTTTCTCACGTATTTTTTTAAAAAGTCTCATAAAAACCATTTGTCTTTACAGGATTTTGCTGTACGATAAAAAACCAGTCTTGAAATCAAAATGATCTGAGTACACACCAAAGAACATTTAGAATCACAGAATCACATGAAAAAGTCAGAGAGAAAATGTACACAGTTCTGTAACTTTATGTCATCTGGGAAAAGACCTCTCTACACTTATGGTTGGAGCATTTTCACACATTGGTTTTTGTTGTTACTGTAATTAAGACAAGTCTCTGAGGAGAGTACTGAGGTAATTAAGACAGTTGTCAATTTCTTACACACTTTACAAAGCTGGCAATTCAATACAAGTCACAGAAATATCCGAAAAAATAGGTCCCCACGAGGTCACAGGTCACACTGTTTATTCAATACTGCCAGGTGCACTACATTTCATTTTTAATCCCCATTTCTATTTGAAACAGATTTAGATCAAATTCTTCTCTTTTTTTCATTTTCAGTTAGCGTATTACTGCGGCCGTTCACCAATCCTTTCAGTTGAGGCATAGAAGACTCACCCTGCCAATTGTCCTTCACAACAAACCAAATCTCTTAGCCTTTCTCTGTATCTATTATGCACTGACTGAATTGGAGGTGTTTCCTCTTTGTCTACAACCACATCAATGTCTTAAACAGAAATTGAGTCGGACCCCTGACTTATAGAAATTAACTCAAGAGGCGGCGAATGTGCGTAAACAAAACCAGAAACAGACCAAAGGGCAGAAAAACTCATACCAAAGTCAACAAAACTAATCATAATATGAATAGAAAGTATAATAAAATGGCAGTCAGATTAGCTGAGCAGTGTACTCTTAACACCACATGATACTAACAACACTGACTCAGAAAAAGAAAATGGAAACAAAGAAGTCAAGAGATTGGCAAGATTAAACAGCAATAAAAAGGGACTTAGAGCAATGAAAGCTAAGTCTGAATGCAAGTTACACCAACAAGACGGGCCGAGTTCCATAATACTACAATCACTGCACAAATCAGGAATTGAAAGAGAGCCTGATCCGGTCTTAGGACCGTCGTACCAAGCAATAGAATTTGAACACCATCTTTTTGCAACTTTATCATACCTCAGACACTGGTTGTCTGAGATGTTTCATAATAGCCACGATCACTGCACAAATCAGGAATTGAAAGAAAGCCTGATCCGGTCTCAGACTCATCGTACCAATTGGCAAGCAATAGGACTTTTACACCATTTTGTTTTGACTTTATCATACCTCAGACACAGCAGACGCCTTGAGTAATACATAACATGAAGATAAAGATCTCTCTTCCCCTTCTTAAAAAAGTAACTTTAGAATTTCTGTAAGTTTGGAAGAAAATTAGCAACGGCTGAATCATCTGAAGATATACAAAGCATTTTAAATCTGTTGCATGAGAAATGTTGATACAACAGTAAATTGCCATTTTGAATTATTTTTCAAAATGTAGGAAAATATACGAACATTTTAAAATGAATTTCATTAATCAAACAAATTCAGACTTAAATAACTTTGACTTATCGAATCCTCACAAAAGTGGCAAAATGGAAAAAAAAAGACGATTTAGATTATGTTAGGAATGATACTGACCCATTGAAATTTAAAAACTTTCAGAAAATTTAACAAACCAAAGAGTTTCTGTTACTTCAAAAATCTGAAATTGCTGACTTCTGATAAAAAAAATTCAATGTTTCTGTCACCACTAGTAAAATAAACACAGAACCATTTTGTTTTCCTGACCTTTGTCTTTAAAAAAGCAGACACGCAGACATAAAAATGTATCAGTCACTCAAAAAGAGATTTTGTATTTGTCAGGGTTTCATACTACAGATAATAAAGATTGTGGAATCTGTTCTCTTTCTGTGTCACTGAGACAAAACAGGAAAATTTGGATAAAATTTAGAGTTCTCTTGGGTGCAATTTTCAAGTATTGATTTGACTGCTTTTTCTGTAACCTCAAGGTTTGTATGAATCATGAAGAAATCCTGTCATTGGTCATTACAAAAAAAACACAGAAGTTCTGACATTGAAAAATGGAGTAAGACTAGTGGATTTCTTGTACAGCCAGTTCACATCAGACACTCTAAAACCTGTCAGAATCGAGTAGTATGCGTGACATCCCGCTACTATTGTCTATTGCATGTTTATCCGCGTCCCGAGACCTGTCGTTAAAACAGGATTAGCACTCAATCCCCAGTCTTACATCCTCTATTACGGCGCATGATATACATCATATTAAAAACAATGCTGCTGCCCTATTACCCCCCCAAAAAACACAAAATTATGACTTGCACTTATTTTTTGATGGCGAATTTCTTGAAATAGTCTTAGAATCTAACAAACATAATCATCGTTTGTGTCAATGTCCGCAAACACATGAACACCCACACTGTGTCGTTTGTCTCTGATATCGTTTGTCTCTGATAAGGTCAATCAACTAGATAACAGTACTTACACTGCAACATAAAATATACACTAAATTGTCAAATTACCGACAAACTTCAATTAGAAGTTTAATTACAGACGAATCTCTTCCGATAGAAATTGGAAGAACACATAAAAACTTATGCTAAAATTTGGCTGTGAAATCAAAAGTAGAAAATGCTCAAATTGAAAATTTTTGAAGTGTTGGGTGAAAGTTATTTGCAGAACAAGAAATGGCGAAATGTTTTATTAGTGGATATATTTTATGATAGACAAGTTTGAACCTTAGCAAGAGAGAGCACATTACGATGTTTATTATTCTGAAAATTACACCATGGAGTGCAGCCTAACACCAAATTTAGTCAATTTCAATATTCTTAGAACAGGAAAATTAACAAAATGAACAAATTATTTAAAACTTCAATTTTATAGAGTGCGCTAGCTAAAGTGCATTTTCCAGGAATAACGATTTAAAAAAATCTTTTGTTTTAGATACTACAGACTTTCAGGAAATGTAACTCGATCTTTCCTCTTAGAGTACTTTGAACCTCGTCCTCAGAAATTGTGAAACAAAAGAACCTTGGGAGATACAGACAGACAGGGTATCAGTCCATACAAAGCCTATCCGTCAACTTAAGAAGACCTTCTTACCACTGCTTGAAGCTGTATACATAAAAAAATTATAAAAACAAGGAACTATGGGTAACTTGGCTGTAGTTCTAACTTTCCATAAAATCTTAATTTTGTTGGCAGCTTGTGGCAACATAAATCAAACTTCAAAAATGTTCAGATTGTTTGTAGATTTCAGATTTGCTTTTTCAAACTTTTTTTTTACACGAGAATTTAAAAAAAAAAAGAAACATCCATTTGATATTTTTAGCTGTTTTTAAGTTGATCCAATTTTTTGAAAGTACTATAGTTGAGCGGTACATCAATGATTGTTCGACAACTGCTGCTTGAATTTATAGCATATGACCAGATTAGTACAAGATGGTCTATATAGTTTAGGTTAGAGGGGGGTCAAGGAATTGAATAAATTACCAAGGATGCAGCTTGCAAATTATTGGAATCATCAATCACTGTGTTGACCTTGTCAAACATCCACGGAAATCAGGTGAAAAATTGTATTGTCTCTTCACATTCTCTTATCTTGAATTCCTGTTACAGAATATATCAATCTAATAACACAATGATTGTCCTCATCAGACAGAATCTGACCCAAAACTTCTCGTTTCCTGAACATTTCTCCTCCCCCCAACCAAGATTAGATAAGATTTCAAAGTGAGTAATTTGATATTTTTGTACTAGTATAGAACTTGATCTCAGCAAATCTGACTTAAACTGGTTTATAAGAATATTAAAAATTCTAGTCTAACCAACCCACCAACCTACCTATAGTTTGGAATATCAAAGAGTACCTGCTGGCTTCACACCTGCTATCTCAACATGATTTCTCACAGTAAGAAAGCCTGCCCCCTAGAGTTTTCTTGTCTGTCATGACTTCCACTTACAGCATCATGTGAAGTGGCACTTGAACTAATGGAGGACCGCCAATTGACCAAGTTAATTGTAATATCAACCGTACGTTGACATCCCAAGACAAATCACTTGAACTAAGCATTGGCCCCAGTTGGAACTTTGTCAAAATATTATGCAATCGAGGTCTGTGCAACAACTCATGCAGAACGCCAACTTTGTACACCTGTCAAAGAAAGTCGACAACCTGACAGTCGCCTCTGGATATGTACATAATATATGAAGTTGTGTCTAATGACTTTTGTTTCAATGCTATTCACAGTAAACTCACCACAACTATTTTCACAAGAGTGACCGGATTGCAATCATGTTTTATACCTTGTTGTCTCGGAGGATGGGGGAAGTGACATAGATGTCAGAGTATTTATTGCAAAGCTGTGACAATTTTCTGACAAGTGTTCTATGGGACTACTCTGACTCTGGCTAATCTCTGTAAACAAGAGGCAGATTGAACGTAAAAACTGTCTTTCTAAGCTGAGTAGTAAGACCACGGGCCTAGTGTAACTTTAACAATGATTTGCACACAAAGACTTTCTAAGTTATTAGCACCCTGAGACATTTTACATCACAAAATAGGAGGAATTTTTGTCAGTTGAACTATTATATCCTAAGTAAGAACGACGGCAGAAAACAAATACAGTAACACCAATGTTGCATACAAAATGACCTGTGCTAATTCAACTTAATCTCACCAGATTTTGTCCTTAAGTTGTGAAACAAAAAGTCGGCTTTCAGATGAACTTTTCAAGTTAAGATTGAGATAGACGTAATCTGGAAGCCAACACAGTACTTAGGTTTTTTAATCTCCACTGTAGGGACATACCAGAAAACTCTCACAAATTATTCATACTATGCAATATCCTATGCAGGAGTTAATCCAACAAAATCACAACTGACTCTTCTTTCCATTACTATTCTATTTTGTGGGGATTAGCCTGTCGCATGTCGTCCATGACAGAGACGAATAGGATGCCTATAAGATCTAACTAGCCCTTTGTGACTCTACCTCAGAATGATAGACCCTCTTGTTTGTTCTAACTCCCAAAACAACTGTTAACACAACCGTATCAATACAGTTGTACAGAGCTAGGATTAGTAAATATAGATGGCCTGGGAATGAAGCGATAAGAACGACGCAAAACAACAATAACTATGTACGCTTACATTACATCGGTAATTTGTCCCCACGGTGACATGGTCTTAGTACTATACATCCAATCACCATCACAGCTACTACAGGTTTACCTTTCTCTTGATTTGTCCCAAGACAACAACACATAAATTTCAAACAATGGATTAGTGAGGATTTTGTTACAAAATAAGTCATTTTCGATGAAAGCTGGTTAACTCCTGTACTCAACTCTATTTTTAACAAATGTTTCCCAAAGAGAACAAAAAAAAATCCTGGTTTTACAAAAATAAATCATTTTGTATTGTTTTTTGTCCACCTTTCACAAATGTACTTTCACCAAACATTTTCTGCAGATGATGAAAATCTGTATTTAATGTTAATAAGATATTTTGTGTTAACCATTATATTATAAGACATCAATAAATCTAGAGATTTTCAAAACTAAAAGAAAAATCCCTTTTTCGTGCCACATAGAAGCTGTGAAAGCTTGCAACATAACATCATTTTCAAAACTTCTTTCAGCAGAAGACAAAAAAAGTAGACAACCTACGCCATGGAAGACTTAAAAACCAACATCAACTAAATTTTTTACAAACGTTTCCGAAACAAAATAAAAAATATTCTTTTACTTATAAATGAATAAGTCTGATGATAGTTACTTGTCGTCAATGTCTCAGTTTTTTAAAATACTTTGGTCCGGAGATCATACAAGAAAACAATTCCATTTTTCATGAGCACAGCTGTTGTAGCGTCAACTTCGTGACATTTTCCGAGTATCTGAGAATAAGAACTGCCCTTGGAACCCCCAAATACAGATTATACAGGATCTTATGTGATTTAGCAAATCTTCTAAAATTTGTAATGAAAACATCTTCTGTGTTACTAGAGATACATTGCTTCAAACCATCATGATACAGATTATGCCGTCTCCCGCAAGATCAGAAATTTTCTTTATCATTAATAATTAATTCTCTTTACCTTATGCAATCATCTGGAGAATCCAAAACCATACCTTCTACCTTACTAAGTCTGTTTCATATTTCCAAATGAAAGGATTGTAGGGCGTACAAATCTACAAATTGGATTGTATTTCGAATCAAACCGTTGCCATTTTGAAATCTAACTACATACTCCAGCCTTCTTATTTAATGCTCTCAGCAAATAATACACAGGATTAAAAAAAAAAAATTCATCTTAAAATAATTTTCATGAATTTGCTCACCCCTCTTAGGCATGATCTCATCATGGCTACAAAGCAAGGGAAGACAAATACTGAGGAGACTTTGAGTACAAATATATCAAAAGTGACTGATTTCTAGAGATACCATTTTTGTTGATAATTTGTTAGTATCTAGTTAAACATTTGTCTAAAAATTCATCAAAAAATATGACAAAATTCAAATATCTGTCTCGCTACGTAGTGAAACAACACTCCTCGGGTATCTATTTTGTTTATGAGTTTGAAACTTACTCAAAATTCGCTAAAAAGTAAGAATTTCTGTTCAGTTATTTTTAGCGGGAAAGTATTGGATGCAGACTAGAGTTGAAAAGTGATCAATTCAACAATGTAGTTATTACAGAGGGGCATTTCAGCAAGCTTTACGTTAACAACTAATTGTAAAGTCTAATATCATTCATAGTCCATTCTAATCTACATCAAAGTAAGATAATTTCAATGGAGCTAGTGAAATTACAACACTTGTTACAAATGTGCCACTTCCCATAAGCCCCAAAATCTCAAATATCTTATTGTTTGGTACGACCTGTAATTTGATAGTGATTCAGAAAGCGCTTATGCTCTAATTATCAGCATATCTGACCTAAAATAGAAACGCAAAAATTCACCAAATGCTTGCAAGATATAGATACATCTAAACCAGATAGCAGCAACTGATTATCCATTAGCATTGTCATGGTAACAACTATTTTCTTCTCTCTAAATTTTTTAAATGAAATTTCAATGCCAAAGTGAAATAAAACAAATTGCATAAACAAAATGTGACGATACAAAGTAGATTTATTGGTCTTGACAGTCAGTTCACTTAGTACATCAGTCGTACTTTTTTTCATTATGACAAAAATTTCCATTAAGAGAAAGGTCACAATACTGGAAATGCAAAAATTTGTGAAAAAATATGCATCTAGAAAGATCCAAAACTGAATTTTACATTGAAGTTTTGAGAACCAAACCAAGAAAAATATATAAGTATGATATTTGAACTTAGAAAGAGGATATATCATCATAAATTCATGGTTCAGGGCCAACCTTGTCATGATCCATGTTACAGGGCCATCACAACCAATTTTGAAACAGTTCTGTCTGCAAGCATTGAATATAGTACCGGAAATGAATCACTGAAGACTAACTTGTATATGTAAGCATGCAATCAAGATGGTGGCCATTGTTTCCCTTTCTCAATTTGTGCAACTTTTTAATAATAATCTGACCTAATATTCTCAGTCACTTAAATAACAGCTTAAGTGTTCTTTTTTTCAAGATTACTTAGAAGTCCAAAATTGTTTCAAAATGATTTCTGATCATAACATCAGCTGGTCTGCTTTGATGATAGAACCTATATACTGAAAAGTCTTACTTTATTTTGACAACGTTTTTACTCCTGATATGGTTTACTTAGCTTTCGTAGTCATCAAACCCCTTTCATGACCATCAGACACATTCATATTCCTTTACAACACACACACACACACACACACAACACACACACACACACACACACACAACACATGCATGCATGTACACACAACACATGCACACACACTTTACAAATGAGCTGTCATGATTCATCCCAAATGTTCACTCAGACAGCGATCATAGCTCAGATCACTCTATATTGGTGTCCTTGTACGATTTCTGGTAACATTGTAAGGATGTGTATTGGTTTCACTTTTGCCTGGAGAAGACGGATTAGAATCAAGTATCGCTGAATTTTTGATAACATAACACAATTCACTCTCTGACAAAGGACTGCCTTACACAATTTGTACAAATCTATATTTGCACACTACAAGGATGGCGATAAGGATTTGATCGTTGAAATTTAAACAATTGGCACACGTACCCAATGTTTTTTAAAAAGACAATTTGAAGTCATTGTTGCTTTTTTGTGTGTATGTATGTGTCCTGATGTCGAGTCACAGTTACACTTGAAGTTGTTATGGTTATGGTGTAAAGATGCCAAGAGACTTACTTGAGCTACCATTTAGAAAACTTGGTGATGATGGAACTGGCATATTAGAAAGAGTGCCGTTGCCGTAGCCATTGACAGAGCTGGTAGGATACGATCCGTTGCTACTATGTGGAGTTGAAACACCTGATGAGTAACCCCTTGGAGACATACTGTTACTTTGAACTCTGGAAAAACCTGCAGAATTGTACAGAGAAATGGAGTGGTTAAAGTCAACACACAAATCTAGATAAGTGAAATTAACTAAAAAACCCTAAAACTGAATTGACAAAGTTTACTTTGAAAAACAAGAGGGGATAGTGTCAGAGTCTGATGCATGCAAATACGACATAGAAGAAATGTCAAGTTGTTTTGACAAAATGCTAAAATACCACCTTACTACTGTTGTTAGTATGACTTGTGTTTAGTTGACATTTACATTGTTATCTAAATGTACTTTTTTGACATGTCCACCCCTGCTTTCAAAGTCTTCTGGTCAATCCCTTTTGTTTCCAATGTCTCAGGATTAGTCCAATGTTAGAAATTAGGGGGTTAAATTTACAACAAATAGCACTAGTTTTATACACTGACTGATACTTTTATAAGAACTACAACACACATTTCTTAGCACAAAAGATACAAGTTGTTAGATAACCGTCATAGCTTGGTACTCATATAGTATCTATGTGCTATCTAGACAACTATATCTACAAGAGGTATCTAAATGGCAAGCCAAAGTGAGCAATGGACTTCATTAGGCATGCAAGAACCAGTATCGATACACTTTCATTTCCATGCTGTGTATGTTTATTTATTTGAATTTTTTGAGAATATGTGAAATATAACATAAATTTTTATTTCACCATGACAAACATAATATACAAACAGAAAATGTAACGTAGCCTAGTGTTGAATGTCCAAAATATTTTTTTTTCCATTTTTTTTCTCTCTCAATGAATCTAGTTTTTCAAGTAAGATTTTGGCAACTTTCATTCATATCAATATGTGCTTCACAAATTGACAACAGGTAACCTTTATAAATTGTCAACACAGTACTGTTGTAAAACTGTCAGGCAATATGTTTGATCACCATGCACAATTTTTTTTCCAAAAAAACAAATTTCAAAAATGTTTTCACTGTCTATAAAGTTTGTGACTTATTACAAGTATTTTGTGGTTTCTTGCAATTTGAGCATCACCATGATCCTGGAATAAATCCCATCATGCCATGCTCACCTGACTGGCCGCCACTACCGGTGCTATTATGATCTGGTACAGTGACAGCTAATTGGCTGTTGAACGTATTCATACCCATCATCCCTGCACCAGCTGAATTATTTAAAGCTGGAGATCGTGGTGCTGTTAGTGCTGGTAGTTGATTTCTTGGCATACTATACAGAGCTTCAGCTAGGTCAGCCGCACGCTTCAAAATGATTTCCTGTAGGTGCAAGAAATTGAAACAGTCTTAATATTATGAATAATGACTTTTAACAGTGGTGTTTCATAGACCTAAAACATGCAACTAGTCATGTCAAACATTTTGTTACTTATGACAACAATGTTACGGCACCAGGGAAAGATTTTCACACACAAAATATCAGCTTCTTTTCAATGCTATAATTATTATTTGAAAACAGAGGGTGATCAGCATCAGCTTCCAAGAAAACTGACAATTTCATTGCTTTCCAGACATTTGTTACACACTTTAGCAGCCATTTTAAATTTTAATTATTTTCATACAGATATATGTCACAACATGGCAGCCATTTTGAATTCAAGTACTAGTACTTAATTACCAGTAAATGAACAAATTCAAATTTTTTTTGTTTTCCATTCTCAAAATATATGGTAACACTTCACTTGACCACTTCTCTGATCTGTTAAAAGTCTGGTTTATAAATGTTTTGGTGAAATATTTCATCCAGTCTGGCACAGAATCTTAAATTTTGATTCAATGATTCTGCATATTCATCTTACCCATCATAAATGAGCCAACAATTGGACATCCATTACAAATAACAAGACTGATTGATATTACTGTATATCTATTTACAAATTACTAATTCTCAATCTCAATTTTTAATGTAAATTTCATGGAATTTTCACACAAAACTGACATTTGCTAAATAATTAATATAATATATACAAAAATGGTAATCTGTAGTACAAGGACTAGAAAACAAAACAATAAACTGCTTTCAAATGATGTTAGTACTGAACGATGCAAATTATTTTGAATATCAACTTCTGTAATTTTAGTGGGCGATGATATTTATATTTAAAGTTTAAAAGTTCTTCTTTTCCGAAATATTAATTTTTCAATGGTGAATTCCACATTTACATCTGAATTTAGTTGTAAAAACATCTAATGAAATAACCATACACAGTTTGTAGTTTCATTAAAATGAAATTCTTAATATCATCATTGCTTCTCAAAAATTAACTCTCCTGCCTCAAGGGGATGCCATGTTATACAAACATCATGATTTAAAATTTTCATGATTTTTTTTTTACCCTTTAGAAATTTGAATTAAAAATTTGTGAAGACAATACACATCTGGTAAGCGCACAGGTTAATTTATACGAGGAGCAACTTGATTTTGCAGGCTAGTCATGGCACCTTTGTCAGGAATGACAAGTTTGCTTTCCGTTCAAAGATCCTACAAATGACTGATCCATCATTGCTGAATGAGAAATGCTAGATATCGTTGTAAAAACCAGTAGACATTTAAGGTATTCATTATTTCAATCACGCCAACAGAAATGTGTCTCCATGGAATTGCATTTTATGATAGCATGGATTTAGCAACCACCTTCATTCCACACTCTGACTGAGGTGAAGGTCAAAGGTTAGGGATGAATCTTCATTGCTTACTACATTGTTGACAAGCAAATCTATCTCGGAGACACAAACTTTACTAGTACAGTGTGAAATCACCCAGCTGTGGCTACATCAATCAAGTACCTATTTTGAAAAGAAACTGGGATACTAATTTCTCCAGCCATTTCTAAGGTGTTTAAACAAGCATAGACTACACAATTTCACACCACTACAAATTATTTTCAAGCATGTTTGTTCAAATTATCACTTTTCATTTGCCAATAATTGCCTGGATAGTCTTCTTTTATTTCCGATCACGAAGATTAATTCAGTAATGTCAGCTGATGGGGTAATGTTACACAATTTATCCACCTGCTGGCGCTAAGGACAACAACCTGATTGGAGTCATTCTCCTGTCTTCTAGTGCCTCAAAGCAGGAGGATGTTATTTTTCATTTTCTTACTCATAGTTTTTCAAAATGGCGGTTTGTTGGTCACTCGTCATATTCTTTCAAAATGGAGGTTTATTGGTCACTCATCATATTCTTTCAAAATAGCGGTTTGTTGGTCACTCGTCATATTCTTTCAAAATGACAGTTTGTTGGTCACTTGTCACAGTTCTTCAAAATGACGCCTTTTTGGTCACTTACCATAGTTTTTACAAATTATGATCAGTATCTTCAATTTGAATTACTTGAAAACAACTTGTTGTTAAAATGTTATTTTGGACAAGAAATCTTTTGTGAAAAAAATCATTTTCATGTTCAAGCAAAACATTATTCAGTTGATCAGGGCATTTTAACAGATGACATTGTAAAACTGCTTTAACATAATAAAAATGTGATTTTTATATGGACACAGGAATGAACCCATAGTAAAACACTAAACCCAAAGTATACTTTTAACTCTTTTGTTTTTCACAAATCTGATGTAACCATAAACAATGGGAAATTACTATACTTGTGGGTATTGCCGATACTGTCACCATTTTGAATTTATGTGCAGGCAAATTTGACAAAATGTGCTCAACTCAAAACAAATTCACACCGATACTGCACTATTTTGATTATTATTACATTATTATATTATTTTTTTATTATATTTATTATGCACAATATTTTCATTAATTTTGTTAGACATGTTCTAAGTTTACTTCAGAATCTGAAAAATTATCAATCACAATGTTTTTTTACATCTCGAAGTCTCAAATTAGAAAAAAAATGTATGTAGGTTGAATCATGGAGGTAGGAAGGTCCTTGAATGTACAAAGGTGGTTGTAATACAGAGTGAAAACAATCTGCTTGTCATGATATGATTCTATTCTTTAAAACAATGACACTTAACAACCTCATTCTATCAAATCCAATTTGTTACATGTCCAAATTTGAACGTTTATTCCCCTTTTCATTGCAACTAAACAGGATGTTTTATTTCATCTGCATTTAAATGCTACAAGTTTCTAATTGGCTATAATTCTTGTGTGCTTTCTTTGGTGTTTGGCCGACGATAAATTATTTACATTCATGGCCATTCCTCGTTTGTTGCTGCTTATAGTTTACTCATTTTGACATTCTGAGGTGACAACAACTGTGGGATGTTATTCCAATGAAAAGAAAACTACAACATAAATAATTGAGGAGGTAAGTAGGCGCAACCTACCAAGTTCCATGACTATACATAATATCACCCGTATTCCTTTCAAAACTTTGGTGCAATGGTACAGAAATCTATGCTGCTTTCATTTCATTTCACCATCAGCCTTTCTACATGGGGTTTCCAAACATTAACCAAAATACTGACAGTGATCATTTCAGTTTCCCCTTTACTTTTTATTTTTTTAATTTGTTATCCATGATAAAAACATTTATGTGAATTTACCAACTTGGAACCAACTTAGAATTTATTTTATATTTTATATTTTTTTTTCATTTTTATAAAATGCTAAAGTGAACAGTGGCTCATAAGAAATGACCAGGTCATGCACAGGTATAGGCAGCAAAGCACTATATAAGTAAACCTCATGAGCCAAAGCAGTGGTTCACAGCAGTGTAGGAGTATGTTAGAGTATCCTCTCCTACTTCAGGGTGCTGAATGATGTCTACACGGCTCTTGAAGGAATGAAGCAATCAACTCTTATCTTAAGTTATAAACCACAGTAATCAATGTGATATGATACACAAAGAAAAATTTAGGTTTGTATTTGTTAAAATATTCTGAAATTGGAAAATGCTAAAATGCTTGCCAACATCCAACCATATTGATATTACCCTTTCACCTCTTCTTTTATAGTAGTATGTTCCAATATTCAATATAAAATTGGGTTATACCATTTGAGATAGGTAAGACCAAGCAACTAACCTTTGGTAATCTTTCAGGGTCACCTGGATGCCTGGGTACCAGCTTACAAAGCCTTTGGAACCCATAATCTATTGTTGGTTCTGTCAGCGAAGTGTAGACAAATCTGCCTGGTGCACCCTTGCAGAACTGTTTAGATTTATACGACAACGTCACTTCAACAACGCCGGGTATATGTCTCGGTGGGGTTTGTACTCGAATTGCATGAGATGTAATCAACTGTAAAACAAAAACACACATTTTTGAATATTATTATTTTTGTGTTGTCAATAAATACTCAAAAATGCATCGGCCGCAAAACAAAAACACAATTTTTTTGAAAACTTTTCATTTTTTATCAATGAATGATTGATGTATAGGAAGAAACTTTAATTACGGTAATTTGCATACAGGTGATTTGCATACACATAATTTGCATGTGTAATTTGCATATGGGTCATTTGCAAAAATATTTTTGGTATTGCACTGCAGTGAAAATACCTATATAGTTTGTGTGCATGCATAGCAATGGTAGTAGTCATTAATACACAATACATGTTGTGCCCACAATATCACAAAAAGTATTTTTCCCATATGATTTTGTGTAGTTGTAAATTTCTTAATTTATATTCTATGATAAATGAGAACAAAGTTCAATAATTTATGGATTTGGTAGATTTTATGATTATCATCATCATAACATATCTAAAATTGGGCATTGTTCCAAGATTCATATTCTATAAATATAATAATTGTGTAATAAATAACACAAAACTTGAAACTCTTGGTATCAACTAGTTATGACTAAACTAGTCTCACAGCTATGCTGGTCTTCACTGTCAATAAAAATGGCAAACTACCATTGGTCTTCAGTTTGCTGTTTTTGCCATCACTGTGAAACTTTAATAGTCATGAAGACATTAATTGGGGTTATAATGTGTAGAGCTTACCTCACTCCATACTATCATGGTACCAAACACAACTTGTAAACCGTCAAAGAAGTTGTCACCAACAATGATAACTGTAGAGCCACCAGTGGTCCAACCTTCACTAGGACTGATAGCTTTGATGCAAGGTGTAGCTGCGGGATAAAAACAAACATAACCTACACTACATTATAGGGCAATATTTACACCGAACAAAACATTACTACGATCATTATAGGATAGGGTAATAATAAAACACTAATACAGTATAGGGTAGGGTAATAATAAAACACTAATACAGTATAGGGTAGGGTAATAATAAAACACTAATACAGTATAGGATAGGGTAATAATAAAACATTAATACAGTATATGATAGGGTAATAATAAAACACTAATACAGTATAGGATAGGGTAATAATAAAACACTAATACAGTATAGGGTAGGGTAGGGTAATAATAAAACACATACAGTATAGGGTAGGGGAGGGTAATAATAAAACACTAATACAGTATAGGGTAGGGTAGGGTAATAATAAAACACATACAGTATAGGGTAGGGTAGGGTAGGGCAATAATACAACACTAATACAGTATAGGGTAGGGTAATAATAAAACACTAATACAGTATAGGGTAGGGTAGGGTAATAATAAAACACATACAGTATAGGGTAGGGTAGGGTAGGGTAGGGTAATAATAAAACACAGTGTAGGGTAGGGTAGAGTAGGGTAGGGCAATAATAAAACACTAATACAGCATATGGTAGGGTAATTATTTAAAATACTATGGCATTACAGTGCAATGTACTACTATGGTGCAAGGACTGACAATAAAATACATTTAGTTTCAGGAATTTATTCATCAATATTAGTGACTATCCTCAAGAGTAGGAAATACATGATGAGATCTATCATAGTTCTGTAAGCATTTTATCATTATTATCCATATCTTAGACATGATAATGTAATTTACAGGAAAATATCACTTTCAGATTTTTATCGTTAAAAATTAAGTTACCAGGGTTCCTAAAATCGACACAAAACACTCAGATAGTCTTATAAGTCAGTTCAATACTATCATTTGATGACTACTAAAATTCTTTTTTAATTCTGAAGTTTCTTTTTGTGTATTGTATAACGATATCATAAGATCTGATATCAAAAATTAAAGATGGCGGATGACAGGTGAAGGAGACATTCTGGCTTGCACCAGCCACAAACAGCATCTGTCACATCAGCTGATGTTTCCGTGGATTTTATCACCAAAAACTAAATTCATCACAACATGGCAATGAGTACCGGAAATCAAAGGGCATCAAACGATCTAAGTTGATCTACAAAATTTGACATTGTGAGTGATGACTACTAATATATATCTCACGAACCATCTGTTGTGATAAGTCATATCTCAAATCGTTTGTGTCATTGGGATGAACAAAAAAACGAATCATCAAATGACGCTAACTTAAACACAATACTAACAACTCCGATAAAAGAAGAAAAAAATATTTTGAGCTGCTATCTCTCTCTGTTGGTCGGTTTAACATAAGAAAGATTGGTCACAATTCATTGGTTAACGTAATACGTCATGCACCACCAAGTACAGTTACCAATTTGAACCAATGTTGCTACGCTTGAGAGCTTACCAGCTGCTCCGAGCGTGGCTATCTTCGTTTTTTATCTCCATTTATATACTTTGTTTATTATATAGAGGTATGATTATCTGTACAGGCAGTGTCTGTAAGGTGACTTGAGCCAGCTGCTAACACTGTCACAATACCTCGCCTTTCCTGACCTTTCCTAGATCTTTCCCACCTGCTGTATACATAACTCTTGTCCATTTCTATATGAACAGTTGTACTGCCTCATCTTTCAATTTCCTGCTCCTTCAGTCAATTTCAGTGACACCCCCATTACTAGATAATAAACTCTCCTATCATCTTTGCCTTACAAGTGTCTTACAACATGGAAATTGACGCCGATAGATACTTTTATGATTATTCAGTAACTAGAAATAAAATTAAACATGAATTAATTCTTTGTCACGTTGTAGATATGGAAATAAATATCTAATAAATACTTTTTGATTATTAAGAAAATATATTTATTTTGTGAATGGAAACTAGAAATGTGGGTTTCTTATTAATTCTATCCCTTTCTAGTGTCATAAATACAAAAATCGTGAATACTTTTTGATTATTTAAAAAAATATGATTATTGAATAAAAACTTAGACATTTGTATTCAGACACTTGTTACCTTTCACATGTTGTACTATGTGAATATTAACATCAGCTAGATATTTTTTGTGAAATTAGAAAATAGACTTCGCATTGAAGTTGCTGACTTTTGACAACCTTTCAGCAAAAAATCTTTTGGCAGAATTTTTATTTCAAAATTAATAATTTGATTGCTGTTATAAAATATTTGTCAACACTCGATTAAATCGTAAACTTTTATTTTCAAATCCAAAATGACACATGCATTATTCAAAAAATAGTCATTCACAATAAATAATTTTGTTTAAATTCTCATTGGCAATAAAGAAAGACCTGTGATATTTTGTTATTATTAATATTTAGTTTATTACATAAATTATTACGACTTTCGCGTAATAATCAAATTTGTTGTAAAATCTCTAATTCAATATACTAATTATCAAGTAAGGCGGGACCATTATCTAGTAATACTTTTGTTTAATTTTTCAAAAAAGAATGAATTATAAGAGAGATTAAGACGAGAACGATTTGTTTTTTGTAATGCATATATTATTAAGTACCAATAATGGTCAATACAAGCATTAGGCTTAGATTCTGATATTAAATATTCAACGAAGGAAGTATTTTTCTAGAAACCACTTTAATATCAGTTGCAGTGAAGAATGGTACAAAATGCTGAATAACTTTAAAATTTAATGTCATGGTTGGTTTTTTTATGTGTTATACATAAAGCTTAGCTGCTGTAGGTAGACGATTATCTTAATAAATAAACTTGTAGGTTTAACTGTAACAACATTTTTCATATCTTTGGTTTATTATGACTTCTTAATTTTGATGTACTCATTAAAGCATGTATGAATGTCTATTGCTGACATCCAGATCTTTTTCACTTTCAGTGTTGCTTTTCTGACCTCAAACTCGACTACAAGTAACACATTTTTTGAAAATAAGAACATAAATTTTCTTTACAAAAAAAGCTTTTTAATGAATGTTTTTTTTTTTTACATTATTTCAACAAATTGTGCAAGAATTTCTTCATCACTGTTATTTGTAATGACCAAGATGTCAGATTTTTCATTTTAGAGTATTTTCCTTTTTTATATATTTGGATTTTCGGCAAAAGCACAACTTTATATACAGGAGATCTTTGAGTATAGTATTGTGAGAGACAATTCATTCCAAACGATGGTTATGAAAGTTCAAGGAACTTTGACCCTCTCTCGTATTTCCATCCTCCAAAAAGTCAAGAATTGCGAGCACGTCAACCAAGAGTCAAGTTGGCTATCACTGGCATCTGATATCATAAATTAAACTGAAATCTGGCTAGAACACGGAATGAGAAAATATCCAATTGACTGGCTAAGATTCGATGACATTTCTGCAGAATTACAAAGTAAATTGGAGCTATGATTACTAGGATAATGACAACCTTAAGGTTATCGGGATTTTCTTAACCAAACCTAACTCGGTGATAAACGGCTGATATCAGATAAAGCCCCGATCACCTCTATTAGCCTTTCTAACACATACAAGATTTCTGCCATTTTTATCTTTTTTTGCAATCAGTCTGCGTTGCAATTAATGCTCTTTACATTAGCTCCTGCATAGGTGGCCGATAAAGACCCATTTTTCTTAGAGTCATTTAACAGGATATGTACTCAAACTGTAACACTGTAAAACAAGTCTACAAGAGATAAACTACAATCTTGTCACCGAACATTAATTGAAGCGAATAAGCCGTCTTCCAAATTGCAGTTGCTCTGTATTGAGTAAACGAAGCAGACACTTAGAATTATAATAAATTGATTTTTAAACTAAAAGGTTGGTGACACTTTTTGGAATTTCTTTTTCTACTTAAATCTCCAGCACTGCATCAAATTATTATCAAATTCAACTAAAAATCTTATCTTCACCTGGACTATTTTCTCTAACAACTTACGAGGATTTTTATGTGAAATATAATTTGAAATGTTTAAAAGTCAAAAAATTATAAAAAGACCAACGAAAAACTGAATTCATTCTCATAAAGTACATTGTTGCACAAATATATATATATTTCATAATTTTGGTGATTTCAAGCAATTTTTAAAAAATTATTTTGATCTGACATTGATATCATTAAAATTACTAGACTGCAAAAATTAATCCAACTTTCTTGCAATCTTTAATGAGTTCACTATACATACTTAGTTTTACCAATGAACCAGTTACCCACAATGCATAGCAACAGCACCTCATAAGACAGAACTTCGATAAAAATATTTTTTTGTCTTTGACAACATATTAGTAAGATTTATTACTCTCAGGTAACATTTTACAATGTTTACAAGAACTGGTTTGTTTTCTTTTGATGATCTTTATAGTACTCTCCTCTTCTGATGGTTGGCTGAGAAAAATACAACACAACTAATAATACTCTTATTGACAAACAAACCGTAAAAAATTCGTGACAATAAAGTATAACATTTTAGTTTTCATTTTTTAGCTGTCTTATTTTGAGGCAAAATGTGACTTTTATTTCTTTACTTCTATCAAATATGTACCTTTTTTTAATTTGACTAGAACCCTGTAAAATGCACAATCTCCGATACACCTTGTTAATTTTTGTGAGGAACCCTGGTAATTCTTATTACTTCTTGTCTCACTTGTTTTGGGTCAACAAGAACACTGAAAGTTTGTCATAAATTAGACAGAGAAATTTGAGAGTGAACCTACCTCCCTCTGAAGGGTCTAACCGCCTTGCTCTTCTTCCATGCTTGGAATTATTGTGTACAAACATATTGTCAGATACTGCAAGAACATGGCCGTCCACATTTGGTGTCGTTGCTATAACAACCTGGCAAAAAGAAATTACAATTGTTGTTGGTTGTTGTTTCCTCAACTCAATATCATTAGCAGTCATCTCTCTCTCTCTCTTAACCACACATAAAAACTAATCACTTTACATTTTTTATTACACAATGGTATTAGAAATGAGTTTAATATCTGTAATAAAGAGAATGATACTTTTTTTTTCTGGCAGCTTTATTACGGCTGAATACAATGAATAATTCACATTGTCATTTAGTGGAAATAAATTGCTTTATTTTGGAAATAATACTCCAGCAAATTTTTCACAAAGGAAGGATTAATAATTCATAAGAAATATTCATGGGTAAAGTTAGATGGTTTGAGAATGATAAATTTGACCTTCACAAAATGATTATGTGCGAAAAAGCTGACGAGTTTGTTGCCTTCTTTCACTTTTCACAATGGATCTTTATCTTTGTACAATATCAACAATGATTAATTCCTTAGGAAACGATAAATAATTAAGAAATTTTACGATGAAGAAATTTTTTGTTATCAACCGAAACAATTCCTCCGTATGTGTTTCCTGTATGTTCATTGCAGCATCACCATGCCAATGTACAACATTTCAGTATTTCATGAATTTTGAACGAGGGGAAGAGATTTAGGAATTTTAGAATTTTTACACAATGCTTTCTCATTTGTTGTTAAATTTGACCAGAAATTGAGTAACTGGGAGAAAACAGATTACGTTTATGATGTACTAGAAGTTGGTGAAAATTTGATAAAAATGTCAACATTTTGTGAAAACTGTGATAAAGATCACATATGACTCTGAAATTGGTGAAAATTTCAAAGTTTTCTGAAAAGTGAAGTACCAATGAATGATTTATAAGATATATTTGCTGTAGTTGACGAGAAGTTAGTGAAAATTTGATAAAATGTTCAAAATTTGTGAAATCTGTGATCTTGATTAAAAGTACGAGTAAGAAATTTGTGAAAATTTGAGAAATTATCTGGAAATAAAGTACCAGAAGGAATTTCTAAGATTACTTCACTGCAGACAAACTAAAACGTTAGTGAAAACTGAACAAAACTGTCCAAATTTTGTGAGAACTATGATCTAGATTAAAGGTCATATGATCTGAAATTGGTGAAAATTCAGAAATTATCAGAAAATGAGATAGAAGTGGAGCGCAGCTGGGTCGTGATTGTGGGTAGTTTTTAGCCATTCAAATCACAGAGGTATCTCCATCAATTTTGATGGTTTTGGTCAGCTAGCATACGAAGGTTAAAAGCAGAGGTCATAATTTGACATCAGAGGTCAGTTGACAACATATTCAAATTAGACAGGTTGGTCTCCAAAGAACTTTACTGTCTTTAAAATGCAAAAGCATCTGATAACCACGTTGACGGGATACTTGTAAATAGATAGAGAATACTCTCAGTGGAGAACTTCGGGGCATGTGATTTTTTGCAGCCAAATATCATGAAAGTTCGATCTCTGCGTTGCTGACGGCTAAGGCTGAGTGGTCCCATGATGGCTTGGGAAATAGCATCTATACATGTTTGATGTGTAGCCTTTCAAGCCTCCTATCTAGAGATACATATTTTTATAAAACAGGCAACAATGACAGCAAGTGCACTTTGATTGTTAGAAAAAACCTTCATACACTATACTATGAATAGCACAAAGAAAAAACAAAATCACAAAATCATAAATTTAAACACAAAATTAAACATTTAAAAAGTTTTTACACTATAAGACATTTCTCACAAAGGAGCCGGAACAATGATATGGAATCTATAATCCAAGATTTATGGTTTTATACAAAAAGGTATTATGTCCAAAAGAATATGAAAGAACAAATCTGAACACAAAATTAAAAATTAAAAATTATATGTAATGTGAAATTACTTTATACAAAGGTATGAAATAACAAATTTGCAGCAAAAACCATTAAAATTTAACTTTTTGAATTTTGAGCAACAGGGCTGACTACAAAAAATTACAGTAACACTGAAATTTGTCTTCGATTAGATACAAGCACATATATTAAGAAAACAGACAGATCACACACAAACATACATAAAACTTTACAAGTTGAATATTTACTACTTCTTATAGTAAGAAGATGACAAGAAAAAAAACATAAAAACAGAAATTGGCTACTTTAGTCATCCTTTTCAAAATGTTAGACTAACAATAAATTTGTGGCAAGGTTTTTCAGATTCTCCCCAACTTTTCCTAGAAATTTATACAAGCTATCCCAGTTTATAGACAAGAGTGAACAAAACAATTATATAGATAGGTTGAATGAACATTTTACACCTCGAATTCACCATGACAACCAAATATATGATTGCATCAACTTTCTGACTCTGAAAAATACTAGTTGGGGTGAGTGGGAGTGGAGATTGGTGATGGTTTGTCCAAAACATATCGAAATTACTAGAATAGCACCAAAAGGAACATTTTTTTAATCTATTTTTCTTTGGGATATCACTACTTTAATACTATATTTACAAATTATTCTGAGCTGGACAATTTGAAAAAAAAAATTAGTGTGTTTGGACCTGACCCTAAAGTTTTCCTGACACAAACTCTTGATTTACTACTGCATACAAAAGGGGAGGAAACCAGGCAACTTTTTGGTATCTCTACCCCAAAGTTGTGGCACAATAGAAACCATTTACTTCTTACCTACAAAACACACACCAAAACATAAACCACATAATTTTTTTTACTTTCCTACATGATAATTTTTTGTTACCTGAAATCTTCTCATGTCCTTAGGGTTTCCTGCATTCCTGAGGCAGTTCTGATTACATTTCATGAAATTCTTCAAGAAATACCTGCAAAATATTGAGTTTAAGAGTAGCATCAATTTACCTGAAATCTTCTCATATCCCTGGGATTCCCTGCATTCTTGAGGCAGTTCTGATTGCATTTCAAGAAGTACTTCAAGAAAAACCTGTAAATTGGATCAAAAAATTGAGAGCTTTACTATCTAGGGACCATCTCTTTATACCACTTCTATTCAAAACCAAACTTGATCCCCCTTTTTTTTTCAATTTTAATTTTAAATTGTTTATTCTTAGAATTCAGAAGTGAGATGGCCCCTGCAACATTGCTTTTTACGCTACGTAACTTTGACTGAATCTCATGAGAAAGAACGTGTCAAGCCCTGAAATAAATGTATATATTAATTCTTTATTTGTACATAACTCTGGTAAGTTCGTTTCCACTCCACAGCCAACAGCCTTAATATTTATAGTCACATTACAACAAGGTTGCCACTTTGTTACTAAGTTGCCACTAATCAGGTCACTCTGGTCCCCTCTGAACATAGTCCACCACCCCCTACTAGCTGCCAAATGAACCATGCCTAAACTAACAACTGTCATCATCATCATCATCATCATCATCATCATCATCATCTTGCTACTGCTTGTCTATAGAGGGCCTCAGTGCTTCTTCATACTTACAACAACCTCATTACACTTCAGTGATGATTTCCTACATTTCTGATTCTTTTCATCGTCATGACATTATATAATTCAACCCAGGAAATAACTAATAATCATAATTTGAGACTGTTTATCACTGACTATGATCATTGTTTTATTTCACATTGATTATTCATAAAGACACGGGCAGCTTAATGTCATTTTTCTCTTTCATTCCATGATAATAACATATTCCCTGATGAATTCAAATCATATCGAATTTTTAATATCAGTCAAAAGTTAACTCATAAATGCTTCTTGTATGATAAATCAACATCACTCAGCAGGTATTTTGTCTCTTGATCACATTCAGTAAAAGATGCGGCCATCTCTTTGTGTTCTTACGGAGTCCAACTCTGATGATATTTTGTAATTTTATCCAAAATTGTATATTTTACCGATGAATATTGTATGCCAAATCCAATTTTCCATGTTTCATGAAGTGTTATCTGTTAGCTATCAATGTTAATGATAGCTAGTGGCTAACTACAAACTCTACCATAGTCTGAGATGTACATCATCTCTTCTTGTAGTGAGAGTAGTGGAAAGAGGAGACCCATGAGCCTCCGAGTAAAAATATCACTTGAGAAGATTGTCATGATCATACCTTGAAATAACATCTAAAAAAATATTCCATCGCAAAGTTTGAAATAAAAAAAAAAGCCACGTTTCAATCATTGATGACAGCTCCTGTTATTGAATTCAGAATCAATGTATACAAGTACAAGTTGTAGAAACAGCTGCATAATTTTTATTAATAAGCTGAGCTCTGAACTTTTTTGAAGTATAATTCGAATTGGTATCAAGTTTCACAATTTGCCTTGCTAATCGTATTTTCCAAATGAAGAGATAAAAGGGGACTTTTGCGATATAACTTTCGGTAAAGTACTGTCGCTTCATATATCATTTATATATTGAAGTGTATAATAGAACGTACTAAGTGTGTAATATTTTAATCAATATACTGATATGTTTCTGCTTCGGTACATTCTTTTTTGAAATCGTTGGCTAATTGACAATTTTAATGTAAATTCATTGAGAATTTATTGGGAGTCGCTGTTTTGATCTAATAAGAACTTTATACTCAGAACATCTCACGAATTATAGAATTTACATTTCTTACAAATTGATAACTAAATTGCATCTTTTTTTAGTCTGTCTATGACCTATACATCAATAAGTAGATGGTACACACAACTGTGACCAATTAACGCCCTCAAATATGATAATTTAGGAATCGCGGTAATCGTTACTTGGTTATACCACTAAAAATATCTATGATGCAAGTGACGTATGCTTATAAGGTGAAAAGGCTACACTGTAGACTTGCATTGACATGTTCTCTGGATACTTAGTCGCCTGTGACAGAACAACCTTCCTATAAAGCAAAATTAAAATATGGCATGGGTTCACATGTATTTTATTATTGTCTATCAAGTTTTCCACTATGTTCGACAAAAAATATTTTTCAGTAACAAAAATTTGCAAAATTTTTGCAATTTTTTTTTTTTAAATTTCATTTTTGAAATCAAACTGCCTCGTCGTACCACAGTTGTGTTCTGGCAGACATATCTGCAGAATACCCATGAGTCCTCTGCTCTAGCTAGGGTTGAATAGTCATTGTTTTGAAGTCTTCTAATTATTCCGATATCTCTTGTTTTATGTTGAATTTGACTATGGGGAATAGTAGAAAATATGAAATTCCTTCGGGGCACCCTAGCAGTCAGTGAACATCAAGCCATGCATATTTTAATACAGTATCGATGACAGTAGGAGCACATGGCAGCCTCTAACATAGCGTATGGCTAACACATCTATACTTCATAAGATATTAGTATATGGCCTCCGGATTCAAGATAATATTAATATTTTAACATCAGAGTTTAGATAGAAATATTAAAATGTTGATACAAGGTGGTGATTTAACAATACTATCTCGTTGTATCAGGTTGGCTGGAAAGCCCTGTGGGTTGTTTGTTTGAACCAGGTCCAACGTGGCGATGATGGGCCTTATTGTGATACAGTTTACAGGGCATTCCTCTAGAATAGTTTAAACCGGTTACTTAGGCAGTAATCAAACTTATTTATTGCACCTTCTGCCTCATCAACTCAATTTCTTCACTAAAACTGCATGTGTGTTGGTCTAATTAGTTTTGTTTTAATCTTTATCTCTAATCAAATAATTCAATCCTGAAGACTCATTTCAAGTTTCTACCTCAGTTCATACTTTGTCACAATCTTTAATATACCTATACCTCAAAATTTCAGATTAGCATCAGCTCATTTTTTTTCCCTTAGAAATTTGATAATTTTGAACTAAAATATTGATGGCGGCTGAATACTATGAACATAACATTTCCTGCAAGGGAATTAATGTTAAAAAATCATGCTACTTTGAACACACATCACAATATTTTCATCATAGTTACATCATAACAAATTTTGTGCATTTCAAAAATTATGGAGCATCTTTTACAAGAAATTTTGCCATTTAAAAAAATATTGATATCAATACATCAAAATATTTCTCACGCTGCTCATTATGAATTTGTAACACAGAAATTCATCTTTACGATATGCATTTTAATATTTTCTTTAAGTCTATTGATAAATTAGTCTGAATATAAAATTATGAATCAATTTGTAAATAATTTATTAAATTTAAGTATAGGTACAACACCTTAAAAATGGTCAATTTTTTGAGAGAGATTCATCTAACATGAAGACCTTTAGATCTAGAATGCTGTAAGTTAACTGACTAATTTCTGCTATCAATTCTGACACATTGATTCCTATTTCTATAATCTATAATATCATACACTCTTGCTAAACTATATTTTTTCAAAACGAAATCGTGACAAAGTCTGAAATACATAAATTTCTGTTTACTATTACCCGGTACACAGAAAGTCATTAGAAAATGTCAGCTTATAGTTTCTAAATAAAGTAATTACTAAAGTACACTTGCAGAAATTCATCTCATCTGAAAGTGTGTCAGTTATGCTGTAGTATTTTCTTAATTCCCGTTTTGACACGTTGTGAAAGAGGCCAATGAAAACAATGGCGTGTCTACTGAGTCTTAGTCATCACATTACCTTTGGGGTATATTCTGTTACCCTCTCAGTAAAGATGTAAACATTGTGATATCTTCTCAGTCTGCAATACCTTTCTCACGATATGTTGTCAATTTAATGAAACCAGCTATCGCAAAATACACACACTGTGTTTTCATTTTTAACCAAAAATATTTTTTCCCCCTTCTTTTTTGTACACTTTTTCTGGAATGTTTTGGAAATGTTCGCCAGAATTCCTTCAATTATATTTGTTTATGTTTCTTTCTTCTTTTTTTGTACATTTTTTTCTATGAAAGCATTCGACAACATTCCATAATTTGTATTTGTTTATATTTCTTTATTCCTGTTTACACATTTTTTCCTTTCCATTTTTCTTGAGTGTTCTGTTTTTATGATTGTCTGACAACCTTCCAGTATTTTGCTGTTTTGTTTGTAAGTTGGCCATGTTGTCATCCTTCATTGGGTTTTCTGTGCCACATGACAGGAATCATAAAATTTTAAAATTCATTAGCTAAGTTCCTCCATTTTCTCATTTCAAATTTTTGTCAGCTTTCATATTTTTCTATAACATTTTACTGTAGTCATAAATTTTCTTTGTGTTGTCTTTTACAATTTCTTTTCTAAACCACGTCTTGTTCTGCAGTATATAGTTTTTGATACCATTTGACAACATTCCTAAATTTTGATATTTTATACAGGTGATTAGACATAAACTGCTTTGTAATCTGACAAAAAATTTCAATTATATGAACATGATGACAAAAAATGCACACAAAAAATGGATCTTCACTATTTCTAATGGAGTTTCACAATGTAATACTTTTATCAATATTATTCTGCTGATGTTAGAATGATAAATGATACAGTTATTATTCAGACAGAGCCGTGTTTACTTTTGACACACACAAACGGAAGACCATATCCTCATTTCATACCATCTCGGGCAATCTACTAAAGACGGATTTCAAAACCCAATCCGCTTATAGCATATGTAATTGTGTGTTGCATGCAATGTGTGCAAGATATAACACTCCGGCCTTTTCACTCAATTTGATCTAAATTTTCTTTGCAAATTTCGCACACCCTAATGTGAGAATTGGTAGTGGCTTGGGAATTGTATTAGAGACGACAAAGCTAGCCAAAAAAAAATAAGTGCATGCCAGGATAGAGAGGCTAGCAACAGACTGCAGTGAGGTATATGGCATATGGCACTGTTGGAATCAGCCAACAGGCCGAGTATAGCAGCATCACTAATAGAATAATGGAACCCTATGAAAAATTGAACCTTAGATCCAGACTGACATTTGGTTGGCAAGTGAAAGGCCAAATACTGTATGCTACATTAGTGAGCGTGGTTAATTATTGATACGCAATCATTTAGTGCGTAATGGCGTCTTCTGAACACACGCACCAATTTCACTTTTAATAAGAGATTGTAAGATAAGTCAGAGTTGAAGTCTTTAAAATCCTCTTGCTTGTCCATTACATATCAAAGAAGATCCACGGGCTAATTACTTCCATGCATATTAATTATTAAACAATATTAATGGTATTTTGTGACTAGATAAGTCATACTTTGAATTTTTTATGAGCAGCACTGAAAGTGCACAAAAAACATTTCTGATGACTGGTACTGATGATGGAAAGCCTCATTTTGGAAGACGGGTAGACGTGACGCATATAATATACCATCTATGGTGCCAACGCAATTGTCGATTTAATCACCGTTTACTCATTTTCCTTAACAACTTCAATGATCACAATTTATGTAATTTGAAATGGTCAATTTGTATGTCTACTCACAAATAAACTAGTTTGGGATGAGTTTTTCACAGAAGACAATATTTCATGGCGGTAATATTACCACTACTCAAAACCCCATTCACACTGCTTAGATTGTATTGTCAACACAACATTAGCTATTCTTTCCATTAACACGCACAACTGAAAAGCTACACAATACTGAATTAAATCAGCCGAAAAATTAATCTCGAAAATTATCATAACTTCAGAAACGATGAAATATGGCATTTCCTATTCAGGTACATTCATTCACTTCGCCTTTGAGTTTTTTCTGAGGTATGTGTTAAAAAGATCCTATTTGGGGGTCTTATGAAACGGAAAGCGATCAACGGGACAGCGATCATAATTTATCATATCAACTACACACTCACCTAACCCCATCAGCTACATCAATGTTTACCATTTAATGCTTAGCTTTTATTCCACTTGAAACTCAATTTCTATGAGAACTCCGCGTACAGATAAGCCCGGATTAAACGATAGTGGTAAATTTTCCCTTCTTTGACATTTATCTTTTTCGGTTTGTTATATGAGAGAGGTCAGCGGTAATATGTACCTGATAGAGACGACATCAAGAAGTGATACAACAAGTACTGCACAGTTATTCATAATTTTGTGTAATATCTAAAGTAACTAATGTAACTTGTTACGAAATCTCTGATTGTAGGCGATTTACTATTAGGATCAATGGGTACTATACTACCCTGGAGATTTTCAAAAATGATTTTCCATTTTCTGAGTCTACTGGCACATTACAGCAACTAAACAATTCATCTTTACAATGAATAATAATATCTGCTAAATCTTTTAATTTTAGAGTCAATAAAACATTAATTTTCCGTGAAGAAAAATCCATTATTAGCATAACACTGGACTAGTAGAGGAAGAAGATGGATGTACTGCCGTAATTTTGTAAAGCCGCTTATCCCGAAATAAAAACAAAATTGGAAAGTAAACCTGGAGATTATGAAATCAAAGGGATGGAGATGGCAGGCTACATTAAGCTGTTTTGAGCATAAAGCAATCTAACCATTGAACGACCACTTAGAATCGTTTCACACCTGGATACTACTTTACCAAGCCTTACTAATCCCACAGAAAAAATAACTTGGAAAGTTTTCCTCATAATGCCGGCACAATGGCTTGGCTTACTCAATTGATTCTTAGATTCTAATAATTCCATGTTTTTATCCGATGAAGGGGATTTCACCAATGTTTTACTCTTCTAGGCTTTTATGTGGCAAAAAAGGAGATCAAATGACAGGACTCAATCTAGGAGTAATTCAGGGATGACTCTTTTTTCATAGTAATAAAGACATGTAGCAGGGTTTTCTGCACAATTCTTAACATTATTTACCTGGGGAATATCAAGTATGCACACCAAAAGGCAAGTTAATTGCATTTTTTTTTCAAAAAAGAAAACTCTAGTCAATTGGCAATGCTTGTATTGATCCTCACAATATCAAAACCTGTTGTATGAAACTTTCCATAAATTTTAGCCTCACCTAATGTTAACACAGAAAAGCCATACAATTTATAGTCAAAAGAAATACTTACAGTAATTCCAAACGCAAAGTTTGCGCTTATCTGAATTGCATCACTCAGTCAATTTTATAATTCAAGTTTTTTTCAAAAGACTATGAATATAATCATTTCAAAAAATAGCATAAAACTTAATAATTTGGTTCATATTGTGCAAAAAGTATCTAACAAAAAAAGTCTTTGTAGAAAAAGTCTTGACAGCAAATAGTCTGCATTACTTTACTCAAAAATGAAAAATAAAAAAAAGAGAAAGTAGAAATTATTTTCTGAAAATTGCAAATGAAAGCTAAGAAAAGTGAATGTCTTCCCTTGAACTTTAATTTTACAACAGTAAACAGACCACATTTCTAAATTCTACTGATTTTTGAAAATTTTTGAAAAATATACCTTTCCTAATTTTTTATCATTATCAATATCAACTGCAAAATCTTTCAAATCATTTTCCTTAAAATTTGTCAGAAAGTCCTGTAAAATGATCAACTGTATGATTCCAAAGGAAAATAATTTGGCAAGCTGCATACACAAAGCATTAAAAAAAAATTTCTGTTCGCTAATACTGTTAAATTTCCAAACAATTCAAACACTGAAAAGTACTCTCAATATACTCTCACAGAAACAACCCTTAAATCAACACCATTTTATTTCCAGGCAACGATTTTCTAAGCATGTTGGCATTTTGCTTGTAATGTTTACATTTTCCCTGGTGTTATGGGTGTCCTCAGTGTCAACAATCTTAAAAGCCCCTGTAAAAGTGTACGGAAATGGCACAATTATAAGCCATCAAAAACAAATTGACGGGGATGCCTATGAAAACTGATATTTCCCTCCTAATTGTATAAAACATCAACTCATTCATTCACCGGGTCCAGCTAAACCTGAGAATTCTTTCTCTATTTGCTTGTTGGACTCCACTCATTTACGAATGCTTACTTAGCAGAGAAGCAAAATCAACTACACAGAAAATGACAATGAACAAATACACAGTCTATTGGTACTTGATTCTTATCTCAATGGTTTAACTTCCATAACATTTTAGCACACTTTTGCTAAAATAAACTTGTGAACAAAAACTTGGTGGATGGGTGTCCTGATTTGCCCCACAAGACAAAAGCTAGCGTCCAGAGAAGTAAGTTCATACAATGTTAAATGTAAAAAGAACAGAGACCCAGTCAAATCTGACCACACTGATTGCATTTACCCAGAGCTTTTAGCCAAAATCAACAAGACAGACTTGGCTACTACGCTGTTTGATTGACATAAAATAACAGTCTTTTGTGCCAATCTAGTGAAATTGTTCTCTATAGCTTTTATTTGAAGACTCAGTCACTGTGAATAAACATGCACTTAGAAGGTGTGTGTAATTGAAGGCTACCACAACACAAACACAGTCAGAACACTGGTATTGTCAATCACAGCACCTAACATCTTTGCAGTCATATCTACTTCGACGTCCTTTTTACACTCCCTGTAACTTCTAATCAGTGCTCTTTTTGCCCTCAACAGCAAAAACTCAACTCTTTTCTCACCCTTCAGAACAAAATTGAAATCCTCTCAACCTTACGAGTAATGTCGTGCATCCTGTATACAAGATACTGTCCCTCTTGACAGGGTTGCAAAGCCGTGACTTTAGGCTGTAACCTTGACAACTGCAAGATTAAACTTTCATTCGCCAAAGAAGTATAGCACCCTGAAGACAACGACTAAATACAGCTATATTGACCAAATTAGTCTCAAAGAGAGATCATTTTGTTTTCAGTAGGGACAAACAGTTGATTCTGGATTATCACAGGGAAGGTATGTTTGACAACAGGTTAAGACTTCTAGTAGAATTGAATTGTTAGTAAAGTTGAAATCCTCAACAGATTTACAATACATCGACGCAATCATTAAATTACAGAGTAACAAAAATTGCTGAATGATATAAATGGTGCATTTCTTTGTTATTTTCTGTCTTGAACATTTCACATTTTTAAGGTGTAAAAAAACCGACAAACCAGAAGCTGTAGTTTTTGTTATAAGAATTTTGCTTTCCCAAAAAAAACTTTTACTGTGTTATTATAAACAAAACAATTTAGCAAAGGTTTCATGGCTTAAAAAGAATCATTTTTAACAAAGGTTGTAGTTTATTTTACAAAATTATTTTTACTTCTATTTTCTTGCGATTATCAAAACCAAATGTCTTTGTTTTGAACACTGAAATCTTGAGAAGTTATACTTACAAAGATTAACTGAAAAAAAAAGCATTTGTTCTGATATTTTTGAAGACCTTGGGAATAGAAATGTGAAATAAATTTTATATGATTCTCCTTCATCAAATATAACATAATAACCACTAAGTTATATTTATTGGTGTTCTAGGATACACATGTATTTTTAATGTGGCAAGAAGGCTGACTGGGTGTCAATATTTGACCTTTGACCCTGCATGTCATATTTACTATTCATACCCTGACTGGTACAGTATGTTGTAATACACAATGTTATAGTAAACTGATGTCATGGCGTTGTTTATCTTTATATGCCTTCTTCTATCCGTAAGGATTCCCAACCCATCTTCATATACGTCTCCCGGTACCATACGGATTAAATCCATAGATTTGGAAGCAGATATAGGGAAGACACCTCAGCTTAGTGAAACTGAGATGTCGATCGACTTCTGGTGAACAACGCTTTCAAGTTCAAGAGTCAAATATCATCAGAGAAGTTTAACCATTGGAAAACTTGGCATCAAATACCCTTGGTTTAGTTTGACTGTTTCAAATGTCAACAGTGAGAAGATATTGCCACCATGTACATTTGTTGACAACAGTACACCTGTAATAGCTGAATTAAAGAGAGGTACAAAATCACATAAAATTAGCCAAGCTAGAGGGCTTTGAGAACAGTAGCAGTGGGCAATGAATTTCAAATAGTTCACTAATTTTCCAATTTACTCTCCCTGAGTCGCCTATCTTAGTCCTATTAGATATCACTGGATAAGCTAACCTGACTTGAGACGACTGACCCTTGACCCCATCAATCCACAATACCTGACTTCAATTTGAGCCCTTGACATTCTGGGGCTTTAGCATGCAAGTCAATGAGACAAGATACATACAAAATACCATTCCATGCTCCAGCTATGCCATTTGAGCTGCAGCAATCAAAGAGAGCCGGCCTGGAATTGGGTAATCAAATTAACTGGAGTATTGAGCATTGTGGCAACAGCATACCCCTTGGTATATTAAATTTCAAGTCAAGGCGGTGTTACAGCTCACACACAAAGGAACGATAAGACGTGCCCTCCTCGACTCTTTTTACAACAGAAGAGCACTTTTCTAATCTCCGTAATAAATCTGCACAAGGATTAATGCATTCTAGTATTATAATATTGTTACTCCACAAACACAACATCAACATTGCCGACTGGCTTGCTGTAAGACACATGTTCTGATCTGTTGAAAACCTATCAACGGAGCTAAATATACATCTTCAGCCTCGTCTTCAGTTCTAGTTACTATGACAACCAAGAAAATATTCCTCAAAGAGTCATGTCTTTTCTTTCTTTTTTTTTGGCAAAGAGAACAAGAAAACTTATCATTGAAGCTTTGTGACAAAAGACCGACAAGGGAAGTGTATTAAAACAAAACGGGGCTGAAATAAAAGAGAACAGGAAGAGATGCAAGTAGCATTTGCAATTATGAAGAGATCGCAAGAACGAAAAAACGTTGAGGACAGCAACCTCTACGTATATTCTTTCATATTGTCACACTTATCGGAACATGCCTGTGGCATTCCTAAACACTGCTTCCTACTGTTCAACACATGCCCATCTGTGACTCTACACAGTTCTCTTAATTCCTTGATAACTTCCCCAGTTGTGCCACTCTACTCCGTAAGGCTTATTGTGAAAAAGAACTTTAATCCCCTTATTATGCTTCCACCATTCACAATACCAGCAGTTCTCATACAAACCAGACCGGATGGACTTGTTAATTTTCCCTTTTTGTTAAACTTTCCCTGCTTTTCCACAAAGTGGTGAGAAAAAGTTTCCCAAACAACAATCTGAGCACTTTAATGGGATACGATAAGTGGTTAATCGTCAGAGTTAAACAAAGGAAAAACAAACGTTGTTTTTGTTTTCAGTGAGCGCCTCCTTGGCCATTGACAGTTGTAATCACAGCACCATTGTCCTAGAATAAATCTGCTATTGGTATCAGACTGTATGTCGGTAAACAGTTAATACACAGAACTATTGATAACTGTTCACACCTTACAAATGCTAATATATCGTCTGAGTCAAACAAAAAGTAGAATGGTTACTGTAATTTATTCTAATCAAGAAGTGCTCATAATTCCTGTTTTCTTTTGATCAATTCTGAGATTGTGATCCTCCAAGTTACTATAATTCAAAAGAAAATTTTAATGCATGTTTTTTTCATCAAGGAAAAGGACAAACTGTTTCTTAATTAGGGCTAGAAAATGACAGATTATGTAACACACTCTGGGAAAAGTAGATGATATGGGTACATTGTAATTAATAGACACTTTGTTCTTTACTGAACAGTTTTCTCACACTTATTTGCGAGGCTAAAACTAAATATTTAAAGTTTCAGATTCCAAACTTGAAAGAAACCGCTGTATATAAAATGAAATTTAAAAAGTTGAACACATCCAAAGATAAAAAACTTCAGTGCTTTACGTGTTAAGGATTCTAATAAAGTAAGCAACCATTCAGAAAATAAAATCACAAAAAAATTCAACATTTAAAGTTAACACTGACATCACTAAAAAGATAAAAAAACCAAAAGGTTTCATGTTTTTTGAAAAATGAAATCTTCACATGATCTGAGTTATCTGGTTTATAATTTGGAAAAACAAGAAGCGATAACAGAAAATAAAAGTACAAACAGATAAAGACAGTGTGGTTGTGGGAGCAATAGGAAATTCTATACGAAAAAACCAAAAGGATAGCTGCAGGGTAAAAAATCTTCTTATTTAGATGAGTATCTTAGAATTCAAATTGATGCTTCGGTTTAATGTGATACAGGGGACTGCCGTTCCTGAACACTATACAATTGCAATGAAGGTATAACATTGTACAACATCGATAACGGCCTCTAGCTATTCCAATACAAATTGGTATTGAGCTTTGGGGGGAAATGAATCCTCCATACTGCCTATGAAAAGAGGACTTTTCAAACTTTTAATTAAACACTTAAGGGGGTTGTCTAACACGCAGCCGATAGGCAGTGAATGCTTCGTATAATTGCAAGATTTCTACACATTAGCATTCGAACAGAGTGGAATTGGCCTCTAAAAATCCTCAACAAGTCCCAGTGCACATACTTTGTGAAATCTTGAGTGGTGGCCGTAAGACACAGACTCCAATGATCATTCTAATCAATGTAATTTCCTTATCTACAAGGTAGCGATTAGAACTATACTGGGTAGGCGAGACAACAAAACAGACACCTTATTCTGCTAGCTATAACCCAATTTAATCATACTGATAACTTACAAAAGTGTTCATGTTAAGTAATTTTACTACTCTAACACCTTTATTTTGATAAGAATTTATTTGTTATGATATAAATATAACCTAGAAATTACAAAATTCATAAAAAGTGAGATTCTAACAGTCGGTTCATTTTTGTGCAACTTTTGATGTTTTGTCTTGAACATCAGTATTTTATTGTCTACTTTTTTAAAAAATTTCTGGTCAGTAAATTTGGCGGGAAAGTATTCTCTTGTCAATGGACATTCTATACTCCTTGGGTTTATAGACAGTGTGTTGTCAATAAAAAATTATTGTTTTTTTATAATAATGCCCATAAACACACAAAAAATGGAATAAATCTGAAACTCAGAATGGTCACTTTAAGTTCTTGTCAATCACATAAAAATCTAGTCAAAATCAAACAATAAATGAATTTGAAATCCACAACAAATGACAAAATAAACGGCATCAAACTTGGAGATTAGAAACCTTGCACAAATTTTCAGCGCTGGAAACAAAATGAATCCCTTTTCATCCTTTTACGTTACTCTAGCAGAACCCAAATGTTAAACTTTTGTAAAAAAAAACATCTTGACTTTAATAGAAAGAGCAAGTTCTTACTCATTGTACATGCATGTGGAATCAAAATTCCAGACATGTAGTATTGAGTTGTACATCCTATCCACCTGATACGAAGTCAACACAGCGTTGCAGATGGATTAAACTGATTCACCTGTGATCAAGCAAACACTATGGCAGAACTAAGCTGTTCATTTCTAAACTATTCTTTACTTACAGGCTATCTAAGCCTGCATATATCTGACACTGTGTGTCCTAACCTTCTACCAGCTCATGCATGTCTAACTAAACAAATGGCAGTCTATACACAAATGAGGTTTTGGACAGTAACTTCAATTTACAACTCAGGGAAAGTTGTAAAGTGTATGGAAATTTAGAGGCTTGGATGTTTTAGTGTGAGAGTTGTAACAAGATAAACTTCAATTTACAACTCAGGGAAAGTTCTAAAGTGTATGGAAATTGAGAGGCTTAGATTATCTAGAGTGACAATTCTAACAAGGTAACTTCAATTTACAACTCAGGAAATTTCTCAAAATTTGCTACCATCCTTTGTTAGAGGTCTAAAATTGAAGACATAAAATTATGAAGCTTGAAGTTTCCTTCTGCTTGTGTATGAATTTGCCAACAGTAATTAAACTTGAATATTAAACTCACAAATGTTTTTTAATTTTTTAAAGTCAAATACTGCAAATTGGAAGTATGTGAAAATATACGAGTTTATAGGATTTTTCCTCTTTTTTGAAATCTTGTGAGTGTTCACAAAAAGTAAATTAAATTTTCAGCATGGAAAAAGTCCTAAAAAATGTTCTCGTCATTTATTGCTGAACTCAAATGTTTGAAAATATCAAAGTAGAAGCTATCCTCTCTGCTAATACAGTAAGGTAATAGTTCTCAAACAATAATTCAGGTTTTCAAAATAGAAAATTGGTCAAAAGGAAATCACAGTATGACTAAGATCAAAATATCAGTACAAAAAACTTAATATTTAATAGTTATGTTACTAATAAAGATGAACCGACATGCTGTAAAAAGAAAATTTGAAAAACAGAAATTTAAAGTTGCAAAAATAGAGAATTAGTTTCATTGACTTTTATTTGACTTTGTTTATCAAAGCTTTTGCATGACACAGTAGGATTTTTGTTGATTATTTCGTAACAAAAATATAAATATGGAACAAAAAAAATTAAATAATTCTATACTTTATAAACCCATAAATCTCATTCCAAATTGTGAATAGTTTGTACTGAATCTATAGAGAGAAAACAGTCTGTTGTGAAAGTAATCAACTACTAAACTTCACACATGGTAAATCTGTGCAATACTGTAAAATGTCGAGTAAAGCCTAAAATTCCAGGGAGGGAGTGCTATTCCAGAGGGGGGCAGTTAATTTGCAGTGAATGAAACTGAAGTATTCTGTCCACATTCCCTAATGTTTTGGCCTGACTGGAAATTAACCTGTGTCGTTCTCATTGTGTGGTCAATATGGACGCAGAGTAAACAAGCTGGTTTGTTTATGTTTGTATTATATGAATAAACCCAGTCTATCTACATAACCTATTAACTCTATATTATACAAACATTAACTCCACTTTCTGCTTCATAGCCCACTTCGACTACCTGCCCTTTTCCACACTTGGTTAACTTTTTTCTTGAACGTTTTCTTTGCATTTCCTTCAACAATTACTAGCACTATTATTCTCTTCAAGTGGTTCACCTCCCACCTAAGTTTACTCTCACTTCAAAATTGCTCTCTCAGAACTGGCCACTGTTTCAAGATGTTCTTCTCGCTCACATTCTTTACTTCACTTTATAGTCAAGGTAATTTTTATCAATTTATGAGAAAATTCACGTTTAGTACGTTAACACCTTACAAAGGGTTGTTTTCATTTTAACAACACTTCAATGATTTTGTCCTGTCATATCAACATTCTAAATGTTTCTTCAATCATTAGCTTCACAACATTTTGACCGATTCACAACTTATTTTTTAACCAATTCTAAGCCCAGAAAAGTTTCCAGTTATAATAGATTTTAAATACCTACATAACCAGTGAACAACACTGTAGACAAAAGCATAACTTCTTACACCATACCACTATACTTTAATTCTTTTAGTTTGAGGATTTCTTTAGCACAGTGCTTAAGATGGCAGTAAGGCTTAGGGTATGAGAGGTTATAAATTTGGTGGTTTTGACATGTTAATTTGCCCTAAAACCTATTCATGGTCATGTCTGTCTGCTGAGTTGTAACTACCTCTGTTATTGTTGTCCAACGACTTTTTTACTTTCACTCACAACATAAGAGAGTAGTAAAAACTTTATAATTCTGGTCTCTGGGTCCTCCTCGTTCCCCACCTTTAACAAGACTATAATCCTTGAAGTTATTCAGTCTACCTCGTTCAGACTCTGTAAATTGTTCCCATGATTTATAGCCGTCCCTTTCTTTTTTCACAAAGCCTCAAATCGAAAGTACAAAACTGGCAGAATAATTTATGCGATAGAATGTGCAATGACTATGCTAACATCACCTGCATAGAGAGATGAAGAGTTAACAAAGTCGTAACGAGTTAACTGGCTTTTCTGACAACATTCAGTGATACGTATCGCAGACTATTGTTAGTATTTGTGACTTTCTATACTCTACCTTGGTTCTCCCAGCGGGACAACAAAAAACATGATCAGTCTAACAATGATACGCAGACGGTCTACCATACAAACTTTATTCCAAAAACAATACCTTTCAAGATTATACCAACGTATCATTGCTATGAGCAGGTGACAAAAAAATAAATCATCTGCGGGTTTTTCAAACTTTACACCCCATTTGACTCATATCAGACTTATTTTCATTTGATTTCTGTGATGAACACTACGTTGCACACACCTTATAGATCGCGGGGTTACGCTTGTACTTTCCATATTAATAGGAAACTTTCCACCACATTTGCGGCATGACGCTTAGATCAGGGACGTTGAAAACTGGCAGCCTGACATTCACTCCCTATTAGGCAAGTCATAAATTGCCACTTTTCTATAATGTGATGATTCCTGTCCCATGTTCAGACCCATTCACCTATTATTTCCCATTCCCTTTAATAGATTCTTGGCAAATTTTTTTTATAGCTTATGATGTAGGCGACAGCTTTGCCTTTCTTACTCACAGATGGAGACCCGCATATAAACTGACCCATTTCCAGTCTATTAAATGTTACTGTCCTCTATAAACTGTAATTCCTTTTTATTTTCTTGAATGTACTTGCATAAGTCAATGCATTTTTATGTGGGTAACTTTCTGTTTTTGTCTAGCTACTTTTTAAGTTCACCTCTTATACCAATGGGTGACAATACTTTTGGTTGTCATGGTAACAGCAAAACTTACTGTGGAAACAATTACAGTACACACAGAAATATTTACAGTAACCATGGCAACATTCAGTTAACATGGTTATACTACAGTAACTACGGTAAAACTTGGATAAAGAAATTTACGTACTGTGCAGAAAAAGAGGAAAAACTGAGGTTCAGTATTTAAAGTTAGCAAGAACTTGACATCTTTGGAAACAAAGTGTTTTTGTGATGTTTAGAATAATTGAAGCCTTCTGATGGTTCATTCAAAACAAGAATTTATGGCCATTTCACAAAACTTCTCCGAGTCATGAGAACAGTTCTGTTGTCTTGTCTCCAAAACTAACGAGAACCTCTATTCTTTTTGGTTGTGAGGATTCCACATTTAACTGGTTAAGTTAATTTGAGTGAGAAGTGACAGGTTTTTTAGTTCTTTAAGTCATTCACAGTGGTAGAGATTTATTAGTGCTCTCATCATCCCAAGGGCAGACAGGCATGCTGATACTGGGGGGAAACACATAAAGTACAGCCTGGCTGACAACTACTCCACCATCAACACAAAAACAGCGTATTAACAAGATCAGATAGAAAGCACATTTCAATCACCTAACACATTAAATTTTAATTTTTTAATTTTATTTCTAGTCTCGCTTATCATGAAGTTGTCATCAAACATCCATTTTCTTTCTAATAACCATTGGTTTTTGGAAGACCAATTCTGACAGTTTTCATTTTCCTGATCGACTCACCAGAACCAAGCTGGAGTCACGTTGCAGCACCCCAGGTGTTTCCTACACACATAAAAAATTTGTCCCTCTCACAAACTTTTATGTTCATTCCATAATATGCGAAAAGCTAGGAATGTGTTTTATTGCTCTTGCAAAAACAATTATAGAAAGGAGAAAAAACTCATTTGACGTGACCTTGCTGAAAAGTACTTGGCTATTCTCTTTGCCACTCCTATGCTGAATAAATAAGGAGGCTGACGATACGAATGAGTGTTGTCGTAATTGACAGGCCTGGTTTCATCCTGTTAATTGCAATAGTTACATTGTGACAATGTCATTATATAGACTTAAGTCAGAATTGCCTCTTCTTTCAGAGTAACCATTTCAAATACCCATCACTCTGTCACACATGATAAGCGAGGTCAAACATTTTTTTTTCAATGACTGTTCCGTGTCTACAAATACTATAGCAACGCTGCCAAAACATTCATTAAATTATTTTAGAAATATTGGAAAATCACCATGAGAAGAAAGGGTGAAAATACGGTTGAGAAATAGCGGCCTGCCACGTTAATTTGAACGTCAATTATAAGAGACTAACCCTCATGCACCTGAGTTCCTTCTTTAATTACCTACCCACTATCATCATTACTGTGTTAACTTCTATCACAGCCCATAAATATCAAAATTATGATTCTGCATTCAACTGCAGTATATATCAATTATTAGCTCACAAATATTGGGGTAGTCAGAGTAAAATTAGCTCTTCCCAGGGAATGTTTTTTGCCAGGAGCTTTCCATCGCTGTCTTGTCATATTAGCCATATTAGTTTAAAATGTGATCTGTTTTAGTCCACCTGGGATCGACTAAATAAAATGCGCAAATAAAAAGCACTTGGCACAGTTTCAAAAATGTACTATTTTTATCGCAATTTTTTATGACTTGCACAAGTTCTTTCAATATTCATAATCCTCTGCAATGTAGATATCCGATGATAAGGTGATTTGAATTGTGTTTACTTGCCTGACTAGTTACCATGACAGCTGATGTGCTCAACTAAACAAAAAAGGTGGGAAAAGGTGAACTTTGCTTTATGCTCTATGATGAAATTTGTTGTGAATACTAAAATTCCTTAAGTAAAGTTATCGTACGACAGTGATCCAAAAGTACCAAGTTTTATCTTTTGTCAATTTTTTTTTTGGAAATAAAAATGGGTTGAATAAACATATCGTACAACATTGTCTAGTTTTATCTCTCGTCAACTTTTATCATTGATAAAAAATCTACATAATTGGAATGTGGCGTGTACTGAAAAGGAAAAAATGGCTTTGATGATAGTCGTGGCTGTGTAAGCCTTATCTGGATGACAATAAGAGTAGGGAATTCAGTCAAGAAAGAGAAAACACTTAAAAGATAGTACGCGGCCTATTGAAGCGTATTGTTGACCAAACTAGTTATGTTATTACAATAACTTGGGCCTGTTCTTCCACTCACCTGTAAAATCCATAGCAACCATGATAACTTCTTTTCTTATTACAGTGTTCATTTTCCTCACATTTCTCAAACGACTAGCAATTTGCTTGAGTGAGTAGAATTACTCTGGCTACTCTGTATTGTTGTGGATTACACATTCTGTACGGAACTCATGTCAGGCAGACGACATTTTTTCACACCCTTTTCCGTTAAATTAGTTTTGAGTACATAGATACCAGTTTCTTTTGTAGAAGTGTTTTTTTTGTTCATTTTTAGGGAATAGTTCAGACACTGACAACCAAATGATTTAAAATAAAAAATTAGACTTTAATGATAAGGGTTAAAATACTTGTAACAAAATAGTATTTTTTCAAGCATTTTCTTTTAATATTATCTATTTGGAGTTTTCCCTTTTATTTTTATTTTATTTTTGAAACTTTGCTTTTCACTGACATCATACACCATTTTGATCAAAACAGTCTTCTTTGGATCAATTTTGATCAAAAATGACATTTGTTGTACCACGGCATTAGCCTACCTTTTTAAACATTTTTTTATTCAATCTGATTAACACCATAATTTGTAACATCTCTTTCATGAAATTTTTGAACATAACATCATGAGTCATCACCATCCAAATTATCAATTTTGTCATAAATATAAATTAATTCATTTTGGTGAGTATTAACATGTGATTAAAATAGACCAAAGCGAGAAGGACAAGTTTATAGAACATACCAATTTTTTAGAAAGCAGCGTCACATCAAATTAAAGTGAAACATTAAAGTGTTGTTTTGAAACAGAAAAACACTCAAATTGACTAAAGAATTTCAAAAATTCATGCATACGGCAGCTTTTGAGAAATTAGCCAACAGGAGAGAAAGATTCAAAGTTCATCGCAATTATTGAATGTGGAGAAAATTGTACTAATTGCTTTCATGTCCTACAATACACTTGAATTCTCATCAAATATACTTGGCAAGATATAATTACATTTGCTGTAAAACTGAAACAATATCCATTCAAAAAGTAGAATAACAGCAAATAATTTAGAGGATCAGCTCAGAGCTGACTTTCTCTTTAATTTACTAAAAACCCATATTACTTTGTTGATTTCCTTCCGGTTAACTGCCTTTAATGGCAGATTATTAAGGTCAGTGAAATACGCAATGTCAGTGCTGGAGGCAACGACCAGTCGTCCTTAAAAGACAACAGAATGCCCTAGGTATAAACCACGATGTCAGTCTCCACAGCCTTAATCACAATTCCAGCCCTCAGGGCAGTCGTTTTAAAGCCAAGAAACATGTACTTGCCAGTCTTAACTGGTTAAAATTACGGCTTTACTACCAAATACAACTGACAGTGGGCAATTCCAAGGAAGGAGTTAAATGCTACTACAAACTGCTAGTTTTTGAGTTTTGATCCGATTCATCAACGCAATCAATCAAGCAATTTACACATGGTGGGGAACCGGCAACCAGTCTACTGCCGTCTTGTTCTTTAATCAATTGTATTAACCTTGCCGGTCATGTTTGTGAAACGGCAAAATTTACTTCATGAATGGAAACACTGAAATCTCATCAGTATTCGGGAAAGCAAAGCGGAAATGTTGTATTCACTTTGCTTGTACTCACGGTTCTATTTACAGACATGGAACTACTACACGTAGTCTGTCACCTTTGATCAACTCAACGTCCTAAATATGAAAACTTGACTTTGACCTTTTAATCCTCAAAATCTCAACAAGATTCGATTGATGTAATAAAAAAAATGCTGTTAAAATTACCAATAATGTTAGTGATTGTACTGGGCAATAGTAAAGTCACTAGAGTTCCTGACACGGCGCAACACACTTAATTGGAATACACTCCAACTGGCACACATCTGTCATGATTGTAGCCTTCGAATAACTTATAAAAAATTGGCCAATACATCACATCAAACTTCAAAACTTTCATTGTTCTCGCTATTATACCCCTACAGAGGCAAGATTAACAGTTACAGGGAGGGGGGGGGGGTGAGAAACTTTGAAATTATGGGACATATTTCTTGTGTTTGTGTGAGAATACTAAACATATCAGGTGTCGACATTGAACAAGTAAAAGGGTGATTTTTCATCCATGTACTTCAACTTAACCTATTATCACAACTTTATATACAACATCATTACAAGGCTGTGATAACTTGGAAACGACCAAGAACTGTTAAATTTTACAAATTTTCACTTAATTTAACCCTACTAACACAGGTAATGGCGATAATGATCACACACAGAGTTTAATAGTAAGAAACACTTCAATACTCCAAGTGTCAACTCGCTTGAAAATTACACTGCAATCAAACACTGATATTTATTCTTGATCCCTTCATTTATCATGCATTTATGCAAATTAATAAGGTCTTATTATTATTTCGCTCTTGTCTGTCATTTTCTTGCGGGAAGTGGAGAGAGGGCGATCTTTTTAGTGTTATTATTTTCCAAATTTGTGGCTTCGTGGCCTATTTGTGACTTTGAACATGTGTGGAGAATGGTGCATTTTTGGGGAGCGTGTGTGCGTGTGTTGTGAACGGCCCGATAGGCCGGCTTCCTCTATGATCTGATTAGACTGAATGAGATGTGAGTGACAGCATTGCTTTTGTGTTTGTGCAGTGAACTAGGCACATCCGAATAGCGAATCATCTTAAACATAAACCATTTGTGTGGTGAACAAAAGCAGCACCATATATTATATTGGTATGCAATCAACCATCCTCATGTACACAGTAGTCATACAATGAAGGCTAGCACACAAAAAATGAAGTCGTTTGCACTCCCTTTGTACTCTGTCCTATGTGCGCATATCCAAACTGAAAAGGAAAAAAAAAAACTCTCTTCCACCTAATTGTCTACCTAGACAGGGTATAAAATGGAGACTTGTATCAATTGAGAAAAGTTTGCACCGGCACGTCACCAACACTGGTCTTGGAATGAGTCACAGAGGGCATTGCAATCAACCAAACAAGAAAACAGTTGTAGCGCTGTGAAGGCTGGCAATGCATACAAGAGTTAACAAGTCATTACGTGGCGAAGCAGCTCTGACATTAGACAGGGTAGCCTGCAGCAATATGGATAAAAATTCATAGAAAGCCATGTAAAACAGTGACGCACTCAAACACTTAGATCGACGTCTATGTTGACTGTTTGACGGTCAAGCTTTTATGGCTGTGCTATAAATTACTGGGCTCCATCCCCAAATCAAACTTGGAGAAATAAACTTTTAAGGTGATAAACCATCAAAAAGCAACTGTAACTGATGACAGCAAGCCTCCATCAAGCTTGGGGTGTTGTACAATCGACCAGATAAAAGCTCTGGTGGTCGGTGCAACCACCACTCTCATCCCGATCATTTATGCGTTAACCTTTAATGACTCCACTTCAGTTTTTATTCCTCTGTGTTACCATAAAACAGTTTAAATATTCAATAATTAGTTGTAGCTCAAAATAATTAACGATGATATTTTCATTTCAAAACAACACGCAATGTTACCTTGGGGTGATGAAACTCATCTAGATCGGATATCACTCACCATTTTTTTTTTCAACACTCACAAAATATAATTCTGGAAAAGTGCATTATTTTTTGGTCATAAATTTTAAGTGATGTTGAAATTAGGAAAGTACATTTAGTGGCCTTGTGACGAGGTGTCTCACCGTACGCAATATCAACACCTTATGCTTGATTTGTCTGGAGAGTGCATGGCCAAACTGCAGTTGACATTTAATGAAATAAAGAATTAAAAACTGCTTTCTGGGGAATATTCAAGTCAGACAGACTTAATTTAATGATTATATGAAGCTGGTTGTTAGAATGACATTAATGAGTGAATTAACTAAGGAATATGGTGTCAAAAGACAACATGATATGAATCAAGATGAAATGGCTATAGGGAGTTATCAAAATTTGGTGACAAGACTTTGTAGTCTGCACTAAATAAATGATCAACACATTTTGTCAACTTTATCAAAAAAAAAGAAAATATTTGATAAATTTGAACAGTTTTCAGCCAGTTTAATCATAATTCTGGAATTGAAAGCTGTCAAAATGCCTACAGATGTCTGCTAGAATTCATCAAACTTCCCACCTGTAACAAAACCAGTCCACATTTGGGTTTTGTTTTTACACAGGATGGCAATTTTTGCTAACACTTTAATGAAATTGTCTTCTTTCAATTTTTAAAGGACAACCCTGAGTACTAAGATATCAGGAGAATTGAATCATATCTTATTAATTTATTTATTTCTACAAAAAAACACTGCAAGTGACAATGTGAGATAAATTTCACTAAAAATATAAAGACTGTAATACCTTGTACATCTTCATCACAAATGTTATTAAAATTAGGGTATCATAGAAATGAAAATGTCCACCACAAGTGCTGAACAAACACTTCAAATAAAAAAACACAAAAAACGATAAAAAAACGATTCTTTTATTACATGCAATTGTAATTATCAGAAAAGCCAAGCCGGTAATCGGAGAAATGTATTGAAAACGCTTGTCTAACTTCCATATTACGGCATTACAGAAAATTAAAATTACCGAAAGCCAGCTTAGGATGAACTGTGTTAGTGTTTGGTGTCAGTCAGCCTTCATTTTTTTTATCTTCATTATATTACTTTTATGTTCCTCTCTCACTATTAACCAATAACCAAAGTGGTGCCATCACAGAGAGGAAAGCTCACAAAATTAATGCTTCTTTCCATTCACACAAAAAAAGAGAATCAGAAACAGAAAAGTTTTATTGACTTAGCCATTACTAGCTAGTATATAGGATATAAAGTGGGTGATTTGCAGCAAGGAAAGCTTTCAAGTCATGTTAATAAGTACATTTCAGTGTTCTTTGTTCTGTTGCATGACTTGAGTCAAAACACTGAAACGTCACCAACCAAATAACTAAACTAGCTGTCATAATTTTCCAAATTACAGGATTTTCACGATTGTTAGGAGAATACAATTCATTAAGTGGACATGATAGAACAAATCTATACACAGGAGGGTAAGCTGTGAACTTTGATGACAATATCTCCATTACCAACAGGAAGCTGTTAATGATGCCTTCGCTAGGATTTTTCAGTGGACTATAAAGTACAGGAAACGTTTTACAATAAATGTTACCACAATACATTTCCTTGTAACTTTTTCTACATCAATATTATACTGTTATTATATGCATTTTGATGTCCTTCTGGTTTTTGCTCAATAGAATTGCAATTTTGGACACCTGATGTTAGTTTTTGTAGTCAATATTTTTCTTATGTATTGATCTTTTTCATTTCTTGTTTTTTCAAATAAATACATTAGGAATGAAGAATCTTCTGGTTTTAATATTTCCATCTCTTCAAACATTAAAATTGACATATCATGGAATTTAAATTTTTTTACTTCACTTTTATTCCTTCTTATTTGTCTATTATTATCATTATTATTATTTTTTTTTTTTCGGTTAATTCATAATATGTCTAAATATTTTCTACATCAATGTATATTTGCACATTTTGATTTGAATTATCAAAATTGTACCAAAGTTTGAAAGATTTTTTTCAGTTTTATCATTGTTTTATTAATTTATTACAAAAATCATAATATTAAAATTTGTAGAATAAAAAATTTATTTGCCAATTTTTAAAATTATGAAACTGATTCAAATCGTTCATTTTGTAACTCAGCGTGCTAATGTTCTGTTCAACCATATTTGTAATGTCTAATTTTTGCTAAAGTTAGAAAATTCACATTTCCGTAATCAGATAGTAAAAGTTGATTAATTGTATTATTTCTCATAATAACGAATCATTCTTTCATATCAACCATATTACTCTCAAACAGGATGAACAAATTATATTCTTCATGCATTTATGTTGATAATAAAAATAGTCGTACGACAGCAAGTACCGTTACATTATTCTGATCCTAGATTACATATCTGGATATTAATTGATTAGTATTTTTCACCTTTTTATCATCTCACTTCATTCATTATTTTCTCTAATTACAAATGTGAACACGACTAGTTTTTTAAGATATAGTTTATGTTATCTATATTTTTATCTATCAATTTTTTTACACTTTTCAGTTCCATTTTCTCCAGATATGTGATATTAACAGAGCCTGTTTCACACTTCAAAGTGTAAAGTTCAATAAAAGTATGAGAAAGCACGTCGTATCACAAAGTATCAAGAATTTTGGCGGGAAAAGTTTTTGTCTATTTCCCAAATGGAAAAACCTTGAGATTTAATATTAAATAGATCCATTGTTACTTTTCAGACTTTAAACTTTAAAAAAATCTTCACATTTAATTTTTGTATTTGTTGGAAATCTATTTACACACAGCAAAATGTAGGGTGAGACTACAGTTTTCAACTTTCTTTCAATGGCGTCTGTCTCAGCTATTTAGATCTTTCCCCCTGAGAAGACCTGCTTTGCGGCCTCCAATTTGCCAACTATTGTTGGTTGAATATTGTCATTTTTTTCCCACTACACCCATCAAATTTTCATGCCACAATGCTTCGGTTTTAGACATTTTGCTTAAGGCGATTCCACAGTGGTGTCCTTCTAGTTGCAAAGACCCTTCTTATGTTTGCATGTTTTTCTCATTTACGGTATCCTATTTGGCCCGTCTGCAGACTTGTACTGAATGGTGTGGTATATGGAATGGCTAGGACATGCTATTCACACGATACATTTCAGCAGTCACTTGCAAAGTCCACTTGAATTCACTGTCTAGTCTGTTACCCTTTCTTTGAGAGAGGATATTGTCAAATGCAGTCACTATACAGTACAATGACACCCTGGAGATCAGGTAGTGGCACACAGGGACCTTGCTCCAAGCAATGATGACATCCTAGCGTTGTTAGCGCACACACTACTGTATACTATGCACCTTATTCCTTACACTTTTAATTTGCAGGGTGCTCTTCAATTGGATGTTTTATGACATTAGCTTCAAGGTGCAATCTTTACAGGTTGTGCTGGACGAATCGGATCGGTAACGAGGACAGGATATCTCCCCCCAAAATGTAACAGATTGGAAAGAAAATAGCGACATCTGTATAGCATAGGAACAAATAATCCATGCACTATATAAGTGCTTGCACGCTGGCACATTGTGGCTCTTTCAACCATTTACTGCAGAGTGTACCCCATTCAGAGTCTGCTTGGGGGTCAAAGAAAGTGTCACACAGAGTACTTTTGTACATAGAAAGTGCTGCCTCGGGCGTTTCCATAATAAAGCCCCAAAATTACTGTATAATAAGTGACACAAACCTTCAAAAAACAGTCAGAAGTAACTGATAAATACTTTGTAATCACTAAACTTATGTTGATCAAGTGGATTCATTTAAAGCCAGCCGAGTCTCTCTCTTGTAGAACTTCCTTACACAATGGTCAATATTATAGCCGACAACTACGAGGTCTGCTGTTTGACGTGATAACCTTGTCATAGAATCAAACTTTAGCTACAACCATACGACTCATATGTCTGTGTGTATCACTTAGAACATCATCTAAACCTCTTAGGTTATAAAAACCCAACAACCAAACCCTACTTATTAGATTTACACACACTTTTCGTTGACTCTGTTTTATTAGAATACTGTTTGAGGAGTGGCGAATACAGCAGATGCACCCTGCTCCGATCACCAGATTCACAATCACATTAGATGACTGTACTAATTTACTGCGTTGAGAGTCTATTCAATTTTACCCTGATTCAATCTTTTTAACTGGCCATTCAGGAATATGAGGTTGCTAGGGATGGAATATGAGGTTGCTAGGGATGGGCCTGGCTATATACCAATCAATTGCCTGCAGATCTGGGAGTTATAAAGTCACCATAAAGAACCTTCAAAATATAAACACAGACTATAGTTATCAGGAGGGAAGTCTGACTATTTGTGTACACATTTTATATTATATTGTAAAACTAGGCCTATGTACAGGGCCATTAAACTAGATTGCTCAATATAGGCCATAAAACTAAGCAATTTACAGAGTATTGCAGTTCGCTTATTTTCCTCTCTTATACAAGAAGTGGTTCCTAGCCATAACAATCCGGTCTTTCGCTAGCTGTAATAATCCTACAAAATCTGATTTTCCACCTTTTTGACCTTTTTTGCATTTTTACACCCACATTTCTCTTCCCTCAATAATCTTGTTAAGAAAGTGATTTCTCATCAAATAATCATACAAGGTAAAATGCTTTGGTTCAATAGCAAAACTAGTCTTATTTTGAACAAAAATTTATCAACATTACTTTTCCTTTAAAAGTGCAAAATAGGGTTAAAAAAGTTCATGATAAATCAAATATTCTTTAACACTGCCACCACCATCATCATCATCATTCAGTTAACACAATAACCCTACAAAAGAAGTTATTTTTGTGCATTCTCTAGCACTCTCTGTGTACTATAGTGTTTTGCATCCTTCCTACCTATATGGACAAAGATCACAAGCTAACAATTTCATGAAGTTTATAGTTCGCAGATGTCCTAACTTATTGACATTTTTTTAAAAAGATGAACGCGATGCAGAAATTAATTTTACATAAAATATGACACAATTAAAAAAATGTTCATCTTATTTCTTTTTGCTTGTTTGTTCATTTGTATCTATCTATCTGTCTGTCTGTGGGTGGGTTAGTCCTTGCGTATGTATGTATGTATGTATGTATGTATGTATGTATGTATGTATGTATGTATGTATGTATGCACATGTGTGTCTATGTGTGTCTGTCTGTATGTGTAGATGTGTGGATGTACAAATATGAGTGTGAAAATATGCATTGTTGTTCTTTTCTCTCTTAATTCTGACAAATTCATTGCCAATCATTGCATTTACAGTATGAATTAAACATCAATAGATACAAGAAAACCTAGTACAAACTGACACCCAAAGCTGAGAAAGTTAACGGTTCTATCTAATGAATTCATGTCAGGAAATATTTGAGCATGAAAAGTAAAGTTACAAACATGATGACAATTGAATACATGTGTCAACAACACAACCAATCCTAGTTGTTACAGCCAGATCTTTTAGTCTAAGCTAGTATCTAGATATTGTTGGCTGCTGTTCATCATTGCAGTATAGAAAGCTTTTATTACAAACACAGGTAGTATAATATGTCTTTATTTAATCAGCTGTGAGCTTTCTATAAATTTCTGCTCAAGGCAAGCTATGCATCCATGCAGCTTATGCATTCATGCATAGCTTGACTTCAGCCGTTTTGTGCATGTTAATATGGACTGTGACACAATTGCTGCGTTCCTCGCCCAACGTTAGTGGTTGAGTGTTGATATTGAATACAAGTGTTACGTTTTTCACACTATTGTATCCAATTCACTCATAATTGTAGCATAATGGCCACTCCTACAAAGCCTAGCTCTTGTTTGTGTTATTCATTAGTGGCATACATGTATTTGGTGCTCTCTGGACAAGGCATCCACACTGTCGTGTCGGGACTCAAAACACAGACTTAAGGCATTGGTCAAACAACATACATTAATCAGGAATTACAAGGGTGTAATACTGTTTTAATAGCAGCTCTAGGGACAAGCAGAGAGATTACTCGTATGCAGGTTGGCCCAAGGCACAATTTCCTTCCATACCTTAATGTAGTATTCCCGACGGGCTGCCATGCCTCAGCTGAGCTTCGTTTTTTACGCATTATGTTCCCGTCATCAAACTCACTTAGCTTGTAAGAAGCTTGATTGTGGCTATAGACAAATGATCGAATTGAAATTAAAGTGGAGATCTTTTTCTGTTGAATAACTTCAGAGCTCCCCTTCAATGCTTTTGATCACGGATTCAATGCCAAATAACTAAAGAAGATTGTAATATAAACTACATTTAGGAATATACTCACGAAAAATTAAACAAAAGCCAAAAGGCCTGGAATATTATTGAGGGGTTTTATAAAGTAATCACCTCGCTATGGTAATGTACTGAGTAAATCACTTTATTTTTGATTGCTGCCTTACTAAACTTCTTACGAAAGCAGCTTACAGTGATTACGTATTACACCTGGATACCCTTCCAAGTTAGTTGCACCTTTCAGCCAAAACATGCAATGCCATACTCTCCTTCAATTTTTCATCAACTTCACTACTAGCATATTATTCGGTTTCAATTATTTTTCTGAAATTCTGTAGTTAGTTTTCCCCACGATCTCCTGAAAGAGGCTTAGAGTTCGAGTCGATGTATCAATATTTGATACTACAGCCTTGCTGTAGTGGTAATATACACATTTCTACATTATTTATTTATTGACACAAACTTGTACAAGATTGACTTCCACGATTAAAGTACTTGACTTCATATATAAATAAAATTGCTACAAAATAATGAAAAAGATCAAAAATAAAAATTCACTAAATATTGTAAACAGTATCAGTAATATTTCATTTTTTTATATCAATAAAATAAAGAATACAGTCAAAATGAAGAATTAAATAAATTTAAGATCACAAATATTTTTGTTTTCATTTTTCATGTCTACGACAAAATAGAAAAATAAAAACTAGAGACAGAGCTGTCCTAGTTTTTCCAAATTGATGATTTATTTTCAGGATAAACAGAAAATAAAATATGTGTTAAAGTGGAAATATGATGGTGTTGTTTGTATCGTCACATTTGGTCAATGGCAATGAAGTGTAACAGTGTTCATGATATTGTATTCCACATTAATGCCCATAGCCATTTCATCAGTTGTATTCTCATCTCATAAATTTAATTACTCGCGGTGAAAAGCGACACCGAAAATATAGATTCATCTTCCCAGAAACATTTGCTTAATGGGAAAAGAAAGAATGGCATTTTCCTAATATTTCAATGAAAATATGGAAACCCAACCCCATTTGATATGATAAATCGTGATGTAAAATGCCCTCCAAATGTAATACAACACCATAGAAATAAATCTAAAACCTGGAAAACCTTGTGATTCTGGAACAATGGATAGTAGAGTTGGTAATAAGTTAGGCGGAACAAATGATAAGGAAGGACATCTGCCCGCTTAGGGCTGCAGGCGTAAGTCGGAGAGAGAGAAATCTGACGTTTATATGCAACATAAAAATATCTTGTCTGTGTTTCTGGCTTGTAAGCCGTACCGAGAACTATTGTTCGACCTTTGTTCCCTTGGCTCTCAGATCAGCTCTTACAGCTTGCCATTTGATTTTATAGAACACGCATAACAAACTAACAAATAAGTCCCTAGTTACCAGTCATGATATCTATCGGATAGTCTCTCATTAATAAGTTTAGGTCTACTTCAATGGTCCCACTGAACTTCACTTTGCTCCAATCGCTGCATATCAATGTGATTTTCCTCTCTTTTTAACAACATGTCAAGAAATTCCTATTGGAGAAGATTTGACAGTGCATGAAACATGTTCTAAAAATTAGTATACTTTAATCTTTGACCGGCTATTTCCGTATTTTCCCAGAAGGCATCAGTCTCTGAGGTTCGTCCTTTAACTTGAGGGCTTGTGCGGGGTCCCTTCACCATTAGGGCCGTCTTTTCTCCATGACCTGTATCCTTTTGTTGTGATCTTTGCCACTGCGTTGCAACTTCCACCCCGATCTTTTCATTCAGACTCACGCTCCACTGCTCTACTTAACACACTGGTCATTTTCTAAGCTGAGCTCTGCATTTCTTGTTGAATTCCCCAAGCGGCCTGGCTAGCAGGCTGACTATTTAGCATTTAAATGGCTTCAGTAAAGGACTGTGATGATCAGTCAGATATGAAGGCAGTTGCCAACTGTACTCATGCTAACTGACATCACAATGTATAATTGAACACCCTAACATACAAGCTTGGGATACCCATTGATACGAGTCAAGTCAGCTATCCAAGTTGTAAAAGTCATGCTACTATTGCGAGTGTACATAAATGTTGTAAACTTCATCGTAGAATTGCGACTATCAATAAATGTATGACCACTATGTTCAGATTGACTTCAATTCAACAACAGCGAGATGACCATTCAGATACCTCATCACTCAAATGTCACTAAAATGCACTGACTTAACATATGCTGTTTACCATGGCAACCAATTTGACCACTTTGCCCCCATCAACTTCTGAGTGATCTGTTACAGTAAATTTGGATATTAATCATGGTTAAAACAAACTTTCTGCCAATCTTCTCCTTCACAAGTAATTCAAACAGTCGACTGAAATTGCCACAGTCATCTCCCCAAAATATATTTCGTATGAAGAATAAAACAAACAGAAAAAGAGATCTCTCCTTGGTGGGTTGACTTGGCGGTAGTACACGCCTATCATTAGGTGGCGGATTAGATTTGCCTGGCCTGTATCACCCCAATCAATCCGGGGAATTATCTGGCACTAGCAGACTTGAGTCGTTTAGTCCGTTGTGCATTTGTAGTAGGATATGCAGTAAAGTACAGAGAGGAAAAGACCAGTTTGTAGGGGATCAACTGTTCCGTTACGATTCCCATGTAAATGAGACGCACACAATGTCAATACTAATATATATGACAATCTTGCTGTATCAGTAATCATGGCTTCCTACAACTACTTCCTATCCAATCACCTTGTATCATCACATCGGCTTGCTCAGGGCTCCAATTAAGACCATTTTGCTTCTTAATTCATACTAGTGAGTAATGGTCCTGTCAACTCCTCATTCACTTTGTCATCGTAGTTATTTTTTATAAAATTTATTTTCCATATTACTTAATTTTGCAATTTTCTTCTTCTTCTTTTTTGGGTAAATTTGTATACCATATCACCCAATTTTGTAATGTCTCATTTTATTTTGTCACAATTTTTTGCCATATCATTCAATTTTACATTTTTCTTTCAAATTTGTTTAATATTGCTCAAATTTTGCACTAAATTCTTTCCTTGTATGACAAAATTTCATTTCTTTATTACTTTATCCCCTTTTTCATACTAACTCAACTTTTTCCTGTATTTTTAAGTCTTTATTTCTTTATGTCATCTTGCGCCCCCCCCCTCTAACAATTTTTTAATTTATTTTCATCTTATCACTACTTTTTTTGGAACTTTTTAAGAACAATAACAACATTCAAATAATTTATTTTGGTGTCCAAGATAAACTCATTTACTAAATATGACAGCATTTTGTAATTTGATGTAATAATTTTCAACCAAATAAAGATAACTACACAATAAAGTTGATGAATTTTGAAGTTGTGAAATCCTTTCTTGCAGTTTTTTAAAATCAAAACTTCGACAGAAAAGGTCTGTTTTGATGTAATGAATACTGGAGAAATTACCAAACTTATTTTGATTATTTCAGTACGACAAATAAATCGACATGAAAATTCCATTTCTAATAATCTTCTTTTTTTTTGGTTTATTTTGAATTAAATCCATCTGTCTCTTTTAGGGATAAAAACAGAAGACTATGGGTTTTCAAAATTTCTCCTAAAATTTTTACTACAAATGAGGCTATTTGCATCCCTGATAGGTCTCATTCGGTGCCATTTTGAGAGAGAGAGGTACCGTGTTTACAACCCGCAATAAATGTATTGCACTAGATTTGTCTGGTACATGAAATCTTGTTATATCCTAATGTGCTTTGCCAATATGAGACTAACCCCGAATCAGTCCAATAAATTATCCTGCTATCTGCCATATCAGCTCGTCTTTACGACTTCACCATAAATCTCTCTAGTCTTATAATGCAATAATTGCGATGACTGAACATTCCAATTTTATGATCCCACCTAAAAATTCTGGTCTTTCCTCGCAGACATCACAAAAACTATACCTAAATTAATTACCACTTCTACACTCTAACGGTACCTCAATTACCATGATGCAGTCATCAGGAGGTAAAAATATCAACAGCTATAACAATGTCACAAAAAGTGAAAAGTAATCAAACAAGAGGATGGCGTAATAATGAAAGGACTGTTTAGTGGTCTTGTCAGTGGAGTTGCTGATAGGCCTTGTACATTGGCGATGTGGTAACTATCATTTCCACTTGTGGTAGTACACATCATAAATTATTCCGTTCTGATTCCCTCTTCTTTATACTTTCAGTCCAAAAGTAGCGTTGCTGTCACACTACTTTTCTTTATCATCGATAGAATGACATTATTAGTAACTCAACAAATCATTCAAGTTGTTAGATTTGATTGATGAAACCTTTCTAAAGTTCTTCCACTCTAACATAATTTATCTTAAAGTTGTCATGAACAGTAAAAGTGAAGTAGAAAACCCTTGGATGGATGTCTAATCTTGTCCAAAATATGACTCTGAAAGTACTTTTATTTATTTATTTATTTATTTATTTGTATTTTCAACTCTCAAATACTTAAACCTGGCAAAGAATGTCAAGTTTGAACTGATGACATGCATTGCCTATGTTTATTTCTACTTTGGCCAATAAGAGGAAAACTTCACCTCTTAACATCTGTTAGTATTTTTTCATCTCTAAAAAACCTTAAACTTGACAAAAAAAAGCTAAATGTTAACAGATAACATACTTTTGACCATGTTTTACTTCCATTTTGGCCATTGCAATATTACAAACAAACTTTGACATAAGTGGCACTTTTAATTAGCACTCTATGAGTCCAAAAAAAACCTTGAACCTTCAACTACTTTACCCCTCAGCTTTTTTTGAAAAAAGGTTCAAATACGACGTTTTTAATGAATACATTTTTAAAACAATCTAAATATTGCGTATATTCACATTTGTTATAACTAGGAATTTCAGGGATATAAAAACCACTTCCCAAAAAATGATATAATTTTATTTCACTACTATTAAAGTTCAAGGGACGTCTATATTTATGACATACCGGTATTCTACATTTGAACTATTTTTCTGAGTACCTCAGTAAACTGCCATAAGTTGTAATACACTAAACATCTCTTCATCCAATCTCTTCATTGGTAAATTACAAGTTCAAATTTTGTGGTGAGTTTTTATGACCCAAGTTTTTCTATTAATTTTAGGAGAATTGCATGGAATTCTTTTATAGCCCCAATACACTCCAGTTTTATTGACAAAGTACACATTAACTTAAAGGGCCTAGATTCTTTTAGATATTACAGTAACCATGATAAAAAATATCAATTGACCACTTATCTTTACTGAAATTAAATCAGTATGAATGATTACTTATCTGCTCAATTTTTTTTACTAGGTTTTTTCCTTCAAAATGTGGATGGAGGTGGTGATAAATATTCTGATCTGGTTGTTACAAATATTAGGTTACACTGATGTGATGTAATAAGGGTTTCTAATCTGAAAAAGTAACTAAAGAATTCAAACAAACAGAGGAAATATGTGAATAAATATCAGAAAATCTAGAACATTTACAGTTTTGTGCAAAATTTCTGAAAATAGTAGCCTGTGTTTCAAAATCTTCAACCATTTTGTGATTTTAGTTTTTACAGTAAACGTAAATAAAACATACAACATGCAGGCAGAGAGAAGAGAGAATGTTAGTTACATATCAGAAAATCTAAAAACATTTTTAGTTGTGGGAAAAAGTTCTGAAAATAGTAGCCATTTCAAAATCATCAAAATGTTGTGGATTGACATTTTAGTTTTTAAACTTACAAGTCCAGAAAGCACTCAAACAGACAAACAAAATTTGTAACCAAATGGTTGAAAATCTATTTTTTTTTTAAGTACCAGTTTTGGGAAAAAACCTTTATTTCAAAATCCTAGAACGATGTCGTAGATTGAAATTTCAGTTTCGAGTGTGATCAATTCAGATTTATTAATGTTACAATTGTCGCAGTAGTCCTGGAAATGTGTTTGGACAGCGAAATCACCTGGTGAGTCATTACGATATATGTTAGAAACCAAACCCTGATCCTTCACGTTGGTTTGTTGGCTTGCATTAACTGTGACATTGATGTGCAGTCAATATACAAGCAATGATTATACGGAGCAGCAGAGAGTGTAACTTTATGCCAACTATCATCAGAGTATGCTACCATTCTCATCTCAGTCTGTTTGTTTTACTCCTCATATTGAAATCACTGTGAATGTTTACTCGCTAGTCTACTCTCCCACCTGGTTGTAGCTCGTTGGGAATTTCTATAAAATCTATCGATTTCTATGTTTACTCAGGAAATATTCCCTGGCAGAAACAAAGAGTTCACATGTAATCTTATCAAGTGGAAAGAACACATACTCTCACAATGTTTACTGATGACAAAATCACCTCAAAAATCTATTTTTTGGTCGAAGATTAGTAAATTTTCCAACTGAAACCACAAAACGGTTTGTGGAAATAATTTGGCAGGTTGAAAAAAAATGCACACAATGTAATATTTTTTGACAATTTTGCTTGATATCTGTCAGGAAAAAAAATTTCAAATGGCAAAATTGTCAGAGCAGGTGTGTGTAATTTTGAATTGACCTGTGTTGTTTTGACCTTCTCATCAATTTTGGGTGAAAAATGCCAAAGTGTCTACTTTTTACAAACTGCACAAATGACTAGCTGGATTAGTCAGGAATCCTCATCTAAAAAGGCTGCAGTCAGAAGCGGTTCTGGATGGTGATTTATTTTTAAAGAGGTTGTTGTCAGGCCTGATGGTATTCAAATCATTGTGTATGCTGTAGTGCATTGGTTGACTTCCCCACACAGAAAAGCATTAATACTACCCGGAACATGTCAGCGTTCATTATGCCACCTCTATACTCTGTCCCTTGGCGCTTCAAGCTATATTAACATTTCATCTAAAACATATACAAGGAATCAACTCTCCCAAGACAATCTCCTTAAATATTTCTTAATGAAAATTTCCATTTAATTTTCCGTCCTAGCTGTCAAGGAAAAAATCCACTGAAAGATTCAGTTAGAACTACGGATAGTGCCAGATCAAAGGATCCGGTGTATTCTTCAGAGGCATGACATCATGGAGGCATTTAAAAGTTTTCACAGCTCATTGGACTAGTTGAATAAATGGGACCATTTTATCACAATAACATTATGAAGTTTGTTATATCTGCAATAGTCTTTAGAGGGGACAAATTTACCAAAGAAGTAACCACAGAAAATCACTATTCTCCAAGTGCATACATGCTTAGAGACTTCCATTTTCTAACTGAAGATATGGCAAATTTCCTCGGCATTAAATCAAGCCGTGCGAGATTTCAATTCAGAGGTACAAGGATAGATGAGCTCCCACTGGAAGGTATCAGGTACAGTGCCCGGAGAGTCAATCTCTTTGGATAACCGAAATTACCCCCTTGACACATACTCTCTGACAGGCAGTGTTTCCAAGAGACAGCGTTTGAGTTGAGTCCCCTTTGATTTAGAAGACAAAATGGAAATATATACACACAGTGGCGAGCTCTTCTGCTGTATGTTGACAAGATGGTTTGAACTTTATCACTCCAATTCTTTCACTTTGGGACAAGCATTTATACATTGTGGCAGCTCCTAAGTGCCAATTTTATTGTCAGCTGAGAATTGGAGAAAAACTGACAAACTCTGAGGTACATACACCGTGTACTTGTCGACCCCTGGATGTTTACCCACAAATGCGTAAAATAGGTCCTTAGTGGCTGTCTTAGAAATACAAAGAGGACTTCTTTGTACATTGTACGGTTGGTCGAAAATGCATGCAGTAAAGATGAGTGACACATAGATCAAGCATTTCTCTGACAACAACACATACAGTCAATCCAATGAAAGGGGAAAAAAACAGCCGACTTTTGAGACCTTGAAATAAACTCCCCCCTAGTGATTTATGAATGACGATTCCTATTTGGCCATTTCCCCAAACTGATGAACTTTGTTGAGTATGCTTGGTTAAAGTTGAAAGATCTCAGGAGAACTCGTCGGTTAATTATATTATGCCATAATATGAATACTTCCTATGTCTCTCTACATGACTGGACTGACATATGTTGTCAACTCCATTATAGTGTATAGCCAATACACACATTTTTATTGCTTCTTTCTTCCCGTTGAGTGAGCCGATATTTTTTGCTCCATTTCTGGACAGACAGTCTGGGACCTCACTGAAATTGAATCTATCTATCAAAGTATAGGATAAAAGCGTACCTGCTGACGGGTCTTACAGTTAGCATGCAAATACAGATCAAACACGGCGATCCTTTGCATATTAAATAAGTCCAATTTATTTCACCTGTACGGTCAGTAAAAAAATAGATGTGGAAACTATCCTCTCTATCTCGACCCACTTGGGGATTCTTACCATGGCATCGTATTTTCTTTCAGTAATTACTCATCATGCTTCAGTTCCACTTTAGGAATTTCCGCGCCGAAATCATCACTAAAATTTATCATTTTGATAATCATCTCCTTGCATATAAATATAAAACTCATCTAACATTTCAGTAATTGTGTGTTTTTTTGTGTTTTTTTTTTTTGGTCGGAATTTATTTTTGGTAGAACTTGCTCTGAGCTAAATTTACACAGCCCAAGAGTCCACTCAGGCTGCACTTGCTCACAATAAAAAAAATAGTCCCCAACAGTGTACAGTTAATGACCGATTTCACACTGATCAGCATTGGAGCAATGAACTTATGCACAAACTCTTCTGGGAGTGACGGATTGATTTTCCAGTATTGGGTGAGTTAGAGACTGCCCTTGGCCATCTATAGATTGCTTTTCCATCCCCCTTCACTAATTTTTATAGTTTCAAGCAACATAGAACTCATCATTTTCACACTTTTTTATATAGTTTCAAACAAAAACAAGCTGTAGAGATCAGTCACTTTCAAACCCTGCCTTGTTTTATGGCAAGGAACAAATTTATCGTTCTGTCTTTCTAGTTCTTTCTCAAAAAATTCTTCTATCAACTATTTTGTAACATTAGTTTCGTATGACTTTAAATCTTTTTACTACAAAAATTCTTGAACCAAAATTTTGGTGCCATGAGTTTTACACAACTTCAAAACCAAACTTGCACCAATTACTTTATATGCAATGACTTGCTTCATTCTTTTGATATTCCTTACAATATTTGAAGCCAAATTATCAACAACAAAAAAGTTACAAAAAAATCTGTACATCATCTTTTCACAAATAGGTGATAATGATTCACTAATGTCGGCCAATTGGATAATTTTTCTCAGTGAACAACATCTTTCAGTCGCTATCAAAAACCGTTGAAAAGTTGCATTCAACAATGACAAATTTATGTGATTAAAAAAATATCGCAATCAGATGAAGCTATATTTGTTTCTATTCATTACCGTGGCAACTACTGACTAATCGCTATCAGCGTCACATTAAGTTGCAGTAAGACAGCCCAAACTGGACTTCAATGAATTCTCCCTAAAGTTTTCATTCTCCTATTAGACTCTTTTTCTAATTTTTCCCCTATGGAATATAGTTTATACCATCACTATCTCCACTTTATTACATTACATGCATTCCCTTATGATATTAAACTCCTATTTAGATCAGTTAGAGCTACAGTAAGCGCACTCTTGCTGCTTGCATTCTGATCACTAACTTTTTTTGATTTCTTTTTACACGCTGGCTGAATTGATGGTAGACATAGTCGTAGCCAAACAAAGATGGGTGTACAATGGGAGCGGTAGTCTCACCGGAGCTACTATCCTAGTGTCTAATTTGAATTCTTATCAAAGAGGTTCACTTGGGGATTGCCTTGTTATCACTCAACATTAGTAGTTAAAACATTCTCATTACTTTAGTTTATAATGGCACGATAATGCAGATGATGGGGGAATACAAAGACTGCCGGTGCAAGTTTAAAGTTGCATTACACATTCACATTTATCAAACACACTAGGCCACTATGTCAGTGATAGTAAGGATGACAATGCCAACGACCACATCACCAATGTGATGACAATACGCTAAACACTATATATATATATATATATATATTTCTCTAAACGTCTATCAACTCACAACCACTGTCCCAACACCTCATAGCTGACCAACCGACCCACCTGTCCCTCCAAACTCCTCTCCCCTGGGCCTTCCTGTATTTGTAAATATCAATAGAAGCCATCCGATTTAGAACACCAGTCAAAAATCATAGAGACATCACCAAAAGTACAAATCAGACCGGGTACAGGGGGTAGCATTACATAAAACTGTTGACATAGGAACTAGCGTTTGACTGCCAACAAACATTGCTTCTCTTCCCCAATGCTAATTTCCACTTCTTACAATGTCAACTATCCCTCCTGCCACTTTGCGTCTCTCTCTCTCTCTCTCTCCCTCGTCTCACAATTTACTGTCCTGTCAAACACTGCAAATATTTACTAAAATTTCTAAAGTTTATATAAGATGAGCACATTTAGAATATGAAAAAAGTTGACAAAACGTGGCTATCCAGTGGGTATTTAATTATTCATGTTATAATACAGGCCTTTTGATATTTGCAACGACTAATCCACTCTCCATGTCATCAAATATTAACATCTATATCACCAGCCTCCTAAAGATTTATCTAAACTTCTCAACTTCCAACACAAATTCTCAAAATATACACATCACAATGAAAGTGTATGGAGACAAGGAAATAGCTCTTAAATTCTGTCACCATGGAAACCATTCTTCCTCCTATATCCCCAATTTTTGACATAAAATTTCAGAACAATCTCAAGGAAATAATCTTCTTAAAGTTCACTTGGCTCTTTTGAACATTAATGGTTGATTTTAGCTTTGTTCACTCTTGTTTAGGCTGGACTTTTTCTTAATATTGGTTTGATTGATTTTGAAATTATTAATACATTTTTGATATGTAATCATGTTACTGACATACACAACAATGATCTTGTTCATGATGACAACTTATAAAGTACTTATTTCCTGGTGAGGATGATGATGAAGATGATGATGATGATGATGATGATGATGATGATGATGATATTTATAAAAGACGTGAAGGAAGATGCTGCAGACATCAGATTACATCATTTATAGAAATCCCCTTATTCTGTTAAAACATATCACCAATAAAATTTTATAATTAATGTAAAGTGTATAAACAAAAATTACAGTCAAGTTTTTCTTTAATTACATGTAGATTAATATTATTTATGACTTACTATTTCATATTTCATTCATTCATTGCTTCACATTTATATTTCATGACCATAAATATGTCATTTTAGACCCTGAATATTACCACTTTGCAAGTAGGAACATAACTTGTCATTTAAAAAACAAAAAAACATGACCTGTGACCTCTTCAGCGCTACAACAATATCTCAGCAAGCCAATCACAAAATAGTTGGTCTGGGTATAAAATTTTCCGACAATGTTTTTGTCTGATGGTCGGCATCAGGGATAGGATTTCACCTGATCCGTGTTTCAAATTTCAGGCAACTACAAAATGCAACTGACTCTCCGTGTACAAGCATATCTTGTTAACAAATGGGCGTCACTTTTCTGGATTGCGTGATTTTATATCAACCAAAACTTTTTCTTGATCAAGTGCCGACAAATTTTGTAAGCTGGACTCTACTGGATTTTGTATTCTCTTGAAGCAGACACAGCTGTTGTGTATTTGTACACCCTTGGTTAGTTTTAGTTTGTAGCTTGGTGGCAGTCTTCCCTGGTTTTGTACCAAGCCCTCTGTTTCCATATATGAATGCTATACAAATCTGAACTGAAAGTAGATAACTTACTTCACCTAAAACAATGAAATTATATAACTACACAAAGGCAAATTAGCTGTGCATCACTTTTTCATATTTTTCAGTTCACTGCTAATTTCATTTCCAGTCTTACTCAAAAGGGCAAATGTTTATGATGAAAATATGAAAAATACATAATCTTATCAAAACTGCCTTTCTATATATTGCATTAAAAAGAAAATGCCTACCGAGAATTGTGTGTGCATCAATCACTTTAGGTCTAAAACCGAATACACACAGTTGATCACAATTTTACAAATGTTTCAAATATTATAATTACAATTTTACAAAATATATAATAATTGTTTTAAATTTCTTATTCAATTGCATAGAAAATGGGGTGCGTTACAGCTGAAAATAACATAAATAAAACTGAAACAGTGAGGCAATGACTAAGGACATCAATTTTTTTAACTTTTCAATTTTTTAAAAAATTTTGTTGTTAGCAGACTACAGTACAGAGAGGGAGCTGTTCCCGCCTTTCAACTGCACCAGACTCAGTCAGATGTTACCGCAATGGCATCAACTTACTGCATTGCGTGATCAGTTAGCCACACAGCCAGGGGTCAGACAGGGAGACCATCTGAACTTGATACTCCCCCTCCCGGCTTGATGATAGACACTACAAGAGGACAACCTATCCCAGTCTCTCTCACCTCCAAACTCCCCTGCCATTACGGATTTCAAAATTGGTTTTTCAGTTGTCTCTATGCTTAATGCATATTTGAGATTGTAAGCAGTTTGGAAGTCCCATCCATCATCCTACGACTCTGGCTAATGTGGCGTATGCAGATGTAGTCGTTCATATCATATCCATACACACCCCATACATTATGTATATGACAAGTCACTTTGTTGCTACTGATACATCTTATTGATCCTTTGACCTTTGACCCATGGGTCACCAGAACTCCTCACCAATAAACTTTTTCACAAAACTTGTATATTTTTGACCTCTTAATAGCAAAGTCATCACTGGGTCACACTGCACTTCCAATTACCGAGGCTGGTCGTTATGGTTACGTCCAACCACACTGTCTCATAACAAGCATATTGTGTTTCTATGATATTCTGAATGAATGATAACATAGGAAACAAATCTAGTTTCAATGTTATTGTAACATTGTCGATTACAAGTCAATCTTCCATCCATTCTCAGGAATAAAAACGACAACCTAACATGTTACCATGGTAACCCAAACTATCAGATTACCCTATTTCCTTCAAAATCCAAGTACAACTTCCTGTTTTGTGACAAATTTCTTGAGTCTGTAATTTCATCATCTAACAATTCCTTCAATTTATTTCGTTTTGCCAGAAGTGACCACACTAAGATTCTTCCGGAATTTTTCAAGTGCCATCAAAACTTTCCCTGTTTTTGTTATCTATCAGATGATATCGACTTCTGTCATCACCGTCACTATATCTAACTTAAAGCTTCCCTGACAAATCAAAAGGGACCTCAAATTGGAATAAACTACTCAAGCAACATGCACAGGGAAGCTACTTCCTTCCACAATGTTTAATACTTACACTTTTTTATAACAATTTATCAGAAACAAAGCAGGAGCTGACGATTCACAAAGGAATTTGATGTTGTTGCTGTCTCCATAGTGAAAGGGATAGAATTACTCCGTTAATAGGACAGAGAAGCCATGTGTGTAGACTTCCAATTTAACATACTCAACTTTTCAACACATGCTTTAAGAACCCATATATCAGAAAGAATGGACTAGTTTGGACATCACGATCTCATAACTTCCATTCATTTGAAGCATCAGCCCCCATTAAAACCAAGGATTTTTATGGCTATGATTTTCCCGCCAAGATTTCCAGGGTGTAAGTTTTCACTAACTCAGACAAGACTTCCTGGTCTAATGACCACATAGAGATCAGATTTACATTAATGAGTTCCTTGGAAGATACAATTTTTGACACATATATTAAGTTTATCTGAGTCATTTCACAATCAGACTTGGCTTTTTTGAACTTGTTGATCTCAGCCGAAAGATAAAGTTGAAGTTTGTTAGAGGTATGCTCGTTTTTTTTTTTCGAAAGAAGGAAACAAGGTCTAACCCTTTTCTGGCCAAAATGACAAATTTCTTTCTTTGGGTAAAACAAGTTTATCGAATTTTAATAATACTTTGAGAATTTGTTTATGTGGTTATGGCAAAACAAACTTGACAACTTAGTCATGCACTGTCACAAGAGTAAACTGTCTACGTTATTTTTAGTTTGAATGTTACATATTTCAGGCATCATATACTATGGAGTAAACAAAACTGTCCGTTCATTCACACAGCACGAGGGAGAGAATGTCCGTTATTTTGACCGCAACTTGTTTTATCATTGGCCTCTGCAATCCAAACATTCAAATGAATTGACCAACATAGAAAGATCATTACAAGCGGCTAGGAAAGCCATCACGAGCGGCTAATTCAAACATTATTCCCAGCAGGTGTTGGCATTCACTAAAATGATTTAGAAGCAATAATTTTATATTCTTTATGACAACCAGGGGAAAAAACAAGTTCTGACACAAGACTTTTAATGGACTCCATAATAACAACAAAGTATTTTCCGGTTTCCATTACATGACTTTTCCAAATGCCAAAATTTGAATACTTGTATGTTTATGTTGTACTGACTTCAAGAAAGCTATTATGACTGACGATTTCACAACATGGATAGAATATCCAGGCAAAATATTAGGATGAAGTTACCACATTTCTTGCCCCTTGGGCTCGTATATCGGAAATTCACAGTCTTGGTGAAGGACTTCAACAGTGCAATAATGGCCCAAGTTCATGTTGTTTTGAAATATTAACAATCCCTAAGCATTCATTGACTTTATCTCTATTGGTTGTAAATATTTAAGACTCTAACATTGAGATGAACTGGATACATAATATAACCGAGGTCTGTGGGGAACCTGTAACACTTGACAAACTTTTGATGTTCATTAGCTCATTCACCAGTAATACTTATAGCTATCACATTCATTGCCAAAAGTTCCATAAAATTGTAGTATTTTACATCTGAAATATCAATCACATATTTTAAAGTTTGGAGTTCACAACCTAACGATTTTCAGAGCAATTCAAAATTCTGCAAAGATTTCTCTAAAATTATTAATTCCTGATCAAATGCAGAGCAAACAATATAAAGGTAAATATCTCTCTCTCTCTCTCTCTCTCTCTCTCTCTCTCTCTCTCTCTCTCTCTCTCTCTCTCTCTCTCTCTCTCTCTCTCTCTCTCTCTCTCTCTCTCTCTCTCTCTCTCTCTCTCTCTCTCTCTCACTTCTTTCTAACTTCTAACATAGCAAAATCCTATAAAAATTCAAAACAGTTAATATCTCATATTAATTCAGCACAATCCCTTTGTTCTCCTATCTTTCAAGCTAAACTTGTATTCATATCAGCAAGCGCTGTCAATGTACTGTACACTTCAAAAACCATTGCACCATGCATCCCTAGACACATCGGCCTATCTATTCCATTTCTGAAAGGTTTCTTCACAAAGGGCATTCTACCTCATTACATATGCACCATCGCAAAGTTACACTACAAATTCTCACTTTGACATCTTATTAGTATCATCATCGCTGCTGTCAGCTTATTCCTCAATGTTACGATTTTCATTAGTTTGCACACAATGATCGTAAAGCCCTTGATAATATAGATTATCTACCTACATTACCCCTGATGAATATACCTATATACCAAAAGTCAAGCTTTACCACCAAAAAAAATCGAAACAACAACTGCATTATTTGTAAGCAGACATAAGCTGCTTTATAAGAAGAAAAATATGATATTTTCCACCAAAGAAGCAATCTTGGTGTAATCCGACCAACTACAATAGAGTTCTGACTAAGTCTGCCTAAACATTAGATTGCTTATAGACCCTTTTCTATTACCAAAGTCGATTTGGTCCGATTATAAAGTTGTGGTTTTTCATTTGGTGCTTTTTCTCATCCTCTTTATTCCATTTTGTGAGTCTTTCAGAGAGCATTCACAGCGCTCAATTTCACCCTAAATTACAACTAAATCACTCTCTTCTCTAAATTTCATATTCTGTTGTGTTCTCCGTTTCCTACTGACCATTCAAAATTCTTGCAACATTACAAGTACAAAGACACAATTTCAAGTCTATATTCTGAAGATTTTTTTCACATCTTCCATTAATTGACCGTAGTCAAACAGCACAACATTTTAAAGTTACTATCCAAGTAAACCATTCACAATACTTCTTTTCCTCTCTGTTCTTCTAACCGATCATTGAAATACTTTTATGCCAATACCACATACTTGCTTCCTAAGTTACAGTACGATGTCTTTTTGATTTAATGTTGTTTATTTTTCTTTCAAGTCAGTCTGGCAACAGACCTCTTCATTACTTCTCTGATAGCTAATTTAACATGCCAATCTCCCAAAAATCATCAACTTCCTTCATTTTGATACATCTTCCACCTGGAACTGATGTCAATGTTACCTAACAGGTCATTCATTAAAATTCATCCTCATTCCAAGAAAATAAAATTGTGACTGAATACATCACCAAAATTATATTTAATGGCAAAATAGTTTACTATTCTACAATTTTTAACAGCTATAAACTATATGAAAACTAAATCTTGAAACATTCCATTCAAAGATTTCATTTTTTTGAAAATAGAAATAATAGTCTTTACAGAAATGGTTTTTACAATTTAGAAACTGAAAATTTACAAATAAACTAGTTTGGCTAAACAATTTCATATGATATCTGTAGTCTGCTAATAAGCTTGTTTGGGACAAAATGTTGGTGGGAAAATTAGTCGACAAGAATACTGGTACATATAATAAATATTCTGGTACAGAATTTGGCACAAACTCTTTTGGCGGGAAATGTTGTAGTCTGCAAGCAGTAGCTATTCATACAGGCATTGATAGCCGATAGTTGAGTATGAATATTATTCTAGAGCCTCCATTTTGCGCTTTGGTGTTAATTTGATTTCAAAGGCTTAATAGGAAATGAAGAAATAACAAATGTACTGACAACAAAAGTTTCAAGAATAAATTCCTCAAGCCATTAACCAAACACCCGTTCACACCTTGTTGCAAACCCATACACCATATAGATTGTTTACACCCTGCCAATTAATCACAGTGGTAGGTAAAATGGCTCAAATTTTCCTCTTTCTGTCTTCATTTCTGTTTTTTTTTTTTTGCTTTCATTTCTGGATTAGGAGTCATGGTTTGGCATATTTCATCAACTATTTTAACAACAGTTGTGTGTGAAAATTTACAGCTGAGAGAAGTGGGTGGCATGAAAATGTATGCCATGAATAAACAGTCTTTTTCAACATCAAGAACGAACAAACAGGAAACGTTGGATCATCAAAGAAGTACACATCTAGTCAAAAAATTTATCACCCAAAATATCAATAAATCCCCAATTTTTTTTCAAAATGGTTAAACCAGACCAACCACTTGCATTTCAAAATATGTGAATATGTATGTATACTGTGAATACAGAAAATATGATATATGAAAATACAGCATATTCATGCAGTGACACAAAAAACAACAGGTTTGTACAACCATTATCAGTGACATTAACTGAAAACTTGTAAACTATTATTCCAGTCAAGGACTGCCATTTATAAAGTAGTCCTTTTACATGTAAATCAAAAGTTTATTTTTACAGTTAAATATTTGGTCGCCACAAGCACTCCAAAAAGCAGCACAGTTTGGTGACACTACAAAAACTTTCACTGTTTTTATTCTATAAACGAGGGGACAAAGTGTTATTGTGCGGAAGTTAAAACGGGGGATCCAATTCTTGGTAGGTCTATAATTGTGTAGACTGAGTGATCTGCCTCACTGCATTGTCTTTGCTTTTGCAAATAACTTAAAAGGAAACAGGATCGCAGGAAAAACAGTCATCTTGAATGAAGAGCTTTTAAATTGGTGCTAAGGTCAGCCAGGTCTACACTACTACTAAAGTCTTGATTGGAACTAAGCTTTTTGGATTTGTCAATATTATTGTTTGAGTTACTCAAATAAATGGGTGGCCTACACAAACACAGTCGTCCTGAGTGCCTTAGTCAGTTTTCTGCCTTCCTACTGTGTACCATAATAAACGTTCGAGGAGTTTTACAGACATTTTATTCATTATTATTGATAGAAAAGTCCTCTAAACATAGTTCATTATTTTACAGGATTCTAAATCCTTTTCAATATTTTTATGTCTGGACAAATTTGATCCAAGCAGACTGGCGGATAATTTTTCCATTTGTGGTCATTCATCTAAACACCACTGTTCGTGCCTAACATCAATATTTATGTGTTTGGTTTGAAGCATTTTAAAACAACTACATGTCTAGAATAGCCGAAATCCGATGCTTTAAAAACCATTTTATTTGTCCATCAGTACCTAAGACTCCACACACCAATTTGAGACCAGCTTCTGAGTCACATGTGGTACGGATTATCAACATTAAATACAGTTCTCAATAAAAGGGCCGACCGCACCAGACATGGACTTTGTCAATGTGGACCCGTCTTTATGCTAATGAGCTGTCTAAAATGACTGACACTTGAATAGGTAACATTGAGTGACTTGAGTAAGTGGGTATGCAAATAGTGATACAAAGAATTCAGTCTATGAAGGGAACAGAGTGTACCTTATTGTGCTCCTAAAAGATGTGTACACATTTCAGGCTAGAAAAAACAAGACATCGTGGAACAATTAAATTAAGTGGGGGCATAGGGTTGTAAAAACCATGTCACAAATGGTGATAGCAGCGTTGACATGGTAACAGTGAACTAGCGGAAACGGCACTCCCCAAACCAGCCTACACGTATGCTGCACTAGTCTGTAAAAAATTCATTTCATTTGCCATTTTCAAAGAGTTGGTGCATTGCATATACAACCCTCACCCAGTTTGCTGCAGCTATTGCTAAGGTATGGCAACAACATCAAAGTTTTCTTCAACAGTATAGCGAAACTGCTGATTATTCTACCATCTAAGTTGCTTGGAAGGGACAAACCATTATCACAGGGTGGCCAAGCCATCATTTCTCACGAGGGATGAATTGAACCTGCTCACCACATCACCAGGTTTCCCCATCCCTTTCTTATTACAAATTCTTCTTGGTTGGTCCAAGATTTGAGCAGCCGATAAAATTTGTCTCAGGTTGCACATCTCGGATATCATCAGTAGGTTTTAATTAAAAGTTGACCAATCACAGGACCACCTCAATGCTGATCAGTGTTACCTTCTAGTCAGTGGTTTAGCCGTTATACATTCAGTTGAAACTTTAATGCGCGTAGACCAAGACCCTACCTCAGGCAATGACACACTAGTCAAGGAGATGGAAACTAGATTACAAGTTACTACAAGTGTGCCAAATATGTTCTCCAATATTCTCAATGTACTTTGTACAAAATCATTCATTACATTTAAAACACTACTTTATCACAGAATTTCCTTGTAAAATCTATAGAATTTTTCCAGTTCAATATATTATGTACTTACAAAACATTGGACAATTTCTTTTTATTGAAATTTTATCGAGTTTCGAGCCCACGAGTCAATGCTACTTTGATGAATACATTTTAAATTTTTAATTCATCATCATGTCCCAGAATAAAATATATACTGAAACCTTCTCATCTGCTTCTATACTAACATTTTAATGAAACGTGATAACATTTTGTCCCACTTTCACATTTTCCAAGATATCTTTCTCGAAATAGACTCCATCCTAGGACTCTGTTTAGGACTGAAGTTATTAGCAAGACATGGAAAATTGGATTCATGTATTTTTTTGCATTTTGTGTTGAGAATTTTTTAAACTTTATAAAACCATAATGGTAAATCAGTTTTCTGCCATCACAAAATATTTTCACTAACTTTCCCCACAATTAGATAAATATTTAGTCTGAAAAAAAAACATGGCAGCTTTAAGAAATATGACAAAGTTTACTAGAATAAAAACACAGTAGACAACTTTAGGCTTGGATTTGAGTTTTGTTGGTTGCATATTTTTCATAACAAAGTTCTGTGAAGTCTCACTTAAGTCGGTGATCTGTTCACAGCTCACAAATCTCCCTTACTTTTAATCTTTCGACTCTTGGCGGCGATTTCCCAATTTCTTTGGTCAATTGAACTTTGAAAACCGACACCAAAATGTGATGAGAAACCTGTGGAGTGATGATGTTTCCGCAATTTTGCAGAGGTCTGGGGAGGCAGTGGTCTTGCCCTTCTCAGCGTCTCTTCCTACTAAGGGAATAGCATTTTTGCAAAGCTGTTTAGATACAGCAATTTAGGAATCATAGTACATGTATTTAGCTCTGCGGCTGGCCACCTAAGTTGCAATGCACTGATGATACAGTTAGTCTGGTAGGTGTTAATAACCGCAGTCTGCCAAGCATAAAGTATTCAACCCATGGGAGACTTGCAGACTACTGTTCTGGCCACTTAAGTGTGAATCTTCAAATAAAGATGACACTTAATTAGATCATATGTATATTGTGGTAATCAGTAATTTAATGTTTTTATTGAATCCACACTCAATTAATTTTGTTTTGGATATTTTGAGCGCTGGAGTCAACTGCTGGCACAACTTTGGAAAACTTTTTAAAAATTTCTAGCATAGGTTAATGAAATAGAACATAAAGTTGACATGAATTTGTTCATTACAATAAACTTTAGCCTTTGACAGTGATCAGTCACTAAAAGATGGATTGTTCTCTGTAAATAATGAGAGCCAGATCTCTGAAGCAGAAACATATAAATCATTTAAACTACTTCCTTTTTTTCATCTTTTTTTAAAATCTGTCACCTGCTTTCCACCTTAGGATGTCAGTAATATACTTGAACACATTCTAACATTTTTTTAGATTGACCTTTAGTGTGTGCTATACCTGGTAATTAAGATTTGGGTTAATTTTCATTGGTTAAAAACAGTCACATGTCACATCGTCAACAGTCGATTAACTTGATGAGAATATTGGCCAGACAATAAACACTTCCACTGGTGAAACTTTCAAACAAGTAAGTCTCTGTGATTATGATCAGGTCACAGGAAATATCCCACCAGAAACTTATTAAGTTGCTACATGTCTCGTTTGACTACTTGAATCTTGCCTCACTATGCTGGTGGCAGCTAAACAATACGGGTGCCAGGGGGCTCTGTCGGAAAGCCATTTATCTGCACCTTAGCTGGAGGCACGACATACTCCCAAAAAAGAAAAGTTCTTTACCCCCACCCCTGTTCCATTTTTAGCATTGCATGTCTTGTAACTTACTTTTTGACTGTAATGTGTTCTAACCAGACCGGACCACCTGGTTTGCCCTGGCTAATTGTGCACATGTATTCAGAGATTTGAGTGACAGTTGCCATAGCAACATTCTAGTCCACATCTGTGGATGCCATCATGGCCTCCGCTGACACTAACTTACAAGTATTATGTAAATTGAATAAATTTGTTGATTTGTGTTCAGTTAATCACTGAAACGTTCTTTTGAGGTATGGTACGCAATTCTAAACCAGAAGAACTACTATTTTGTCACGTATGCCTAAATTTTTCTTAAGTTGAAAAGTTTGAAGTCAAAAACTCGACAGCAATTTCATAAAATCTGCTCTGAAATATAACAAAGTCACTAAATGCACATAAAATCTTACAAACACCTGGTAAATCAGTTGTTTTTTGTTTTTCTCAATAAGAAGAGAAAAATAATTTTTCATAAAAATCTGAACTAAAATTAAGTTTATTAATAAACTTGTACAGTGAAATAAATAATTGTTGTTTTGTTTTCCAAGTTAAGTCTAGCATCACAAATAAATTGTAATATTGATGGTAGTTGGGTAGATGCCTTATTTGATTCTCATAATAAAAGATAAACAGCATACTGTGCTGAATTTTAAAATGATGGTCTTAAAGTGGTTTAAATATAGAATGACCTGCTATAAATTTGGGCAACCTTGAAGTCTGGATATGATGCTTCCCAAGATGCTATTTTATCTCAATGGTCTATTTATTGATGGTGATTCACCTACATCACTCATGTTAACCACTGCTAAAGTCAAAATATTTATAACGCAAAATGATCTCAAATAAATACTTAAATTATTACAAACGGTTATCTTTGATAATTCATGAATACAGAAGTTAATATTTTTAAAGGGGCACACTTCTGTACCATGACAAAGTTGTGTCCATTTCAACAAATTTTAAAGTTGACAAACTTTTTTAGCTGGGGGCAATTTTCACACTTAGTGGTGTTATTGTAGTACTAATTGACTTCTCAAAACATTGTCATTAGGAATCACAAACATAGTTCTAATATCCAGCTAATCTGTACAACTGTCCAATCCGTACGTCCTGTCTGATAACTTTCCTCCATTGTACAGAAATGTGGCCATTGCTACGTACAAACAAAAACAGCTGATCAGCTTACAATGGGGTGAGTATCCCAACAAGTCAACGGAAGAAATCGAGAAGACTATGTAACTTGGTATAATCCAGATGTAGATTGAAACCCCTCGGATATGTTTTCCCAGCATTGGTTGGGAATGGGTACTGGTATAAGTTACAATCTGCTATGACCTTTGCATGTTTTTCTTGCCAGTTATACTTGCTATCAAACAGTCTTAGTTCAATTACCTTTTGGCCCTAGGCAATAATTGCTACTCATTAAAATAATCCTTCAGCTGAGAGAATTCGACACAAGTCTACTTTGTTTGACCAGAATGACTCACTTTCCAAGACAACTGCAGTTACATAGATAATGAAAGATCATCCTTCCAGCAACCATATATCTTTACCTGTAATACAACTATAGAAATCCATCCACTAAAACTAGGACATGGTGTCGGAAACTCAATACTGAGCCTCTAGTGTACCATGATTTAAGCTTTAGGCTAAAGGTATTATAGCTGACACTTGGGGAGGCAAATCTAGCTGGGTCGTTATGCAAACATATTGTCCATGGAGAGCAATTTCTAAGTTTAGGAAATCTTCTCTCAGCTGAACGGCAGTATTTGTATACAGTAGCGGGCGATCAAACTCAGTACTTGCTAAGCTGTGATCACTGATAGCCAGTACTATCGTACACGATAACTGCCTGTTGGCTAAATGGATTATGCGTGACTTGCAACTTGGGAGCATTTTAACACGGACAAGGACTCCGTTCAAGTATCCGACTTGTGAGCCTCTGTGGCCTGTCACTTGGCCGTAATGAAATGCTTGCAATTATAAATACACTAGAAATAGAGTATAGATAACGCCGGATGAGAAATCTATCAAACGCTGTGTCTTATCTACACACGGCTTACACTATACTTCATTCAATTGTAACCTTTATGTATTTACATGGCAAAAAGGCCGACATAGGTAATAAAAATGCAGATCCAGCACACTATCTTAGTCTGAGCCTCAGAAACTGATAAAATATAAATGGATGCTGTCTACATAAAAGTCTAAAAAATCTTTAAATGATTCAAGTTAGTGATGGTTTAATGTGAAAGTATCACAAGCCAATGCTGTGCTGCATATAAGTAAATTATACACGTTTATACAGCGGTCTAAATCCGAGGCATTATAACCAATGAGTGGCAATAGAAACAGCTCAACAGAAAATTATGATAAATCAGAGCTCCTCGCCAAATGTGATTTACCCACTTTTCAACTTATCAGGCTGCCCAATTCCTACTAATCATTGTATTTACACTACATTTACTCTATCCTTGATTGCCCACTGTGCCTTGCTGTAGGGATTTGGATCAAAAAACATCAACTCTACACTTCCGCATTTGGTTTTAGAATTTGAGACCATTTTATTTTCATGATTTAAAAACTATGTCATACGAAAAAAGGAAACATAATATCACTCCAAATCCCATTAGGTTTTTTTAAATATCTTTTAGTGACAAAGTGTATGATTCTCAAATCAGAAAAAAAAACAGCTTGCTGAGTGAGTGAAGATCAGTAAGAGCTATAATACATATACACTCACAGCCAAGGTGACAGCAGAGTACAAAAAATAAAACCATTTTCAGAAAAATCACTCCAAATTTACATATTTTGATCAAAAAATTCAAACATGTTGACCTACGCTTTGTGCAAAAAGGTGGCAGCTAGGATAAAGTGAGGTAAAAAGTGTGCCAGATGGGAAGAGTAAAAATCTTGTTATTACGACTACAGCAAATAAGCCTGGAGGCTACGTATCAACCAACAGTAAGAGGGTACTGCACATACAATGACTTCCATCCCATTACTATGTATTGTATCCAGGCTTTGCTAATTTTCTGTCCGTTGTGAATAATTTAACTCCAAAATCAAATAGAACTTTGAAACCTGTCTGGGTTTTCTTTTCCCTCCAGAAGCCACAATTGGTCTGGCCTATCATTATTTATTTGTTTGTTTTTTCATTACTCTAAACACACTGTGATAATAAGAAAAGGAAACACATTAAGCGAACCAATGATGATTTTTATATTAAAATTCCTGACCAGTTTTTGTAAGTGTGTTAATTTATACCCGTATAGGTTTTCATACTAAATGTATTGTAATATTTTATCTCGATTCCATCACAAAGTGCAAATTACTAAGATACTGATCTATATCTAACTAATTTAGAGCCCAAAACTATAATACCATCAGCACGCAGGGACACGTGTACTTTAACGACTTTGTTCTTCTCTCAGTCACCAAATTGGATAATTACTCCCCATTTTACACCCCCACTCTTGCTAAAAAGTTACAAGGTAACAAGTGAATGGAAATCTGGCCAATTAGAAGGGGGATATGTCAGAGTTAGCGACATCGTGATCATTCTGTGTCATTAAAGTGAATCAAGTCAATGCAATGTTTGCAATTAGCAACGACAGTACGAACACTAATCTTTGTTCGAGTATCACCACCCTGATCAACTCATTCATAACGTTTAGCCCTCCTCAAATCTGAACATTTCCGTTCGAAAAATATCATAACAAACATTTTACCCATAGAGGGGGAATTTTTTAAAAACAAATTTCCAGGAGGTGATGTCAGCAAGAACTAGAATGATATTTTTTAAAAAAACTTATTTTCTTTCATGTCTTGTTTTATTTGTTTTTGTTGATTGTTTTGGGGTTTGTTTGTATTTTTTTTTTTGGGGGGGGGGGAGAAGTGCACGATAAAAGTTAAGAAAGAATAAACTCACATCTTACAATAAGTAGAAGTTATTTTGGAAAAATTCTGAATCAATTTTGCAGAAATAAAAAAAAAATTCAAAGGTTCCATTGCTGTTAACATTTTTAAGAGTCTGATACTGACTGAAATTAAAGTCATGAATTTTCAAAAAATTCAAAATTTATGAGAAATACAGCTTTGTAGTACATATCAAAGTAGAGGGACACATACACAGCAGGAACTTGATGACACTTTTAATTTTCCACTCTGATGATAATATTTCCTTCAATTTTAATCTAAAGAGTTTACTGAAGGAAGTAAAAATTTTTGATTTATAGGCTCTTCAATAAGTTTAACCATGACAGCTACGACGGTTATACTATAATGTGTACACCCCTAGGTCTCAAATACTCATTTTCTGTGTTTGTCATAAATTTTCAGCAATATTTGCCAGTACTATTTCTGATAATCAGTTCAGTCAAATGTAATTTCTGGTGCCTAACATCTGTTGGTAGGTTTTGCTCACTGTAAGGCTATGAACTGTTTGTCTTACATCGTTAAATTTTCAATGGTTGATGGTTATAGTAAATATTAGTGCAACTCTAAATTTTTTATTTTTAAATATTTTGTATCGGGGAAACTTTTCATCACTTGAGTGAATAAGATATGATTTTACTAAACTGTAATATTTGTAGATTTATTTAAATAAATTGTAAATTTGGTTGTTCTAAATTATACAATGTTGCATTTCAATATTTTTTTACAACACTTATCTATCCATGTGTGGTGGTTAATATTACTTTTATCTATTTCATTTATAAGTTTAAATATAAAAAAAAACTTTTCTTTAGTAATTTTGTACATTTTACCATAATTTCTATTCTCCCCACCCCACCCCACCCTATGTCTTTCTTTGTGTCTGTGTGTCTGTCTGTGTCTGTCTGCCTTTCTCTCTCTCCCTCTCTCTCTTGCTCTCTCTCTCTCTCTCTCTCTCTCTCTCACTGACTGACTGACTGACTGACTGTCTGACTGACTGACTGACTGACTGACTGACTGACTGACTGACTGCTATGCACTACTTGAAAGTTTATTTCAAAATCTAAAGATTCAGTAATTGTGAACTACAAAGTGAACAACCCAGATGCCACCAGCTTTGTGTCTGTAAATTAGTAGTCAAGTAGGTGAAACCCTATATGTGGAGATTCAAATTACAAATGGATGAAGTGAATACACAATAAAATCAATTATCATATCAATTCATAATTCTCCATTAAATTTAATTTCATAAGAATCGGAAGCCTTTCTAAACCACTGCATTCAGCAGACTTTCAAACTATACTCAAAATAATAAATCATATATTTCCAACAATTCTGGTTAATTTCAGTTATTTTGTCATCCAAAATCTTCAATTCAATATCTAAGTGCATCATATTTCACAAATAAAATTACATAAAATTTAGTTATTTTATGATAAAAGTTGATATTGGAAATGGCTAGATAGACCTAGCAACAATGAAAGGATCTAAAATGAAGGTAAAATTTTGCAAAAATTACCAAAATTAAAAAAAATTTGGACTAAAATTTTTATAGCAAATTTTCTCACTAAGAATGATATGCAAATGTGATCTCCTTATAACTATTTTGAGATAATTTTGAGGCCAAACCACTTATCAGAATTGGTCATCTTCACAAAATCCATAATATAATTTCACCTTTTTTTTGAAAATGATAAAAAAAAGAGATGCATTAGGTACATCAAATTTATAAAGTCTATAGGCACATCAAATCTATAGAGTCTAAACTTTCACAATCAATTATCTGACTTCACACCCTAGTCTCCTCTATGTACTAATAATTAGTAATTTTGCCACAAGATTGACTCGTTAATGACAGTCAGGGGAGCTAACTCTGACAAATAATTAGTCCACTGTGGTGGTCAGCCCCTGATGTCTGCCAAGTATTAGTCTCATTATCCTTGATCAACTGCAACCTTCAGGTAATTTGAACTGAAGACTTGTAGCTTATTTCTCTTCACAGGGGACAATATTTATACCATCATACTTCACACCTAGCCTAGCAATTTGCTACTTCCTGACTGGAGAGATATTCTATAATTTGCCTGCTTTTCCTGCCACCAAGCTGAAATGCCTGCCATCTGATGTTTTGAAAACAACAACTGACACTTTTTTTGTGGTTGATGAAATTTTGAATAAATTTGAGGTCCATTTAGGATCAGATAAGTAAAATACCCTTCTGATGATCATAGTGCATGAAAAAATGTTTCAAAAATTCAAAATTCTGGGGAAAAATGTAAACATTTTGGAAAATTAATATGACAAGATAGGGAAAGTGAAAGGTCAGTATGTCTGTTTGTCCAAAATGAGTCAATGAGGAGCCCTGCAGTGCCTCATAGCATCCTTTTACCTTCCCCTTATGCATTCATTTATAATCATATAAATTTTGAAGAATAGGCTCTGATAGCAGGCTTAATGACATCGTGCGAGTCTTGATGAATGATCATGGACAAAATTATGATAAATCATCGTTTCACACCAGTTTACAAGTCATCTTCACTTGATAGCTAGCTTGGTCTTGGTAATTTGGTGTACAACCACTTTCCTTGTTTTTATCTTATTCTACTCTTAAGACTTTTTTTCCGTCCAAAAAAAAAGCTCTTATATTTATATGCAAAATGCTAATCAGCTCATCTTCAGCGAGAGAGGATAAAATTGCTAGTGAATTATTAAGAAATCTGCATCCATGTGCCTGAATTATAGATGAAGCCGTAGTTTGACACAGGATACATACAATAGGAGCAGCTTTTTGACAGGAAAACTCCAGTTAATCCATAAATCAGCTAAAGAAACACTGGTAATTGCCTCTGGAGTATGTATTACCTACAACCTGACAAACTTTGAAACTGATGCCAGAGTTTACCTCCAAATCCTGACCAAATGTCTAAAAATTAGAATATCCGGTAACGAGTACATCTCATACTTGTGAAGTTTAGTGTTTAACTGAATCCTAAACCTGACTCATGTTTACTCATACACTTCCTTCTGTCCATAATTCAATGTGAACTACACTGTACACCGACCATCATACTGATTCAGTGAATGAAACACATTTTTTTTTGTGTCGTTATCTTTCAAATCTTTTCTTTACTCCCAAGAAAAACCTGACTGAAGTACAGGATGAGAGAGACTGAGAAAACGATGGAGAATCTAACCATCCCTACATCAATATTTACAAGCATACTACGTATATGAATTATAGCCTGTTACTATAAGAAAGACGGTAGGCCTCTCCCCGCCGCAATGAAATAATATTTGTCTAATGCAGAGTATATCTCCTCTGTTGGCTGAAGGATGAGATCATGTATAGAACAAACATTTTATTTCCAGTGAAATTACACTTTTGTGCCAGACACACATCCAGGATGAGAGTCACGATGTGTTTGTACAAAGAAGATGATTCTCACAAATTACTATAAATAATTTATGTCTGTTTTGTTTGCAACTCTATCTGCAATCAAAAACATTAATATCTGTAAAGTCAGGTCATCTTTGATTCCATTCAATTTTATAGTCAACTTTTCAGTCATACGAGGACTTATCTATTTAAAAAATTCAAAAATCAATGTGTATGTACGATCAATTCCAATTCGAAAATGTGGTCAAATTTTCAGAAACGCATTAAAATTAATAATTTTGGCTCATTTTTAAATTTGAGATTGATTAATTTGCTAAAGTAAAATTGAAGCTACTACATATACACTATTGTTATACAATTTGATAAAATTCAATTTTGGGAAAAAAAAAAAACCATGGATATGAAGTCTTTGTTATGATAATATCCAGGATGGTTAAAGGGTAGAGCTTGTTCTTCAGGAAAAACAATGGAACAGAATCCACCTTCCACAAAATGCATCCATCTGGAAATGCAAGGTTCGCCTGTCATCATATTTATACACACCGGAAGGTAGTCGGCTTACCATTCTGGTAGTATTAATGCACAGTGTACACATTACTAGACCTCATTCTTGCCGTCCTCATTTATCAGATTTGATTTTCTGTAGTGTTTACCTTTGCAGTTATCAAAGCTTACTATCTTTCTTATATACCGACACAGCGTACGTGGTACAGTTGATATGAATAGGGTTTCATGTTGTGAGCAAAATCGTACATCTAGCTAGTAGGTGAAGTGAGCCGAGTCCATGCTTGCTTACATACATAGCAACCACACTGGGCTCAGTGAGTTAAAAAGCACACATAAATAAGTTTAGCTAATCATGATACCACAACAGGGAATCAAAATTAGCCACGGAGCACACAGAGGGGAAAAGGATGCGTTCCTGATGCCTGGCACCTAACATCTAAGCCTGGTGACCGTGCTGGCAATTTGACCAAATTGTACCGCCTAATGTAATTTGCAGCCCAAACTGGGGAGTGGATAAGCTCACGCAGAATGGCACGCATGCTGCACAATTGAATCTTTAACAGGCCATAAAGTGGTTTAACATGCATAGAGCAATTAACGATATCACCTGAGCCCAACTACATTTCCAATAGGGTCATTCCATTTCTTAATAGGGGTGACACACTAGGGCATATGCTGTGCGACAACTACCAAAACATTTATTTTACAGCCGACCAGATGAAAAGTAATGCAATGAAATTGAGTTTTCATCACTTCCATGATAATTCTATCGATCTAAAATCTCACACCACTTGCCGTCAAATCTGACTGCTGGATCAAAAGATACTGGAATTCCACAGAGAGGAAATCCCTCAGTTCACTGGACTCAAATACACTGTTCAACAAGTACCAAGACTTTAATAACAAAAGCTGAACACTTCGATGATCACCACTACAAAAAAAAAACACCAAACAGCTTCAACATGATCTCCACTTGGCTGCCAGAAAAATAGTTTTGTATTTAAATAGGATGTAGATTGGTATGAACGTACGGGTTGAGAAAATAAGAATATTCGCTGACAGTTGGGTTTCTTAATGGCCAGAAGAAAGTCTCTCTTTAAAAATTAATAAGATTAGCCTCACACTATTACTGTATTTGTCATTTTTAAAATAAACAATACTGATTTTACCATTTTAATGGCTTACTAGCTAGAGATAGGGACTGACTGTCAGAAGAGTCCCAAGTCCATTTGGCTAGCTGGCTGACATATGGGCACTGGAACAAAACCATTCACTTGAATGCATTCATATCATTAATGTCATTAATAGCGAAATACAAGACAAGACCATTCTGGTGTTGAACATTTGGGCTGACTTTGTCACAAAGTCATCCTGTCTATAAAATAAAATTTCACTTTCACTCGCAATTTATTTGACTAATTTTTCACACTTTGGCAACACAAATCAATCGAAAACTGTTATTTTAGTCACCTTGGAGACGATTTTAGTCAGAAAGTTCATCAAGAGGTGATATATATGAGGATTTTCACAGAAATTTTACATCAATCAAGATATCTATCGTGGTGAAAAGAACCGGATAAAAATCAGCACAAGTAGAACTGAAGGTCTTCATGTCAAATAGTAAGTATTGCAACACTGACTGAAAATGCTACATATAAAATATATTACTTCTAGTCAAAATTAAATTATTTTGTGACCAAAAATTGAAACTAATGATTTTTCAGAAATTGTTTTGAACAGAATGTATTGTTCCATGCTCTTATCTAAATGTGGTTTTCCAAAATGGTGGATTATTGAAGGTAAAATATGTGGGTATCGGGTAATAAAATTCACAGCCAATAGCATTTGTAGTTTGGTTGGTATATACAAAATAGCAGGCACTGAGTAGAAGTCATATGATGCAGTTCATTCCTGCTCACTAAATTGGGAGTTCACCAAAGAGAGAACATCGCCGTTGAGTCTGTTAAAAATAATTCACATGTGTGGAAAGTGACAAATGGAATGAGTCTTTGTGTATTTTGTGACTGATTTTTCAAGAGCTCAAGGGTCCAGAAAACATTATGTTTCAAGGTGCCCACTGGACTTCCATTAAGACCAGAATGGGGATGGTAATACATGCAGCAGCCGTTTGTGTGGAGACAAACCACTGAGGCGTTACTGCATTCAAAACAAGGTGATGAATTACTCGCCAACGTTTCAACAAAAGTTCAGTTATAATGATTACTTGAGAGATTGCTGTTTGTCAAGGGCGATTGTTCCTGTACGCACGTTTTAAAATAACCTTTCACTCAACTTTTAGCAAACCAGTTTACTTTTGTTTGTTTGTTATTGTTTTGGTGTGATACAAGAAAGGTTGCATGATGACCCCTTCAGAATCCCATATACTACAACGTCCACAAAAGGGTTTCTTCTTGTAATCTTCATAAAGTTAGATTTTTAAATAATATTTTTTGGGGCAGATGTTTGTCAGGTGAGCATGTCCTATTTCTTGTTACAGTGTATATATAGATTTCAGAATCAAATGTATTAAATGCTTCATGAATTTTCTAAACTACAGTGTGGGATTTTTGTTTTCTTTTTATGTATTTAAGGTGGGGGGTTGTGGGGAAAGGTTATTATTTTGTAGTAATTGCAGTAAAGTTAATTGAATGATAGGTGTAAGTGGTGTTCTGTTGCCTAGTATCTTATCCCAGGCCAATCCAATAACAGTCATCAGCCTTGATTAAGCCATAACTACAGCTATACTTACTGACACCGACACAAAAAGAGAACACATCAGAAAGAATAACATAAATGGGTTTTAATACAGCATTAGTAAATTTCATTACGTCTCATTCTGGTGCTAAGTCTTTGTGAGTTCACAAAGTAATGGCCTTTAAAAGCTTCTAATTTCAGGCTATTACTAGAAACATGGCCGAGAACCTGTCGTCAAAAGATAAGTCAATAGCAAGTCGGAGCCACAATAAAAAATATTTTACATGTAGACAACACTGCTCTGACATCTCAACAACACCAAGTAAGTTTACAGAAGAAAAAAAATAGCCAAGGGAGGGTTGATGGTAAAAAGAAGGGCATGATGTTGTAATAATTATCTGTGATCATACCTAAATCAAGTTAATAATAGAAATAGTACTGCCTAAGTCCAATAAACACAAAGTGAAAATTACTAGCTATTAATTGGCAGACAGGTGCAGAAACACTGCTTAAATGAACACGACAAATGAAATATTACCAAACACAACTGTGTACTTTTCTCATTTTAATAGATCGTATTAAATTTTCACAAAAATTATCACCATCATCAACGCGATAATGTATCTGATCTACACTTTAATATCACCTAATTTATTTGCATAGTTATCTAGTATTACCATGGAAGCACTTAATTCACTCATCACAAATTATTTCACAATTTTTGATTGAATTCATCAAATTTGTTCAGGACAGAACATTAGTAGTTGTTTTCCATCAGTTTCAAAATTGTGTGGATTTCTTAAATTCTTTGAATATTGTTTTCTAGATGTCGGAACTGTAAAATCGATATATTTCTCAATTTTCAGATATATCAGACAAGCAGGTATTGTTTTTTTGTAAACACCATTTTGTAAATAAAATAAGTTGTGTTTTCTTCTTTAATTCACATTTCGTAAATCATCCATATTCTAGTTGAATGAATATGACCAGCCTTTTTTTCCTAGAAATTCCAGTTTTACTGTTATTAAGACGTTATGGAATTCAAATTTTTTCTTATTTTCAAGATATACTGAAAATAATCTTGTAAGTATCATATAACCCTATTTTATTTTAAAGTTTTAAATAAAATCTATCTGTGATGCGTACAAATTTTAGCTAACATGGTGAGACTATCAAGTTAAGGAAATCTGCTGATAATTTTGATATTTTTAAATAATGCAATATTCAACAGATATATGATCCCCGCCTCAAAAATCTGTAAGTTTCAAGAATTGCGTCCAATTTATCCTGGTTAAAAGAAGCCCTTGTCTTTGATACTATAAAACCAACAACTGTAACGGTAACATTTCAATAATTTAAAAAATCTCTAAAATAATCACGAACATTTCCTTTCATAAATCTGCCGGTTTTTAAAATTTGTCTTATAATTGTCAAACAAAGACTCCGTAGGTGATAACTAAGTCATTAAAAGAAAACCTAACATTTCAATAATTTATGAATTTGATTTTATTAAATAAATTTGGATTTTTAAAAAAATAAATTTTACTGGTTATCAAGTTTTTTTGAAGATTCACTTGTGATAAGGATATAAATTTGCAAAATTATTCAGTGGAACAGAAATGTGTCAAATTGGTAATATATCTCTATGTAGGTAGTGACATTATTTTTTGTTATTGTTCACTAAATTCCCTAAAGAAACAAATCCTTTAGAAAAATTTGACAGATTTAAGATTTAAGGGAAAAAATGCAAACGATCTTCAATATTCACAAAAATTTCTGAAGAAATACATTCTTTTTAGAAATCTATCTCGCTATTTTTTTTCCAATTTGCTTGTCTTGGGGTTACATGTTTGTAGATGAGACATCCAAGCTATTAAATACAACAGTAGGAGTTAAATAATCCAACAGACATGGAATTAATTCCTAATCACCTGATACACACGCTACCTCAGTATTTCTTCCTTGGTTGAAGAGTAGTTATTAATATGTGGTGTTCATTTGGATCTCATCTAGGACCTACACACAGTGCCAGTCTAAAGACTTTACCTCTCAATTATCACTTACTTATAACTTCACACCTCTTGGCTAAATAATAACAACAAAAGCTTGGCACACACACACAGAGAGAGACACAAAGCAACACTGGAGAACCTGCCAACAATACAGACATAGATGATGAGGGGTTTTTTAAAAAGAAGTATTGACACTTGAGCATAATAATTACAAAGCCATTCATGATTTCGCCACTCAAACACACCCTCAACTCTCCAAGATTCTTTAATAATGTGTTTAATCTATTTGGAGGGGTTTCTACTATTAGCAGATTAGTCTCAAGTATTTATCTTCTAATACAAAGCTTCCCTTTTCCCTGAGCTATCTTGAAAACTAAACCTTCCCCAAAAAAACGATCAACTCCTAATTTGTTAAATATGATTATTATAACATTCACTTAGATCAACACTCTAAAATTAAAAATCGTAAGTTTACATTTTTAAAGTTTATACATATTTATCTTTCTTGTTTTTTTTATTTAAATAGTGAGAGAAAACTCAAAGTACCGAATTACAAATTGGTTAGTCATTCAGATATCAAAATAGACAGTGACCATGGTAACCAAATGGTTGTGATTTCTTTGCAAGTCTGACAATGATTTGACTTACTTTCTGAGTGTTATGAGATAAAATATCAGAATAGAGAGAAAGAAAGAATGGATGAATGAATGAATGAAAGAATAAGCAAACAACTGATTGATTGAATGAATGAATGGATGGATGGATGCATGAATGAATGAGTGAATGAGTGAGTGAGTGAGTAAATTAATGGATGGATGAATGAATAATGAACAAACAAACAAATGAACAAATGAATGAATGAATTGGTGAGTCCATGAACAAATGATTTAAGGAATAAAACCATGAGAGAGACCGAACACAAATTTGAAATCGAGCTCAATACATAAACACCACTGACTGCTTCAATATACCATCTTTTATTCAAAGGCCTGATAAAATTCTCAATCATAAAAATCTCATTGACTATGTGATGAAATACATAAGATGTGACATTAGCACCAAGATTGATGGCTAAACCAAACATCAGATGAAAATGACAAATTTACGCATTCAAATCACAGTTTAATAATTAACAGTACGGAGATCGCAACAAACTAATAAAATGGAGAGAGAGAAAAATTGTATCACACTTTTCTTATAGTAATTTCACCATGTTTACAAGAATGTACGAGCCGTATGTCTTGAGGTAAAAGAAAAATTACACTTTCATGTATTTGACCTTTACTAAACATGGCCTGGGGACAAAGCCTAGGTGAATCACTCACAATAAGAGGTCAGAGGTCATATTAGAAGGAGTACTTACAAGTTACTACATTAGGCAAATCTTAACCTTGCTTTCTTAATGACTCATTTTCCGCTCCGTTATTCTATAATTTTAGTTTGAAAACTAATTCTGGGTTTTTGAGAATATTCAGATTAATATTACCGCAAACAATGCAATCACAGACCTGGTTAATAAGACGCTCAACTTTCGTAAGGTATAAATAGAAATTGCAAATGTGATGTCACCAAGACTAAATCTTATACATTCTTAAAGTGTTCAGAACAAGTCACATGACCATGTTGAAATACAGCTGATCTCCAACTATTTTGAAATTCAATAACTGTTTGATATTTTGAACAGGAATGTTGTTTCATCATTCTGACAACGCACAGAATTTGTAAAAAAAAAAAAAAAAAAAATTTACTACTCTTGGAAAAATAAGTAGACATGCTCATATCTTCTTTTTATTACTTGATTGAAAAACAAAAACGGTTCTAAATTAATGAAAATCTACACATCTTTGTATGTGCCTTTATCACAGCTGTGATCAAATGCAGTGAATATGTGGTAATGACTCATATCTCAAACGCCTTCACTACCAGACATGAAAAAATTTACAAATGGGCACTATCTTTATGAGATTTTTCAGTAAAAATGATCACTTGTACACAAAAATTCTGACACCAATTTTACAAACACATTATTTCTGTAATTTCTTTTAAAAATAAAGTTCAAATGTACCAAAAAAATTAGGCCTGCATGAAATTTCTTCAAATATTTTTTGGTAGTGAAGTGACAAAGAAACACCATTTTTCTGTAAATATATTAACTCTTACACAAATTTTTTTAAAGCCAATTCGTGTATACACTTCATTTCTATGACCTGTCTAGAATGAAATTAAAACATGTCAAAAATTTACAAAGAAGCAAAAATTCAAATATTGTTGCCAAGAAATAAGAAAGTGGTACTGTTACAATTTTTATTCACGTGTTCATTTGTATTGTATAATTTTGTCGGAGAATTACAAATTTGACACAGTTTTCATCAGATTTTCAGTAAATGTGATGACTTTGAAACCAAAATTTTGGTGCCAGTTAATATGTACACATTATTTCTATGATCTCTTTCTAAAATAAAGTCAAACATTCCTAAAAATTTTGAGAGGAAGAGGAGTTTTCCCTGAATGTAAAGTTTAATAGGAAGGTGCTCAAAACTGTACTGTAAGTAAAGACGAAATGCATTATAGCTATATAAAACCGTTCTTGCATTACATTTAAATTATGAATCATAAACTTCGTCACTGTTATCTATTTATTTATCTCAGTTATAACCTCCATTTTAACACAGTCAAAACAGCAGTAAAGCTACTTTTCACGGCAGCCATATTAAAGCCGCAAGACTAAAATTCAATATACGGTAGTTCTAAAATAAACTGAAGACCAAAACACAGGCTAGGCACAATGTTTATAACTTTCCCCATGATGAGTAGTTTGTGTATCAGCCATTAAAATGAACTTTTCCTAGTTAGAAACTTGTGATGCTAAAATGAATTCAATCAATGGCTGGTAAAAATATACATGTAAATATTCTTGTCAAATAACTTAGAATTTCATGGTGTGAAAAGTAATCTACTTTTATGGGAGGAAGTTCAAGTTGTTTTATGTGGATCCATGGTGGTTATCCCTCCATTTTACTACCAGATCAAAGGACATCTCTAACCAATAAAATTTACTAAACCAGTCTGATTACATAAATGAAGGCTCATTGCGGTGCTTGAAAATTCTTCTACAGCCCCAATTATTGCTTAATGTATTTAAATGAATGACATTATGGAAGGCATTTTAAACTAAAAATAGTCACAACTGAAATGTAGCAAAGAAAGCCGTCTTGACTTGGCTTCTTGATATTCAGAGATGTAAATACCAAAAATGAAATATCTGACAGATTAAAACTAACAGGAAGAGGATTAATTTAGTACCTTCTATAGAACTACTTGTTTGAAGTAGTCATTACAATTTTTAAAAAAATACATATTTGTGGTTTTAAAGCTGGCCCTTGTCTATTAATTGTTTACTGTTATTTCTTAAAATTGCGCTAACAAACAAATATCTGAACGGTTTCATAGACTCTATACTAACCGGAAATGCCCGGTCTTCTCCTAAATAGGAACAACAAAACGAATCAATGTTGTGTCACGTTAGCTAAAGAAACCTGTTTTATGGCCAACAAGTGAATGCCCATGTTGACAATAACTTAACACATAAATCACTAAAAACAATGCCATAAATCTGTGTAATAAATCAATACAAAACAAAACAAAAATGACCAACTGTCAAGCCAAGTATATCCACAAATGATTTAAATTGCATAACAACCTGCCTTTAGTTCTCACTAACCCTGTAAATGAGGCCTGTCACCCATTTACTATTGTACCTGAGTTTCCATTAAAACAATAGACACACAAACTTTTCAATGACATGATATTCACCTCACAAAAGCTCGTAAATCAAATATATGAAAAGTAGAATTATAGGTGACAGCATTAGAATGTGAAACCATTTTCCATTCACAAAAAATGTCATCTCTAGAACCATTAACTGGAAAACAAAACATGCTTTACTAGTGATTTATTTTACTAAATTCTCTTTTCCCATTCATATATCCTTCCTTTTGTTTTTTCAGCTTACACTGGGGATAGTTTTCAAGATATAACATATTAACATCATAATATCTAGTGTGATGACTTCATTTTTGTCAAATTGATCTATTTTTTATCCAAAATGTCAACATCTACTCAAATAATTTTGGCATGAAAAAGTTTCATTTCAGGAAAAATTTGTAAACTGTTAAACTATCAACAAAAATTTTGACCTCAACTTTTTCTTTGTGTAACATAATAACTCTAGTCTAAACTCAAGTTCAAGTTGAAAAGACACAAAAAGTTATAAAGACAAAAATTCACTGATTTTTAGAAGTTTAGAGGCTGCCCGTGGATTTGAATCTGAAGATTTCTTCCTCTTTTGGAAAGAGATCTACTGATTCAAATCATGCATAGCTTCTAGAAGTAGTATTTTTGGTGAGAGGAAGTTTAATTTTCATGAACAAAATATGGATGATTAGTTTTCAGCTTAATCAACTTTTTAATTCAAGTTTAATCCTTCTAAACTAAAATCCTGTTTAAAAAAGCTAAAAGTTCATAAAAGTACAAGAATTTATGTCAAGTGTTCAAGTTTTAAAATTTGCCAGTGAAAGATTACAGTTGACTTACAGTGAGGTTTATGGCTATAAAAAGTTGTTCACTGAAAGTTTGACACTGTAGAGTTCTCTACCATACTAAATTTTTCAAACAAAAAAATGCAGAAAATCTATATAAAACATTAAAATCTGCATCTAAGTTCATTCAAGCTATACTATTTTTTGAGAAACAGAGTTTTGAGTTAGAGAAAATGAAAGCAAGTCATTGAAAAGATCACCTTTGTGTGAGTGGACAATCAGGAAATGTCAACATTGTTTTTAGATTGTACTACTATCGTTCATGAAACAACTTTTACAATTGTTCTAAAATGTATCAATCTCCACCTTCACAATCACATCTGTTACATTCATTAAGTCGGCCTCCTATAATTCATTTTCAATTACCCAATTTTTTTTTTTTTTGGTACCACTCTTAACTCTTAACTGATAAAAAAAAAACTACTGACAAATTACAATATCCAGATCAGCTCCAACACATCAAGGAAAGGTACCAGATGTTAACAAATTTCCAACTGCCAAAATAATGGAGTTACCTGATCTGGCCAAACAGGTAAAGTGAGCGGCAAAACTGAAGTAAAGGGAGTATTATATGCGCCTGGCCTATCTTGAAAGATTACAGCCATAATTAACATGGTTAATGAATTTAACATGTGTTCGCTTCATTCTGACTCTAGTGTAAAAAAGTTTAGTGAGATACCCCCAGATGAATTATTGAGTGTAAAATAAGTGGTGAAAAGTGGACTCAGCTACCAAGCAGTAAGTTTTATGAGTATTTAATCATGCTATTGACTAACAATCTCTGCAGTTGATATAAACATTGAGATATATGTCTTCCACTTGTACATACAAAGCCAACAGGAGCTACGATATTTAGTATGTAATTCTATACTTCTGTAATAGCCTAGCGGTTCCTGAACGGGGCAAGAACAATCAGTTCTTTGACTGGCTGCTTTCTGAGTACTTCTCACTGAGTGTTAAAGTTTCTAGCATGGGGACCGTAAGTACGTGCATGTTGGGGTTTGTCTCTGTCCATGGGCCTGCTTAGTTTAAGAAGGTGGCCGCTACCCAAGTCCAATCCAATTAGAATTGTAACGCGATATCACATACAGTCTATAGTTCTCCTCCAATTAGAATTGCCCTGGGTAGTACCTTAACGGCTAATTATGGATATCAAAGGCCCACTACTCATGCTGCTCATCAATAAGGCGGGTTACTCATCTATACTATACACTTTCTGTCTTTCTTTGTTTGCGTTTTCGTCATTGTCTAAAATAAACCATTTAGATTCACAAGGCACTTTGTGTCCGCCAATTCCTAACACCACAAACATCAAACAAAAGGTTAGGGGCTATGGAGTGGAAGCCGAACTCTACAAAGTTAAACCTAAAGAGTTATTCTGAATACCTTGGCGGTACTGTAGATGTCGCAATCCAGAAGTAGGGGTTATTATTCAAACTCGACTGCGGAGTCTTAGACAAAAAAAACAACAGACAGTAATTTACATGTCGAAGTGAGTAAATTCAAATCAATGGACACTGACAGTTTGACTGTGATGACGATATCACTGTACAATAGAATACGGTTTAATTTGACCAAGACCCCTTGGGTGTTATAGAATGGGTTACAACAATATGCAGTTTAGCAGTTGAGTCTTAACTCTTCCTATCTCACAACTTCAAGCTTCATTATCACAAATTATCACTAGTCACCTACCTGTCGATAATAACCGGGTCTGAAGGCGTTTCGTTCCTGTTGCCACAACTCTTCTTGTCACAGCATCGGCTGTCAACAAAATATCAACACAATTATTACAAACTTGCACCACATATGGTTTGCACTGTCAGTAAATAGCAGGGAGTAATTACCCTGAGCAGCAGGTACTGACAAAACCCCACATGATATAGTATTATTATACACTAATATTTTTACATGAACAGGCTAACAATGCTGTGGGATATGTCTATATTAAGGAACAAATCAGATATCGTTTCAACAAACATTAATATTGGTATACCATACATTTTCATTGTCATAAAATTGTCAAGAATTTAAATTGAATGGAATAATCTAAGAATTACAAAGAACTGTTGATAGGTACACTGTGTTTTACAAGTAGGCATTACTTGTAAGTGATTGAGTTTTTAATGGAATATTAACTCACAAAAGTTTGAAAGAAATTATTGGATAGTCGATATAAGAGTACATTGCGTGTTTATTTACATAAACTTCATACCTGCACATGATTTCATGTGTTAGTAGAACTCGGCACATTTCAGGGTTCTTGTCTTGGCCTTCATAGATTATGGGCTGAAGACAAATTAAAAGCAGAAAACAAAGTTACACATTCGATCTGTTAAATTTACCACAAGGAACATGGATTTTGTGGGACACTTTTTGCTTCTGGGTCAACAAATGGGCCACAACGACTATCGATACAGTTGTCATCTTGAAAAAAATGCCGCTAAATGTCTGTTAAGACACCTGGTAACGACGATCATGTAGAAAAGGGACATGTCAAGTAGCGATGACAACACACACCCCCATAGTATATATAGAAATTCACTGTGCATAGCTTTCTTAGCCTATACAAGCCGACACAAACAGCGATGAATAGCCACCATACACCAAATGTTTCACCACACGATACGAAGTCAATCAACCAAGGCTTTAATTTGCTATACTTTTCACAATTGCCCGCTGCTGTCAGTGAGTGTTCACTGTTCGGCAGTCGTCTGTTGTTGAATTTTTATCCTTAACATTATTTCAAATTACGATAATGCTAGGGGAATTTGCAGTAATTTCAGCGATATTTGTCTTAACCACAATAAGGTATACTGTACCATAATGCTATAAATTTAGACGAATTAATAATCTACTCGCTTTTGCGATCAATTTTCTCTCTAGATTTTATTAATTTGCGTATACATTGTTGTCGATGCTTTCGAGTTTGAATGCAGTTAATAGTGTTTCTAACCTGAGCTTAGCCCATGTAATATCTATGATATCAGTTGGTATAGCCATTGGTTGGATTTCACGTCCCACAGGCATGTAATATACGATGCAAACCATATCCCAACATAACATACACAGGCGGCGGACCCAAACAAACGTTGGCTACACGGAGGGGTGGGTGTACTTTCCCGGTAAATATAATACGGAGTCAATTTTATCAACTATTATAATGTAACAAATGTCTCGGTATTTTTCTCTCAATATGGTTTCAAGAAGATGCCAAGGCTTGAGGCAGTCCTGTCTTTTTTTCAGTGTTTTTTTGCAATGTTTTCACTTTTTAGCTCGTTGGGTAGGTCAAATTTTAGGGGCTACTGCTTTTGCAGTGCTGGGTCAACAAAAATGATTACTGCGAGTGAAACTGTGTTCCGTCATCCATGGAAGGATGTGACACAGTATACAGTCAGTCAAACATACATTGTACAACACAACTCCTTCGCCATGACGGAGGAAACCCCATTGATAAATACAACCAAGAATTTCGTCAACTTTACTTTACCTGTTTTGTCATAGAGTCAATAAGTCGTACGTAGATATCTTGCTCACTTCGGATACCTGGGTGAAATGGGGAATAATGTGTAAGCAAAATGAAATAATGGGCTGAAGTAGTAGTAAAATTGGGTGGTTATTAAGGGTTGTGTGTAGACTTTTAAAATACAGCGCACACTCTCTGAGAAGCGATCGACCAAACACATCGTGTTACGTCGCAAAATGCTTTCAACATGATCCCGACACAAATTCACCCTTCCAGTGACTGAAAATCATCCCGAAAAGAATCAAAGGCAATGTCAGTCATTCACAACACACACAAAATTGGACAATTGGTAGAATTTTGCATGGAAATCTGTCTATACGAGATTGCTTGGGGCTACAGAGAGGTCGATCGCGAAATGGTCAAATTGAGTCATTAGCGTATACTTAGCAAGGCAGTCGCACGCCCCGCGTGTACTGCCAAGCGTGGTAACTTCCCGCTATGTAGCTACCGTGAAATTTTGAAGGGTCTGACAAGTATTTTGAAGAGCTTTGGCAAACTAACACAAGAGTTTAATACCCTGAGTCCTTTAGAAAAGCACAGGTATAAATAACAGTCAAGAAAAAGGGCACAGGAGGCGGGCGATTATTTACAAAATCGATGCAGTTGTACAACGACGTTAAAAGGAGAACATAAACATTGCAGCGAGAATAGCGGTGAACCATGCGAGTAACATGTAATCGCTAAACAAAACAGAGTTCATTGCGTGTTTTTGTAACGGTACCTATCTATCCTTTCAAATCGGAAGCAGGAAAGCAATAAATCGGATCAACACTTATAATCTATAAACCCTCAAATATTAGCGGATTTGAACCAATTGAGAGGATAATAAACTTTATTTACCATTATTGAAAAGCAACTGAAGTCTGTAGTGAATGCCGTTATTAGTCTTCTGGTTATCCGGCTCCTAATCAAATACAAAAAAGAAAAAAGAAAACAAAAAGATCCCAATGAGGGTAGAGGAAACAAAAGATACACGTTAACGACGTGATAGTATTCGCTGTCAAAATGTAAATAAATTAATGACAGGTTTTCACATTGAATATTGCATGCGTACTTGATTGAATAAATACATCGGTTTATGTAGCGATTAATCAGCGGGAAGCACAAAACTACGTTGAAATCGCTTCCGTAGGCCTGTACGTACCCTATCTTTTTCGATAAAATCCACAAAGGCCGTCCTCTCGATTTCCACCGGTTGTCCCTGACGATCGTATAAGGCAATAACAAAATGGAAGAAATTGCTCTTTCGGAGATTGCTTGGTGGTTGTTTCTCGAAATGTGCTCGTGCTATGCCGACGCCACTGAAATACAAGAGAACAGCGGAGACACGTCAAGTGATGAGATGAAATTGCGGGGTAAAGATCGTTTGAAAACATTGCTAGTACTTGATAGCATTTAACGTGTATGAATGATTATAACTACATTCCCCACTTGTTCCCATAAATTTCCCCAGTGTTCCACATTTTTTCTATGACGTTCAATGAACTACATGGCATAGAAATTGAGACCCTTCTATTTAAGTCGTAGACTATAACAATATTAGTTGGAGTCATCGACTTCCCAAGACATTGTGTGCGCACATGTGGGACTCGATAATGTCATATCGCTTGTAGCAAAATACAATAAGATACGCACGGGAAAATATAAATTGTTAAGAAAACGTCAACAAACCTTGCCGCTCCTTGCTCAACCATAGTTGGTTGCATCCAATTCCTAACGCCACTCGAAATCGGTTCCTCTTTTAAATTCGTGGGACCTCTTGCAAGTGTGTCCTGAATCCCAAACATGAAATCTCCTAGCAGCAGACAACAGTGTAGTGTTAAAATACACGATTAACTTATGAATGGAGATGAAGAGATGTACGTATGCAATCAATATAAAGGTATGTCTACTACTCGTGAACAAGTTTGTAGTGGGATGCTTTCCTTATTAATATGATTACAATTTAAAGTTGACTGTGTGAACTGGTAAATGATCCAACAACAGAGGATATGATCGGAACTTGAACGGCACGGGAAAGTTGCCGAACCCACGAGGTCTGACTATGTTTTATCTTCAGTACACACATGCATGCATGAGCAGGTAGCTTGTAACTTGGTTCCGGTAAAAGGCTTGCACGTTGCCTGTGTATACGTACTAGTACACTGTCGACCACCGCACACTCTCAACAGAAAATAAACGTGTAAGGCTTAACGTGTGCTGATTAGCATCGCTATGTGGTCGTAGCTTACGATGTAGCCAGCTTTGGGGTGTCGGTCTCCCGGGGGCGTCTTTTGTTGGTTTCAAGTACTGCTATGGACGGCGGCTTCCCTATGGATTCCAGCCCCCATGGGAAAAACGATAAATACCCTAGGGACTCACTACTGACAGCAATTGACAAGAGATCAGAACCATTGGACAACGCCATTTCTACCATATAAGGATTAAACTATGCAAAGAATTCACGCTAGCCAATAAAAATGCACGGTGGGCTGGCAGACGAATAAATTGCTCACCCACTACTTTACTCAGTGTATCTAACGTCATTTTCTAATTTGATTGATAGGTCATCGGCCACGCGTACCCAATCAACACTGGCTAGACGACTTAATTTACATAATTCATCCGACCCTTGTTTGCGAATAAACAAAGTCAATGGTCTTAAAATAAACACGAGGAATATAAACACAAAACATGCAAAATGGATGAATAAGGCGAGTCATTGATGTAGGCATCATCTCATACATAGTGTATATCGAGGGGTTTTCTGTTCTTCCGGCATTATGACGTTCAAACACTAACTTTGACTACCGCTATCATCTGCAAGCTTAATAGCTCTACAATGCGACCGACGAAAAGTCGACTAAGCTGTCACAGTCCCGACTACGTACTGTGTGTATGCACACTCTTTTCATCTTGTCGGACAATGACTCATTATGAACAATTTTTAAGTTCCTCTATATCCGCAAAAAGTGATATATAAAATTCCTAATTGAAAGTCGGGCTATAGTGAAAGTGAAATCCTTGGGCATTTCCTCCGTTGCCCATGGCGTAATACCTAACGCAATTTACAGACAAGTATTTTTGAAACTTTTTATGGATAGAAGTTAATGATAAAGAATATAGATTTTGACATAAAACACTTAATAATTGATTCAGGGGTGATGAAATAATCGGAAAATTACTTGATGAATAAAAAATAATTGTAAGATTTGAAAATACTGGTAAACTTTTAAGCTACCTAGGGAAAATGAATCACGGTACAATATTTTTGGCTTGGAAATACATGTGCCTTTGCCGGTGTCTCCTGCAGTAAAATAGAGTGGCATATGGGCCAAGACGTGAACACAATAGGCGGGACACGATGCAGAGTAACCATACATGGATACTCGCTATGCTATATAATTGAATGCTATCAATGGCTTGCTACCAAACGACATTATTGTATTAAATTTCACGGCCTTTGTCATCACGTGCACCCGATAGAATATTCTATTTTACACCGTTTTGCTTACCAGCTTTAATCCAAAATTCCCGGTGAAATAACTAAAAATTGTCAAGCCAAATGAAATCTGGACTAATGGGGTTTCACTGCCAATATCAAAATACCACATTTCGTGCGAGTAAGCGTCAATAGAATTATTTCAAAATCCAAAATTAAATAAAAATAAGCGGTTATTTTTAAGTTGGGTCATAGAGCGGTGCTCATAAGGTACAATGATGAATCAGTCTCGAGCGTCGCTGCCCTCGCCATCTGCGTCATGTTATCGCATCAATTTCTCAGGAAATTTCGTCACGATGATGTCCGGCGGTCAGAAAGTCGAAAAGAGGCACTTGCCGACGATTGACTTTCGTGTGTTTAACATACAAACTTAGATTATTTAGGAAAATCGAAATAAAGAATACCATATTGGGATAGGGACTGATACCCATTGCGTTTTATTCCCCATGATTAAAATTATACGATAGTGAAGATTATGCATTTGTCTGCATATAATTTCACGAAAGTGAGCTCACCTGTGTGATCAAACATACCAGGCTTACATACATGTACACAACAAACACATGCACACATATGTACACACATACACTTATATACACACATGCATACACACACCCTCACACGCACACATACACTTATACACTTATACACATACATACATACATACATACATACATACATACATACATACATACATACATACATACATACATACATACATACATACATACATACATACATACATACATACATACACACACGTGCACATGCGTACTTTTCTGGTAGGAGACACGAAATCTCCTATTCACAATCCAAACTCAATATCAAATTTCATAGAAACGTAGTTTTTTTAAATTGAAGTGAGAGTTGTCTTCATACAGCTATATAAGCTTATTTTTCTATGACGATGTCCATAACGTACCATATTTCCTCGAATCTAGAATCTAGTCCAAGTTAGAATAAATTTCACTCACTATCATCTCTCTGTGATCATACTTCATTTCTTCATATTTATAAAACTTATTACATCAGGACAGAAAAAACTGAAATCTAGTTGATATCTTTAAATCGTTACTATAGTATTTACACTATCACGGAGTATGCGATTTATTTCCATAATTCAGTCATAGCCGTACTGAACTTCTATGAACAATATGTAACATTATCCGGCGTTCGCACAGTACAGCCGACTACGATTAAAATTCAGTCAGCGTGGAATGAAAATCGGGGGCAAGCGAGAATTATACTAAGGTAAATCCTTATTCCAACACAACAGACTGTCACTGGTGACATTAAATTATGCTAATTGTCGTGACAAATTAGTAATCACGCTTAATAGATGCAACACACTCTGGCGCAACCTCGCTTTATCTCTGGTTTGCTTCCTGCTGTCTCGACCCAAACAAACCCCTGAAGTACGGACGATGGACCGGAATAGCTTTATTTGTAAAATTTATCAAAAACAAAGAAAATGCTAATTTGGAAGTCAGGCAAATGTGTCAAAAATGGTGGTATTATATATTTTTTAAACTTTCCATTTATATTTTTCTTTCTTTTCTTAGACTGTAACCGTTTGTCCACGAATATTGGAGGGTTTATTTTCATCAAAGACATAGTATATCTTTTTATCGTTTCTTCGAAATATACAATATATACAGGTAGTTCACGATTCACTACATTCATATCATGTAAACCGACACCTGATCGTTTTACTCGAGCAGGATCGAAGGGAGCAAAGTACATACACATTCGTACCATTAAAGCGTATATTTTATAACCCCACCATCATCGATTTCCCGGCTATCAAGCGTTTTAGAGAATATAAAAACAATTCTCCGATAATTTCGCGAATTTTTTTCACAACAGCCTGAGTCGTTACGGTAGCAGATCAATGGTTAATTTAATACATAACCATTGAACTATATAAGTAACGACAGCACACGCAAAATAATCATCCACAGTACATGCCGTAATGTTTTACCGTGTACTAGGATTGGATCGGATATACAAACACTGGTACCGGTAAAATCACTGACAGCAGTTGGTCGCCTGACTTACAACCCCCCCCCCCCATCCCCCCGTCCAAAAGTGACGGACACCTCAAGTTGAAATTGAACTGATTACACAATCTATACGTCGTGGCCACGTGACTGTGCGATCAAGTGAAATGAACAGCACAGGCCCGCCGGAGTGAGAGGAGTTCTAATGAAACGGACGAACTGTTCCATTTTATCAATTTTATATTTTCAATGAGATAGGCGAAGCATAGAATTTTTTTTATTATATAAGAGAAGTTTACAGGTTACTAGTCGAAGTTTTCAATTCGAACTTTCTCTGCAGATTTCTTTGATTAGTAAACAAGTTTATTAAATTGGCAAAATATTATGTATATATTTAAATGAGTGTATTTGTAATTGTATTTAATAAAATAATGTACAGTACATTAGTGAAAGTTTACATCGATTATTCAGAAGTGCTAAAGACGGAAATGTAAAAGTTAGCAGATTAGCGCGCTAAGAAACGCAATAACAACAACAGGTCTATCGGCAAACTTTAATGGATAATGCAACGCTTCGAACAATAACAGTTATGCCTTCACAACAATTTTAATAAACGATCTCGGCTTACGCTCATTCAAGGTGCGAATACTCATTCTACGCAAGGTCATTTAGGTTCGGTGTATCTTTCAAAACCTCTCAAAAAATAACAACTTTTTTATTTCATCAAGTTTCCAAGTTTAGTACCTATATATGTATATATCGCATACATGGCACAAACAGTAGTCTGGTATAAGGGTAGTAATCTATATCGTACCGCCTCGACGATACCTAGCCGCGCATGCTTTGTAACTATGTAAAACCGGACAACAACAAAAAGGACAGCGAAATTTCGCAGTGATTTAATAAAATTCGGGAATTGTACAAGTTGTACGCCTACTAGTCTTACTGGTTTCACAACGAGATTATCACGATATAGATGGTCATTCCTATGGGAGGCATTTCCGAAGCGCCTATAGCTTCGCCGGCGGGCAAATTTTGCCTAAGATTTGCTCGATAATTTGGAAGCTTTTTGGGGAGATGATAGATGGTAAAGTGACTCTACTAGAATGAGAAATCGTTCCGCATTCCCCCTTTTGTACTTTGGAAATGCAAGCGAGTGCAATAAAGGGCGGCGGGGGAAATACTCATAGCAACTTCGAAATGTAACCTAAGTTAAAATAAGCAACAAGAAAGCAACATCATGATAGTAGACTATGCATTTCCAATTACCATATAAATTTGACTATTCACAACTCTGCATTGACCAACTCAATACGTGTATAAGGCTGTATTAAATAAAATAAATTTCAAAATATCACTTTTTACAGCATTTTTAAATACTTAAAAAGAAAATCCACCGCCCTGACAAATAGCCGTGAAAGTTAATATACATTTTTTTCTTCAAATTTTGAAAACGGTGTCGAGTGTTAAGGATAAGCTCAAAGATCGAAACAATTTTTTTTTGTTTTGTCTCCAGACTTACGGTAATTTGACACAAATATGGCGTGTCGATGACGGTATTTACTGGCTTATGTGTATCCAATATTAATAATCATACATTTTTAATATTCAACATTAACTAGTAAGCCGATATTAGAAATACGAAACTTTTGATACCAATGTTACCCACCCTTGCCTCGGAGCTAATAGTCTCGCTTTGGATAGGATAGATAAAGATACTGAAAACTTTTCAGTTCAATCTTGAATATAAAAAAAAATATTGAATATTGGTCGAAAAGCTTTGTGTATTGTTTGTGTCAACTGTTCTTGTATAAATATATATGTATTCATTTATGGATATGATATAATTTACAATTTATGTGTATACACAAGTATCTATATATGATATATATACGATATACTTATTTAGAATATGTATATATGTTTGTATTGAATATGTACATATATATGTACACACACACACACACACACACAAATATATATATATATATATATATATATATATATATATATATATATATATATATATATATATATATATTCATTTAGGTAAAATACCAATAACACCCATGTGTATCATATTCTGCCCTGTCCGCCTTTTGTTCCTTTGTTATCATGAGTATACTGTATCCATGAGATGTACACACAATTGTAGGTACAAAACACACAGATATGTGGGTTGAGAAATGTTTAGTTTAGTTTCAAATTAAAACCAAATCTCCAGAGTTTAATTCGTGACGTACACAATTTTAATAAGTGAACCCACAAGACTAGCTTGACTAAAGAAGGAGATTACCTTTTTTTCTGTCCTTCCTTTGTTAATTGGTAGGGGTGTTGGAATGGTCTGATTTGGCCAGTTGAGTGAAAATTGAACTTCCTTTGGGTTTTGAATAGTGTGATCTCCTCTGACAATATTTATTTTTGGAATCGGTTAATTAGCAGTGTCGAGTGCGTGCATCTTGTGTAAGAAATGAACAGGTATTGTATAGGGTTAGACGCAATGGTCTCTGTTGCTCATGGTTACCAGCTCGCGTTGACCACTGTTTACTTCATGCATCGGATAGATCGTTGACCAATTAGTATGAGTAAACGTTTTCCTATGACACTACTTGTAAATCTCCATGGAAACTCGTTAAGGTTTAGTAATGAATCGGTCCCATGAAATTCGGACTTTTCGACAGATCTGATTTTACTTCGACACGGTTGTCCGGTTGTCGGCTTTATTTGAGCGATGAAGTGTTGGGACACTACCGACGGCCACGGTGCCGTCAGTACGACTTAAAATCCATCAACCTGTGATATATTTGAAAACCCAATTCGATTAGCATTGTTGTGTGCCTGTAAAATGGCAGTAATGTGCACATGGGGCAAAGCAGAGAGCATTGGAGTCAGACATTGCCGCGGGCCATCTAAATTGTCATGCCTATTGTGAGAGATAACAGCGGAACTGTACCCTTGCCACGTCAAATTTGTTCCGTTACTCCATCTATCTGACGCAGCCAACGGAATGAATTAAACCAACATAACGTATTTCAATTATGGTATCGACCAACCAAATCCACGCTCACTGGAACTCAGTTTGACATAAATCTGAAATTGATGAATTTTCTTGCTTTTTTTTGGAGAGAAAAAATATCAACCGTATTCAAAATCAGCGTCTGGTTTTTATATCTGAAAAGACTGTTTGACTTCCATATTATGATTTTTTGTGTCACGCCAATTTAAGAAATTGATCGTCCCTTCCGAGGTTTACGGTCATGCATTATTATATATGTCACGGTCGTTTCGTGTTTCCCGCCAAAAAGCGCTGACAGTTATTTTCAATTTCTATCCAGAATTACAAATTAAACAGAGCATTGCTTTAAAATTGGGGCAAATGTGGTCATCCCCCCACCCCAACCCCGACAGCATAGCGTCAATTTTGAAAAGGGACAGAAACAGGGAAAACACGGTAGTGGCTTTACATGTATATATTAGGAATTTGTTAGAACCTCAATCGGATCACTGTGATCACCCCACTGGAACTGCCAAATACTTCGAAGCGGTATTTTTAGTCTGGAAGGTAATGTTGGGAGCAAACGGATAATTATTGGGTGACAATTGATACTAAACATGGCGAGGTTTTGTAAATTTCGTTTATTTAGTTCCGAGGTCAACTTTGCGAACAAAACATACAACCTTGCTTTGCCGTACAGGTTGAATTATAGGAATTCGTACTTATCTCGCACCCAATTGTCATCGCTGTTGTCGTTCACAATTTTATTGACTTCTGCTTATTAAAAATATATCTTACAATTTTTGAAATCATCATCAATATTGCAAGAAAATATAATTTTGTAATGCCCGTGTCTTTCGAGTATTGGCCGCGGTCACTATTCTCGATATGGTATGCATTGCGGTTGCACACTTTTCCTCAACGTTCTGCGCCACTATTTATTTCCATGAGAAAGAAAATATCCAAGTATTATGTATAATTTCCGCTTTTAAATCCCGAATTCAATTTGAATTAAATATTTCCAACTAAAACGTTATATTGCATGATAAGCTTACTTGTGTGGAAGGGATAGCGGCGTGTGTATTATCGTGTTATTGAAGGTTGTCGCGCAGAACAGGGAGGGCGGTCTCGCGTTTCTTTTACGTTCGTGCTTTTAGGAATATCATCCGTCCATAGTTCATAAAATCACCATCTCAATTTCCGGCACCAAATTTTAACGCTTAATATTTGTCACGCTAACGCCTCGGTTATCTTGCAAAGTTCACAATGCCTTCAACGTTATGATTCTGGGTTTAAAATCTCCTCCAAATCCAATGAAATACTGTTACAAAATATTGTACTACCACGATGATTAGAACTGGGACGCTCTTTAATGGAAGCGTGTATTATATTTCATTCCTTTCTCGTCATCATTTTTGCCTTCACAAGTGAACTCTTGTTTTTGCACTTCAGTAAATATATACATAACATCGAAGGACACTGGCTGGCTATACAATATACTCTTTCAACTTAATCAGACATCGAATTTACATTTTTGTATTTGAAATAATTATTTTGATACCCTGACGTCCGAATTATACTGTTATTACCCTCATGTTAATGTATATGGGTCGCATTTTGTATGTTGAACATTTTTTTTTAATCGTAGACGATTTTAGCCTATGAAAGAAACAGTATAGTATGAGAGAGAAAATAATAGCGTTGTCTGCTTGGATGATGGACACGATGCAACGGTTAACAGGTGGGACTGAGACAGCTTAGTGTGGTCGGTTGTGAAGTTCTGTAAACTGACAGAAGGTAGAAGGCCGCCGTATAAGGAGATCAGGTTTCCTTCGGTTCTAGCAACTTGTCACACTGCTTAGAACTGAAAGGGGTCCTTGATCAAACAAAATTGAAAAATGTCTATAAACAATATTGAACAGGTCTCCACAGTTCGTATTTGTGAAGATTCTTTCTTGTAACATAAGCCAACATCAAATAAATATAGCAACCGTTCAACAACTTTGCTTCACACTGTCTCTTAGTATCATCCTCTCCTAGTTTACCTCTGTTTATCCGAGTCATTTCAGAAAGGAAGTTATGAATATAACTTTTTCCTGTCCCGTTGCCTTGACAAATAAAACTATTTTTACAATAATTTACACCGGAATCATCTCGAGATTTAACACACGTGGCGAACATCATCGTTAGTATTGACTGAGGTAATTGAATTGACTTTAATGTTTATTATATTTTTTTAAAAAGAATACACGGTTATCCGGCGGAAGGGGGCCAAAGCGATGCATGAATTAATTCAAGTTCGATGACAATTTCTGACTTATTTTTGTAACTCTTTCAATTGAGGTGTCTCCCTAGATGATAGACGTGGCGGAAATGTATCATTATCAAACGGACTGAATCCCCACAGTGGACGAATTATCCTTTTTGGAGGTGTTGATAGGCACATTAACCCTCCCTGCAGCGTTTCATCTACTGTATGTAAGTATTAAATTAGCTCCAAACGATTCACGGTGAGCAATAAATAGCATTCCTAATTGTTGAAGAGATAAAGAACAAAACGAAGGTTTGATCAGATCTAGACTTTAAAACGAGATGATATTATATATAAGACTGTCAACTAAACGTATGAAACTCGTAGCACGGTGTTGTTAGTTAGATAACACATATATGAACAAAACACTGCATTGAAATGAACATAGGAACTGTACTCAACTTTACGCTTTATCTAGCATACATACGTATATATTCATATTTCTTGCTTCACTTCCTAAACGAAATATATGTTGTAGTTTTAAATGGAAAACACAATCTTAGGATGTATGTGTAACCTTTTCAGAAATGTCCAATGTAAGATCGTAGCTTGCGGCGAAGTTGAAACTCACAATGAACGACCCACAAAGACTACGAAGGCTACGTTTTGTCTTGTTGGTCTTCTGTTGCACTAGACTCAGTCCTAACGAAGACCTTGAGTCAGTTAGTTTAGTTGAAGTTGTAAAAACTTCATGTTTAAAAAAATGTAAGGATTCCTTTCCTGGTTTGGCTTCATTCATTTAAAGATTAATTAATTAATTTATTGATTGATTGAGTGGTTGGTTGATTGATTGATTGATTGATTGATTGATTGATTGATTGATTGATTCATGGATTGATTGATTGATTGATTGATTGATTGATTGATTGATCGATCGATTGATCAGATGAATTAAGCCTTTAAAGGTACCTCTGAAATGACTTTATACAAACGCACATTAAAAACAATATTTGAGCGTTATAAATTAATATTTCTGGTTGGTTTTCGTCTCCTTGTATAGTATAATGGAAAATTTTAGGGAGAGACAGGATAAATGGACAAGAATTTTACACTGACAACGAGTATTGAAAACTGTACTAAAAATAAAGTTCGCCCACATGTCTGGAATTATTATATACATTTTATAGAGAGAAGTCTCTGAAATTTATCTTATGAGAGTGTCCCAGCGTTTGTCTCTGAAATTTATCTTATGGGAGTGTCCCAGCGTTTACGAGCAATCACATAAGTTAAAATACATACAAGTATTCAATAGAAGTACATACTGTACCTATAGTTGCTATGAATTGGAGCTATCTGATAGCAAGCCAAGTCGTTATTCTGTGACAGGTGTAACGTTTGTGACAATCCAACATTTACGGTGCCCCCGACGACACAATCAGGCTGTTCCCGGAGAAGATTCGTTTTACCAGATAAGGGTATTAAAATCAAATTTATGTGATTACATAGTTTCTCGTTAGGTACAACCGCATACCGTAGAATCGATCGATCCATCGGGCTGGTCATATGTCGAGACCCGGTGTCAAGCTTCGTCAAACAACGCCGAAGCTACACGCCATGTTTCAAAGTAATCGACACAATTTCCCTTCAACAATTTTGACGAGCGGAACACCATACAACCAATTTGTATACTATAGTATAACGGAATGTGTGGTTGCCGCACACCGTGGCGCGATAACCAGGGGCTTACTTTTCTAATATTGTCATTATTTCCCCTAACAAGAGCAATAACTTTTGTTGCCTGATTGAATTAGTTGAATAAAACCTTGTGAAATCTCTTGGCGGAAACTGTCGACAACCCCAATTGGTTTGCTCTCAAATACACATCCATTAGGGACATTCACAGTGCACTAGGGGTATCCAAAAAAAGAGCAACCGTGAACGACTTGCCAGCTCTCAAACATACACGTGAATTGTCAATACTCTCAGTTCCATGTGTGCTTTCGCTTATTTCGATGGTCATTCTTGCTATCCTGTGTTTTATTTTTATTTTATTCTTTCCGGGATCCTGCCTACGAGGTTGTGGATACACGCATACGCGGTGGACACCCGTGAATGTACAATACACTAAACCGCGTACAACAGCATCTGCGTTTGAGGGTGAATTCACGATTGTACATCGAATCCCATTACGCTGTTCTCTCACAAAAATAATAAGTGTGACTTCATTTCATGTTTTTCAAACGGTCGCATGAAATCAACAATTAGCGATGTAGTAGAGTTAATGTTTGTATATATCTGTACGAAGTCGAAAACGATGTCAGTTTCACGAATGTCTGAATATGTACATGTCCATTTTTTTAAAAATAAGGATGACTGACATAAACTCAATAAAATTCACTTTGCCCCCATTGGACCGAACACCACAAAGCTGCTGAAAATCCAATTCAGAAAACTTTGACAAGTTTGTAATTAATAAATGATGTGTTAGTTGTATCTATCGTATCTATATACAGTGCAAATCAAAGATTAAATGAAACATGCGCAATTTAAATTTAGTCGGGAAATTAAGCAGGAAAGGGTAAAAACATGTTATCCACAACTAACAAATTACCACTCACCTTTTTATGCTGTATACACAAGAAAAATAGAGATGACAAGATGAAAAATATGAAAGTTGAAAACTGTGAGTCGTGTGATACGCGGACAGGGAGTAAGTTCAGAGGACTTGTAGCGTAGTTGGCATTCGGTGGTTTTATGTACGGCACATTGTACACACGGTTGATGGAGACAAAGAATAACAGGGGCGCCCTCATGCGACTGCGGTTGGTAACGCATGAGAGCCGTCAGGCACACTGCTCTAACTTTCGACCTTTAATGAAAGTGAGGGCATGTCCCCGACGGTTCCTGACTTAACTTAATTGGAGATACGCTGATCAACTAGAATACACAATTCTCCTGTTGAATTCAAATTGAGGGCACATATTGGAAGAGAAAAAAAGCTTAGACAGACTGTAGACCAAGTGCTGATAATAGTCAAAATGTGTAGACGCAATTTTTCGTAACAACCGCCGCAAGACAAGAGTCACCTATTAGTACATGTGAAGTGTGTGTCTTCATTCAATACACTCTGAACTAGTCGGTGACAAATTACGGTATACGGGTTATCCAATTTTAAGTGAAAATGAAACAATTTATGAATTTAAGGTTCATAGGCGGATTAGGTACATTACTCGTGGTCAGATTCCAAAGCGCAAAGAGCGAAAATGTCGTTTACTTTAACCTTTTACTTTAGCGGAACACGATTGATCTAAACTATATTGGCAGTAATCACGCATTGTGAATTTCCCGCGTTTTCAAATTAAATTTAAAAATATGGAGAAAAATTGTTGGGATTGGATAATGAAGCGAAAGAATGCGCAAATCTTCAATTATTGAGGCTAAAAGGGTTCTACTTCAAACAACAGTCATTGTTTAACGTTATTTTAATGTGGCATACAATCGGATAATTTGGCAGTCACATCATGTTGTCACCCTCTAATGTTAATATAAACAAACCAATGATTTATTACAAATTCTCACAATTAGGCAATTGTTTAGTGTCCTTATATCATCCAAATAATCACAATCAATATTTTTTTACAAATTACTTCATCAAAGACTAAAACTCCAAACAATCGCATCTCAGTGGGGAAAAAAGTTCACAGCGATCTAAATATTACAATTTCAATGACAGATGTAGGCTGTTAAAGTGTCTGTCTCCCGTTGTGTCGTACCAACAGGGGGTATGAAAATTATCTTCCATACATAAAAACAAAGTTTTGCAATAATATTGCGTATATGACCTGTGATACATATCGTCAAGCAGTATATATACATATACATATATCTAAACATATTGTTTTAAAACCTGTAATTAGACAACTGGATCTCCGCTCTCGTTCTTCTCACAGATGAAAAGGCGGCCGGGGGGAAGTGTCTCGTCCCGGCCGTTTTCTACATGAAATCCGCATGAAATACATACACTAGTCGCGGCGACTGACAGGAAACATACATAGACGCAAAGGAAATATACACAATTGTTGTTCTTGTCTTTAGGTCTGATTTCACTACTTAAGATTTGTTTTCCGTTTTGCAGGATAGGAAACGGGTGAGTACAGCCGTCACCCGGGGAAAATACGTCATTGAGACAGTACAAGTTGCGTTGACCAGAATGTTCAATACGAAATCACAGGAGTAAGCTTATTTGATTCTTTCTTAGGGCCAAAGTGGAGAAATGGTACATTCAAATAAAAAGACTTTTCAAATAATACGTTTTATTAAAGTAGACAGCATTTGGATATCAGCCGAGAACATCTACAATGAAACGTACACAACATAACCGTCTGGAAGACGAAATATGTCCATTTCATGCTTTCAGCACAAACATACGAAATTATACATTCAGGAACAAAGTGAAATATACAAATAATTATACTTATTTTTGGACGGGAGCGAGTAACAAGATTTGGTTGAACAGACGAATGCATGAGTACATCGTATGGAAATGTTCACCCGAACATGTTATCTGCCTTGTTCGGGTGATGGCCTGCGGCTCGGTGAATACGGTGAAAGATGATTCGGTCTATAGAGATATATAGGGGTTTCAACCCTCATTTCGTAAACAATTTTATTTGACTATCAACAGAAAATTCAATATTTCATATTAAAATCTCGAGTTAGCATTTACTAACCCTATTACGTTACGACATCAAAGACGTAGTGAAGGGAAACTGCTGTCCCTAGTGGGATCGTGAGAAGAAAATACACCAGGAACGAGTCAGAATTAGTTTTGAATATCTCTAATTGATATGATTTCATAAAGAAAAGATGTCACGAGTAAATCGAAATTGAGCGGATAAAATTCCAAATTTGCAACGAGGAGGACGTAAGTGAATGAAATTCCGTCGAATTATCTGAGCAACGTTTCCGAAATCGCGATACGATTACCCCGGTAGATGAAACAACGTTAAGAAGAGTTGTCGACGACAAAATTGCTTTAGAACCGTATGCAAGTATTTGAAACGTATCTTTATATTCTCCAATCATCACTAAATACCACCGATGTATCTAGCATGTATCAAGAGATCGGAGCGTGGTTTCACCCCGGGGCCAAGTATATAACACGTACCTGAACCCAAACGCCTTCTTGGATTCATTAGACGTTGTTTTATTGCGATGTGATCACTTTTTTGTGTTTTATTGCGATAATTGTCTGCGTTAGGCCGATTGCTTGATGTCATCTTTGCCGTACCATGTAAGGCAATTGAACATTCAACATTTCATTACGATTTGATAACACGAAATAGATACAATTGTACGGTCAAATTTACAACTGAAAGTACGATCGATTCCTCAGCTTGCGTCGTCACCGTTTTATCCTTCAAACTGTATAGCTAAGTTGACTTTAACTGATGTAACAGAATTAAATTCATCCGGCAAATACGTGGCAAATTTTATTCCATTCCGTCTCATCAATCCCGCCATGAATAGAAAAGAGATCCATTTCAAAATTAAAAAAACGGAAAACGCGTTAATTTCAAGTTAATAACAAAAGATCAATTGAAACCTTATCAAATTGTTTATTCAGAAAGGCAAATCGAAAATTAAGTTATTGTTAGGGATAAATTATCACCTTGCAAGGTATTAGGATAAAGGGAGCATACAATCTGATTATGGTATTGATCGACCTTGTACGTGGAATAGTCATTGCAAAATTTATTTTTCACATTACTCTTAACTTATATATAACATTTCACTAATGACGAGTGCAATGATTTAAAGACACACATCACCCAATTCTTGAAGCCCTTGCAAACGCTATGAATACTTGCACATAGTCCAATCGTAGAATTCGATTTTTGGAGGGATGTGAACGGACCGCGGAATGCCCGTTGGCGTACACCCGTTGAATTAAGGTTCTGTCCTACGTGTAACATTAACGGACATAACCCCGTAACATCCTAGGATTGCCGTGGTTTGTTTTGGGCTTGGTACAGTTTGGGTATAAATCCGTTAAAAGTTGGACTTAGATCTTCAAAGTTCATTGTTCAGGCGTGTACGAGTGTTTTGTACGTAATCTCTACTTATTAGCAAATGAGACCTTGAAGTTGCTTTCTTCATATTAATACGCAATAGATCTCACGGGGTATGATAAATGATATAATCCCTGGTATAACACTTCGCAATTTAAAGTTTACTCTTGTAGAAACATCACTCGATTTTATATTTTATAACGACGATACTGAAAGTCGTGGAAATCCTGGCTTCTGTCTTCCATAGACGTTCTTTGGGACATATCAAAGTTTATGTATCATTAGATCGGTTTCGAAATTTGTATTTCATCGACGCCAAAATCTTCTGGGTCCTAATTAATTACCTAAAGGGTGTTAATTTTGTACTTGCAAACACTTTCAGATTCCACACCTTCAACAGGAACTGAGATACAACATAGACCCTCCACTAACGTTAGTGGAGGGTCTATGGATACAAGAAGTGGGGGTCTGCGTTGTTTTATAACTGGTATATTTTTACACGCATACCTAATTGTCATTGTGTAACCCTAGTTATACACTAAGACATTAAACCACTAAGTTTTATTGTCATGATGGTTACATGTCAAAGAAATCTAAGCGGTAAAAGTATTAAATTATTAAAAGCAGCATCGTGGTGAAAGACGAATTGTGATTATGATATATACAGAGAGAGACAGACGAGCAGGCAGCACACGCACAGGCAGGTAGTCAGGCATACATACAGACAGACAGACAGACAGACAGACAGACAGACAGACAGACAGACAGACAGACATACAGACAGACATACATACATACATACATACATACATACATACATAGTATACATACATACATACATACATACATACATACATACATACATACATACATACATACATACATACATACATACATACATACATACATACATACATACATACATACATACATACAAAGTAACTATCGTCATATCACCAGTCTGGGACAATCAAATACTCTTACATTCTCAAAATATGATATTATATAATTAGAATGTTATGATATTGAAATTTCGAAGTAAATGACTTTAGTTTATGTAATTTTTTGTAGCATTTCATTATTAGTATTTCATACCTTTGGTCTACGCGTCGTAATGTTCGTTAACTATATTTGACGTTTAGGGCCATTTTGTCACATAGACGACGCGTTGTCACCGTTAACAGTCGATATAATCAACAGCGAAGACTGTGAACAGTGACAGTGTCATCTATATGATAAAATGGCTAGAATTTAACACGCAATTCGAAGACATAAAACGGTATAGAATTGAATTCAAAGAGTCCCACTTTTCTAAATTTCTAAAATGGCTATGTCTACGTCATAAATTAATCTAAAAAAATCGTGCAAGGCGAATTAATTTTGTAATTAGTTTGCAGATATGTCGCGTAAAAAGATATGGCGATAAGATATTGCAATAATTATTGTCATTTCTCAATCATCGCCTGGAAAGATATCATACGTAAGATGTAATTGAGAGGATGATTTTATGTACTGGAAGGGGGACTCCTATGAAAGTTATTCGTAAAACAACCCGCATCTTAGGTTGGTGTTATTTCTTGCACGTAATGATTTCCAACGCATGCCTCTATCAACAACAATTATAACGTTAAACTCCACACACATTGATACGAATTCTTTGTTATTGTGGTGGTTTTTTGTTGTTGCGATTCCTTGAGGTGTTTTGGGAGGTGACTAAATGAAATTCCGTCAAATAATTACAAAAGGTGTGACGACCCAGGCACAACCGTATGCTCTCTCTCAGTCTGTACTTGTCTAAGTATAGGAAATACAGTGAGGCGCGTCAGCGCAGCGCAAAAACCATTTCGTTGGCAGGTTGCATAAACCGTTCCAGCTAACCATAACACACCGCACGAGGGCGTCCTTTACAATCTCCTGATCTTCGCTCGGTGACGCAGGTGTTCGAGAGCAGTATGATGCATTTATAAGCACTAACATGAAAACATACTCAGTGCAGTCTTCCGCCCTTTCAATATATATCACTTTTGTGTTATCTCTTTCGTCTGTGAGGCACATTGAGACCGACCGAACTGCTAACAACACAAAATCAATGTCAGTTTCTAAATCCTGGTATTTTAATTCCCCGTCCCTGTGTCCATCAAACCAATCTCCTGTCAGCGAATATTGGCTTTCCGTTTAAGATCTAGGGGTGATCCATATAAAGATAATTATGAGCATTGACCATGATAATGATAATGAAGAAGATTCAGGTCGCGTGAAACGTAGTTTTGCTGAAGCTTTTTCTTGAGTAATGAGTTAATGGGGTCGCGTCGTCTCGGTCTATGCCAAATGCGCTCTAGGTATTGTTCTCGGAGCGGATTCAACAAAGTGCCCATTAAAACAGCATAAAAAAACAAAGATAAAATCTGGCCAAATGAGAGTTCATTTCTGAATGTCTGGTTCGTTTCTCTACCATCGAAATATTTGCTTAGATCTATATTATCATTGCACAAGTCACCAGGGATCTCGTGTTAAAACGTGGCTACAACGCAAAAAATATACGAGCAAGGCCTGAGGGAAGTTATGGCTTAGTGAAATTAAAGCAAAAATGTATCGACATTAGGGGAAACGTTCACGTAGTCCATATCTCCGTAAAATTGCCTTTAGTTTGTTTTGTTCATCAATAGACGTGACCTCTACTATGATCGGAACATTCATTTTCATTAACGTTGTTGGTTTCATTGCAATGATATATGGAGTAGCGAAATCTGAATTACGTAGACTTCATCAAATCAAAGATAAAACGCGCCTAGCTGTCTCAAAGCGACCGCGATCAGATTGTTTTACATGATAGATTGGTAAAAAACACAAACGTTAAAAATAGTCCTTTTTTTGTTTTTAATCTCTGACGATGTTTGTCTCTGTAATACGCACTATGATGATATCAAGCTCAGATGTTCGGATTTCAAGATGAGTGGGATGTCAATTTTTAGGGAGGCGGAAAGGAACATCTGTAAGATAACCAAGTGAACTCGAATACCCCCTGAAGTAAATCAAGACAAGCGATGAAAGTAATGCAAGATGTATTATATGATAAATATACCTTGAGACATAACTCAAAATAGATATTGAGTATTTAATATGTATAGAAACGGTTACCGAACATACACAAGTATTTGTTTTGAAATTGACAAGTTAAACACGTTACTAACACTCATCAGAGAGTAAGTGAAGATGTGATTGATAACACGCCTGGTTTATGTAATTTGTTTAATTTTTGTTTAGTTTACGGGTCAAAATAAACCATTGATTTTGCGTTTCATATAAGAACGACGTTCTCTTCCAACTACCATAGCTTTAGTGAATTATAGATCTAACGACATGCAATATAACATAGCAATATTTTAAATAGCACACAATGTATTTTACAAACGAAGTGATGCAATAATAATGAAAACGCATCTCACTTACACCTATAAGCTTATTGTAGTTTTATTCAAGATACATAATTCTTGAGCGATATGTCCCAAGGAAGGTGTGAAAGTCTGTACTCTTATCAATATCATTATCGTGATGTGTTGAGAGATTACGCAGTGTGACTAAACTTCAAAATACGCGAATAGTACTCACGTGTTTAAAGAAGTAATCACTTTCTGTAGTGGTACATATATTTTTTACTGTAACTATGGTAACGTAGACCTTCCATAAAGTCACAACATTAGGTTGTGTTGTTGTCGTCGTCGTCGTCGTCGTCGTCGTCGTCGTCGTTGTTTTGTTTGTTTGTTGTCTCGTTTGTTCTGTTTACTCCACATTCTTACTTTCTTTTCATTTGTCCCTTATTTGTACATTTTGAAATCAGCTAAGCTGGGAATATCCCTAAAATAGCCAGAGTGCGACAAAGAACTAACAATAAAACAATTTGATAATATTCCTTATTGTTAATTGACTTTCAGGTTACCTATGTTAAGCCTTTCATTTGTACAAAAACAAACTTAGAGTAAGTGATTAAAAAAAAAGACAACAATTCAGACCCTGGTAGATTAATAGTTTTATCGACGTAGTAGCAATAAAAGTGTAACCGTACAAAGGAACCTATTTCACAATTTACTTTCGTATCATGAATACGTCTCTGATTTCTGGTCGTCATCTGAATTCCATCACGAAAGGCGATTTCGATTTGGCGCCAAAACCACACGAAGAACGAGTTTTCAATCTCCGTCGCATAAATTCGTGTGAATTTCTCTCGGGAAAATGTGATGTTCACACAATGAGTGATTTGTTTTCCATGGGAAGTCGTAAATATAAGATGATATGAAATATATCCCGTGAAATGAATTATACTCATTTTCCATACTGTAATAACGTTTGATGGCATTGTTATTGTTATTTGCGCATCTCTGCTACTTTCAATACCCTTTTGGCATAAACTCAATTTTCCCAAGTTAAAACTTTTACGGCGTGTTTTAATTATTCAAGATGCAACATAACTCTGTATTTTCATTAAAATGAAATGTCATTCCTTCTTTCGATAATTTCAGTCGGTTCGTCGCCGACACTATGTTAGTCTCATATTTTAGGAAGGGTGATTTCGTCTGATCGCCGGACGTATGGTATAATTTCAGATCACGCATTGAAAGAAAACAAATAAGTTATTGGCACGTTAAGCCGATTTGCTTAGAACACATACTACTGTAAAGCATATATTTCCGTATACGTCTCAGAGAGATGAAAAAAAATCACAGCTATAATTTGACACAGCTCATTTGGACTTGTACTATGAACTGCTATGCTTACTGTTAAACTAACAGGGCATTACATAGGTATGCCCATGGTACATTTCCCCCATGGTTTACTGTAACTAAGTTTGCTCTAAGGTACACATTGTTGTTAGTATCGTATATCTCATGACACTGGACAGTTGTCTGTAGGTCTACACATCTTTTAATTATTCTATTTCATCTAATTCAATCCTGCACTTGACACTGTGGGATGCCAGATGTTTGACAGGCAGGTAAGGTTGTGTGCTTGTCCAACGATGGGAGTTCGAAATCTGGTATTACTGGTCACCCAAAGCCGCTTATTGGAATCATTTGCAATGTGGAACTGATGATACCCCGAAATAGATTAATAAAGTAAATGAAGAGATAAAATAAGACGAAATTAAAGAAGACAACACAAGTTACAGACCAAATCGTGCACGCGCGAACACACACACACACACACATATATATATACATACATACATACATACATACATACGCAGAGACACAGACACAGACAGACATTCTCTCTCTCTCTCTCTCGCTCTCTCTCTCTCTCTCTCTCTCTCTCTCTCTCTCTCTCTCTCTCTCTCTCTCTCTCTCTCTCTCTCTCATTTTATCATTCACATTCAAACCCACCGATACGTCACTGCACGCACACACGCACCAATATATATATAAATTTAAAAAAAGTGTGTGTGTTAATGTTTCGGACAGTTTAACATTTTCTCTGAATTGGAAACATCTGTTTGCTTTGTAATATTTGATACCTAGCGCAATGTATCCAATAGTCAAAAGTATTCCCACAACGTCCCATCTATGGTTGATACAATAACTTTGCAACAACCTGCCTCAGGCGAAAAACTATAATCTTTTTAAAACATGCATAATAGTGATTCTCCTTGACGTCAATAATATGATCGTTAATCAGTGAGTTCTGTCAGTCGTTATTTCATATTTCTTTTGGGTTTACCTCCCAATTTGAAAATCATATCAAAGGTAAAATAAGGAAATAACACTGAAGTCCCATAGATAGTTTGTTTATGGATGAGAATAATTGAAATGCTAACTATCCTCGGACGAAACAGTGAAAGTTATAGCCCTATAGAGAGATTGTACTTGTCGATGATCGAAATTTGTGTTTGTTTAATTTTTGGCCCATTCCCTATAGGACTAATTTCAGCACTTCCCGGTAGGATTTTGGTCTCTCCGGGTCAAAGGTCATACACTACATTTCGTCAATTATACTTGGCGGCTATGATTTGTGATGAAGTTTATTGGATTTTGTAAGATTAGAAGCTACGATGATGAATCTTGCATATCTATGGCAACAACCGACTTTTCTTAGTCTTCGTCGCTGAAACAATGACGAGAAAAAGTACTCCTTCCATGCATTGCATCTAAACAAGAAGTTTCTACTCTTGTACCATTCTATTCTCTCAACGTACACACACACACACACACACACACACACACACACACACACACACATATATATATGCACACACACACATACATACACAAATGGTACCTAACAGACAGACAGACAGACAGACAGACAGACAGACAGACAGACAGGGATCGATCTAATATCGACTTTATGTTCAACTGGGATTCAGCATTTGAAATCATCCCAATCTAGCAATTGTTTCATTAAAAAAACAATTTAGAAATGCTTATGTCAGGGGTACTAGTAATTGCCATTATTTTAGTTCTAGAATTTCAAAACTCTTTTCAAGTAGGGCGGATTCCTATCATCTCCCCTTCCTTCACATCTACTTCATCAGTCACATCCACCCATCTTTGCTAATATGCCATCCTTACTAGAAGCATGGAAGTATAACTTATACTTCCATGCTAGAAGAGATAAGTAAACTATTTACTATATTTTTTAAATTCAAAACCAGCTTGTAGCTACAGTGTACTTTCGATACTACTGTGAAAAAACACATGTTTTAGCTGTTTGCTTTGTGTAATCAAATTATCTGTTGATCAGAATAGCTCCACTGTGGTGGTTTTGATGAAAAGTAAAAGTTCGAAGTAAACTAAATGAAGTTAATTTATTAAACTACAAACACAACATACTGACTATGAACTCAATAATAAATAAAACCTCGATTTCTCTTCAAATAAAGATATGATTATCGTTTGAACAGAAAATGTCACAAAATATGAATAGAAAATGTACCAACACCCTCCTATTATAAAAATTCAAATAAACAAAAACCTAGGCTTAATCAAATAGCAGAATATACCAATTTGGATTTCCGAAAGTAAAAAGAAATGTTTTGGACAAAATACGAAAATAATAGAATTTCTAAAAATAGATATTGCCAGATATAGTTTTCTTTATGAAGAATTTGAACAGACTTATCCATGAGTATATAAAGTCAATCGTCATATATAAAATAAAACCGACAAGTAGTTTAAGGAAAGAAATACGCTCAATTATTATGATATAATTTTGGACTAAAAGTACAAAAACAAAATCACAAAGAATACAATGACAATCACCAACCCTGAATAAATCTTAATAGATTCTATCATATATGCAGATATACACATACCAGTATCGATGCAAACTATTAGTGATTGGTTTCGGAGAAAAATCAGCAAAATAGGAAATGACAGGTATCATCATTTTATGAATAAATATGTATACTAAATCATCAAATATAATAGGGAACTTGCAATTCAGACTGAGCATGCTCAGACGCAAAGGACTATGGGATTATCTGTGGTTATTGTAATACCTAATCTCAGTGGAGCTACCGATAAAATAAACCTCCCACAATGGTCAGGGTGACTATGAATTGATCATTCGTGGTTGCAAACAATGTAACAGTATTGTTTAGAATACCAATTCATTAGTATTTATTATCACATTTCCCATGACGCAACATTCAACATGGCGGGTTTGCAAGTTCCCTATTGCAAACTGGTAAGCGGTTTCAGTGAAGAAGTCAAAAACATACAAAGTTAATAAAAGGACGGACAACCACCCATCTCATCCTGCCATTGACTTCGGAGCTTGAAACATTTATTGTGCCCATACTGTAAAATGTTTTAGGTCACTTCCTCCATGATGGATATGAAATGGTTTACACTTTAACCTAACTATCTAGAAAATACACAGTTTATCCGAAAAAGCCCGGTTGAATGTTGATCAAACATTCATCAACGGTAAAAGGTCATCTGTGGGTAGCGTATGATTTTTAGATACAATGTCAACTCTAAAACCAGTAAAAAAAGTGTATTTATGTGTAAATAGATGACGAATTTAGTTCATGGCGGGGAGGGGGGGGGGTCTGTGGATGTTATCGTCTGCCTCTACATTGCTGTGACGTCAGTACATAATTGAGATCTTTGATAGCCAGTGAACGTACAAGAACACACTGTATTACAGACACGAATTAAACATGACAGTGATATAATAAACATACTATATTTCAACTTTTGAACTTCTCTTAAACGAACTCAGACAAACAGTCAGACATACACTACAGGCAGACAGACGGGCAGAATATAAACCCCTTTCAACTCTAGATGGTTTCATTGGGATTTTCAGTTTATTTCACTCATGTAGTTTTTTGCGCTTTATTTATCTTATATTATTTTTTGATTATTTTAGTTTCATTTGAATGGTAACTTAACTTACATTATATTATTATTATATTACATTATATTAAGCTTACTTAACAATTATCAGCTACTGACAAGACACCTATCAAATTGTCAAGAAAACATATTCGAATAACGTAATTTTTAGTCTATTACGTAATCGCAGCACTAGAATTAACACATTTTGATAGTACTAGTATGTTATCACCGCAAGTGATTCGGGGACTAACGAAAACGAATTATACCATGCTCGTTCCCGCGCTCCCTATATTATGAGAAACTTAATGACGTCATCCACTCTCTGACACTTCATAATTTTTTCAGTGTTCGGATTATTGCAAAGGAAACGAAATTCCATAGGTGTGAATTAAATATATCAATGATGAGGCAGGGAATTTGATAGCGTAAAAAACGTTTTCGCGGTATACCGCACTTTCTCACCCGTTGGCGAGATATTTTTTGATGAAATAAGACACCTAGGCACGGAACAAAATTTGACCGAATGTATATTTTTGATGTTCTCTATACGATCTATTTACTAAAAAGTTTACAAAAATTCAGAGAGGGGCGTTATCTTTTGTAGTGCTAGACTAGGAGAAGGACGAGATATGCCGAAAAGTTGCGGTAAAACGAAAATTAGTGCCGAACTAAATTGGCGGGAAGATTTTGTGTTGACGAATTATATCGGCTGTGAGTAGTACATGCAGCAGAGTGCTTTCAAAACCTCTATGCCACAATTATATTTGAGTTTCTTACCCTTGCTTAGAAGTCCAAGCAAATGAGCAGGTTTACGACGGGTGGTAAATTTTCGACAGTGCTCCAACAAACTGAAAGTGCACACGTAATTCAAGTGTTTTTATCTTTTTGGATATATGACAGTAGATTTTCGTCAATATTTAATTACTTTTAGAGCAGTGTTGGAAAAATAATGCGCATTTGGGGAATAATTTCGTAGGATTGAAAGATGTTTGGTAGTTTTTACGGTCATATATTGACACTGTATAGGCCATGGTTTAGCGGGGCGGTTCAAGATGAATCTAGTGCTAGAGATAAGTAACTACTTAATACAACGTACATTTGTATTTTTACGAAACTATAAGACAGCACCCATATTACAGAATGCTTGACGGTCCGCATTAATGCTTTGAAAGATCTCGGGCGCAAGTCCCGGTAGAATTTACTTTGCGTGTCCTGAGGTGAACAAAAAAAGTTTTCATGAATTCACTACTACACAAACTTTTGGAACAGGAGTGCGATCGAATGGACACAGTTACTGTCATCGTAAAATCAGCAGGCCTCCTTGCGACAACAGTAAAAAGTCTTTCCGTAGCGATCGTGATGCATTATCTAGTTCATGACAATATTTCGCAAGAACGGAAAAAAATCACTTTGGCTCGCTACAGTGTGTACTTTTGAGCACAGAAACAAATTCTTCCGTGTCTGTGTTGTGAGTGAATTGTCATCGAGTGTCACCATTTTGATAATATGATAACATATAACTGGCTAAATGAAACGTTCGCGTAAATAACGCCTGTAGAAGAAATGTTGACAAATCCTTAAATGATTGATATTAAACATACTATCTAACAACACTCGTACCTTAAAATGCAACGAGGAGTGGTCGAATAGGAACACGCGCGGATCCGGAAAAATACTGGAGAGTATGAAGCGCATGAGGGCGCTATCTCGTAAATGTTGGTACTCATGACTTCGCATATGGTTTCTTCCCTTATGCGTGAATATGCGGGGGGGGGGGGGTGTTCATGAAATTCAAAGGCCACGGTGTCGCGTAATGACACTGACATTTGTGTCAAAAATTGTGAGGTGTTAAACTCGTCGGACATGCGACATGCCAGCCGTTTTTAAACGCAATTACTACAACGAAGCGTTGTTTCCAGCACATGATTCTATCGGTAAAATTTACAGAATGTAAATCGTTTGAATCATCACCTTTACCTTTTGATGTAGGGATAAAGTCACATCGAGGGTTGTTTGGACAAGTCAGTGATAATGATTGGTGCTTATGGAACCTAATATTGTGTGTCTTCGTTCAACAAAATAGCACTCGCAACACTCGACTGTCTGTTGATTATAACTTTTTTTTTCAACATTTTTTCTCGTCAATTTATTTCATCTTTCGTCAAAAACGCCATTGACAAGAATCATATCAATAATCATATCTCTCTCCGTCTCTGTCTGCGTATATCTTTCACTAGCTTTATTTCCGTCTGTCTGTCTGTCTGTCTGTCTGTCTGTGTGACTGACTGACTGTCTGTCTGTCTGTCTGTCTGTCTGTCTGTCTGTCTCTCTCTCTCTCTCTCTCTCTCTCATTATCCAACAAGTCGTATGTGACGTAAGCATGACGTCAAGTTGTTAAAGGTGTTGATAATAGTAGGAAAAAACAACCTAGACCTGAGATTGTCTTCCAGTTTGAAAATGTCAGGATGGAAATTTATCGTCGGTGATCTAAAGGTGCTTAAGGAAACATTAAAGAACAAGAAATCTCGTAGAGTATGATAGGAAAAAGTCCTTTACTAGTGATTTACGGGGGTCAGGTCAGCTCTCGTGTTCCATTCCGTAGAGAAAGATCGAAATAAATGGTCTTCGATGACTATTTGCGGACCTTCCAACCATAACTCGTGGACGAAATTCGAGATGTCGACAACAAACAAATTAGCTGCAATAAAATTGTCGCCAGAGAGTCGATTGCCACGGTCGTACAATGACTACCTTGAATATCAATAGGAATCGTAACCGATGTAAAATCGGAAAGTCGTCATGTTACAAAACGCTCTGGCTTTGATCGATGTTGCATTGAATCGGACAATCGATCTCGTCACTGCAAACGGAACATAATACTTTATAGGGTTTCTGTAACGATAATTCAGAACTTTATAACATTGCTTAACGTGTCTGTAAACGAACTTAGAATGAAACGCGATAAACTAAGCCATGAAGGAGAAGAAATAACAATTGTCTCCCATTTAATAGCAGGAATGGACGTGAAGTGATTTACAGATTACCCAAAAAATGTCAAATTTAAAAGCTAGCTAATCTACTGGCCACTACCCCAGTTAGTTACTGACTGTACAAAACACAGGTCAAATCGACCCCGAACACCTGATCAATGTTTGAGAACTTCTTTCTATTTCCATACGTGTTATTATACATATGATGTTATAAAATGTCATCGATACTTGCCCTAGTTATTTCGACGGGTTTGCACGAGACCGCAACGTGGAAATCACACGTATCAACTGGCAATATGCATATGACTGCATATAATTACAATAATAGTGGAACTAATGTCGCATAATGGTATCCTATAAATATTAGATTGTGTTATCTACTGTTTTGGGATTTTGGAGATAAGGGACTCTCTCTTGCATACATGAAATCTTTCAAAGTTTCAATAATTTGATGTTAGTTTGTCTGTTTTAATCTTACTCTTGGAATTTCCACTCGACCTTGAAATGTCTTGGACTTCTCGAGAGCAGTTGGATAAGGGTTGTAAGTAAATCTGAGATCATAGTATGAACTACTCTTGAGAAAAGGGGCAGACGGAGGCTGGGATGATATATATATATATATAATATACAGACTAGTCGAGAGCAAAAGAGATATGGGGGGGGGGGGGTTAGTAAAAAGGGGGTACATGCACGGGCGGCAGAGGAAGTGCAGTAGAAATGAAATCGTCTGCCATACAATGCAATCAAATTAATTTGATAGAAATCATAACACGTGGTCGATAAAACGAACCTTTCAGAAAAAATGTCTTGTTGTGTATCAAATTCAGGACATAAGACGACACACAAGACACAAGACACAAGACAAAGAAGAAAAAATGAAGAAAGGGTTTGTTTTAATTTGTGAATTACAAGTCTGCTTATCTTTATAAACTCAACCAATATACAGTTGACATCTTGAAGACAATATTCTATGGCTGATCACGTGATAATTTATCTAATATGGATTGAACCTTTTATCACAATTTCTTCTAAAGAAATAGGTCCAGGATGTTCCCGAACCTTTATAGGACCGTTTGAAAGACATATACAATCTCTGCTCCATTGTCTTGGCAACAACTAGGCGACATCTCGCTGCCATCCAGATCATCCAATCACGCGAGAGTTTGTGATGATAACTGCCATCTTTTTCATCGTTGAAGTCAGCTGATATCACCATGGTAGCATTTTGTCCACAAGGTAGTAAGAGCTTCTCCATAGCTTCAAATGCTCTTTCAGGGTCAAAGGTTAAATGATCGAGGAAATCTATAGAATAAACAAAAGCTGCTTTGCCTTCCACTGAGCATGCCCGTTGCTCTGCAAACTGTGGCAACAGTTTCCAGACCACATCTTTGTTTTTGAAATCCGTGTTACATGTCTGATTTTCATTTTCAGCTGAAAATCTGAGTAACGAGTTTGACGTAACAGGACTAATCGCCACAAGTTTAGCGTCTTTAAAGTAAACACCCCGCATGCGTGGAGTGGCTCCAACATCAACGATGATTTGCTTGCGAAATGAGGATTCGTTGTAACCCCAGGATGTAAACAAAAATGCCGCTTCTTTTATAAATCCATTAGATCGACGTTGCTCCAAACAGTTTTTGATTTGAGCATCTGTAATATCATTAAAATAGTCAATAAACATTGTTGAAATCTTGGCATTTTCTTCAAGGAACAGTTGATCATTTTCTTCAAGGCATTCCTCCAAAGTCTCGTAGTCTGTGTTTTTCGGCTTCCGTCTTTCTTTTACTGCACGTACCGGTCGTTCAGGACAAACACATTCTTTCTCGACCTCTCTCTCGACAATGTTGACCCTTTCAATTATACGTTCCTTTGCTATTGTAGCAACACCTGAGAAGATGAGCACCCAAACGACGAGGGTAAGGGAAGCACAGAAAAACAGCGCCGTCAACGGTCTGTATCTCATTACTTTTGAGTCGAAGACCAGGTCTGGAATTTGAAGAAAGAATAATAAAAGAATACATATACTTTGAAAATCTATTTGTATCAACAATCAAGATAATTAGAGGCATGGGCGAAAGACTGTGTTGATCGTACAGGGCGAGGACAATTGAACGAGTAGGTGACAGGAATGAATCGTGACCCGTAGGTATAGTATCCTAAGGAGACCAGGACGACTTTCAAAACATGGGATCCACATATTTATGATCTGTAACAACATTAATACACAAGGTTTATTTTATATGAGCAACACAAAACAATGATAAAACTACACGACAAGGTTTAGTTGATTGAAATTCCAAACCCAGACAGTGGGCTGTCGAAGGTCGTTGAAAATCGATGGGTTTCCAAACTGTAAAACTTTAATTTATGATGGTGTTGTTCTGTGGATTATGTAAGTATTCTACATGTATTGTGTACACCCTTAATGACATCATACACGAACACACTGCCACCAAATTATAAAAAAAAAACACTAAGAATTTAAACAGTACGACTGACAATACTATAAAATATACCAGTCATCCAATTCATCCGACGCTGACATAAATTTTCGATTGCCCAAAATCGAGGAACTTGTTGATCGATAATAAAAAGATTGATCTCACAAAATTACAAATGTAAACTAATACTATATTTGCAAGAAAGGCAACAGGTCCAGATAGCATACACTTTATGAAACGAGAGAAGCTAGGTCAAATAACCAACATGGATTGGTGGATGGTGTGTGTTGTTTGTGGGTGAAAGTACTATAATATAATACTAAGTATTATCTAGTAAATAGATATAGTTTATCTCTATGTTCCCTTGGTAACCAGTGTGTAGCAAATATATTTATATTGTGTACAAATGGTAACTTTTCAATTGAGAGCAAATAAATACACGAAGTACTGTGTTCGGCTATATTAAATCGAAAACGAATCGAGGGAACAGAATAACATGCAGACAAAAATTTTTTCCGCATTTTTTCCGCCCGTAATCAAGATGACCTCAAGGAAAAGTCCGAAACGAAAGTGCGAGGTTTATACCTACCTAATAAAAAACTGAAAGTTTGTCATACTGAAAAACCATTGTATTCTGTTGATGATGACCTCGTCATACGATCCATTGCAATTTGACTTCGGCCTAAAATCCAGCCAGGGTTGTGTTGTTATCATCACACTGTACCTGTAAAATGATGGCGTTTTATAGAGTCACCTGGTACCGGCACGCTACGTCCCTACCACGAGAGGGCGATGTATTGAGTATAAATTCTCCTCTGAGAATTGTGTAAGTCATAGGACTCGTATCAAATCATTGGGGGTTTTTTATAGCTAAAGATCAAGTGAGTTAAATAACGTCGCCTGTGGGTCAGGTAATTTGCAACTGAATCGAGTCGACATTTAGAAGTTAAACTTGGGCTTTTGCCAAACGAACACCCCCCCCCCCCACACACACACACACACTATTCAATGTCAAAAACAAAACACCGTCTAAGACGCACCGTCAAGAGGATGTATCACCGAAGAAAAGAATGAAGCAAAGTGGCAGGTGTCCTGTAATACGACATTTTCCAATATGTCCGGTCTTTACACAATGCATATTTCGGACAAATTACGGTAAATAAAGTATTCCCGTTGTAATTATATTTGAGTAAGCAGAGAAAAGAAAAGACAAGAAAGGGTTAGCCCGCAATGTCCATTAAGATGGTGATGATGGTGGTGGTGGTGGTGGTGGTGCACATGGTGTTAATGACGTCTACGACGACGATGATGATGTTAATGGCGTCTACGACGACGGCGGCGATGAGATACTTGTGGCGTTAATGACGGCAGCGACGACGACGACGATGGTGGTGGTGGTGGTGGTGATAGTGTTAATGACGACGACGGTGGTGGTGGTGGTATTAATGATTATGACGATAAAAACAAGTTGTACCTTACTTTTGTTCGAAGTGTACTTTGCATAGCCGGATTTTGATGTCTATAGATAAATCTTTCAACTTCCATTACAAGTAATAAACGCCATTAAACAATAAATTTTACTTTTCGTAAATTTACTGCGACTCCCAAGTAAATATTATTTACATATACACAGTGACATATAAAAGTATGGCAGCAAAGAACCCTTTGTAAAAGAATTTCAAGTACAATCGTTAAGAATTATAAGCTGGTTAACTAAAATTGAGTATCGAACTATCGTTATGTAGCACTCATGGAATAGCTCTACGTGCGAAAATGACCTGACATGGCAGGTTTGATATCATGAGACGCTACCAATGATTGGCTAAAACTCAAACAAAAACTGTCCATGATTGGTTAAAACTTTAATAATACCATCGTCGTAAAAAAAATACTGCTGTACGGCACTGTCCAATACATACTACCCTAGATACACTTTTACGGCACTGTCCAGCCACATTGGCCTCTTTGTATGCTTTAAATTTATATTTTAGTTTTATTCCAGTGTTGAATGGTCTAGGTTAGAATGCGTGTACAACAGTGGTTCTGGCAGGTCGATTCGGGTTAAATAACTTGGACCAGACCAAACGAAGTACATCAAAGGCAAATTCAACCAGTTCTGCCAAAGTCAATACCGACATCCCAATCCATAGTCCCATCTGACCCCCTAAGTCACTCACTAAACTTGCACTCTGTAAATGAGAAGAAGTCAACATGAGATTGGTGGATATGTGTGAAGTGTTGAAAAGTGGAACTATGGACAATCACACCTACTACCCAGTCTCCGGTTCATTATTGTCCGCAAGCTTACTATGGGTACCTTTACCTTAAATCCGATAAAAGCAATACGTGTTCATCCCTGGTGGATGAAGACAAGTTTTCTGTGGAAAGGACACCCCGAGATTCGATGATCAAAGACAAAAGTACACCAACTTCAAATACAGATCGACTGTATTAAAAAATAATAATAATATTCCCCTAATACCAAAACAAAAACCACGTCACGTCCTCCGAGTCGGTTAAAAGTGACCAGCCCAAAAACATATGTATCACGATAAGCATGATCACATACTCACATTATACAAAATAAAACAAAACAAGTTTGAGGGCGCTGTAAAGAGTAACAAGTACATGTACATGTGAACATTTTCCCATTGCATTGGTTTACAGAGGAAGCCGAGATAACGTTACGGGGCAGGATAAATGACAAACACACTTCTGTATTGCACTGTGCTTTCGAAAACGAGGACATTGAACATAATTCTTTTTATCTCAAACAGTTATCTGGTAATAAGGCCATGTGTTGCTTTGTCGAGTGGCACACTGGGGCCATAGATTGATATAGCTACTGAAAGTCCAAAACATGAAGGGAGGCCTGACATTTGGAAAACTAAACATTTTACAGGCTTCATAGGATTTGTATATTGTAAGTCTGAATCGTCATTGTGAAGACATACCAAAACACGTGACTTGGTTTATATTCTCCATGAGGCAATTTTATTGTCGGGGAAAGTAACACCTTAATGCGTTCACTACCAAGAAATTCTACCAATTTGTGTTTGTACTTTGTTCCCGGACACTAAATTTTGGGTATTATTAAGTCTAGTACATTACATTAATGTACAATATGGTTACATAGAAAAGCACTTTAATAACTGCATGTTTTTTTTTGCTATCGGGGGTATTTTTCTTTCTTCTCAAATGTCTCTGAAGAAAATGTTTATAAGTTGACAAGATATTTGCGACATATTTTGTAAAAGGTACTGTTGACAAGTCTTCTGTTATCTGTGTACTACTGAAACTATAAACCTAAAGCAATGTATTTATTATGTAATACAACCAAGGAGTTTTATACCTCCATGATAAAATACATTAGTACTAATATACTTACAGTGTAGGCCGCATATTCAGATATCCTCTCCAAATTCAATTCTTCGAAGTATACAGTAACCTTGGCAACGTTTTCACTGAAAATATACACAATCAATACCAAAGTCAAATTTAACAGATACTGGCTGGTCACAATGGATTCACCATAAATGCGTTATTGGGATTCTATATTTAGTGATGGTCTAGAAGAACAATATTCTTTACATTCGGACCCGGGTGACATTTCTATAGTTGGCAATGCTAAGTTATTTCAGGTCACGTGTTTGTCACATGAGCATTCCTTTCAACCGAATAGAGTACTGATTTTTATAAGCCTTCAAAATTACGCAACTATCTGACAGTCGAGATATCTGCCTATATAGTATCATATCAAAACGGAAAAAAACGGACATTGTCAAGTTACCACACATTGTGAGAAAGTGTACCTACGTCTGGAAGCGTGGATTTTCCTTAACTTTTTTCTTCAATTTCCTGTTTATTCGGCTTATCTTCTGTAACACTGTGTCCTGTGTTTTAGGAGAAACCCAATTGAACACTTTTAATTACAATACCCAAAGTGTATGTATGTATGTATGTATGTATGTATGTATGTATGTATGTATGTATGTATGTATGTATGTATGTATGTATGTATGTGTGTGTGTGCGTGCGTGTAAGGAGACAGACAGACACACACTCTCTCTCTCTCTCTCCCTCCCTCCCTCCCTCCCTCTCTCTCTCTCTCTCTCTCTCTCTCTCTCTCTCTCTCTCTCTCTCTCTCTCTCTCTCTCTCTCTCTCTCTCTCTCTCGAATTTATCATTCACATTCAAACCTACCGATACGTCACTGCACGCACACACGCACAAATATATATATAAATTCAAAAAATATGTATGTATTTAATGTTTCGGACAGTTTAACATTTTCTCTGAATAGGAAACATCTGTTTGCTTTGTAATATTTGATACCTAGCGCAATGTATTCAATAGTCAAAAGTATTCCCACAACGTCCTATCTATGGTTGATACAATAACTTTGCAACAACCTGCCTCAGGCGAAAAACTATAATCTTTTTAAAACATGCATAATAGTGATTCTCCTTGACGTCAATAATATGATCGTTAATCAGTGAGTTCTGTCAGTCGTTATTCATATTTCTTTTGGGTTTACCTCCCAATTTGAAAATCATATCAAAGGTAAAATAAGGAAATAACACTGAAGTCCCATAGATAGTTTGTTTATGGATGAGAATAATTGAAATGCTAATTATCCTTGGACGAAACAGTGAAAGTTATAGCCCTATAGAGAGATTGTACTTGTCGATGATCGAAATTTGTGTTTGTTTAATTTTTGGCCCATTCCCTTTAGGACTAATTTCAGCACTTCCCGGTAGGATTTTGGTCTCTCCGGGTCAAAGGTCATACACTACATTTCGTCAATTATTCTTGGCGGCTATGATTTGTGATGAATTTTATTGGATTTTGTAAGATTAGAAGCTACGATGATGAATCTTGCATATCTATGGCAACAACCGATTTTTCTTAGTCTTTGTCGCTGAAACAATGACGAGAAAAAGTACTCCTTCCATGCACTGCATCTAAACAAGAAGTTTCTACTCTTGTACCATTCTATTCTCTCCACGTACACACACACACACACACACACACACACACACACATACACACACACACACACACACACACACGCACATACACGCACACACACACAAGTTATTATAGGCAGTTATAAAACATAGTCATGCGTTGTTTACCTTGTAATGATTGTTTGGCCATTGAGAACTAGTGACTGTATATCGATATATAGACTGTCTGCAAAACAAAGCAAAGGTGACGTGACTATTGCAAACAAATCACGAAAGCTAGCACAGATCAGTACATGATCTATATTAACTGAATCAATCATTTGTAACTGAACTGAACTGAACTGAACTGACCGTTTATTGCCCAAATCCTACTTTTATAGTCAGTCTGATCTATATGAACAATTTGAGTGCTGATTGGTTGATTGTCATATGCATCGACCATTCGATTACCAGATGCACTTATTGGACATCAATGACAAGATGCACTAATTGATTACTGGTTGTTCGATTGTCAGATGCACTGATTGGCCAATGGCTAGGTGTACTCTTTGTTCGATTGTCAGATGCATTGATTGGTCATTAATGACCAAATGCACTGATTGGTCAATGGCAAGATGTAGTCACTGTTCGATAACCAGGTTCATTTGTACACCGCAATCGTATTCGAAGTAAAGGAGTTGTTTAATATTAAAAGTTATTAATAACTGCTAATTATTTCAAGTGAAAGAAATCCGAGCCTAAAAATCACACAGGTATGTCTTTTAAACATAGTCACGTGGTCAAATGGGTAAAAAAGTAAGAAAAAAAGTTCTAGCATATGAATGTATTCATTAGTACTCGGAGAATACATAAGCTATTGCATTGAGTAAATCTTAAGGCGACAAAATAAATGCTTGAAAAAATTGGGTAATTGTTAAATAACCTATAAAAATTAAACGCATATCGGCAGTTTCTGAATAATCAATATTTCGTAATTGACCACACACAAATCTACGGCACTACTTACGAACACGCTTGTGGACAATAACACCCACCGACCAATCGATCGTCTTCGTATCGCTCTTCCACATCTATTACGCATGCGTCTTGTCAACCATAATGTTCGAACCCAGCAATGAAAACACGAAGAACGGGAAATGTAATGTAACGTAATATAATAACCAAAGGGAAATACCAGGGAAGTATTTGCGATGAATCCATCAAACAAACCATTGACGAATTTAATGTGTATTTGATTAAATTACTCATAAATTATAAACTCAATAAATAATAAAAATCAAGTAAATTACAAAACATGCTTAAAGAATAACAAGGTACTAAATTGATAATGACCAATACACGTAAACAATGAATAATGAAAGTGAAATATTTACTATAGCACACTTCTACAAATTTACATTAATATGAAATTATGTTTAATTGAATAAAAACAAGTTGTGATTTATAAACAAAATGATTCTGTTATATCATTTATTAAAAGCAAGAATAAACACCAGTTTGTGATTATATAAAAGAAATCACACAGACACATAAGCTCACATTAGATATGAAGCGCCAATTCACTATCTTCAGTTAATGTAGTCGAGTCTGCCAATTTATGGGATTCCGAAGAACACATTCACAAACTAATGTTTATTCTTGCTTTTAATAAGAGTCAAATCAAATGTCCTCTATTTGTTCTCTTTATCATGTAAACATTTTAACCGTCAACAGGTCCTCCAAAACATGGACATCATGTAAAGATATTATTTTTGTATTTAACGACGTTTTTATTTGGCTCATTACAAGGATAAAGTTACATCTGTTTTTCGTAAATGGAAATTTCACGGAAACTTCTTATTAAAGTTATCAATTTCAAAAGCTGTCTATTTCTTAATGTGTGCCATGTAGACATCTTACCATCAACAGGTCCCCCACAAACCAGCCATAATGTAAACAACTTACCATGTACCATCAACAGGTCCCCCACAAACCAGCCATCAAGTAATCAACTTACCGTCAATAGGTCCCCCCCCCGTAACCCCGGACACCATGTTAACATCTTACCATCAACAGGTTCCCACAAACCAGACATCAAGTAATCTACTTACCGTCAATAGCCCCCCCCCCCCAACCCGGACACCATGTAAATATCCTACCATCAACAGGTTCCCCACAAACCAGACATCACATAAACAGGTTACCGTCAATAGGGCCCCGCAAACCCGGATATCATGTAAACAGCTTACCGTCAGCAGGTCCGCCGCAAACCCGGATATCATCATTAAATTTAAACCGTAGGTCCGCACACAAACATTCTTCAAGTATGGCTTCCATCAGACAATTCTTTTCACAGGCCTACTCAACAAACAAGAAAAAGAAGAAGACAAACTTGAAATTTAAAAACAACCAACTGAGAAGTTTTGATCCGAAAAATCCATATCGAATACAAAAATGACTCAATTAACTGGACCGTTACAGTACATCAAGGAGGTTTACATGCAAGATGCCTCCATGGTTTGAATGAATAATTTGGAGAATTCTGACATGAGCATTCTCACAAACCAGAGCTGTTGCACTGCGAAATATCTAGACGATTCCGTACAAGAGGCTGTGGTTTACAACGATGGGCATAAGTAATTCTGCTTATAATTTGTAACTATTCAATTATGACAACTAGCAGCCTGAAAGATCCAGGCGTTCCTTCTGCGTAAATGGTCGATTTTCGGCTTCTGAGAACAACATATGATTCTAGCACATATTGAGTCACAATGAAAATGGTGACTTGCTTACCTTGATGCTGTATTTGGTACCAAAGAAGTGACTGAATATATTTTCCGTTGCTTTGGGGTCGCTTTGATCCAGGCAGTCACCGTAAGGATGTGGTTTTCTCTTTATTGTAACCTATTAAAGTGGTCAAAAATATTACAACCATGAAATATACTGAGATGTCAACAGTCGCCGAATGAAAGAACTGGTCAATGTCATTCTATACGTACACCACTCTACAGAAGCACCGCCTCGTATTATTGAGTTAGGGAAAAAATCTGCCCTGGCTTACGAAAATAGTTTACTGAGTGTCTATCATACCTATTTTCGATTGCGATTTTTTATTTGCCCCATTTCATAGTTTATATCTCTGACTTCAATACAAGACATAAAATGTATATGTACCATTCTGACGCCAACTTCGGTAGCAAATCCGGGAGACACACTTATTCCTTCGTCTTCTGGGAATGGCATCACATCTTGATTATGAAGAACAATTCGGAAACCAGTCGACGGTTGCATTTCACCTATGTACTCGGATGTCTCAGCATACAACGTTAGACTCAGTCCTGGAATGTAATACACACGGACAAACCTTTACAAGCGGAACTTGTTACAAACAGGGAAAGTAAAAATGAATTGGACTAATAGCACTTGGCACAGCATGTTGCGAGAACTGGAATCATATGTATTATATTTTTGGTTTTATATCATTGTTTGATATGAACAATTTCGTGGTTTTTTTTTAGATAATAGTTCAAATTCACAAATGAAAAATTCCCCTGGAATTTCATTACACTGTTCTTATCAATTTATGTAATGTAATAAAAAATCTCTATGCCAAGTGTTGTTACTCCTCATTTGTATCTTGTAACAAGTTCCGCTTGTAAATGCTTGCCCCTCGCTGGTTTTAATATGGATTTTACACAACAGTACCTCTGTGTGATTATAACAACAAAATCCGACTGTTACAATAACGACATTTGACAAAATTTTGTTGATATACAGTATCATTACAAGACCTACAAATAACTGTTCTCAAATTTACCTAGAGCAATGATCTGAGCTCTCTCATGATTTTAATAAAAGAAAATTGTCTATTTTATGATTATTTTTAAAACTAAATAAAATTCTCTTTCAACTTGATTGAGCAATCTGGAATAAAATCCTTTCCACAGTCTTTACATCTTCTGTGTTTATAACTAAAACTGTCCTTACATCTGGAACACCGTAATGGCGGCATAACAATCAAATAACTGGGAGCCTTTCATAGAAATGTAACGAAATCAATGAACGCCACACTGAACAAAACTAAGGTATTTGATGTCGATAGTAATAGAATAATCGAATGGTATCGACACTGGTTAGCACATTTTACCTAATTCTAAGTTTCTGTAGGTAATGACGTCACTGCGGCGTCACTAAGTGGACTAAATTGAATTTCAATTCCAATCTATACAAATAAAATGGAATCATGAATTATTTGACTTTAGCTGAATCAATTCTGTTAGAATAACAACGAATCATCAATAATCGGGACAAGTGTTTGGGTCATACTAAGGGATCTGTGAAAGTCTTCTCCGACCCTCCACCACAAACGCACTTGAACTGTACGTCCACGTCGTTATCAGTCGGCCCGAAGAAGCGTCCAGGATAAGATGTGAAACTGTTGCCAATCAAAACAACAGCAAGTCCAGTAGGATAGATTATCATTACTTCATTATGAACTTCATACCTGGATGGTTGAGAACGTCCATAGACATGTACGTTTACAAACAATGTCTTTACGCACAAACAAAAGAACCAACACTGGTTATCACATATACATACATACTAATTACTGCAGTGTAAGATTTGCGCATGTGTTCCTGTTAGCGATATAACTTAAAATATACCTAATTTGCAGACGACATATTTTATTTTAAGTGTTACGCCATGTGTACTTCAAAAATGCAGAGCACAAGGAAGAAACTGTTTTAGGGGCCCGGGAAAAATACAGGTTTATACATGACAATCCTCAATGTGATTTCTCATATAACTTACCATACAAGGGTCCAGGTTTATTGGTCGTCAGGATGTCACTGTCTATCCCCGAGTTGAAAGTGTAACAGTTACCATACATGTGATTATAGAATGACGTAAAATTGCTGCAAAATCAAAATAATACAGAAACTTTTATTACAGGTATTTGACAGTAAATCTGTTTTCACAACTGTGTGTATAAATCGTATGGCATCATGACATATCGTTGTTACGTGCACCAAGAAGTTAAAAGGTCATTTATCCGGGATAAACAAAATTATCCTGGTATAAAAAGAAAATGACGTTTATTTTTATCCCGATGGTGGATCCTGACTGATAAGTATAGGTAAATATCATACTTTATGAGTATTGAAAAAAATTCACTCACTTTGGGCTACACGGGAAGCCCTGCCAAAAACACTCGACGAGCATATCAGTTATCTGATGACCGAGCGTATGGCGTGACGAGTAGTTCAATGAAGCGATCTCTCTTTGTACCCTCTCAATGAACTTAAATCTCTGATCTCTTTCAATATAACGCAGTTGTCTGGTTTCCCAGTTTTCCCATTCAGGTGGACACTGGGAATGAAGGAGAGGAGTAGATGGATAGTTTACAAAGATATTGTTCACAGAATTTAACTCAAATTTCACAAGTGCTTGGTGAGTTGAAAGATGTAAGATACATTTGTTATCTTTCATCAAGTATAACATGAATGTGAAATATTGATACCTCTTGTGTACTGGACCTGTGTTGCGTTTACACAACACGCATCTTCAAGTTTATGTTGTCATTATGAATATCATGTATAAATTAAATTCCTTGTATAAAGTACTCACCTCTTCAACGCCACAGCCACCATCGTCACCGCCTCCACCATCAACATCATCACCGCCACCTTCCTGTGCTCCAGTTGGTGATGGTAATGTCGGTTGAGGTCCACCTGGAGAAGGGGGTTGGGGAGGAGTAGTCTGTAGTATTGACGTTGGTAGGGGTTCACCACCACCACCACCACCACCACCACCACCACCACCACCACCACCTGCTCCAAAAAAAGCTCTCGCAACTCTCTTACGTTTTTCCACTGCTCCGATAATGTATTGTGCAACATCTCTCCGTTTCCTTGCAGAGTTTACGCCAGCGTCACTAGTTGTATCGTTTGATATGCCATTCATATCGTTACCCGTAGTGTTCGACGTACCACCAAGTATTTCATCCATATGATGATCTTGTTTAATTATACTGTACCTGACTGGATTCAGATTACATACAGTGACTGCTGGAAATGACAGTTTCTTCTCAAATTGCATGTCAATAAATACAGATACAGGTTTTTCGTTAAAATGTAGGAAAAGTAAAATAACCTGCGACAAGAAACCTCCGATAGCACTTAGAAAAATAACAGTCCAGAAAATGCGTCTGTTAGTATTGGATGTCTGGGGTATACGTGATAAGGCATGTGCCGTGGTGTTTGTTAGCAGGTTCGTTGACAACCCCTTGAAAGTGGTTTGCTCCGACGTACTTGCACTCGGCATTGTCATGGCAGACATCACACGATATATATAGACGAATGAAGAGAAGTTTTCCTTCGCATGATTTCATGTAAAATACTAGTTTGGTGAAGTAATTTCTTCAAAGGTTCTGAAAACATAGTTCAGAAATAAACCGCGTGGCATTTCAATATTTATCTCGGTTTGGATAGTGCCTCTGTCCTCGTTTTCGCCATTTCACAATCGTCGACTCTTTAGAAATAGGCGTTTTGCTTCAATACAAACCTTAGGCATGCAACAACACTTTCGCATCGATTTGATTTACTCATATTTAATGGAAAATCAATATGCATCTAATGTGATTGCTGATAATAAATGTACGTCATTCTCCGAAAACGGATAAATATATGGGCAATGAGAGAAAACGAACGACAGGCACTCACAGTATGTGGAATGACACCCTTTTCTACATTCAGTTAATTGAATGACACCCTCTACACTATTAAACAAATGGAGTGACGGCCGCCGCGCTATAACATAAGTGGAATGACAGCAATCCAATGCTTTGAAAAACGAATGACAGCATTTACTCTATGAAATCGCTGAAATGACACCCTATATTACATGTAGTAAGTTGAATGACACCTACTCTATTACAGTGTAAGATAGTGGAATGACAGTAATTTCAATGAAACGAATGACAGCATTTACTCTATGAAATCGCTGATATGACACCCTATATTGCATGTAGTAAATTGAATGACACCTTCTACTCTATTACAGTGTAAGAAAGTGGAATGACGGTGGTCACTCTCTAACATAAATAGAATGACAGTAATTTCAATTAAACGAATGATGTATATAAACTTCTGTTTAACTTACGGTTGCTGACCTATTCATCAATGGCAATCAAATGGATATTGCCACGCAAATGTTCATTTGGCAATACAGTACCAAGTCCGAGTGTTTTCAGTCAACGTTCAAAGTTGATATTGTCCAAGAGTGCACACTATTCACCATTAGCAAGTCTACAACAACCACTTTTAAAGATGATGAATGTACTATATAGATACCAAAGCATGCTGACGTCAGGCAAAAGTTAAGTTCAATGGCCATTCACCATATACATTAGTCTATACACACTTTGTGCAGCAGCATCTTTAGTCCAGAGATCGGAACAAGTCGAAAACGTGTTATTTTACACATGTTATTTTACACTTTAATGTAGTCCTGATGAAATGTTCGTTCTTAGGCTGGGGTCAAATTTTTTCTGCAGCCCCCTCCCCTTCAAGCTCTCAAAAAATGTCATGCCCTCCCAGAAATAAACCCAAGAATTGTCGTAGCCCCCTCCCAGCTACACATATTTCAATGTGTAATTATATAGTGCCCTTATGTCGAACCTCATAGCATATACAATATACATCCAGAGCTAACCCGGGGCATACACGTGTACACAAATACATTAACATGGCTGTCACCCAACTCATCACTGAATATAGGTGTTTAGAAGTCATTGTGGCGAAGCTGCTAGAAATTTCAAAATTTACTCTATTTAAATTTGATTTGTTTAAAATCATGAGCAAAATATTTGCCCCTCTCCCTTTTCCAGACTAAAAGCATGAGCAAAATATTTGCCCCCCCCCCTTCCAGACCATCAGAATTTTTATGCCCCAACTTTGAACCCTCAATTTTTTTTCCTGCTTCCCCCTAATTGCTCATCAGCCCACTCCCTCCTTACCGTAAATTCTGACGACAGCCTTAAAAGTACCCAGACTCGGGTCACGCCACGAACCACCTGTTAAGAAGTATCCCGTGCATGACCAGTTCTAGTCCTGCTTGCATACGGAGGAATTCGGGACTCGATTCTGACAATTGTAGAGTCAAGTCAGTAATACAGACTCGTGCACCGTCATGGAAGCAGGACTAGATCAGTTCTGGCGTAGTGAGTCCTTTGTCATTGAAATCCAGCTCCGTATCCTGTTTTTCCACTTCTCAAACAAAATTTTTCACCAATTCGAACAAAATTTTTCACCATTTCGGCGTATCTGTTGATAATAACTTCACACAACCGTGGCTGTAAATATTATCGTAAGGACATGCCAAAATTCTGCCTACTGCTCCTTTTATCACGGGGTTATGTACAGTCTGCATTCCGCGACATGTCTGGCTATGTACAGATAATGACTGCACTCAAACTACGCGCACTGACAGTGAATATGAATCTGATTGGCAGAAGCTAGCTCAGAGTGAATGTGATTGGACGAAACGAAAATACCCAAGGTTGGCGTAATCTCATACACAAAACTTTCAGCGAAACATAGGCGGTAATAAAACAAAGAAAATACCGAGATACGGTACGCGTACGATATGGGACCGTGGAAATCGAATAGACGGGATGTAAAGACGTCAGCTTTCTTTCGCAACACTGTATCAAACAGTGTAACCACTTGTTGACTTGAATTAACTAGGTCAACGCCACACACACAAGCGACGCGACGAGACGAGATGCAACATACAAGACGTACAACTACATCATACATTCTATCATGTACACAGAGTATATAAACATGACGAGAGTAGAAAATGCAATGGGCAAATTAATATACTATTAGTTTCGTGTTTTACAAGAAAAATAACCTTTTAGAAAACAATGAGAACATTCGTACAATTTTATGTTTACGTTTAAATGGGTACTTCTGTTTGGAAAAGTGTAATGTATGTATGACATTGATAATTAAAATACCTTTTCATTTTTTTTGTAAAATTACATGGTGTACGTATAATTCATGCTTTAATTTTGGATAAAATTGATAGCTGGGTGAGTGAATTAGGTAATTAGTGTGTCGTTACCTGTCACTACTACTCTGAGTATGGTTTTAAATAATATTTTATAACAATGTAGGTCACTGAAAAACCTACCAAAACAAGATCAGATCAGACTTTCTTTTATCGGTCACCAGGAAAGGTCAACCCCCGGCGGTCAACACAGAAGTTATGAGATTTTAGACAAAGTAACTTTTACATTGAACGGAGAATATTTAAAGACAGCCAATGGTTTATCAACAGGCGGACTCTAATTGAAAGAGGAACTATCAATGATTAGTGTAAAGGAAAAGGACGGTGTATGAGAAACGCTACGGAGATTGTCTCTTGGGTACGTGGGTATGCGTGTAGGGTCTAGTATGTTATACCCCAGTCTGAAGTTTCCTTCTTTTCAATGCATTTAGTGATAGATATCGTCCGATGACGCATATTGGACGAGTGGTAACGACGCCAAATATAACGTCTGAGGACGGTATTTTTCAGACAATCCCGCGGCCCGGGACATGTCGACAATCCGCGTAGCGTATCTCATCTGAGCCCCCCCCCCACCCTTCACCATGATTACTCACAATGTGTGAATGAAGCTTCATGCAACTTTATATGTCTTTTAAGCTTATGCTAGTTACCATTACCCTTTAAATCTACACTAGTTGCAACTGGGATATTTTTTCAATCAAGTAATCAAAGGTATATTAATTAGAAATTGGTCAATTACTTATAAAAGGACATTGTAGATATATCGTGGTCGATATTATCCATTGGTGGTGTAGTGACAGTTTAAATCTGGAGGGAAGGCTTGTTTTTTTTTTAATTTGTCGCCATGTTTGTAATTGTAGAATAATTTTCCGATCAGACAACCACGATCTATTCACTGAATTTGTTAAAATTACCCATATTTAGACATTGTACAGGTTTAATACTTACTGGTGATATCTTGGCCACAAATATTGCATAAGTAAAATCGTGATCTCCGTTGAGGGCGCTAATATTTGGATGCGATTTATCATATATACAGCTACGAAAAAATACATTTATCCACAGGTGATTCAATACTATTCAGGTGTACGATATTATGAGTAAGTTATTGTACCTGATATAACCTTTTCAAAATGTTCCGTTTGATTGCAGCTTCAGGAGATTTAAATATGTTAAAATTTGGCCTTTGCTATGTGTTCCCCTTCATATGATTGTCATACTTTGGGAAAAAAAACTTAGCAAAATAGACACAAACAGCATTGCTAAGCCAGACAGTCAAGTTTATTGGCTATGCACAGGGGTCTGAAAGTGGACATTGCTTAATTTAAGTTTTATGTTTACTTATATTAGTATTTGTCATTTAAATATTTTGGATTTTTTCATGGCGTCCTTCTTCAAAAATCAATATGAAACAAAATGGACCAAGTCTGTGTTTGTATTAAACTCAAAACTTTGTAATAAGCTAAAAGTGTCCAAAAATGGTTGTTATTGTACGTACAATAACAAACATTTTAAACAGTTATTAATATTTTGCAATTTGTTGAGATGCATACCCGGCCCTCACCATGTCAAATCAGTCTAGTCTCGGTTAGGCCTACCCAGACTCTCACCGCTAGGGGGCTTCAGCTCCCATGTCCCAGGACATAATATTCATCAAGTACTAGCATGCTAGTACGTCCGATGGACAAGCTATGTATAGTTTGAGCACGGTCACGGGTGTCTGTGGTTTGAGCTATTGAGGCTACTGTGAACTGATGGCGAGGTGGCTGCTACGTTCAGCACAGTCGAGTCTGCTGCAAAGACAGAGAAACGTTGAGGTAGGTCTAATTTCGGATATTTCATAATCAGTTTTAGGCAGTCAATTCATAGATGTCCGAAACATTTTCGTAATCACAAAACATGGCAGTGAACTTGTTGAACTGTGTCTCTTTGATTGCCACTCGTATGACGTTTTGTGAAAATGGCTACGTAAACATTTACTTGTACACTCGGATCATCCCACAGGGGCGTGTAATATTTCATAGATTGTTGTTTTCTTATTGCTTAGAATGCCGTTTTCTTAGGAAAATATCGTACGAATCTTGCTGCTACAAATGTATCAATCTCTATACTACTAAGAAATATTATATATATCAATCAAAAGGTTGTTATATTTAGACTGTAGACCTGGAAAACAACAATCTATGAAATATTACACGCCCCTGTGGAAACGGATAGTACGCTGACCCCTCGCTCACTTTTTCAATGTGGTCTTGTCTATTTGCATTTGTATTAGAGGAATTGTAGCGTTTGATTCGGGTTAAACGTCGGAACGAAAAAGGCACAAAACAGACGAAAAAGCCATCAAAATCACATCAAACGCTACAAGTATTGCAGCTAGACAGGTTCGGGATTTTTACGGAATCAATTTGAAAAGCACGCCCTGGTTACCTTTGAAAATGATTGCCTTTGTACCCTGAATACACAGAACTTTCAAGAAACCATGTCTAAATCGTGAGTAAGCGTGAAACTGGCATGACGGGGCTGGGGTTACAAACGTTCGCCGATGTATGTTTCAACCTAAACCAGTTGTTCTATATCGCTTTGTAACGTTGTTATTGTTGTTGTAAAGATTCAGTTTACTTCATCATACACTGTAGTATACATTCTTTTAGCGGTATGAGTATACATGTATCTTGACAACTTGAGAACACGTCAACATGTGCACTAGCCAGTACACTATAGTTGACGCAGGACATTGGAAGCAGGCAGAAATGACATTTGACCATGAACATTGACCCCCCCCCCCCCAGCTTATTGTTAAATTACTGTACAACAAGAAACAAGGACTTTACCTTCCTTTATCACTTTCACAGACTTTCACAAGTGATACTTCATAGAAGTAACATCACATTGCATAGGAATATTTTTTTTTTAAAAAGTTACTTTGGGTTTTCATTTATGCCTTATATTATGTTAGTTGTTACTTTCCATTCAAGTTCAGCTGTGTTTGTTGGTATGTGCACTCAATTCCAATGATGTATCTGTATTTTGGATGTATAAAATTTTTAAAATCTTATTTAAAATTCAATTCAATTCAATTCAATAGAACTTTATTCATCCCAGACATGGGCAATTAAAGGTGTGGCTCAAATACAATACATCAATATATAAAAAAATACAAACAAATATACAAAACAATATATGCAGAGACACAAAACGATACTAAGACAATCATCATCACTCACAAAGTTTATGAATCATTCATAAGCCGCACAGCGGTGGGAATAAAAGTCTGTAGAAATAATAATACAGTGGGTGTGAAGTTAGTGTTATGGTCACACTAGGGTCAAATCACCTTATGCTAACATATGTAACCCAGTTTAAGGGATAATAGAGAATCAATTTACTTGTAAGTAAGTTGATTTTCAAAATGTACAGTTGTGAAATTGTAGATTGGGTATGGCCAAAAAAAAGAACAGCTGATATTTAAAATGCTCAAAAGTGACAAGATGCCCCCCCCCCCCCCCCCCCCCCCCCCGGCAGATTCTGACTTTGTATTTCCTAGGCAACAATAATTAGCAAATCTAGGTCCAGCCTAAAAACTGGACTTATCTGCCAGATGTCAAAATGAAAAATAGAAAAACAAACGAACAGTACAATTATTGTATCTAGGAGTCCATGAGTTTATTAATAGAACATACAGGTATTAGCAACATATATTATATGCTTCTAGAGATTATTTTTATCATTTTCCTTTAAAATAATTATTTTAATGATATCTTCTATTTCCAGATACTGCAACTTAAAAACAATTGATATGGATACCTTATTTGGAGTCATCTCTACTACAAATTGTTTAATTGGTGTGGTAATAGTGGTCATATCCATAATACTGTATAAGTATTCCAATGCCAAGTGCACAGAGAAGAAGGTACTTAGCAATTCAGAAGGGAATATCTCATTTGTTGGTAGAAAACTTGATGAAATTGAAACGTTGCTGGAGAGGTGTAATCAACAAGGATTATTACATATCACCAGAATTTTGTTACTAAAATGTCAAGTACCTCTCACCCTTGATCTGTTATCAAGTGCATTAGAATCACTTGTTAGAAGGCATATTGTTCTTCGTTCAAGAATTGAAGACGTTGTAGATCCACAGTCTGGTAAAACGTTGAAGTATTTCCGTGAGATTGAGGGGTTCAGCAAGAATTCTTTTAATTTGAAAATTGATGACAGAAGTTTAGAAGAATGGGGAGATGTTGTATCATCAGAGCAGTCCATGAAGATTGACTCAAAGAAAGGACCTCTATGGCGTATGACAATACTGAAGAAAAGAGATTCAATGCAAACTGCATCATCTCCTGAGGAGGAGGACATTGGTCTCGTGTTTTCAATTCACCATGGTATTGTTGATGGTACTTCAATGATGTCATTGATAGACCAGTTGTTGGAATTACTAAACCAACTTGTCAAACATGGAAAGGAAATGATAGATAACAGTGCCAAAAGGTCGTCTTTTCCCTTAACAATGCCGGAATTGTTACCTGAGATGGCACTAGGAATTCCATGGTGGCAAAAACTGTTGATGAAAGTTGTACCATTGTCCCTTTTGACTAAATTCAAAGACCTATCAAAGTTGAAAGAAACATTGAAGAAATTGAAGGCAGCAAGTGACTTTGGCGATGTCAGAACTTGTATCTTTCCAATAGCCATATCGAAGGATATTACAACAAAGCTAATCAATGTATGCCGAAAACACCAAACAACTGTTCATGGAGCAGCAACGGCAGCAGCGGCAGTTGGACTAACGAAGATTCTCCAGTCGGGTAAAATCACCAAACCAGAAACTTTGAGCTCAGGTTTTAATGTCAACATGCGCCATTACATCCCAACTGGAAAGGAGGTTCCCATTGACAGTCTTGGGAGTTATGCCTCTGGAGCACAGCTGCCAATCCAAGTTGCAGAGGAGTATGATACCAGTGCTGATAAATTCTGGAAATTTGCCAAAGAACTCAATGATCATGTACATATGGCTGTGAATGAAAAACGACCTATGAAGTTCATGAAGCTAGTGCTGCATGCATTAAAGTCTGGAAAGATCAAATCACCTTCTGATATTACGCCAAACAATGAATCAGTTGCTGGTAGGGATGGTACAATGTTCAATATATCCAACCTGGGGAGGGCCAAACAGCTTGACAAGTATGAAGGAGAGATTTTCAATGTATATGCCATCTATACAGCAACAGCCCAGCATCATAAAGGTCATTTCTTTGTTCACAACCTCGTAACGGTTCAAGGACAACTACACTGGTCTCTTGTCTACTATACCAATGTCGCCTCAACAGATGTGGTGAAGCAATATGCAAATAATATACTGAATGCTCTGGATATGGCACTTAATTAAATTTGATAAATATTGATCATGATTCCTATCGAGTATTAATTCACAAATCAAAACATCAAAATATCAGTATAGTTTCTAATGTACTGTTCCGGAATGAATATATTTCAATAACTTTTCAATTGTTTTAAAGTGCAGGGTTGATACATAAACCAATGAATTGGTTTTGTCGTATTTTAAAAAGCTAATGCCGTCCACAGCAGTCTCACTCTTGACTGGGAATGGAAAGATGGTGCATGGTGATGGGCCAATGTGTGAATACAGCTCAGTTTATTTACTTATCTCTGTTATATGTTTTAGATTCTGTTGTTCTGAGAGCACACACACACACACACACACACACACTCTCTCTCTCTCTCTCTCTCTCTCTCTCTCTCTCTCTCTCTCTCTCTCTCTCTCTCTCTCTCTCTCTCTCTCTCTCTCTCATGGGTAGAGGTAGTTCCTACCCATATGGCCTTGTTCTTAGACCCTAGACACCATAAAAGGTCACTTTCAAAACTACAGGCTGGCTGAATTGTTGGTATTCTCAATATGGTGCAACAATTTTGATTCAAATACACCTGACTTCTTATGAATTGTAGGTGTACCATTAGCTCAGTATGAAGATTATTTTATCAGCTGTTTAACCAAGTATATCACAAGATCTGATAACATTTACCTTAGATGAACACTAAAGGGCACTTTCAAAGGGGCAACATGGCAAAATACATCAACAAAAACAATTTTGTGCCTAGACTGCTAGATAAGTCGTGTTGTTCAGACCTATCAGGATGAGTGCTGGCTGATAGCGTGGCATGAATATCTGTATCTTACAGACTATTCTGTACTATGATATATATTTTTCATAAGAAAATTTGAACAATGTAAGTAATTAATCATTAGAAGTTATAAAAGGTGGCTCTTGGCCTTTCCTTTAAAATGCTTTCAGGGTAGTTTTTATCCAGTAATAGTGAGGATGGGATAGGGAATTTGGGTGCACGTGTTAGTTTTTATCTGACAATGTGACACATATTTTAATGAAAGAATCATTGCTTTATTCTCCATGAAAACTATGAATACAATTAGCACTACAATAATACCAGCATAATAAAAGCAGCAATAACATTACTGAATATATGATATATATTATGTTTTTCAAATAGCACCAAGATATATATCTGAAAATTAAACTCAGCGAATTTTTGCTTTCGTTGGTGGAAGCCACTTAGAATTGGATTGAATGAAATGACTAAGGCTATTTCAGCAATTACATAAACTTTTGAAAAATTTACATATCAATGTGATAAAAATGTTAATCAGAATATATAGTAGTAAAAGAAAGGAAAGTTACTGGAAATAGTAAGTACAAAACATTTTAGTCATTTGAGTTGTACTTTTTGATGATGTCATTATTAACTTATTAATAAAAGTGTAAGATCGTAATAATCGAACTTTTTTTCTTTCTGTCCGGTGTTTTTGTGAGTGTCTTGTGGTTTGTATACTTTACTTTTTGGCAAAATTTGAATAAAATTTGTTAGAGAGAGAGAGAGAGAGAGAGAGAGAGAGAGAGAGAGAGAGAGGGAGGGAGGGAGGGAGGGAGGGAGGGAGGGAGAGAGAGAGAGAGAGAGAGAGAGAGAGAGAGAATTATCGAATTGGTCTTGCTGGCTTCAATTATTATAAAATATTTAGAAAAGAGCATTTTCATCAATAAAGAAAACAGTAAAAAGTTTATACTGGCATTTTGTTGAACACTGCAGCTTAATTTGAAGTTGTAAGAAATTATTTCAGCAAAACGTGACTTTAAACTGCAGCTTTGTGCTTATAATTGGATATTTAGTAATTCTGCATACAACATACATACGTTTTCATATATTCATTTAGCCATCATAATATGAATTAAATAAATATCGCCTAGTTTTAGATATATACACATTAACTGATAAAGTACTATACAGGTATATGAGATTCCTCTCTGTAAATTGGTATGTAATACCCTGGGGGCGGTACCAGTGGCCAACTCTGGTAGGGGTGTGTGGCCAGTGCTGAAAACCCCAGGACCCATTTTAGACCCACTTTGACCAAAAATCAAGACCGCCATTTTAGACCATTACAGGTTTCTAAAAGATGAAAGTTTAGACCTAACTACATTTTCCTTAGGAGGCAACATTTTGGGGCAATTAATGGCAATTACGATTTGGTAAGGACAGTGGACCACATTTTAGACCAAGCAAAATAAAAAATAATGGAAAGTACACCCCATTTTAGACTCTTCAACTCGAAAAAAACAGACCCCATTTTAGACCAAAAGGGCTATAAAATGCACCCCAAAGGGCGGCACATAGACGTATACTCATATAAGGGGAGTAGCCCCCTCCCCGGGTGTAATACACTGTGGGTATGTGTGTAGGGGTCCATGTTATACCCCAGTCTGAAGTTTCCTTCTTTTCAATGCATTATCATTTAGTGATAGATATCGTCTGATGACGCATATTGGACGAGTGGTAGCAACGCCAAATATAACGTCTGAGGACGATATCTTTCAGACAATCCCAGAACAATCCGCGTAGCATATCCAATCCGATTCCCTCTTCACCAGCATTTATGCACAATGTGTGAATGAAGCTTCATGCAACTAAAATGTCTTTAAGCTTATGCTAGTTCCCCATTTATCAATCTTTTGCTATATACCCATTTCTCATCCATGGCCATATGGCCACTTTCAAATCAGTCTAGTTTACGTTAGGCCTAACCACTCTCACTGCTAGGGGCTCCACTACAAGACTCTTCAACCAAATAAGAGACAGCCAAGATATAGTCTAGTTCCTATACAGTATCATTACCAATTACACCTCCACTCACAATATAGTCAAAGTCGCACTCTAGAAGTCCTGAGATGCAATTTAATATTCAGCTACAGCCACCCACACAGTCATTAACATCATGTCTTTGTTAATCAATCATAAACTTCTAACCCATAACACAGTCCCTCATGAAGTTAGTGTTTATTGGGGCATTTATGTAATGTCCAAATATAGTATATTTGTCAGCTCAGGGTGCTACTTATACACTGTTTATGTCACTATAACAGTTGGGGTTCACTGACTGACAACTTTTTATGCTGATTGAGGGACTTTGACCAGACGTGGTTTAGTTAGAGACCACATTGGCATCCAGACTAGCCTAGATAACAAAGTCTACATATTCATGGTATTCATCCGCATTAACCCTGGCAGCTAACAGAAACGTTGAGGTAGGTATAAACTTTCGGATATTTCATAATAAGTTTTAAGCAGTAACTCAGTTGTGAACCGTTAAAGAATCAATTCATAGATGTCCTTCTACACTGAAACATTTTCGTAATTAGACATTTATACAAGAATAATAACAAAACATAGCAGTCATGAACATGCTGAACTTTGTCCCTGTACATGTGATAGCAACTCATACGACATTTTGTGAAAAAAATGGCTAGGAAAATATTTCTTTTTCAGAGTGTCTAAATCACATACAAATCAATCATTTCATTTCGTGTCATCTCGTGTGCAGCTCTCATAGAAAACAAATCTACTAGTGGGCCTGCCTAAAAACTGGACTTATCTGCCTGACATCACTATGAAATACAGCAAAAAAAAAATTATTTTAATGATATCTTCTATTTCCAGATACTGCAACTTAAAAACAATTGATATGGATACCTTATTTGGAGTCATCTCTACTACCAATTGTTTAATTGGTGTGGTAATAGTGGTCATATCCATAATACTGTATAAGTATTCCAATGCCAAGTGCACAGAGAAGAAGGTACTTAGCAATTCAGAAGGGAATATCTCATTTGTTGGTAGAAAACTTGATGAAATTGAAACGTTGATGGAAAAGTGTAATCAACAGGGATTATTACATATCACCAGAATTTTGTTACTAAAATGCCAAGTACCTCTCACCCTTGATCTGTTATCAAGTGCATTAGAATCACTTGTTAGAAGGCATATTGTTCTTCGTTCAAGAATTGAAGACGTTGTAGATCCACAGTCTGGTAAAACGTTGAAGTATTTCCGTGAGATTGAGGGGTTCAGCAAGAATTCTTTTAATTTGAAAATTGATGACAGAAGTTTAGAAGAATGGGGAGATGTTGTATCATCAGAGCAGTCCATGAAGATTGACTCAAAGAAAGGACCTCTATGGCGTATGACAATACTGAAGAAAAGAGATTCAATGCAAACTGCATCATCTCCTGAGGAGGAGGACATTGGTCTCGTGTTTTCAATTCACCATGGTATTGTTGATGGTACTTCAATGATGTCATTGATAGACCAGTTGTTGGAATTACTAAACCAACTTGTCAAACATGGAAAGGAAATGATACATAACAGTGCCAAAAGGTCGTCTTTTCCCTTAACAATGTCGGAATTGTTACCTGAGATAGCACTAGGAATTCCATGGTGGCAAAAACTGTTGATGAAAGTTGTACCATTGTCCCTCTTGGCCAAATTCAAAGACCTATCAAAGATGAAAGAAACATTGAAGAAATTGAAGGCAGCAAGTGACTCTGGCGATGTCAGAACTTGTATCTTTCCAATAGCCATATCGAAGGATATTACAACAAAGCTAATCAATGCATGCCGAAAACACCAAACAACTGTTCATGGAGCAGCAACGGCAGCAGCGGCAGTTGGACTAACAAGGATTCTCCAGTCGGGTAAAATCACCAAACCAGAAACTTTGAGCTCAGGTTTTAATGTCAATATGCGCCATTACATCCCAACTGGAAAGGAGGTTCCCATTGACAGTCTTGGGAGTTATGCCTCTGGAGCACAGTTGCCAATCCACGTTGCGGAGGAGTATGATACCAGTGCTGATAAATTCTGGAAATTTGCCAAAGAACTCAATGATCATGTACATATGGCTGTGAATGAAAAACGACCTATGAAGATCATAAAGTTAATGCTGCATGCATTAAAGTCTGGGAAGATCAAATCACCTACTGATGTTATGTCAAGAAATGAATCAGTTGCTGGTAGGGATGGTACAATGTTCAATTTATCCAACATGGGGAGGGCCAAACAGCTTGACAAGTATGAAGGAGAGATTTTCAATGTATATGCCATGTACGCAGCAACAGCCCAGCATCATCAAGGTCATTTATTTGTCCACAACCTCGTAACGGTTCAAGGACAACTACACTGGTCTCTTGTCTACTATACCAATGTCGCCTCAACAGATGTGGTGAAGCAATATGCAAATAATATACTGAATGCTCTGGATATGGCACTTAATTAAATTTGATAAATATTGATCATGATTCCTACCGAGTATTAATTCACAAATCAAAACATCAAAATGCCAGAATAGTTTCTAATGTACCGTTCCGGAATGAATATATTTCAATAACATTTCAATTGTTTTAAAGTGCAGGGTTTTGTGGTGTTTTAAAAAGCTAATGCCGTCCACAGTAGTCTCACTCTTGAGTGGGAATGGAAAGATGGTGGTGATGGGCCAATGTGTGAATACAGCTGTTTATTTACTTATCTCTGTTATTTATTTTGGATTTTGTTGTTCTGAGAGCGCGCGCACACACACACACACACACACACACACACACACACACACTCACACTCTCTCTCTCTCTCTCTCTCTCTCTCTCTCTCTCTCTCTCTCTCATGGGTAGAGGTAGTTCCTACCCATGGCCTGGTTCTTAGATCCTCTGTACCATAAACTGTCGCTTTGAAAACTACAAAAATTTTGATTCAAATATACCTGACTTCTTGTGAATTGTTGGTGTAAAAACAACAGTATCCACAACTCAGTATGAAGAGTATCTTTTATCAGTTGTCTAACCAAGTACATCACATGATCTGATAGCATTTACCTTTGATGAACACTAGAGGGCACTTTTATAGGGGCAATATGGCAAAATACATTTAAAATTCTTTTAAAATGCTTTCAGGGTAGTTTTTATACAGTAATAGTGAGGATGGGATAGGGAATTTGGGTGCACATGTGTTAGTTTTTATCAGACAATGTGACACATATTTTAATGAAAGAATCATTGCTTTATTCTCCATGAAAACTACAAATACAATTAGCACTACAATAATACCAGCATAATAAAAGCAGCAATAACATTACTGAATATATGATATATATTATGTTTTTCAAATAGCACCAAGATATATATCTGAAAATTAAACTCAGCGAATTTTTGCTTTCGTTGGTGGAAGCCACTTAGAATTGGAAAATTGATTGAATAAAGCTATTTCAGCAATTACATAAAACGTTTAAAAAATTTACATATCAATGATGTGATAAAACTGTTAAAGCAGAATATATTGTAGTAAAAGAAAGGAAAGTTACTGGAAACAGTAAATACAAAATATTTTAGTCATTTGAGTTGTATTTTTTCGTGATGTCATTAACTTTGAATAAAAAGTGAGATGGTAATAATCGAACTGGTCTTGCTGGCTTCAATCATTATAAAATATTTAGAAAAGAGCATTTTCATCAATAAAGAAAACAGTAAAAAGTTTATACTGGCATTTTGTTGAACACTGCAGCTTAATTTACAGTTGCAACAAATTATTTCAGCAAAACATGACTTTAATACTGCAGCTTTGTGGTTATAATTGGATATTTAGTAATTCTGCATACACTATACATACATACGTTTTCATATATTCATTTAGCCATCATAATATCATAATATGAATTAAATAAATCTCGCCTAGTTTTAGATATATAAACATTAACAAATAAAGTACTATAGAGGTGTCTAAGACTCCTGGCTATAAAGTAGTATGTAATAAACTGTTTATCTACCCTACTGCTGCATTTAGAAAGTCTGATTTGAACTTTTCATCTACCATAAGGCTATATCAGAAAGCGTCTAAAATAAACTTAACAATGGGGGTATAGAGGATAAATCTCTTTTGTACAGACCCAGTAGCTGTAACATTAAAGGTTTTTACTTTCATTGGTAAAAATACACTATACCCTTGAGGCTTGACTAAGAACTGTTTCATCCTTCTTAGCAGCTGCATTACCCATCCACTAATCATTGACTGTACCGTGTATGGCTTGATATCTGTATGTAAACGGTTGATTTCTGTTGTCAAGAAATTGTAAATCTGTGGTATGCTGATAGTATCATCACTGGTTATCATACTTTTTGGGCTGAATACAGCAGTAAAGTCAATATATGAACAAAATATTATTCCAACAGCTTCTGGGTAAAGAAAGAAACAATCACTCACTGATATTTCTGTATTTGATTTCATACATACATCAAGCTATGTATGGCATTACAAATACAATTGTGGTATCTTGTTTCAAGAACTAAAGACAGACACAGACATATTGTGGCATGTAGTAGGTTACACAAATTGGTAATAGCAATGCCTTTTTGATCCTGATATAATCACACTTATCAAAATAATGTAAATATTGGAAGTCTCCATAAATGTATATGAATCCACACACATAAAACATGGGTCTTTCCATATACTGAATCATTCTTCTGTGAGTGTAATCACATCAGTATCCATTGATAGATTACCATCACTATGTCACAATAATGTTAATAGTTTTGTTTCCGTCTTCACTTGTCAAAAGCACAGTGACATGTATTATTGTTAAGATTGTCGTTTTCCTACGTAAAATATCACATGAATCCTGCTACTACAAATGTATCAATATATACTCTATAATAGACAAGTAGTGTTCTTTCAATAAAGGTTGGGGAAATATATTCAAGACAAAATGTTGTTATATTAAGCCTGTAGACAAGGAAAACAACAATCTAAGAAATATCACACATCCCTATGGTCAAAAGTGATTTTGCCGGAGTAATACTACCATAACACATATTCAACTCATTATGTAATACCTGGAACTAGGACTTGATTTATTGATAACCAGTAGCAGTAAACTACCTCTAAAATATCCTCTCCCTGTTGCACTATCTATTTGTACTTATCTGCAAATATTTTGTACTTTTTTTGGTTACATTTTTTGGAATACACAATATTAAGTATTCAATATCTACTTACATACACAATACATGTAACAGTGTCACTATTTGACTTAAAATCTACACTCAAACGTGTCTGTTCATTTCATTTCCTGTACACAGTCACATATTTTCACGCAGGACTCGATATTTGTCAAAGTGTTAGTTCTTTAACGATGGTGATAACTTGAATAAATCAATAAATTCACACAACTGATAATTCACTTGATTTTGTGGAATCCTGTGGAATATGTAGACAAACATATCAATTATGATAATAAAATAAAAACAAATACATTATACAATACAAATGACCTAACAGCTAATTAATTTTTCATTTCAGTGTAAGTTTTGTGGCAGTTTCATTCTTTGGCACTGACCAAAAAAATTAACAGTTCTATATATCTCACTTGATTTCATTTACACTGATTAAATGACAATAACTCCTCTGATAGAACAAATGCCCTTTAGTACAGCAAGACCGTTCCACAATACTTGAGTCAAAATTATACACATACTTTAATGGTGAAATGCAAATGACACAGATATGAATCTGTAAAGATTGTGTAGCTGTAATTACTGCACCCTATATCCTGAATATAAATGGTGAAATATCCAATATCTTACAATTTCATTGAAATTAGAAATCATCCAGGACTATTATTTTATGAGCTCCAGAGGGCGCTGTTCCAACATGACCAACGAGTATTTTCCTCGTATTGTGGTTGAGATTCCTCTCTTACTTGTTAGTAGGTCACTGGCTGAGAGGTTATCAACATGGTCATACTGTCATGTGGTGTACACTAAAGAAATGTTTACAGGCCAGCCACACTCTGATAACTAATTCTGGCGTGATTTTACACAATATACATACAATACATTATCTGATATCAAATGAAGTTAGCTTATGGCTGTCTAGCTCTGTCTCATACTACATGGTTGCTCTCATAACAAGTTCCATCAAGACAAACTATATGCATTGATATTAAAACCTATCTACAATTCAATGACATACACTATATTTGACCTTCTGATAAGATGCCTTCTCATAAATTGCACAAATAATGGAAACAAAGTTACATAAAGAATTCAAACAGAAAAATGACAAAATTTCAGTGGTATATGTAACTACACAAATATTGTACAACAAATGCCAGTCTTACAACCAATGCTGGTCTATCACTATAAATGACACTAGGTTGACGAATAATGTACGTAAACAGACAATATTGGCAACTTCAAACTACAACACAATAAATGCCAGTCTCATCAAGACTGTTGTTCACGTTCAACATACAATACACTTGCAAACACACTCATATGATATTTACAGACTAGAGAGGTTAAAATGATGTAACTATGATAAAACAAACTTGTTTTTTGTATGATTAACACTTTTCTATCGCTTTGAATGCCTTTAAAAACTTATTACAGTACCAAGGAAATCTTCTCTATTGTACAAGTGGTGACTGTGGTAGGGTCTGTTTTATAACAGACCTAAACTGAGTACATACATACCACACATGTCTAACAATATAATTCAATATACTGTCACCAAACCAACACATGCCAACCTGTAAATACACCCTGCCTTTCAACTTTTCTATTTCCCATTTCAAAAGTTGTACCAAATCCATCCTCTTTGACTAAATATTTTCTCTGTATCTGCACTAGATTCTATGTGCAAAGTATGAATCGGAAGCCTTTACACATATATATACTTGAATTTCAAAAATATCATTGGTAGTCTACAACACATAGCTTGTTATTATGTACAACCATTAGGTCACACTCTTTGGTTTTATTCTAATATACATACTTTAATAGATTTCTTGGCTATCATTTTCTCACAAACTTTTTAAACTTACAATTATGATTGTAATGATGTATGCTTGAATATTAATCCTGAACTATACAGGGACAAGAAATTATTGTAAATTTTGATGTACAACTTTTTTTTTATTTATACACAATACTATACTCGTTCTATTACAGTATTTGACTGAAGTAATTATCCTTCTTCATCACAATACTTAAAACTTTATACTTGGAAAGATAGGTATTGCTACATGAAAGCATACACCCTCCACCAATGTTGGTTGAGGGTCTATGATGAGAGTAATGCTGTCTGAAACTTTGTATCAAATTACTATCTCTGTCTTCTTCATTTCTCTATCTATTCTTGAGCTGTTCACAAACAAAACTTTTTCTGGAAGACAAGCTTATTGTTACACCTACATAGAGGTGAAGAGACGAGGTGAAGAGACGATATATACTTGGCTTCCGTAGTCTTCTTTCTATTATTATCATAGCACATACATATGTTTTTATTACACAATACTAATATTTACACCTAACATAACTATCCCTTTCCACTTTCTGTTTTCAGTTTGCAGCATTGTCAGTGAAGTAAAGCACAATTTAAAAAAAATCCATTTTAGGTCAGGTGTCAATGACTTCATACTAGTGACTCCTTAAGTGCAACATTCATGTGTTAATCTGGCCATGCCTCCTTAGCTTGAATACAAACATCTATTTCATGTGTAGCCAGTCCACTGTTCTACATTCTACCCCAATAAAACTACCCTATTCCTAACTCCCTGGCCGAATACAAATGTGTCTATTGCACTGTCAGTCCACTGTACTATATTTTTGCCAAGTGTTATGTATATCTTTTCTGTCAGCACTCTTTTGAAGATCATTCTGTAATGTGTTTGTTAAAGTTCTAACTAACCTTTCTTGGTCAGTCAAGATCTGTGATGTAATCACAGTTTGTGGCTATACAAGTCAATTTGGCAATATACTATACTCATCTTCACAAAGACATCTTATGGCAAACTATACTTTATCAGTTTAAGTGCTAAAAGTCCTGTCTTCTTATTCTTCATCATCTTCATCATGTCCATGAGTTATATTAGTTGGTGTTGACGCCCGTAAGTTTGGTGGTGCACCAATGGTATTGGCCCGTAACATTTGAGGTCGTTTATCAGGAGTTATATCGCCATTGCTATGAGTACTACCTCTGTTTCTTGTTGTGACAGGAGTTCCTTGGAATTCATCTTCTAGAAACACATCTGAATGTGAAACTGTTGATTCATGTGGCATCTGTGAACATAGATAAAACAGGGATATATTGAAATATTCTAAGATTTATTCATGGTAGTATGGGAAGAATGGAAAAAGGATCACAACACACTGTGACACAAACACACACACACACACACACACACACACACACACACACACACACAAACACAAACACAAACACAAACAAAATGCACATAAATAATCCTCCATAAATCAAACAGACACATACATCCATCATGCACAAAATACACACAAATCCGACACACACAAAAATACCCATAAATCTGATAGACACACACACACACCCAACATGCACAAAATGCACACAAATCTGGCACACACAGACACACACACACACACACACACACACACACACACAGAGACACACACAGACACAAACATAGCCACACACACATCCAACATGCACAAACTATACACAAATCCAACACACAAACACACACATCTAACATGAGTAACACCCCCACAGTTACAATGACAACTCGTCACCAAATACAACAAAATGGCCATTTAAGTTTAGTATATTGACTTCTTAATTATATTTTATATCTTACTGCCTAGAACATTACTTATGGTTACTCACCAACATAGGGGCAGCTCTGAAGAAATAACTGAATGGATAATAGAGTAAATTGATAAATGATGAACTGTAGAGGTCTGCATATCTAGACACTTGGTTTGCAAAGAATGTCTGTCTTGAACCTGAAATCAAATATAACAATCTCAATTAATATGAACATTCCTTGTATGACTTTATCCATGGTATACAACAGAAAACATGACTCTTTTTTGCAGACACGTATTGAGTGATTACACAACAAATATTTTCAATATTCCTCAACATTTCAACATCAACTAAATCATTCAACATTTGTAAAATTACTTCAATCCCTTATGCCAATCAATGAATCATTTCATCAGGTGAATAAAGACAATTATTGGGGAATCATCTCTACCGTACATTATCATCATTACTACTATTCTACATGCATGAAAGCTGGCAAAGAAGGACAAAGATAACTTGGAAACCTACCACTCCTAAAGAGACTTCCCATCATTCCATGTGCCATGTCCATGTCATGGACAACACACTACAAAAAAAAAAGGAAAACAGGGGAATATGAAAATACTTCCATTCCTATCACATCAACCAAAATAACTAAAGACAACAATTATGACAAAACAAACTGTTTTTAAAGGACCTTAATTCAATTCCATGTTATCACATTACTGTTGTTGTATCAGAGGAGCTGTAAAGATTGAACAAAATCACTATTTTTATGGACCAAATTGTTTCTACCTTTTTTGCCAGACATTACTCATTAAATGTTAATCTTAATCCAAACTAGGCTTCTTAAAGGCCAGGGTTTCAATGCCTGGTTCTCAAATTAGTATTGTCGTATTGTAACAATGAAATAGAGCGATTGCTTTGTTCATGACCAACTTTTTCCATAGCTCTGCAAGACAGTAATTCATCTGATCATGTGTTTGTACATGACAAAACTTTCAGTCTTACCTGTATGTCTCTCTTGATACTACTGATATCTGGTCTGATGTCAGAATCACTGTCCAAGTTTCTGGAAAAATAATAATAGTTGCTTGTTTCAAATTCAATATGCTAAAAGCAATTTCTTTTCAAGAAGGAAGGATGCACCTTGGGATGTAGACTATAACAGATGTCATACCATTTTTGCCACCACTCCATGAAGTGTTGGCTTATAGGGCATGGCTACCACAATACAGTATACCTTACAGACTATTTGAGATGTAGTTTTCTCAAAACAATCATACCACACTGTAACATCTCATTACGAAGCAATATCATTCTTTATATCATCTCATTTGTAGTCCAGAGACTTGGCTATCTGACTTGACATATTTTGGCTTGACAGTATAGCCCAGAGCCTGGCTATCTGACTTGACATACTGGCTTGACAGTATAGCCCAGAGACTTGGCTATCTGACTTGACATACTGTCAAGTCCAGAGATTTGCCTATCTGACTTGACATACTGGCTTGACTTTTGTCCTTTTCTGAGACCTTTAATCTAGTCAACAAATGTTCTAACCTCTAAGTAAGAAACCAAAAACATGTGGGATACATACTTGTATAAATCTGCTAATTTCAGATCAAGTGACTGCAGAGTTGCAAAATTATCTGAAAGACAAATGATAACTATAATTACTATGGCTGAAAGTGAGATGAGTGGACATTCAATGTAGACAAATAAATCATAAAATAGTGTAACATAAAATACATGTAGTTATCAGTAAAGTTTCCTCACAGAGTTAAAATCTTGAAAACCATGTATTAGGTTATACAATATTAGTAAGTTACCATTATCAGTTTTCATCTTGGCTGGCCACTTTTTTTGAATCCTACTGGATGTTTCGCTAACATGAAACAAAATGCTGGGGAAAGGGTTACATTCATACATTGTAAATAACCAAAATGCTGGGGCAAAGAGTTACATTCATACATTGAAAACAACTGAACACAGAACATATTCCATACTAAGGATTCCGATATGTATTTACTTTTACAAGAAATAGTTCTCTGATGTTGACCCCTGGTTTGACCTGAGAAACAGCAGGTTTATTTGTAGCGTTTGTTGGGTATGACTTGATAATCTTTAGATGTTGAACTTGACAAATCAATTTTGCGTGCATCACTGAAGCCAAAACTTGACAAAATTTACCAGACTGGACTTTTTATTTAATACTAACGATAAGAGGGTATAATGTATGTAAGTTTGTTACCATGGTCCCCATCTGGCTCATAATTTAACAGGATTTACTACCTTTTCCTTATTTCCTTGTAATAGTTCATGAACCTTAGCAAAATACTACAAATATTAATACACTGGGGCACACTTTCTTTTACTCCACAACTTTTCAAAATAATTAAGACGCATAATTTTGGCAACTACTATAGTAATGAAGTCAAATCTATTCTCAAGATATCACAACACCTCACCTCTTTTATCAGTCCAGACGTGTAATTCTTGCGCTAACTCTGGAACAACTAAACATGTTCTCCAACCTCTAACTTTCTTAGATTTCAAAATATCACCAAAGATGTGATCACCGACATAGAGGACATCACGACCAGTGGCACCGATCATTTCACAGAACACATCACATGAACCACCTGAGTACACATGACCATGCTGAAGTGGACCAACGTGAGTTCCTAGCTTCAATGCACCTGTTTCCTAGGTGATGAAAAGAACACAGATGAATGTCTGCACCAATAAACTGTACATCTGCTAGTACAAATATGAATTCATAATATCTCTACTTACATATATAGTTATTGTCTCTTTCTGAAATCATATTCCCATTTTGATCATTCTATTAACTTTCCACCAAGAATTTGGACCGAAACTTCCAGAGGCACTTTGAAGCTCAACATCCAATGGCAGTGTTGATGGAAACCCATATCTTGTTTTTTTATAGTCTGTTGTCAATGTCATTTTCAGTGACCAGTTCTAGGATATCCTGTTTACTGGCAAGTTTTTCCAACCCCTGACAATAGATTTATTGTAACTACAAATAATAGCAGTCATTGTAAGTTACAGATGAATTATTGGAACATACAAATATGATATGTTATACTTGACCAAATGATTTAGAATTATATAAATATAAAGACTCATCTGTATGTGAAATTGGAAAATTGGTGGTGACTAGAAATGGTAATTTTTTGAAATGTTATGACGTATAAAGAAAGAACTTACTGTATCTATTTGTCTTAGAATTGTACCTTCTCCAAAGAACAAAGGTTTCCTGGCATCTACGATGACAACATCAAAGTATGTCAACCATGGCTGATGAGGACTGTCAGACTGAAAAATATGAAGGCATTCATATAAAATAACCTTAATATTGACCAGTTTCAAACATAACTTAGGTCAACAAAACTTTCTATAAGAGTTTGACAGATTTCTCAGTTTTGTTCTTGAGATAATTCTTATATGTACTGATATTAAGATTTCAGGATTGTAGAACTATGGACTATTTAACTGTACAATAGACATACACCTGTATTCAGGGAGTTGAGGAATTTGATTTGTTTTATTGACAGAAAATGACAACTCTTCCAAATGTTTGTTGAAAGATGATGAAAGTTTCAAAGCAATCCACAAAATAGGAGTATTCTGGGATATATTTCCCCAGCCTTAAAAAAAGTACTAATCAGTCATTGATTCCTGAAATTTACTAGATCTTGTATTTATCTAATATTTGATGCTCAATACAAATAATCAGTCTAATTTTTATTAAAGAACTGTTTCTGTCTGGTTTTGACAGAAATATAATAATATTATACAAGAAACTTACTGTAGGTCCATGTGGAAAGTCAAAGAGATAAGTCATTATTGCCTGCAAAGAAGTAACAAAATAAAATATTAGACAAACTTCAATCATCAATATTGGTAAAACATATCAAATACTGTACTTTCTCCTTTTTGTGTAGTTGTAAGTTATAGCTATAACGTAGTTATACTTACAAGTACATGGACCATACTTCTCCCCAACCTAAAGGGAGTGTTGGTTTAGTCATTATTATTGCGAAGTATTTTCAATGATATGAATTAATGGCAATATGCATTGTTTATGTTAGTACTGTGTGCCTAGTAGGAAGTTTTTTGCGCTTCAGTTGATAATGAACATTGCTGACAATCATGGATAGAATTGTCAGAGATATAATTATGCTTACAAAATCTTGGAAAAGTTCCGACAGTCAAAATTTATTTAACATAAGAGTACAATTGTTATTTATGACTACAATATAGAAGTGACAGCCAGAGAGTCAGTAATGTGGAAAACTGACATTGATTTATCTCCGCACATGTTGTCTTTCTTTGTATATATACAAGGGTTGATTCTTTGGGGTTTGGCTTAAAGCTAACATGCACTCTGGACTCTTTCAAGATGTTGTATTCTTTATTGTATATGGCACACATAGAGTTTTGGAAGACCAGATGTTTGTACATGTATAAACCTACCTCTGTATATTTATAGTCACTGTTTGTTGCTAGGAAAACTTTCCTCCCTGCCTGTCTCAGCCTACAAAGTTAAAATAAAGTAGCTCAGAAATGTTGTATGATATAGAAGGGGTAGGTTTTAGACAAAAACAAGGGAAACAAGACAAAATATGGCAAAATGTAATGTAATTTGAGCATGGTGAAATATTCTTACATTACAGATTATTAATCTTTTGTAGATATTATAGCATTATAATATTGGTGATATAGTTTTCAATAGTAATTTTATATTAGACCACCTGTTGGATTCATATACATGTATAGATATATATTATATACATTGAAACGTTGCTCATCGCTTCACATCTTGGGATTGGAAGTAAGGCCGACTTTTGAACTGTTTCATCTCTTCTAGTCACTATTTTGGTATATATATTATATATATACACACACATACATATGATATGTATATGAATATAAATTCAAATTTGTATCATATAGATGACAGTTTTTGTACCTGTGTAAGAGAGTGGGTAGACGAGGGTCCTTCACAACATAATCTTCAGGTTTCTCTATTGTCTTATTTTTGATGGCACCCTGTTGAACAAACACAATTAAAGGAATATTAATTGTCCATTGTTAAAACTATGACATCAATTTGAAGATACATGTATATAATATGAGAGAATTTTTTCTTCCTAAACAGAGTTACAATATTATTGTTGTCTCTCTAAGAAGGACAATCTGAAGGAAACTGCTTGTTTTCAGAGGTTACATAAAGTTGAAGAAACCTGACCTGATGGTGCTATTAACATGGTGAAAGCTGTTCAGAACTTTTGGAAACCCTTTGTCCAAAAATTGAGTTGAGTTTTGTTGAGACCATTTAATTTTCATTTGTGTTGAAATATTATCAAAATTAGACGTAGTTGTAGAAACAATGATACAATCTACATGTGTTGACTTTGGCACACAGATTCTAGGCTAGGGCAATCGATTTCTATGAAAGATGTCCATATGAAAGGGGAGTGGTTTCTTGTTGATTTCATACACTGTCAACAATTTACATTGACATTCCCAGGTTACTTGGGTGAGATTTTGAAGGGTGAAATTGATGGAAAATGTCATTTTCTTTCGATTAGGGATTGGCTTGTTGATTGCAAAACTATGTTGATCTTTTGAAGTGGCTGTTAACACTTATCAAAGGTCACTTTGGGTGTAGAGACCATTATGTGATTAAAGTCTTGATTGACCCAAAATATCAAATTTTGTGGTAAAACTTGGATGATATGAAGAAAAGAGGTGTTTAACATTTGACATTATTTTTGGAGTAATTGAATACCAATAACAGCTTGAATTTCTGACAACAAATATAGCTTTGAACCCAAAGTGAGAATTTTGAAGAAGGTGTAGATTCAATAGACTGTACCAGGCTAATTTCACAAAAAAGATAGCGTGCTCGAAGCACAAAATATAGAAATGTGATATTTATATTTGGCATGGGAATAGACCCTGGAGTGTGTATTAATGCTCAGTATTAACAAGAAATGAAAGAAAATCCTTGATTTCAAAGCAGCTGGTCTATTATTTTATTAAAACCTACTAGCTGTAACTGGAGTATTATTTTTTGATACCAGACAACCAACAATATATTCACTGAAAATTGTTAAAATATCACGAATTAGACATTTCCATGTCAATGAGAGGTTGATTCTATCCATAAGTACAGTAATTGAAATGGTGATTGCATTGGGGGCGCTGAGTTTTGGTGCTGACCTGAAAATCAATTTGACTGGATTATTGCACCATAGTCTGTGTACATAGCTTCACAAATATGTTTACCCACAGGTGATTAATACTATTCAGGGTGTGCAATATTACAATTATGTTATTATATTTCACAAAGCAGTTCACTAAATGTTCCAGTTGCAGATAGTACAGCTTTAATAATATGTATGATATTGTCAGTATTGCTATCCTTAATTTGATCTTTTATACTTAAGTTTTAACAGTCAACAATCCTATGTTAAAGTTGAAATAAACTTAACACAGGTTATCTAGTCAGTTAATTTGTGTATCTATCTGTAGACATCAAGACTCTGGTGTTAGATATTAACTGCAACTGCACATGCAAATACTTCATGAAATGATCACATAGATAAATCTCTGTTTGATGGTACACAATATCATGATACATGGTGAACGTGCAGTTTTCCATGTAGCACCACTATTGACTAACAATGAGTAAAGAACCACTCCTATGTCACTATGCAGTAATACGGGTATCTATGTAACAGTGGGTTAGAATACTTGTCTCGAATATACAACACACAATCACACCTTTCACCTGAACTTTTAACCTACTACAAAACAAAAGTTCTTACATATATATTGAGTGTTGCTAAGTTACCTTACAACGGACTTTGTTCCCAACCCCTGTTTTCATTGTTAAGTTATTTATTTGCATTTTAGTTCACCTAAATACCAGCTCACAAATGTGTTTACTGTAATAGGTTGTCTCTCCTGTCAGTATTACATGTAATTATCCTTGAGGCCTAGTTCACTGCATTTAACATCACAACAATTTGATGTGTCCTTTCAGATTTGTATAAAAATAGAGCTGTCAACTGCTGTGACGTTAGACTGTCATTTGTGTACATTTGTGAAAATATGAATGAAATAAAGAACTCTAAAATGAGTAACACGAAAAATATGTAATTTCGGAAAATATGTCCCATTTTGTACCAACCATTTTCTACAAATTGTTTAACCTTTGCTTTCATTGGGTTTAAAAACTTCACTATTCAAATTTCTCAAGTACACACTTAAAATATCATTTATGGCATTTCATATTTCGCACACATTGTTGTCAATAAATATTAATTTCATATGATTTAACTATTTCATGAATCAACATTTTCAGTGTACAATTATGAAAAATAAAGAGAGTAATCCTAACAGAACGTATACTGCATATGCTGTCATTATTATTTCAACCTAAATAATGCTGTGCTGTATTTCCCAGATAGTATAATTTAAAAGGTCACAGCTTGACGTCCATGCTAAAAGCCTTATATGTCTTGAAATTGAACTATCCCAGGCTAAAAAGGTTAAAAGCTATATACAATATCATTTCACTACAGAAAGTAAACTGAAAACGATACGATTGACTTATTTCAACATAACTTAATATCCCTAGTCAAAACATGTAATCTATAATACTTTGTCTTTTTACTAATTACTTATCAATACATCCTATACTTTTAGCAGACAAGGCTTTTTGTGTAAACCATCTAATTTTCTTTTATAACTGTGTGCCAATATTGGCAGAATAAGCTATAAAAAGACTGGCAGTTAATTAGTTTACACTATCATACAGTTGAATTGTTCAGGCACACCTGAGCCCCTGAAGCCAATCTACAACTTCAAGTATGATAATGGTTTTTTGTTATGTATAGTTATGTATACATATTTCCCAGACATTTTTTCCTGAATACAAAATAATACCAGAACAGCTAAGTGAAAATGTTCGTGACAAGTCTTCTTGACCATGCAAAATAATAACACAACAAATAACTGATGCTATATATGTAATATGTAAAAGTGGTAATACATAGTTGAGAGAAAATATCCTACTCCTAGATCTTAGAGATAAAACATAAATTAAATATTGTAAAAATTGTAAACATGAAAATGGTTGTTAAAGAAATACACTTTTCACTTCTTTCATGTAGGGAAGAAAAGCGTAAAATTATGCATCCATGAACATGTACATCTGTTATAATAACATTTAGCATTGATGTAATGCATCAAATTTGATAATTTATAAAATGATGTCTTGACTTGGCTTTCATGCTTGACAATGCTGACGGTTCATCCAAACAGTTGACATGAAAACATGCAAGTCTCTGGGCTATTGTGCTCATACAGGGAAGGGGCTATTTATCATACTAAAGTTTTTTCAAATGCAATATTAGAATAGAACACTAGAATACTAATGGTGTGTGTGTGTGGGGGGGGGTGGGGGGGGGTGGGGTGGTGGTGATGATGACACTAAGTTGTTGGGAATGAAAATCAAATGCAATAGTAGAATAGAATTCTGGAATACTAATGGGGGGGGGGGGGGCTAAAGATACTAAATTGTTGAGAATAAAAAAATCAAATGTAATACTAATAGTTACAGGTAAAGTTACAGTTCTAGGTAAAATATGATTTTGTAACATCAACTTATTCTTATTCCAATGTGGATATTTTATCAATCAATGTTCAGTTTTATATGCATTCTAGACATCCTTACTGACTTGATCAATTTATATTTTTGTCCACCCAATTTTCTTCTATATCGTCATTTCACATTTGATTCCGAATAGTATCCATCATTATACAGCTTACATCAACTAAAGGCTAAGAACTAGGTTTTGCTGAATCTGTCATATCAGTAATTGGGCCATTATGACATGCAATGAAACAGCATGGATTAGGAACGACATCAGAGTGTGTGCATGTGTGGTCAATTTTAATATTCAAAACTGGGATAAGTATTATGTGCAAACCCACACAAAACTGTGGGTGATATTTTACAAATAATCCCAGTTCATCATAATGTATACAAATTGTACAATTTGGTATCACAATTTGAAAGTAAAATCATCATCTGGACATAAAAATGCACGTTTTAAAATATGCCGTATTAAAACATGACAACAAACAAATTTTTGTCTGTTACAAAGAAAGGGAAATCATTAATATTCTGGTCATTCGTACAGTAATTGGGGAACCAGCTGGGAAGATTTCTGCTCACAGGATGCCTGCTTGTATCAGGTCATAATGTTTATTCTTTGATTTACAACGCACAGTACTGAAGGTATTTTATCGGATCTTATATTAGCATTCCTGAATACTCATAACTCACATCTGGTTGAATTTTAAACATATTATGAAAATACAACCATGTGAATATTATCAGACATATAATAATATTATAACCTAATACACACTGAGTATGGATATCATATTGATATATGAGATACTGTAATGTTTTAGTGACATTTGAAAGTGTAAGTAGGTCATATTCACCCGAGGCCAAGTCATTTATGTTTTCCCCAATAAATTGCAAAAAGCTAAAAAGTACGTAAACATTTTGTTATTGTACATACAAATTTTACACATAATATTAATGTTTTACAATTTATTGAGCTGCAAACAAGGACTTGGCAAATTTTGTTTCACATTGATTTTTCAAGTAGGAAGCCATGCTAAAATTGTTTTCTAAATTCAAAATCCAAAATAAATACCTAGTCCTCATCCATACGGCCACTTTACATTGTAAATGGAATGGCTTAGACTGTAGTTAATGAGATGAGTTGTGGGGACACATGTTAGCTTTAAAGCCCCGGCTTTCAATCCCACAGGTTCTCACATTATTTACCGTGAATTTACTGTGAATTTACGTGGGGTAGGAAGCCATTGAGGCTTTTAAAGACCCCTTACTGTTCTGAGGTGGTTATCAATACACGCTTTAAAGTGATTAACTGATGAATTAGCAATAACCCTTTCTGGTAAACTGTTCCAAATGTCTATGACGCGTTGACTTAAAAAATATTTACGAATATCCAATCTGGATCTGTCCTTAAATAATTTCAAACTGTGTCCTCTTGTTGTCGAAGTAGATACGTTGAAAAACACAACTGGATCAACGAAAGTATGCCCATGGAAAAGTTTATACACTTCCAGCAAATCTGCTCTGATCCGTCTGGTTTCTAAAGTTGTCAGTTTCAATACGCGTCACCTGTCCTCATAATTCAAGCCACCAAGCTGCGGAATCATCCTGGTGAACCGACGCTGCACTTTTTCCAAAAACACAATTTCTCTTCCACCTCGTGTCCACATTAGTGGCTACTCTGCCCCACAAATATTGCCTTATCTACTATCAGTACAAACACACTAAATATTTTTTATGATGGCCTACCTTTTCATGCACCCAATCTACAGCTGCTCTTACATCTTGATGGATACTTTTCCATGACATCCATAAATCACCATGTCTAACTCCCATCTTGGAGTGGATGTACTGTTCAGAGTTGGCAAAGAAATCCACCAGACAAGCTATCAGATAAGTTTCTGGAAAAGCAAAGAAGTGAGAACCATGTGAACATGTTCTTCTACTTAACACATAAACACAAGGCAAGTTTAGTGTGGTTAAATCATTAATTGAAATATTACCACAAAGGTAATGATTTCTAATAGATTCCTTTGATAAATTGATGATATTTCAGATTCAGTGTACGACATTCTGAATTTTTTTTTTTTTTGTGAGTTATGTTTTCTTTGTGACACACATCATTGCAAAGCAACAGAACCTCACCTTGGTTCTAGTACATGTGTAAGCTACACACAGCTCATTCAATTTCCTGTTTGAATAAAAACAAGTATTAGACTCACACACGAAAGACATGACTTGCAACACTCTGGGTGCTATGTATAAAATAACACAGTGAAAAGTTCTGAAGATATATCCTAAATATCTTGTTTTCAGTGATGTATGGATGAATACTTTTTGACTTATTTCTAAAAGATCTGAGAAAGCTTTTAATGTTGGCTATAGTATACTTAGACGTGGATGTTTCATAATCAAGTACTTCAGTACATAATAATCCATTGTAGACAAATACTTCAGGAATTATGAGAATGCATATAACAAAATATATCAAGGATGTCTTATTTATAACTTTGATAGAAGTTGTCCATGACTAGTCTAAAAACATTTTTCTTTGTACACACGTTTAGAACTCATAAGTCAATAATTCATCATTAACAATCAATACAACATCTTTTTTTTGATATGTAAATACATAAAATGTTATACAAATCAATTCTGGTGAAGGACATTACACAATTAAAATACAGGATGTCCTTGATTGCTATTTCTGACACATCAGTGGTACCAACAATAGTAGTACAGACAAAACCTCAATGAAATAATACCAATTCAATACTACAGTTGTGGCCATCCTCAGCACAGATGTCCTCATTCTCCAACTTTTGTAATCTTGTAATCTGTACATAAATTATGCAAATTACGATGAATACATTACAACTATTCATCCATTCAGGACCAAACACTTTGTGGCTAAGTTTGCACAACATTTTTCTTACAATATTAAAGCCCATAGCTGTAACCTTTTACTATCTTTAGTTAGTTTCTGCCTTTAGGAAAGTATTCTAAACATTAACTTGAAACAGTTCATGCCTTCTTTAAATCTGTCTACTACTTGTCAGTGATGATATTGTGTACACTGGCTTATTTGAGTTTAAAGAGTATGAAAAAAAAAAAATTTCTCAACAAACTGTAAATTTCTGACATTCTTATAGGATTCGATCACAAGACTATCAAAACATCACAAAGAAATTGAAAAATAACCATTCTAGTTACAGCTATTGGGGCTGTAATATCTTGTATCTTATGCACTCTTATTGTTGTATAATCTGTATTATTTACATGAACAAATGCAAAAGAAACAATTTATGATTCAAAATAACAGAATTAGTAGAAGCTAAGAATTTCTATTTCATAAGTAGTATCTGGTCCTGATTGGGTACAAAGTTCACAAAACTGAATAATCTATTCTAAACTTTCTGACATTGAGTTGAATAGGTGTTAAAACCTTTGCCTAAAGTTTTTTTTCTGATTGATTAAAACCATGTTTCTTTCCTTGCTTTTTGCTATCTTTTTCCATAATCCACAGTAGAGTGGAATAGCAAGTTTTCATCAGCAAAGGACTATTTTTTATTTTTGATAAGTTTCAACTGACAAATGACACGTTGAGTAACAGTAGAGTTTGATTTCTTGACAGTTACCATTAGCTTCCCTTAAACAAAGAAATTAGAAAGCTGTGCACATACCATCAAGAATCTTAATGAGGAATTGATATTATAACCTTGAAATGTACTTAAAAGTTCAACAGCCTGTTATATAAAGTGGTTAAGATCAGAAAACATAACAACCATTGTGCATGATGTCAATTTAACTTCTACACTTAAACTGTCTAGTAATGTTCCTCAGTTTAGTTGTCATCGTTACTAATCATGAGTCATAACTGTCTATTTTTGGATTAAAATTTTGAAAGTGCAGCATTAGTCATGATTAAACCAGACTTTGACAAGTGAAGGAGAGAGAAAAGTTAAGTTACTAGGTACTGTGTAACTTGCTATTTTTAACGTTTTGTGATACACTATACTTTAAATGCAAAGATGACTTGTGAAATATCCTAGCCCCTTGGCTTGGATTTGGCAGTCCTTTAAACTTTCACATTGAAGAAAACCAGGAAGTACACAAACAATAATGAAATGATAAAACACACAGAGCAGTGTTGACAGACAGCTGTCATTCTGACAAAGTTGTGAAAGAATGAAATTTCACTTACACAATAACCAAGCATCTGACACTAATCCACACATGGTGATAGAATTATAACATGCCTTGGTTCTCGGTACATGCATATGTATAAGGGGACAGACATACACTATCCTATAAAGAACAACAATTAAATTGACATGTCGACAGACAGCATTCTTGCAAAATTCATGAAAGCAATGAGATCCAAAAAATGATCCATAATTGAGAGGACATCTTACCTGGTAAATTGAACAGTGTGTTCAGGATAAAAACCCTGCCTTCTGTCTCCTTAGTTATCTGCATAAATTTATTGGGGTAGAGTTCCTGGATTTCTGTACCTGAGAGGAACTTAAACCCATGGACACAAACCAATATATTGCCAAACGAATCAACCTGTAACAAATTAGTTGGCAGAATTAGTAGGAAGAAAACAGAACTTGCCTACATCTATCATTAATGTAAGATGTATGTGCAACACAGTACAAGGAAACTTACCTTTAACTTTTCTTTTTGTTTGTTCTAAGTACTTGCACTGAACTCATGTGAGCACTTAAAGGATAATATCCTATTAATGGATAGATAAAATTCACATTTTATATATATGATTGATTTTTGCAACAGCAAAGTTCCGTTGTCAATTTAATTTCTGTCTAAATTTCTCCACATCTTAGAGTATCAAATGTTAAGAAAGATGCAAAAAAAAACAACCAAAACACAGAACATGCTATACCTTTCAGGTGAATCTATAATTATTGAGTAGAGAGATAGTTTGCATTTCAAACTAGTTTGACACCTGAGCATACTTTTTTGGCAGAACTCAAGATTGTTGTTGATGTAGGGCACAGTAAGAAATATTATGAACATCACCTAAATTGGGCATTCTTTTCATTTATCAAAATATAAGTAATTTTGGAAATATTACCAGAACACGATAGTACACAGAGGAAATAATATATAGTCTCACCTTGAGTAAATTACCATATTCTTTATCAAATATTAATCCTCTAGTTGGAAATGTTGGATCGTATTGGAAGTTTAACAATTCCTGCAATAGTAAAATATGATTTGATACTATCGTAAAATTCATACTGGATTTGACTTTAATATAACTAGACCTTTTTGAAGATTATCTAGAAAACAACATTACATTTTCTTTTCCATTTTGAAATTGCAATTGTTTGCTCCACATGCAAGGCATTAGATTAAATCTAATAACTTCATAGTGATTTTGATTGGCACAAATTGACATTAGCAATTATGAAAAAGTCTACTGACAAAGATTAGATGACAATTTGATTTGATAGTAGCCTAGAGTCAAGTCCTGTCAGGAGTTTTGTGTCACCTTCTGGGAGGGAAGTGATAACCAAAAGTCCACACACAACTTGACCCCAAACTTGACTCTAGGCTAGTTCGCAAGTGAATATGTCTTTGTAGAGCTTTTTTCCTGTATTGTTATATTTGTTATTGTTATCCTGTATTGTTATATTTGTTATTGTTACCATGTAATTGTCATCTTGTTACTGTTAACCATAAACAATGTACAAATGACCTGCCAGATATGTTCAGTTTTCCAACCCTAGATATTCAAATTACTACATTATGACATACCAACTTGGTTGCTAGAATCAAACTCAAGTGTATTATACTAGTGTATCTAAGTAACTGACTTCGACATGATAACTTAGGTGTAAATGAACTATTTATTCACTGAGAATGTTTATAACTATGTAGAGAAACACACCAATGGATATAGTACCAGCAACACAATTATGACCTGAACAATTTACTGACAAGAATACAATTTTGGCACAGTCCCAAAATACTAGATTATGATATAATTTGAATTCAATATAAATAGAACTTTACACTGAGGTTCTGTCTTTACACAATATCGTAAACCATACATTTCTAACCCAATTGGCTTAGAAATTCATATACTTTTCTATTTATCACTCAGGAACTTCAGTTATATCAATATAGATTTGTATATTTCCCAATTATTCAAAATATAGCTACATAGCTCTCCTTTCCTCAATGCGGCAAACAAAGTCAAATAATTCTAGGTCATCAGCTATGATATGATGATAGTGGGTGGGTAAGGTTACGTAAGATTGACAATCTAAAATCCATGCTGTGTTGGATAACATTTGTCATGCACAACTAGTGTTATCCATGTGCAGCCCACATGTCTATATTATCTGTAGATTCAAAATAGTCATGATAGCAAAAGAAATTTGCTATTGTTCATCATAAGGTCACCAGTAACTTAGCATAAGGATATGTGATAAGAGTAGAGAAGAGTGGCTCTGTTTACACCATCCATCGTTTCTTTAAAATTTCATAAAATTGACATGTATACACCTAGCCTGAAATATCAAGTCCTTGTTTCAGCTTATGTACATGTAATATGCCTCATAAGTGGACCAACTTTTGGTCCAACTGGATCTCTCAGACTAATATACACCAGGCATCATAATTTATATTTTTCATTGCTTAGCCTAGATATATTTGTATCACAATGCTTACAATACATGTAATTTTATTTCTTGTCCAATTATACCTTTATTCAAAACAGGAAATATGTTAACCCTTATCAAAGAAAGAAACACCATGTCTACATATTGATGAACTTGATTTTAGGACTTTGTGACAAGGGCTTCTTACATGTATTCAAATAACTTCTTCCATTCCACTGAACACAAACAAAATATTTGGATCTCACTCTTGGTATTCAGTAAGACCAATTCTGTACATACCTGTGGGTAACCAATGGATACCAGTCTTGATACTATCAGATCAAATCCTAATGCTTCATATTCTGGTGTTTTGTAAACTGTAATATAGAAGATATCAGATGTCTTGATAACTGACTTCTAATGTTTAGACATATTTCAAATGTCTGAGATTAAATATTGTGGTATAACAACTACTTTATCCACTTAGATAATGTTTTGTGAGAACTGTGCCAGATATTTCCTGAATTTGGATTCTCAGAAAAAAATAAAATAGTGTTTGTTGAAAAAGCAGAACTCAGAGCTCTAGCCTTAGAAAAGCACTACATCATAGAGGACCGAAACACACACAATAAATCAAGCTATTAAATGCCTCTACAAAGAAAAGATGATCACAGTCTTTCTTGACAAGGAAATGGAAAATTGACTATTTTCTAACTGATTTCAATGGTTATTTTGATATTTTAATTTCTGTCCATCAAAACATATGTATTAGATAAATAGAGCGTTGGTAAATGTGTAGGATTTGTGTATATTATTTTTCTGTAGCATACATGACCAATAATTCATTATGTTAGTTACACCACTTCAAAACTTGAAGGAAAAATAGAGAAGTTTACTAAACTCTCTAGTTGCTAGAAAACAGCAAAGGTATGTAGACCATTGTCCATCTCTAGTTGTAGACTCATTAACTGTATCTCAGAAACCAGAATCCTTAGAGAATTTATGCAGCTTTGGATGTCTCATAGCAAAGGGCAAACAACAAATTATATATAAGCATTTTATTGTGTGGATGAACAAACAGAAAATTGTTTGGATAAAGAGTGGACAATTTTGTTTGAATAATTTTTATCACTGTTCAATATGCCATGTTTGATTGGATGGGGGCCAAAGGGTGGTATTACATATGCATTGATACATTGTGGGGGTAGTTGAGAACAATGACAACTTACCATGTCTCAATAACCCTTTTACAACCTAGTAACTAAAGTAAACCACATAATGACTTGGTTTCTGTAACTTTATGTAATTACACCCTAAATATAGGGTGTCAGACTTTAAATAAATGATGTAGGTCCAAATGTTGACTTGAAACTCTCTTACATTTTCCCAAAGCTTAAAACAATGCTTGAGCCCATATTACTAAAATTACTTTGATGCCTGTTTCAGTCTAAAACAGTATTTTATCACACAGGTAATTTTTATGGTACTGTAATACTGACTCAGGAGACTATTTTCTCCTCGTCAAAACAATAAATGAGGTAACTATTTGTCAATGTCTGCCAAAGTGAAAAAATGTCCCCCAGTGATCAAAAATAGCTCCTCTTGCTACATGTGCAACCTTTTTGAAACAGATGCAAGAAAACTGAATAATGATATCCAAATTTCTTACACCACAGTACAATGACAGGACTGAACCACTACTCATTTAGAAGTTTTAGATTCAAAGAATGCATCTGGCTACTCACTATGGTTGCCTTCTTACAGAGGCTTTGATTTACATGAATAAACTCAGTGGTAGTTAAGAATGAGTGATTACCTATTGTTTATTCTGAACTTGGCATGTGAACTAGAACTATCCATGGGATATCATATAATTTACATTTCAAAAGCTAACTAACTGGCTTTGTCCATGACTTACACAACTGTATACAGTCAATGCAAAAGTTTAAATGCCACAAGAACACTTACAGCAGCATTTTGCTGTTACTTTCTGCTTAAAAATGTAATACTTCCACTATAGACTATCCCTTTTTTGTGTTTAATATACATCTTTCTAGTATCTCCTGTTTTATTTATGCAAACACACTCTTTTCTACAAGTACAAAGAGATAAATTTTCCCCCATTCAGTTTTTCAAAAACGATAAAAGAAAATTCTTTTCTTGGCATCGATAACTTTGTTTTGAACCCAACCAAATGTGTAGGAATGATGAATCCTTGACATATAATACATGTAATGTTATCAAAGATATGTATTGTGTAAAATTGATACCATACCTGCTAGGGTGTAGTCCATATCAAATCCAAAGAACTTAATTTTCTCCAGACTCAAACTACGGTTGGCAAAGACTCGATGTGATGCATCTCTGCGATATTTCTTGGGTATAACACCATCACAAAAATCTAGTGTTGGGTGGTTGTCCATCACTGCCATTGGAAAGGGATCATACATGATCCAATCATCAAAGGAAACTCTTTTGGTAGACAATCTACGAGCCATGACACCAAAGCAGAACTATCGTAAACACAACTAGTGCACACACAGTTTTCACAACAGCCTATATAGGTACACAGGGAGCAGCACACACAGATACAGTGGAATAAAAATGCAGGTTGTTAAAGAGTGCAGCAATGAATACACAAATTTAAATATTTGAACGACAGGAGAATGATTAAAGTAACGTTTATGTAACACAAAGGATAGTGTTGGATAGCCTTGTTATGGCAGTGATGACATATGATTGAGAAACTTCGAAAACAAAAACAGTAAAAGGAAAGTGGTGTTGTTGATGATGACGTTTATGAGGTTAGCCTATGTAACTGCGTCATGCAACTTCGCAATATAAATATACTTGGCAAGTGCTCAAGTGGTTTAGTGAACAAAAAGAAATGATATAAAAATTAAAATACAGTAAAACTGAACAACAACGTAAGTTAGCAAGATCAGTTAGAATAAAAGAAACTTTGAAATGGGTCGGGAATTTAAAATGTTAGTTTGTTAATAATCAAAAATGCGAGGAATATGTTAGAACTTATAAGACGAAATGAAGTTACGAAGACAACACTCAACTCAGCTGTTCTGTGCTATTGTGCTTGTGAAGTTGTGTACGTCCCAGGTCTTACACGTATACCAAGGCTACATTAGCATACAATTGGACGTTTTCACTGATTCGTGTACAAAAGAGATTGCAAACCGATAACGGTACACCAAATTTGAATAGATCGGTTGATTAAAATGTAAAAGGAATTCGATTGATAAGTATTGTACGTATTGCACATGATAACAATGTGCTTCGCCGCTCACTCGGTTGACCGCACGGTGTCAGATATATACAGATACAAATACATTGAAATAGAAATAAGCACAGTCGATGACCTATGTAATAATAATCTGAGGCTCCACTATTTTGGCAGCTTTCGAATAATGCTGATCACGCAGTCTAGTTGTCATATGACTAATAATCAGTTGAAATTTCGCAATGTAGGCTATATAAACTTCAAAATATCATTTATAGTAATGATTTTTAGCGCATGTATTAATTATTGTAGATTACTTGCAGCTTATACACTACAGTTAACTGTGAAGTTACTCACTATTCACTGTTCTGTGGACGATCGACGACTGTCTAAAATTTAAATTTTATAATACGCCTTTCGATTCTGAAATTGAAAGGACACAAAAATATGCATTTACATACCTGTATATTTACTATGTAATTATTTTTGAAAAAAGTCGAAATCTTTTTGAATATTGCCTTTATGTTGACAGGCTGTTTGTTGTCTGTGGGCCGCGGATGACGTTTTGATGTATTTTGCAATATATCAGCCTATATCTGTTTACCTATTTATATCCTTGGGCAAGAGACCGTGACCTGGTCAAGTAATGTAAATCCTAAGTTCATCAGTGAAAAATGTACTGTGAATTAATCAGACAGACCAACAAAATCGGTAAATGATCAAAGCTAACCTTTTTCTAAGTCGGAGAGCATATATTTGTTCCTCATGAAACAGAAATTCATGTATGTCACAAAAATTGACTTGCGGATTGATTTAGATAAAGTAAACTGGTTGCCAGACGACGTAATAGGTTGTGAAACAAGATGGCGGAGAACTTGAATTAGTAGAGTCGTCTGCCAGTGACGAGAAAAAAATTGCGAGTTTGCGTAATTTTGAGTACCCCGATGATAAAGTTAATTCTGGGCGACAATTGTAACTTTACTTAAAAGGAAATATGGTTAACGCTGTCGTTTTACTATTCTGGGCCTTTATAGAAGAAGGGAGAGCCGTGATATACCGGAAGCAGAATTGTCAGTGGTACGTTATGTGATATTGCTGTGCTCTGTATATAGCAACGGAAATATTTTTGTGTAGTTACTAATGTGTGAATAAGGGGTAACCATAACAACTGTCAGACCAACACTATTACATTATTATGTAAATACCAATAACATTTTACAAAGTAATTCAAATACAACATAGAATGGTGGGAACAAATCTAATGAACAAAGTGACTGAAACTGTGAAAGTAGAAATTCACGTATTTATATGAGAGTTTAAAAACAAGACCAGATTTTCTGCTTTCATTCAATCACTTGAGGTACTTATTTATTTCACTTACCACCACTAGGCGATGTTACTACTGTCACAAATATAATTTGTTGTCTACAATTTTGTTGGTTACCAAAAACTGCAGTTTATGGCTTGGTTTACAGTGTTGGTTGCTGATGGAGTAAGTCAGTACTTGAGTCAGAGACATTGTCTCTTTCCTTCTCTTTTGTTTTGTATAGAGGGAAAGGGACAGGGTCAGGATGAAATCCCAATTTATTCCCATCTGCAAGCAGGACTACTATATATGTAATCCTACTTTCAGATGGATTAGTGAAATGTGCTGGACTCATGGTTTTGAGCAAGCATACACAGGAAACAGGCAAAAATACTAGAAATGACACATCCATATGAATTATTTAAGCAATAAACCACCCCCTGGGAATGGTATACCAAGAGGTTCTGACCAGTGAATGAAATACACGAGCGATAGCGAGTGCATATATTGAGTTCACTGGTCAAAACCGAGTGGTATACCATTCCCAGGGGTGGTTTATCGCTATTATATTATACCAGTATATTGAAAATATTGGAAACAAGATAAGACACAATGTTTCCATGTTTCATTTGCGCCCCCATCCCTGCACGGACTACAACGTTCATAGACGAACAGTCAACATCAAAATTTGGACGTGTGCCAACTGTGCATTATCGCTCATTTTAGACGTGCTAGTTCGACTCATTTTAGACGCGCTAGTTCGATGTCTAGACCAATCAGATCTCTCGATTTGCGCCATCAATATACTGGTATAATATAATTGATATTATACCATGCACAAGCCAAGATATTGTCTTTGAACAGAAAATCTGGATTATATACCCTGGTCATTCTACGTCATGACAACTGGTGTCTATGTCACTGGTTCTGTGGTGGTTGAAGTATTAGTCAAATGGTGTGGTTCTGGTTATCAGACCCATCATAGATTAATGGAAAAAAGTGAAATGAAAAAGGTGTGAAAGTCAGAAATGTAAAAAAATAAAAGTTGTCATGACCCAAAAATATTAAGTTCAATACTGACCCCTAACTATTCTTCATAGATATAAAAATAAATTGAAACCATGAAACATTTTGTTTGCACAAGTAAACATTTTTTAGACCGTTGATGGAAATAGTAGCCACTATTTTTTTTATAGATCAAATGTGATATTAACAGTTGTATGAGCACAAACAGAAGAGCGCCATCTAGAGTCAGGATGTAAAAAAAGCCTTTGCAATCACATTGTAGTATGGTGTAAATGTCTATATATTAAGCTTGATGAAAAAAGTAGTCTGGTGTTAGTTTACTGGGGGGGTGGGGGGTGGGGGGGGTGGGTTGATGTGATTCGGCCAAACAAATGAATTGTGTGTAACTGGTTTCAATTACCTCGCATTCTATATGAAGTTTGAGAAAAATATCTCTAAAATGGCTATTAAATTAGAAATTTCAAAAAATGACCCCCCCCCCAAAAAAAAAAAATGGCAATGAAAAATGTAAATACTGAGCCTACCTATTTTTAAAAAGTGTGTAAATGGAATTCTATCACAATATTTATTTTAAGATGTGACCAAAAACTGTAGTCTAGATGCTATCCATGGCTTTGAATCTCAAGATCTCTTCACCTCTAAACTGCCAAACTGTGACCTTACAATCAAAATAACTATTGACAAAATAAAACATTGTATGTCAATTGTCTATTACCAATCCCGGCACTATCACATTTGTGAACATTTATTTTAGCAAGGGGAGAGATCTCGACCTAAATGAAGGAATTCCTCTTCTTAATGTAATACTAGTGTATAAATATATGATCAAAGTCAATCATTTCAAGTTTAGATTGTTGTTTTACTTGGTATCTGATAGATAACAACACTTTTGCTATTGAACACAGTATGGTTGTTATTGAGGGAAGTTCGAAAAGATGAATAAATGTAAACAAAACTTTCTCTTCAATTACAATCCCATTGTGTTCAGCTTTAAAAGTGAGCTTGTCTACCAAGTAAACAACGACCTCAACTTGCCAAAATATATGTTATGTGCAATCTTCTCACAAACACTCCCTGTTTTAGTTGTACATGAGTCACATTTTAAACTTCCACCTGAGTGATTTAAAACTTATACAGTGTACATTCAGTGAACAATCTTCTATTCAATCACAGATAAACAGTCTAAAGTCTATGACACACCAAATGTGGAATACATGTGTCATATGTTATTTGAATCATGATATCTTATCAACAACATTTTTATCTGCTTTATATATTTGCATGTTGAATACAATCATGTTTAGATCAACCACTCGCAAGGTTTTGTACATTTGACCACAAGGGGGCAGGCTTCATTACACATCACTGCCATGTAGAATGAGAGGAGTGGAAACAAACTAACTGTTTTGTAACACAAGATGAGTTGTGTACAACTTGTGAAGGATCTCCGTTATGGCTGTAGAAAAGTTCATAATATAGAAGGATGTTTGCTCTTTGTAGAGCTTGTATAAAAACTCTGACATGTTAACACCCTTGATTATAACTGTTATGTTGACACATTTGTAAAACAGTGAACAAGTTGGTTATAAACACTGAATGTATGAAAAGTGTTCTTTTATATTTAGAGCTGGACAATCTTACACAGGCAAACCAAATAGTAGACCATTTGGGCCTGCCTATTTGTATACTCATGACTTATTTGTTTGTTTTTTGTTCTGACAATAGGAAGTTTTGTTACAGTTTCTTTTCTTGATTGGGAAAGAAACTTATCCCAGGATAATTTCTGTGGCAGAATTACCAAATGACTACTATTTGATCATAGCCCCTCAGGTCTATGATTTGATAGACTTGATGTCAGAGATATCAGTGTTATGCATGAGGGTAACCCTTCCATGTCAACGTCTTGATACATGTTGAAACTTTCATGAAACAAAATAAAACACATCTTTGCACTTTTTTACTGGAAAAAACCCCACTCTTTCATTTGCAGGGTAGTTATAATTTTAGTCCCTAATAAGTTAGAACAGTGCCCTCAACTTCCACAACATTTTGCAAACCAATGGAAGCTGTGATTACATTACAGCGCCCTCTATGGTGTCAATGTACCTAAGTAGGTGATGAATGTGGCATTGATTAGCATTACCTGATAGCAGTTTGAAATTGTTTGGATTGTGTAAATGATGATAATGGTCATTGTGTGCTCTGAATGCAGAAGTGAGTCATGTGTATATATAGAATCTATTGTTGTCCAGGGTAGCTGGAAAAGAGTGACCGCCCAAACAATAGCAGTTAAACATTAAACAGATGCAGAACATGTCCCAACTTGTCCGTTTGTTCACAACGGCATATAAAACTTGTCAGAAGTCCAAATCAGAGATTATTCTCACAAAGTCCTGGATCTACTCACTCACCATTTAGTGTTTTGTGTCTACACATGTAACTATGTATCTTACATGTTTTTTTGTTTACCGTACAAGTATAATTTTTGTAATATTACGTCTTGGGAGTATCCCTCTATCAGTAGGGGTGACTTGAGTATACTTCATGACAGGTAAAGTGTTATTTTTTCCCTACTATGTATTTAAGTTGGATAATTGAGTTTGCTTTGGCACACTGTACTTTTGATAGTTGAAATGTAACATTTCGTCCAATTTGTTGGACAATCAGCTGAAATTTATAAAAGAATACATCATTTATTGATTGTTGGTTAATACAGAATTGATATATTAATGCAATTCAAGTGGATAATGGGATTTTACACAGTATATCACGTCAATGTCATCAAGTTGTTTCATTTTCCGTTACTTGTTGATATGAAATGAAGTGTTTTCCACCGCACCCCCGGAAAAAGGGTCTTCCCCAAATTTTTATCAAACTATTCATTGCGTGCTACTGAATAGAACAGACAGTCATGGCTTGTTGTCGGAGTAAGACATAACGGTAAGGACTTTTTAAACACTTGTTGAGACGACTTTTGTTTCAGAAGTGGCATCTTATGTACATTATCATGTTGACTGGAAAAAGAACAATTGTAGAAGGATTTTCACCGAATGTAAAATTATGAAACTGAGAATTGATGAAAATATGAATCAGTGGTCTGCTGTGGCAGGTGTTAACACATTTGAAATTTAGCCCACACACAACATTGTGGGTGGATAAACAGTTGCTCATTTGCAGTTCCTAACTGACAAACAGATATACAAAATCATGTTCATACATGTTTCAACATTTCAGACTGCTTTTATGTATCTTTTGTCTGAACTTTGAAATCAACAAATATTCAACTTATTGTGTTTGTTGGATTTTGTAAAAATTCTTGATTTATTGGATTGTAAACAAAAGAATGTTGCTTTTTTTTTCTTTTTTTTTTTTTACAAATGTTTAGTTGTGTGTGGATAGTTCATTTAAGGTATCTTAAAATTTGTCTCGTTCCTGACGACCCTGCTCCGATTTACACTACATTATCTTCACACATTACAACATAGTGTAAATCGGAACATGGTCATCAGGAACTAGACTATCTTAAAATATAATTTCAGTCTGTCAGAAATATTTATACTTTTGACTTGTTGTGAAAATTGTGCAATGTTTCTGAATTATGATACTCAATCAAGTTTATCATTTGAGTGTATTTTAGAATTTACAGAATCCAATTATCATCAAAAGTAGTCAGTTGGTTTTATTGAACAAAAACAAGGAATGACTCATGATTGTTGTACACATTTGTATTCAGAATATATACTGCATTGCATTGATATAACAATAGAGTAATAATAGTTAACAAGAATAACAAAATAAGGTTTCTACGAAAGTGTAAACTTTAGGTGAGATATGTTACTTGAGCATATTAGTGAAGGTAAATATTTCTTTTCCTTGGAAGGATTGGCAGGTATTTGGAAATCTTGAATATCTTTTTCCCCCCAAATGGAATTATGTAATCTTTCATGTAAGCTTTTAAGAATAGCCTTGAATATATGTTGTTTTTCATAAGATGGCCTTTCCTTCATACATGCTTGACCAAAGGGAAGCATTTTAGTGAACCAGAGAGTACTGGTATAATTCCCCAGCCATCTCACACACTAAAAAAATAACTACTAGCTGGAATGTGATAATAGTTTGACCATCAAGATGCCAGATTTTTATGATGATGAAGGTAAAGACCAAACCACTGAGAACAGCATGAGTTCTGGACTTATGATAACATATAATTATCATGCATACATGTATAGTCGTTAAATCTAGGGTATGCTGTAACCAGAATCAAAGGGCATGAAACATGTGAAAAGGAACATCTTTCATCAAACAACCAGTGAAGAATAACAGATGGTTCTAGCCCAACAACTCTGAGATATTTAGGAACTAAGTAGTGCTAATTGTGACTGAATTGAAGCAGATTTTTGACATAACCTGTATGTTGTGATAAATTCCATGTTTATTATGTGTCAGTAACTGAATCTAGGTATTCAAAATGATAGTTCTTGTTCTGATTGCTTTCTGGTCATCACATAAAAGCATAGCACCTCCAGTTAATCATTAATCAGAAAAGACACAGCACGAGAGGTTTCCTTTTCATACCTACAGCATAGCTTGCTTGAATTCAATACCGTAACTCAAACAGTGTAGTCCATTGATAACGTGCAATATGTGGAGTATATTTCAAGATATGAATGTAAATTTATCCTCCAAATATTATCATGTAGTAGTATATCTAAAGATATCAGTAATAGTGTGTTTGGAAATAACTTCAGAGTCGTTATGATGAAATCTAGTAGCCTTATGAAAGTATCAATTTCAAATGACTGTTGGTAAAATTAAATGATCATATCACCTTTAATAACCCTGATTGGAATGAAGATTACATGTGACATGGCCTTACTGTTAATTATATTTCAGTGTTTCAATAAGATCATTAACTGGTTAGTTTTTACCTGTAGTTTGTGTTCGTGCTGGAAGCAAAATACTGTAAGTCACATAAAGACTATCAAATTTCCACTCAACCACCCACCCATTGAATTAACCAAAAGGTATCAAGTAGTGTGAGGCAGAAAGGAAGGACAGAAAGGAATGAAATGTCTAGCCACAAAAAAAACAAAAACAATGTGAAACTTATCGTGTTTTCATTTCTATTAATTAGGTGGGTTTCTGGCCATGGACCGGATGGTAAAGTGAAACACTACCTACTAAAATTTGGTGAAGAGAATATGATTCAGTAATGGTTTCTAACCAACAGAATGATACAGTGTGACATACGTCCATGTGTGTGGAAAGGAAATAAGACTGTCAAGTGTAAAAGTGACCAGTACAGGCAGTATTCAGATGTGAACTGGTTGTTTAAATGAGCCCTCTGGTCACTGATTGTGTGTGTGAACTGTACTTCAACAGTGCATGAATAGGGGTGCAGGATATAGCAGAACAAAAGCAGAGGTACTTATGTATTGTACTCCCACTTCCTGTCATCCTTTCAAATGGCTGTTTGCTCTTTCATTTGAAACCATGGTGAAAGTTGATAGTATGTGAATACATTGGTTCTGGCTGAATAACACACTTTTGTTGGAACCCAAGAAGGCATTCAGTGCATGGAGACAGCACACAATGTGAACCCAATGAAACGATGCATATTTATAAGCTGGAGAATGGTCCTCTTATTATGTATGAACTTTGCTTGGATTAAACACCATGCCTGTATCTAAAAAAAGTGAAAGCATGCCACTGGGGTATTAATGTTAAAAGTGTGTGACATTATTAGTCATGCAAAACTTACAGATCAAGCATTGTTCCATGGAATAGTTTCACAAGTGGACTACAGAGGGCGCCCAGTGTATGGCACCAAGAAATGTGTTTCAATGACCCTCATATTTACGACAAAGTTTTCATCCAACATAATGAATATATATCATTCAGCAACGAAGATTATGGTGTCATGTCATTTTTTAATTTTTCCTCCAAGCAAGAAGAAATGTTCAGCGAGTGAAAAAATATAATTACAAGGAAGATATGGAATAGAAAAAAAAGAAGAAGAAAATTATGATTCACCACCAAAATATTCACGTGAAGGTGAGAGATGGGACATGTTATGAAGTTCTTCAGTACTGGATTCCTCTCTGGTTAACATAAGTTCTGATAAATATTTTCTTTTCAACACCATTACCTGAAAGTGTGCAAGCTGTTGAACACAAAAGGTACACCTCACTGAAAGAACAACAAGCTGGCCTTGAAAACTGAGGTCTTAAACAAACTGACAGCCTTCCATTAGTTTCACACTAAGCTCAAACCAAACAGACCGAAACATAGTATTGAGATATTACATCTACATTTTGTTTATGGTTCAATATTTGAGAATGAACAAATTCAGATTGGTTATCTATATTCATACACACATGAAACAAAAGTTTATAGCATCTATTTTACATCACAGACTCATAAATCATACAGCATTAGTGTAGTCATGTTTGCTGCCATAACTTTGGTATTGAATATAGATGAAAGGTCAGTCTCAGACCAGGCTTCAATCACTGATAGTGACCAGAAGTTCAGAATGATTGTGATTGTTTAAATTTTCTTATCGATGAAATCCCTCATCTGAGATAATAGATAAGTCTTGTGGTATTGTTTACAGTGATGATGACACTGATTGGCCTGGTAGTAATCCCCAATATACAAATCACTGCCCAGTGCCCAACAGTTTCTCTTCATCTGCATACAGGATGTCCTTCAGCTGGCTAGGACCATTCCATTATCAATTTAGGGGTCTGCTTAGCACAAATCAGGGAGTAAATCAAACTTGTCAGCAGAGTTACTTCCTTCCTTTCAGCTGTTGCAAAAATATTCAAAAAGTTCACTTATCCAGCCAGAAGCAAGCCCCCACTTTTACCCTGCATGAAATAACAGTCTCTGTATTAGCCACTGTAAGTGACACGTGGTTAGGCCACCACCCGGCACCCCTGCGAGACAGCACCCAGCAACTAAAAGTTTGAAAGACTGTGTAAACAGAATAGACTCAACTAGGTTTACTGGTCCCCCAGTACTTGGTCTGTAAATCCTGCATTGAGAGGTGAGTTGAGAATAATACATACATACATTTAAAAGGTGACAGTTTGTAGGTAAAGTTGCATATGCAACCTTCGATGTCATTGCATTTAATTGAAGGACCTCCTCTGTAAGTTTATTTCACAACTTCAGTGTTTATTATTTCTGCATTCCTAGTGTGAAGATTTAAATCTTGCACAGCAGTCTCCTCCATTACTAATGACATTTGGCTTGATTGAAACCCTGAAAACAAGGGCTTAGCATTACCTTAAGATACTGGTAATTGCAAACATGCCAAGAAACTACCTGAGGGTCAGTTGTTGTAAGTAAGTGGTTCACTAATTGTCACTCACTCAACACTGACAACTTTCAAATAAAAGTTAGCAATGTTGTTATTTCCCCCAGGCTGCTACTATTATGAAGTTATGAAATGTTTGTTAAAGTTTCAGAAACTGTAACATTTCAGTCTCGCTAATGGACAGTAATTCCTTTATTGCCAGTTATGTTAAGTGTGTTTATACGCCATAGATACACAACACAACCAATATTTTTGTAATGTTATAAATGTGTACAACAGAAGCAGTAGCATCCTCTTATCATTTTACAATACATGGTAGAGTATGATCAAGTTGTCCTGGTTAATTAAGCTGATATGGTTCAAAGGATATTTTATTTTGGTAGTGTAAGACAGAGATAAACAGGAAGGGGGAGGAGGGAGGACATGGGGCAAAATATACAGAGAAAGATATTTGAAATTTGCAGAGCAAGGCTTGAAATACATGAAAGAGACAAACAAAAATGATGTTCTTATGTGAGTCAGCACAGCCAGACAGACAGAAAATTGTTAGTAGTTGAATGGGCAATTAAATCACTGTACCATGCCAAGATTTAGAAGCTTATCTCAGTTGTCGTACATGCATGATTAAGAAAGATGATGTCAACAAAAAAAAGGTATAAACTCCTTAAAAAAAGGCACTAGAATGTGCTTATTGCCATAGAATTTAGACATGATGGAAAAGGAAGTATTTGTGCAAAGAAAATTTATATAGAAATATTTTGTAAAAAGGTAAGTAGTTATGTAAGTGAAACTGCTCTTATGCATTGCATTTATAAGCAGTCAAAACAAAAGTCACCAGAAAAGACAGATGAAGGATCACTGCATATCTTTCGAATCTAGAAAACACTTTCAAAGTCGAGATAGAGACACCTCTGGCAAAGAAGAATATTGGAATTTGGAATGGAGAAACATGTGAGAAAGTATGAACATGTTAGGGAAATGTTCTAGAAAGTTTCTAAAAGGATTAACATCTTTATTGTAAGTGAACACTGATTTACAGGGTGTTTTTATTTTAACACACGTGTTCTGGTATTTTGATGGAATACGCACATTCTTGCCATGTTTTCTTTCTTTTCGTAAGAGTATTGATGAACAGGCTTACAAGTATGTACTATATATACATATCATACTTTACAGTTTGTGTGTCTTCATTTCTATTCTATTCTTTCACATGTAAAGAAATGTCAATTTTTTTTTCATTTTAATGCTATATTTTTCATGTGGAAGATAATTTTATAATTCAAATATAAATTTATAATATTGATAATTGTGTCTTTTCATTTCTACATTTGTCTTCATTATGATTTGTTACCAGCATTGAAATTATGTGGTATGGTATATTGTGCTAAGTTTTCATCTCTTCGTACCACTTTCTGCCATTTGTAATAGTGACTTTAAAACACAAGCCAAATACATTTCAAGTATATGAAATATAACTGCATGTAAACATTGTCAGTAAAGAAATTAATCAAGTTTATACTGACAATAGTATTTGTAGGATTATAACTATATCTGGATGATATATAATTTATAATATTTAGAATCATGATCAGGAAATACTGACAATTTCTATTATACGTGTATATTTAATTTATAACATAAGACTTATGAAAATAGGTGAAATAATGACAGCTTTCTAGTAAACATTTATATTTTGATTCATAACATGTTAAAAAGACCGTAGTAATATAACATAATAGTAGCATCCCAATATCCAGATACTTATGATAATAGCTAATATAGGGAGTTAGAAAAATAGTCTAATTTTGATTTCCCACAGAACGGCAACAAGGACTAGGACTATGTAAGCATTATCTTTATACCAGTTGAGAATGTGGTAAACCACAATGATAAGTATACCACAAGTATACAATGCAGAGTTAGAATTTAAAGTGAGTCAGTTTAGTCTAGAGACAAGATTCATCCTCAGGAAAAGTGCTTGAAAAAAGCTAATGAAATTTTAGGTAGAAATAACATCTTCTGCATGACACATTTTTTTTTTGAAATTGTGCTGTTCTAGGCATATTTTCGTCAACAGAATCTCTGTGTAGAGGTAGATTGGTTTGCTTTACTTTACATGTCTGCTAAGATAAGATAAACTGAATCATCAGAGTCTAGATAAAATTAACAAATTTATCTTTAGTTTCCTCTCACTGATACATTAATCTGCTCGTCAAAGCTAGAAGTATTCTTATTCCGTCATTGCGTACAAATGCAAATCTAAATTGTGCTTGCCAAGGAACCCAGTATCTTAGCCCTTATCATACATGGCAGACAGCTAACAAAGATGATGGCACATTATAATTGGTTGTCAACAGTTCTCTGCATGGTGTCACTTATACTGGGCATCACATGACTAATTAGCATAAATGTCCTAAACAACAATGTCCAATGAGAAAGGGGCTGTATACTACTGACAAACATCTCCTCCACTGTTTCTTTTGGGAATGTCTCCACCCATGTTACCATGTAAATTAATATAGTGAATGCAAGTATTTACAGAGTATATGCTAAGATCAGTCAAGTGAATGATGTAGTGTGTGCAAAGTGCACGAGTCTTGACTAACAACTTCCATAAAAAGCAATAGTCTGTACCGTGTTGGTACACTGTCACTCAGAGTCACTATAGTTAAGTGGCAAAAGTAGGATCAAATATGGCTATTTGCATTTACGTCAGTTATCTAGCTTGTCCATACAGCTGGACTACATTAAAAGTCACAGTGTGTCTGTGTTCCATCAGTGTACAGACCTTCCCTCCTAATTCCTAGAAACATATCCTATCTATTTGTAGTAAAGTTTTTGCCTTTCAAATCAGGTGACATAACTAGTTCCAGCAGCCCTGATTATCTAGAATTTTAGATGCAGGGGTATATCATGTATACTGTAATTAGATATAGCTAGTCTAGAAGTCAGTGAACCTGCCTATTCATCTGTAGGCCACAATATCTTGTTTTTGTTTGTTGGTTACAGTCCTTCCTGTGTTTCTCCTTCACAGCTGAGACCACTAGTTTTCTACATCTTGAGCAACTTCGCTATTACCCGCAAATTTCATGTGCCAGCTGCTGAATTACTCTGTTGAGGGTGGTCCAACCGCATAGACTTCCTCTGATACAGTGATAACTATCTTTAATATAAGTCAAAGGAAGAAGTGAGAGCATGTACCATGAGAACTATGGAAAGAAAGAAATTACATGTATATGAATATATTGAAAAGTGAATATTGTTATGCAAATCTGTTTTTTCTAAAAAGAGGTGTGTTGAAGTAGTTCTACATGGAATGTGCATCAACATTCCAGAATTGGAAACATTTTTAAGGAACAAATGAGACCTGTCAAGTTGCTTTAGTCAGTTACTGATTACTTGTAAATACATGTAAGCACCCAAGCGCTTCAAATAGATTGATCTTGTTTGTCAAATTAGAGGAAATTATCAGTTGATGCTAAGATACAGAAGATGAGGAGGATTGGTGTTTGCGTAGTACTATCTATCAAAAACATCCTAAATGTTGCTTTTTGTGTCCTTATCAGTGTGTATATGGTGTAGGAATTGTTTTATAAACCATTTAGTATAGGGGAAGGATTGCTTTATAAGAGTGGTTACCAAGATATTTGTTAAGGTCCCACAGTCTTATGTTGTTCAGGACAGTCCTCAAACTTACAAATATGAACTTTTGCTGCTTGTTCAACTTTTCTAAAGATGTGTTACATAATTCACAAACCAGAAATTTACTGAAAATAACACTTGTTGTGATAAAAAATTGTACAGACTTTGTTTACATTTCTCAAATGATATTAGTCATGGTTCATGGAATATGGAGTTCGTAGAACTTAGAAGGAGACAGCTGCCATACCCCAGTATACAGTAGCATGTGTAGGTGTACGATGTACAAATGTAGGTATTATACATACATGGGTTGGGCCTAAATGAGTCTTCCCGCCCAAACACTACGTAGTTCAGATAAATGCAAGGTTGATCAGTTCCAGATTGAAATTTTCAAAAACTTTATGACGCTTGAGTTTTCTTAGAAAGTGAAAGTTTTTATGAGCGGATTTGTGCTGACTACCTCTAGATTTATTGATTTCCTCATGAAAATGTGATTTACTCTTCCTGGTAAATTTCCTACTCATAATTTGTTGACAGTGTACAATAGACATGGGAATTGTTTTTAAGTTTGTTTCTGCTATAAAGGGGTGTATCATTGTCACTCTGAAGGTCCTTGCTTTCTATACCCAGTCCCTGGATGTTAACGGCAGTCCTCATGGGATGCTGAGCTACTGTGTCTATCTCATTCCATCTAAAACCACCCCTCCTAAAGTGACCATTAAAACCTATGTATTATACACGTATTATGTAAGTTGACAAGTTGACAGTTGTTGTATCAAACTCCTGCAGCTGTTTACATCATTTCTTTCATGCATGCTGGGCACAAAATGACAAATTTGCCAATCAATGTCCTTCTTGTCAACATTATGACAGTTAAGATGCGTCCCCCCTGGATCTTGGGAGTGTTATATACCTGTAATTTGCATCACTTTTACAGTAATCATGTACCTTTAATCTTCTTTTGTTTCACTTTTATGAGATCTGTTTGTCACAAATCAAATCTAAACAAAGTACATAACTGTAACTGTCACAGAACTTTAAAAAAAAAAAGAATACAAAAAAGAAAACAAAAGCATGCATGAAGAATGAATACTATCAACACTGACAAAAGATAGCATTGAGGACTGCAACTCCTTCAAACATACTGATTGTCTACAGTTTTTTCAGTTACAAGAAGCCTGGCTGTTGACATACTTTTGAAAGAAGTTTATAGTGCTGTCTTGTCCTCTGTTTCAACGATTTCAGTTGTTTTTGCTTTCCAGAAAAGTGATAAATCTAAGAAAAGTTAGGAAATTGGTCAGTTGCCTCCTGAATCCTAGTCAGGATGCCAACGTGGTTTCTAACTAAACTGGAGATGTAAATTGGAACGATACTGTATAGGAACTAGACTACCTGAATCCCTTCAAATAATTCAAATTTCATGTGTTTACCACAGTAATGAATGTGTTTAAGTGTGATTTTGACATAAATTAATCAATCATTTATTCAGTACTATGGCCACTAGACTTATGTACAAACATGCAAATTGTCATATCAGACACTAGAAAAATTTAAGTCATACAAAATGTCTAGATATCTGAATAAATAAATTAGTACATAGATTATACAAAATACATGACAATGATAATGAAGTGTAAATAACTAAATACATAAAGAAATAATTGGTTTTTGTCACAAAATTAAAATGCTAAATAAAAACACAAATATAGACCAAGTAAAATAAGTATGAGCCAGAAAACCTATTTTGCAAAAGTTGCTGAGAAAACAGGTGTATTCAGATCACCAAATTTAACCAAGATGAAATGAATAATGATGAATGTGTAATATTTGAGTTGCCTATGTGTGCTTTCAAAAACAAATATTTGATTTCGCATTGAATAATGTATTCATCTTGACAGTATTCATTAACCTATGCAAAAACACCGGAAATGTTCAATTGTGGAAATAAATTATACCCTCCTTCTTGTCACTATTACTGTCATCACAGTGATCCATAGGGTAATAAAGTGCTATGAGGTCAATAAATTTTGTCACCATGAATGAAGTTAGTTTTGACAAAAGTTAAAATGGCCAATAATGTTCTATTTTGAAACAAATTAAAGAATAATGCAAAAGATTAGCATACTGGAAAACTTACAGGAGAACTGAAGATGCAATTGGTGTTTCATTCATGAACGGTGATGTTTATTAGACAGACACAGACACGCACAACTTCCAATGCAAATAGAGGTGCCATCCACAGAGGGGCCGTCCGTAGAAGTAGGCAAGTTAACATGTTAACCATCTAAGTCATTAAAATCATCAAGTACATATGTGCAATTTTTTCAGCAGAAACCCGTTTCTACTGCACTTAATAGAATAATAGAATAATAATTGAATAGTAATGCTTCATCACTTTTCAATCTTTTCAATGTGATTAGGTAAAGGGTCCTGCTATCACATATCTGTTATAGTTAGTCTAGAGTTCAACTGTGTCTATCTTTGTGTTAAAAACATTACATCTAGGGTGAAACACCAAGAGAACTTCATTTCTCCTGTAGCTTGCTGGCTGAGCTGTCCTGTATACAGTGGAAAGACCTAATATTAAGTGTCTTGGAATGGAGTATGGTCCAAGGATACAGGAAACTCTTCTATAAAGTTTAGAATTTAACACATCATGAAATACATGCTAAAAATGACAGTATGCATAGTAAACAACTGAATGTTACATACTTGTTTTTATAGATATATATATAGGTATAAGAAGAGTTGAGAGCATGGAAATGATAAAATTTGATAGTGGTAAATGAGAAGTTACAGTTTCCAAATTTGTATTTCACGTAGCTGTAATATATACTATAGCTTACGTACAAGATGCTTGTATTTTGCATCCTCATCATGCTGTGTGATATATTTAGATAAAGAATTAACTTGAGATGATCATAATTTTAGTGAAGGTATTTAGCTAAAATGGTAAAAACAACATTCTTTGTAGCTTGGCCTGCTTTCAAAAAATGAATTTTGTGATAAGTGAACTCCGTGTATATTTACAAGTAACTACATATCAAGTAAGGTAATGAACTCCAAAGGCTATTGTCCGCAGTTTATCACATCTTGGTTACTAAAAATGCCATTCTTTGTAGCTTGACTAGTCTGGATGCCAACATGGTCTCTAACTAAACCACAGTGTAAATCGTAATGATACAGTATAGGGACTAGACTATGCTTGGCCTGCTTTCAAATATATTACGATAAGTGAACTCCATGTATATAATACACTATATATGTAACTACTATGTATGGGGGGGGGGGGGGGTATATGAATGAAATGAGGTGATCACATTACAATAATACCTAAAGTTTATCACATCTCAGGATCATAATATGTTTGTTTTTGAACCCTTGATATTTTGTATATCATTGTAGACATGTGATGAGTAGCAGGTGATTCTTAGAAAGAAGTCTTGTATCTTTTGGGGTGTGTCTGATAGGGCAAACTAATTTACATGCATTTGCAAGGATACATAGTTTGTGGTTTGGTACGTAGAGCCAGTTCTTGTACATCAGACATCAACCACTTCATGGATGCAAGACACGAGCCACTTCTTGTCTCCAAATGACATGCATAATAGAAATTTAATAGTTTATCTCATGCCATGGTTTCTTAGCGTCATTTGCTGTTTTCAAAACAGTTTCTCTTGCTTGCCGGCAAAGTAAACGAATGTTGGCGATAACATCAATAAATGCAACAGGCAAGGTGAGGACAGCTGTTAAGTTAACTAAACTGGAAAAATCAAGTTCATTGATCTGGTTAGTTCATTGAGTAAATCACACACAAGTTTAATTTTGTTCTATAATCTCAAATTTGTTCCAGAATTAAGATAGGGGATTCTTTAATTTGCTTAGACAAATTGAAAAAACAAATAAGTCTTCTAATGAAATTTGATATCTTGTTGTTGTAGTCATTGCGCTACAGTTGACTGGTGCTTCGTGTTTTTTGGGTGGAAATTTTGGCAGAAAACAGACACCTAGAGTGGCGCATGTTTTATAAGGAGGATTTGAATGCAGAGGAGCTTAGGCAACCAGGCACCACTACTGATGGTCTCCGTAAAGCCTATTATAGCTCTACACTGTCCTGATTGGTGGAAATCACAGCCTATTCACTTTGTGATACAATTTGCCAAAATAAAATCCTGCGCATGTGTCTTACATGCATGCAGGTATAATCCCATAAAAGGCATGAGATTATCATAGTTTGTAAAGTGTGGGCACATGATCGCTACAAATCACAGTTTAAATCCGGCTAATATTTCAGTGCCACAGTACGTGTGTCCCCGAAATTCACCAAAATTATCATCTGTGTGGAGAGTGACAAGTTGTAAATTACAAATGTCAAGTTGATGCAGTGCAGTTATAACTAGAAAGTATCAGTTTCTTGTGTCTGTTTTTGTTTGAATAATTACCATTTAATTAGCTTTGATCCTCTTGTTTTGTGTCCACCTATTATATTCTTATGTCATTCTTCTCATATCCCTATTCACTTGTCTTTGCCCTATTCTATCCAAGGTAAACGGCTTTCATAATTTCAAGGGCTGGGCAAATGACATTCGTGTAAGGCTACGGGAATACCAAAACACGAGGCCATTCTCATAACAGTTTGTGCACAGCTTTTCTCTAAAGGAGGGTTGTCTTTTGTATTTTGCATCAAAATCGGTACCTTTGAACATATTTGGTTACTGTAATTTTAGGCTCAAATGGGTTCCTTGTATTTCAGGCAAAGATAGACAGAATTGTGATTAGCATGAAGTGACTGAAGTTGTGATAAGGAAAGAAAAACATGAGATTTGAGATGTGCTTCCAAAAAATATTTGGATGTTTGAGTAGAAATTTTCATATGTAGTAAATAGTTGTTATCAAGTTATATCATAGACCCTTTCATGTAGGGTCTATGATTGTATTTGAAATAATCCATTTCAGGAATACAGTGGTCCAGAGAATAAACTGGCTATCTTGAAAAACACACTAGCTCAACAAACAACATAATAAACCCAGATAGCCAAGTCTCTGAGATAGGTGTATCATGGCTTTGGTAGATAATAGAATGATGAAAAAGTTTGATCAAAACATTCGTAATCATCATATTACAGTAAGGAGTGTTCCAAACCAAGGTAGTATAATCACACACAGACAAGTATGTAACTTACTTGTCTGTGGTATAATTGAGCCTATCACAGATTTGTTCAATGTAATTTCTCTTTTGTCCAAACCAATTATAATTTGTCAAGCAGTTAACACCTTATTTACATAACAAACCATCTTGTAAATTTTAAGGACTGAACTTGTAAATGTTCATACTTTTTGTTTGACTTAAAATTTGTGAAGGGTTTATACAGTGCATTGGTGTATCTATCTTAATAATTTACGAATACCCATGTTATTGGCGTCAGTTTGCTCCACTTCATCATTCAACTATGTTTACCAAGTAGTTGGTTTACTTCCTATTCCACTCATCGTCGTCATGATAAGGGAAGGGGTCACCATATATCAATGCTTATATCAAAAGATGTCACTGAAAAGCATACTCAAGGTGTGTTCAACTCGGAATCTGACCTCTTGCTCGACTTTGCATTTGACAGGTCTGTGATCGTTCTAGCTTTGCTACTCTTAAAGGATTTTAACCTCAAAATCTGTTCATTATACTTATTTACAAGTTGCAGGACTGAGATTTATTGTTCATTTGTGAAAGTTTGAGTAGTTTAATCTTTCTTTGAAGTCTCTCTATAAAAGAATGTGATAAGTAATTGGGGAAATCAGCTATGAATAGGAGACAGAGGTGTTTTGGAATTTTAATATAACCTTTCTCTTTTCAAACTTGATTATAGCCTCTCCAAGTTGAGGTGTTATTCATATGCAAATAGTTCCATGCATGAGAATTTGTCACTCCAGCAGTAGTGTCTTGTATTTTAACAGTCAGTCCAAACTAAAATAAAGTTAGCACATAGTACCAGAGCGGATGTTTTCTGACCGTTACCATGTCCACAATGCTATAGAAATATTGCCATAGGGATCAGTATTGAATAGTGTTAGAATTGTGTGTGGGAGTGGTCCTGCCTAAGTAAATTAGTTTATTCAAAAATCTACTATGGACTCATTCATTTTGTTACTAAGGAAAGGAAAGAGAAGCCATAAAGGAAATGTAAAATGTCATGCATTTGTGAAAATCTGCAAAATGATAGCTTTCATAGCGATACAGAAAGTATGAAATGACAAAAACTAAAGTGTTACTGAAACAAAATCTTTTGAAATTCAAAAACAGTGAAACTTTACCCAGTGGGATAGGTGACTGTAATTGTATGCAGGTAGTCACTTGATGCGTGTGTGTATGTGTGTGTATATTAGAACATACTGACTCCAGACAGGGTGATGTGCATCTTTCATTATCAGTTTTCAGGGGGGAGACGGGCGATAAGGGAGTTGTATGATCTTTGCATTACTAATCTCACATGCATAAGTATACCGTTGCATTGGGCATTCAAGAGCTATACTTCCGCTACAGGTTAATATTTACAAAAGGCTTGGTGCAAAGGCCATGGACTCTACATTGTGGAGTGTGCTGTAAGCCTTCGTTACCTTAGTGAGCCAGATAAGTAGCCGCCTTCATAAATCACTAGTTTCCCTGCTATCGGTGAAATCACTGTGCATTGAAGTACGTTTCATTCATGTGGTGTGTATTCTGACCATTCATTCATTGGCCGTTGACTGCTTTTATCAGTCGTTTCATTCATGACAGTTCAGTGATTGACTAGAGAGCAGTGTGCTGGGCTATTATCAGGTACATTCAGGTATCCAGTCATAGTTGTCTGTGTAGGTGGACCTACCTAGTTTCATTCATAGGTAGACGTGGTCATTTGACTACTATTTCTGTCCACACTTAGCGGCAATTTTTTATGAATGAGACTTGAGTGTCTCTAGAGTCCCGTTGCTTAGAGGCTACAGGTGTGATCATCAATTTATCAATGGACACGTCCTTCGTGGCTGATGGGTCCAATTCAAAAGGATTGGCGGGCTTAGTTTTTTTGTGACAAACAACATTTACGGTACCAGTAGTCTGGCCAATTTTCTATTTTCTAGTTTTAAGAGTGTCCTCGTAGTGGGAAACCCAGCACCTGCTCGGTATTAAAAGTTAGACATAGTTATAAATGTGGTGGTATTAGTAGGTTGTTTCTGGTCAAGGTTTCCTGTGTGTACACAGCTTACTGCAAGGTGAAGTCTCTGCATCCAGACTTAATTAAGGTCCATCTATATGTGGTTCCGTTAATAGGATATCCTTTTCCTTAATTATTATTTTCACCACCTCTGAGTTCACCAGGAATAGCTTATTTGTGGTTACTTGGGGTCACACTGCCTGCTGTACAGTAAATTTGAACCGTTATCATTTCTAAAAAAGTATGGCTTATGACGTCATAAACGTTTGATGTCACTCACAGCTAAATAGTTATCGTCTGACGTAATGGGGTTCTAAGTAAGATAACAAAAGTAAAAGTATCATGATGAAAGGGGAGATCTAAACTTGTTTTTTTCCAGTTGGTCATTCAAGGTGAGGTAACCATGGAGACAACATCCCACGTATGATGTCATAGGTTGTTATTCACTTTGAGTTGTTTCAAGACAGTTTTGTTTTCATGTAACATGTTTACTAGCACCGTAACTGAGCATCAATAGCCTGTTTATGGAAGACATGAACACGACAGAGTTGTCATGATTCAGTTTCGTTAGGATGATGTGTAACCATATCCAGAGTGCTAAGCAGACAAGGTATTCACCAATCAGTCTACTATGATAAGCGGTCAACAGCCTAGCTTTCATATTGTTTGATGAGACAACTAATGTATAACAGGGCAAATTCCTAGTAATAATCTTTTTCTTGTTAGTCCAGATTGGAATCTTTCCTCGTATATTGATCATCCACACTAAAGTGTATTCCATTGGGAATGGATCAATATGACAAGTTTCTCTTCAAGCAAATGGTGTGATTTGGAAAGTTTTGAGTATTGTATGCAAATTTTCAACTGTCCCATTAATTCCTAGACTATTCCCAGCCAGGGATTTTCAGTCTCAGGACATTCTTTCCCATACAACTTCATTACTGAAAAGAGTTGTTGATGACTTGCTTGTTACACGTACTGTTGTTAGTGTCCAGCTTTTAATTAACATACAGTTGAAATTTGAAATCACAAATGCAAATGTAAATAGAAACCCTATAGAAATACAAACCCCATACAACATTAGGAAATGAACTAAGCTGTCTAAATAAAGTACTAATCATGATTTATGTGTGGGACTTAGGAGTGAAAAAGTTACAACAGATCTTATGTTAATGAAGGGATTACTTAGAATGTGATTATCTAGTGATAGGCATTACCATACAGAGTCTTTTGATGGTGTAAGTAAGCAAACCTGTTCTCATTAGCATCCTAGTGTTGACATGCACAACACCACAACAGGAAGACTTCCAGTAGCAAGGGATTATATTTGTAAACATCTTTACAGTCAGTTATACACAACAAACCTCTTGGGGGTCTGTTTTCAAAGATTAGGAAATTGTATACAAATACATAGCATGTACAAAGTGTTGTATCTGTATTTATAAACATTTAGTATATATCTACCTACTATGAAAACCATTTGCTTGAAATGAAAACGCTGAGTTTTGAAGAGATACCACTCCTTGAAAAAAACTTAGAGGAAATAAAGTGAAATAAATGGGGGTGGGGGTGGCGGATGAGTGTTGGTGTTTAAAATCTAGAATTGAAGTTTTGAAACAATACCATCCCAAGAAATTGGCATAGACAAGATTGAGAACTTTAAATTCTTAATTCATAAGGACAATTTTCCAATTCAACAATACAGTATCGTGGGGAGTAATGAAAACTAAGTTTTACCTTGTTAGGTTATGAATTGTTTTACCATTTTTTGCATAAAATCAATAAAAAGGAAAATCTTCCCTGCTATCATCATCATTAGAGAGAATTGTCGTCACTAGAGAGTGGTAATTCTATCTGCAGAGAACGTGTGTCACTCTGAAGGGTAGCATGCTAGAAGTGTTGACAAGGTGACCCACTAAGAACAGCTGGTAAAGTCTGTGAACTAAAATGCTACATTACAAATTCTGCAACCACAAAAATTTTGGATGTGGCACACGGCTGTGGCACACGCTTTACTAGAGTTCATTTGTTGGGGTCAGGGCCCCTCTTACAGCTGGTTTTGTGTTATGATTTATTTGTAGGTTTTCATACCATCATTCCTCACACTTTGTACTCATTATATAAATTGTAAAGTGTCATCTCTTTTCATGATTATCAATAGCGGATGGTGAATGGATGAAACATCGGTGATTTAAAAGGCCTTCGATGCTTTAAAGAATTTGAGAGTATAAAACAGGTCATAAAGTTACAATTAACATAGAGTTTGATGTAGAAGAGAGATGATATTTTGACCACCAAGCTAAGTTTAGTACAAGTAGATTTGCAGGAGTTGCCAGGTGAAGAATTTTCTATCTTTTCCATTTAGCCACGTCATCACAGAGGTTGACAAAAGAGTAAGAGCAGAAAGAAAACTAATGTTTTGTCACTTACATACAATAACAAGCTGTATTTTACTACCACTGGATATATACATGGAACTTCAAAACCACAATAATAACTCATCCACGATTTGTAAATTGTATAAACAAAGAAAACAGGTGATGGTTATTCTGTTTGATTTTAATATCATGTCAGCTGTGTTTGTGTTCTCCAGAAGGAGAGATGAGTCCCATCTGGAAAACAAAAAGAAAGTAAAGAAAGAAATAACCTGACTAAACTAATCTAAATAAAAAGTCTTTTCTCACCCCACCATTAGTAAATTAATCTGGTGTTGAAGTCACCTAGGTGTAAACCAACTGTTACAGATAGTAGGTTCAGTAGAAGTAAAACCAACAGCATCTTAGTGTATATAGTTGAAGTCAGAAGACTGGCAGTCATAATATCCAAGTTTGATTGCGTTTAACATCTGCAACAAGTGTTCATTTGATATCACTAAGTTGCAGAGCTAGAATCTTCAGTTTCTACCAGTGGGAGTTCTCTGGCTGTGTTATTCTTCAGCTCTGGTAGGTAACCATTCGCTGTTGTGTCTATTATGAATGAAATCATGCCTGCAGTATTGATGTAATGGTAGACGCTGTATTATGTTGCATAGGGGATGGTGTATAGTATTAAAACTCAAATGATGTAACATTTTAGTGATAAATCAAACTGATCATAAGTGTAGGCATTGTACCATCCTTTACTAATTATGAACCAGATGTGGTTATGTGTAGTCAGTGTATCATTATCAGTATATTATTGCATTTTTCCGTGCTTGAAATGTCACTCAAAAATTTCAGTAATCATGATTAATGTACACTGCATGGCTTCATTAGTTCGGCATCCATGCTGTTTTCCAGGCACTCTTTATTCCAGTGACCAAACAGGTAGAGCTGGTACCCTGGATGATAGTAAAACCTAGGAACCATTTTACTGATGGGAGAGCATGTGTACAATGTTATGATTACTAGTAGTGAGCTTGGATGAGAGTAAAGTTTACAGGGTACAGCATCCTATGTTCATTTAAAACAATATGTACGACTTATCCATTCAGTTAGTTCAGAGACTTGAGGCTTTGTACAGGCCAGGCAATGCTGGTCAGCCCATGCTATAAAACATGGAAACCCTTAGACGGAAACGACAGCCTGTGATATACTAAGTGAACATGGCTGACAAGTCTCAGGGTTACCTTTCAATTGCTTTCAGAGCAGTGACATAGATGCAAGAGTGTGAAGAACATGATATATCTCTTGGGAAATAAGACAGTTTGGAGCTAACATATAGATGAGGTGCACTCATTGAAAGCATGCAGAGTTTGACCATAGAATTGCAAGTACTTTGTTCCAGGGATCACTATATAACCAGTCGTATATTTTAAAGAGAGAATTAAATACTTTTAATCATGTAGATGAGATTTGGCAGTCACAAGGTTTTGTAGTCCAGTTGGGACTTACTTTGTAGGTATAATGCCACTATCAGCTTAGCAGGATCCTGAAATAAAATATTGAAGGCCTAGTTATTAAGTACATTAACTGTGATTTAAGGACATCATCTTTAGTTTTTTGACCTTGATTCTGCAGTTTTGACATTTTGTCACTGTCAAGAGGCCTATCATGCCTATCCTAGCTTCAGAACGGATGTTTACCGTGGTTGTATACAATCAAAATTATCAGCTATTGGTGATTATTAACCTGTCCATAGTTACAGGGTGGGAGTGGCTGAAGAGGTAAAAATCATGTATTCTGAAATTGTTCTGTTTGCATACACCCAGTCTGTGTCCCAGGAGGTAACTTGAGAGTTTCTATATAAGTGCCTGGTTCTTTCACAATTCTTAGGTCAACCAGTCCTGTCAAAGATAAAAAAAAATTAGCATTATAATTGAAGGCACTAGAACTTAACCTTGAAATTACTCTAGCTGTGAATCAAAACAACCCAAAATAGTCTAGTTCAAGTACTGTTTTAAAAAGGAGGATGTTTCCCCGCTAAGATAGCAAACCATGGAAATAGATATAGACTTATGTGTCCACAAAAACTGAGTGTGCAGGTAGTACAAACATTGTTAATTAGCAAATTGGAAATTAAATCTTGTTCAAATTCCAGTTTTAAGTAACTTTGGGACCAAATCTGTGATGAGATACACCAGGGTTTTGGATGATGGAACCCAATGTACTATCACAGAATAAAAGTGTAAGCTAAACATGTGAATGTGATGTCAGGTTTCATCTATCGATACAAGTAGTTTAAACTTAGTTCTAGTTCCAAAAATTTCACCTTACTTTATGATTTGAATTTTAAAATACCGTCTTTTCTTCTTAAGAGATGCACACTGGCAATGTAAGACAAACAAGTGATGTTACTTGTATTTCGTTTCCATGGAAATGTTTCTTTTGATTTCATTCAGCTTTCTTTTTCCACCCTTTTTATGCATCTAATCTTCTGGTTTGACTTCAGAGTCTGCTTCAAGGCAAACACAGAGAAACAAACTTTTGTTCATGATTTTGCAGCATGCTGACAGTTCTGAACTTTTGAACAAAAAAATTGTTTAATAGTGGGCTGTTCCTCTTCAGAGGCAAGTGTGGGAGTTGAAAGGTGGAGGCGAAAGGAATTCTGTAACTGCAATGAGCTATTGAAGAAGTTCATCCGGTCTCTTCACTTCTTTCCAAATTTTATTTTCTCTTTTCAAACACGTGGCAGAAGAGTTGTGATTGGTCAGTTTAAACTGAGGCTATGCAAGCAAATACTACAAGAGTGGTGTTTTGACATGGAAAAGAACAAAACTTGTCTTGTGCAAGATTTACATAATGATTCAATAGTGTGTTGGTCTTAGTGTATAGTATTATGAATGTGAATTACCTGCATACGGCCCAATGCCTATCTGTGGGAATCTTTGCCGAATTACGTTTGCCCTCAAGAAATGCCCAAATGAATAGAATCTTAGCAAACTATCTGTTTCAAGAAGCAACAGAGCGTGAACAAAAGAGAATGAGTCAAATTGTATGGGATTATTAAAACTAGACCCTGAGTTTGTTACTGTTTGAACTGTGGCAAGTTTCTCTACAAGAACTGTGATTCCATCTATCTATCTCCATGGAGAGCATCTTCACATCTGCATAAGTTGATTGCAAGCTAGCTGTGTTTATCTCACCGATAAGAGGGATTGCCAGGCGCTGAAGTTTATTTTTGTTTTTTTTCAATCAGACTCTCTGTCTGACACTTTTATGATTTATTCAAAATGAAATGGCAAAGATGACTTTCATCGCAACTCTAATTTTCAAAGCAACCGGCCTACGACACAAACCTTTTCTCACTTTCAATGGCCTGAACAACTGTTTGTTGACCTGCAACATAAACACAGTCATTAAGTCAGACTCCACAAATCTTTAGCAGCAGTTTCTTTTGCCCTGCAATATTTTGATGATTAAAACAATCTGACTAAACTATCCAGTCAGTTATCTGTTGGTATTCACTACGGTTTCATCTACTCACCTATAGGTTTGACACTACACATTCTACAAGATACCGCTACAGAACAGATACACAACTTATCCACCATCTGTTCTTTAAATAAGTTATTTGGATATATTCCAAAAATACTATTTTGAAGATTTCAACGACCAAAGCGTAAATTCCATAACACTGTTCTAAGGATAGAATAATTACGTAGAATATTTCTGACATGTGACTAAGTTACAAACAAGATGTCAAAGGTCAATCTGGGATCAGTATGAATATCAGGAAAAGTTATGATTGGGATATCAGAGAATGGGATCGGAATCCCAACTCTGTGATGTGATTCCAGTGGTCATGGAACATAGAACCCCTCTAGGGTGGTTCATCAGTGGAAATTAAGTACTTCAAAGAAGGTTTAGTCATTGTGGTATGTTTATGTGTATTGCTCCATTGATTTCAATTTTCTGCACTGTCTCCCACCCAAAATTGCCTGTTTTTGTTTTTTTACCTCATCCATACTGTCTGTGAATATTTGCCAATGATTGCCCATCTAAAAACAGTCATTGTCCTCTGTATTAGATTATCTGGCAAAGAATTTTGTCAATTTTGTGAACATTTTTCCAGTTTTCCAAATTCCTGTCTGTGAACATTTTCAAAAGATTTTCACTTAGAAATAGTTATTGCCCTCCGTCGCAAATGTTCTGAAAAGATTATTGTTATTTCATGTTTTCATGTTTTCCTGTATTCCAATATTACTGTATTAGAACATTTTCCAATGATTTTCACTTAGAAATAGTTATTGCTCTCTGTGATATATAATCTAGCCTGTTCATGGTGCTTATGGTATATTTCGTTCAATCTCTCAATATATTCTACATGTTAGGGATAGGGTAGTCGCAAGCCTATGGTATGAGAAATTGAACAGAATATACCACAAGCACCGTAAACAGGCTATATATAATCTGAAAAGATGATTTATTATTAGAAAATTTTCCGTGTATTCCAGTCTTTCTGTCTTTGAAATTTTTCCATTAATTTTCCATCTAAAAGTAGTCATTGCCTTCTGAAGTTATTTTGTTAATTTCATGGGAAATCTCTAGTGCCAATTTAAACCATTCACAGTAGTCAAAATTGAACTGATCAACTTGTCCTTTGAATATGTACTCATTAGTGTAGCTTTTAGTCCTAGTGGTGGTCGGGTAAATCAGGCGAAAGTAAACCAACTAATGTAAAACCTGAGGTATGCACTGGAATTCCGACCAGGAGAGGGGAGTTGGGTACCTTATGTAATCTTGTATTTCATTCATTTGGTTGCTCTAACTTTGATTTGATCATCTTCAGCCGTAGCCTAGAATCTAAGCAGGTTGACTTTAGGAAAGCATTCACATGCATACTTTCAGCTGATACGAACTATTTCTTTTGTATATAAGGAACACTTATGTTAGTTAACAGCTTTAGCAACAAAATTTTAAACTAGTATTTTCAAAAGTTATGGCTACAAATGTCAAATTAATATCAATCCTGCATGTATTGTATGGGGACTTTGGATAATGTTGATAATAGCAACAGAAATGATAGCCTATGTATGTGGCTGCTAGATCTAAGACTGCTAATGCTTGTGCTACCACCAGTAGTAGTACCAGTAGTAGTAGAACATAGTGTAGTGACAGATCCAGTAATGCAGGTTACAGCAATTGAAACTGCCAGGTACCACCAGTACTTTCAACAATTTTCTTTTCCATGTTCTATAGAACAGTTCAGCATGTATTCCAGGTTCTGTGATTACTACATGCTGCCCTCCTTTCAAAGATCACTAGAGTAGTAGTAAATTCCCACAGAAGCTTACTAACTAGGCTATGACAACATACATAGGGGGTTTATCAGATGACAATAAGAGATATTAGATCTGACATACACAGAAACACAGTGTATCAGCATGTTTTCAATAACAGTTATTCGGAGAGATTTCCATGACAATTTGCAGGTGGGAATCAACAGTTGAAATCAGGCACAGTTAGATTGTTTTGAACTTAACCACAAACATCTATTCAGAATGAGATGAGACAAATTGTTTTCTATTGTTAGTCTCCGTGATCAAGCCTAATGAAGCTTTCGTGAACCAGGGACCCTAAAAATCACTGTTTTGTCAAGTGATAGGGGCATTTAAAGGGGTTGAAAAACACCTGTCTGGTATCCTGTACAGATGTTAAAATTCTGACTGGATTCTCCACATAAATTAAAATGACTGCTGTCATCCCTACAAGTTAGCCTCTAATACTTCAGCTTAGATTTACCTCTACTATTAAAGATACTTGACTAACTGGTACTGATTGAATATCAATTCCCCAGCTCTTATTTCTCACAGACATCAAAGATGACCTTTGACCTGTGGTACTTGTCAAATTAATATGAATGCTCTGTTCAAACAAAAAAATATAGAAAAAAAATGTGATTCTAGGAAACATTGCTTGGTATCTCAGCTGTGTTTTACATGAAAGTTACTTTAACTCACTTGTCATAGGATAGTATGAGACTATAATAATGAAAATGAAAAAAAGATCAGTTATTGAGATAGACTTTACATATATTTGTCATAATCTGACACATCCTTGAATTAATGAAAATCAAAATCACAAGGGAAATGAAAACATGTCAATTCTCCAAGCTGCCAGGATGAGAAAATCCCTTCATTGCAAAATTATAGCATAAATGCATGTCGAATTAGATCATTGTCAAGAATTGGACATTATATTTTAAGAACAGTGAAGTCACAAGTATGTGATTAAGAAAATATTTCAATGTTATTTATCAGCTGATAAATGACTCAAATTGTGATATAAGATTGTAACAGCTGTTTCCACCCCCACAGTCAGAGTAACTATTGGAACAATTATACTTCAACCGAATATTTCGATAATTCAATGCCAATGGCTAGAAGCAATTTGTTGAAAGCAAAGGAAGTATCTTCTTTTGGACATGCACACTCCTTAAATCTAAATAGGGTTATTTTGATTAGTTTTGTCAAGCTTTAGATTTGAGACGAAAATAGGTAAGGACTTGGGAGGCCCATTACATAAGACCAGGTAGAATAGCCATGTTTGTAGTCTGGCTATCAATGTATCATTTGTGATTCCAGTTGAGTACTCTAGAATGAAGTGTTTGTGTCAGGTCTGTTTTATTTTTGCAGGTAAATGAGTCGAATTTAATCAATTCTAATTAGTTGACAATTCTTCTCAAATAAATCTGCAAGTTTTGTAGCTACCTAATTTAGGACCTCCGGAAAGCCCTAGGGCATGGAGTTAGTTTGCAGTACATACGTCAATAGAGCTATCTCATCTGACCACCCATTTATATATGCTGCCGTCATCCACAACTTTGAAAATAAACTTAATTTAATGTGTTTACGTAATACTAGTATCAGCACAGAGTGAAAATATATACTCATGGTATTCTTAGAGTGTGGAATGAAAAATAAAAAAGGAAAGATGGAAGAAATAGTTACAGTGTCATGAACCAGGTAGTTGACAGATTCTACTCCATCCATTGTACTCTTTTATTGTGTATGGTACCATCCCCTTCCTGTTTTACCTCCACACTTACCATAAATCAAGAGTGGTTAGTGACAACTGCACAGAGGAGCTGACAACTCTTAGTGATGTCTTCATGGTTTTAGTATTTCAAGTTGCGATTACCAGTAGTCCTTGAAAAGTGAAAAGTTGAACAGAACCTCAAAATGATATCAATTACAGCTAGTTAAAAAAAGGCGAGGGGGGAGGGGGATGACTGTTCAGCCAGTCCTGTGCAATGGGATCCACTATTTGATAGTCTAGTTCCTGTACGATATTGTTACCATTTACACCTCTACTCACACTCATCATTCGCAAACTAGAGTTATTATTTCTACCACTACATTTCGAAATAAATCCAGTGGGAGGCTCGTTAAGAACGTTGCGGTAAAACAGGCCATGGTTTGCGACGATGACACTCATGGTTTAGTTGGAGACCATGCTGGCATCCAGACTACTATTTGGATGAGTAGAGTGAACTCATTACACGTTGTATAGCTAACCTTCAAGTGAGCTTCAGTATGGGTTCCAGTAACACATTGTCGAGAGACTATCCGTGGCTCTGAATCTCAAGATATTGAAAGCCATGGATATAGTCTCTAGTGATATGTTGATGAAGGGACACATATTGTGAAACTCATCATAGATTAGAAACAAAACTATAGCCTCATCATATGGGTTTTCAGTTTCCTTTTCTTTTTTATGTACATCATAAACTGTTTTGGGAGTCACAAATTTAAAAACGCTAGGTCATTCAGAGTTTCATATAACTGTTTTTCCTTGAAAGTGACTGTTATAGGGTAGAGCAAGGTCAGAGGTGATTAACTGGCATAAATTACATGTGTCTTGCATCCTAATCATGAGTATCCAGGTACAACAAAGATCTCCTCAACTTCAGTCAATTAACCAGGGTCTTTTTATTGGTTTGAAAGCCATGTGGATATACTTATTGTGATGGTAGGGAGGAGCTGCTGTCAGTTCCATTCTATGTTCTCCTCATGATGGATGTAAGGGGGAGGTTCTCAAGATATCACTCATTCCATAATTAGGGTATTAAATGAAAGAAACACAATTTAGAAAGTATTAAAGCAGAAGAGGTCACTGGTATGTGCATTCTCAAAAGCACAACAGTTGGGGATAGCATCTTGAAAAGATTCTAAATGTCACAGGATGCTGTAATTTGCAAATAACTGAATCTGATTTCCATCATAAGCCAAACGTTTCTATTTTATTTCATATCATATCCCAGATATGTATGTTTATCTTTGCGGTGTCTAGCATATGAAAACTTTGTCAATGGTTTCAAGCTTATAAGTTAGACAGAGGAAGGCCTGTACACTTAGTCAGGATACTATTACACGTAGTAAATTTCTTCAGTTACGTGAGAGCAAAAGTTACTTAACAACCAGAGGCAGGGAAGTTGCCATCTTCAGCCACATGGCAGACAAGCCCCTAGGGGTGTAGTGTTTATGGAGTTGATCCCATAATCTATCTTGTAATTTCATGCTTCAACTGACAATTTCAAGGCATAAACATCATATTAGAAAGAGATAAACAACTTGTAATAGCAGGGTAATTTAACAACACACTCTTATTTTCAGCATTAATTTCTAGAGATTGTACTTCTAGTTGATGAACTATGTTTGCAAACAGAGTGATGCATGAAATACTTATATAACACTTCGACAGTGTGCAACAATTTTAACACTGCCTTGCATAGCTGCAGCAACAGCATTCAAAGCTTAGAAAACGTATGTATTAATATACCACTGATTTGATAACTAAGTGCAATTTCTTTGCATTGTTAGTTATATATGTAGGGAGTGTCGGTTCTAAACAGTGACATCTTCATAAAGTAAGAAACAAAAAATCTTGAGAACAGCATCCTGTCTTTCCACAACTTTGCTGAATTTGTTTAAACCATCGATTAGCATTTAATAACATCAACAGACCATTACTATTCAGAAAAGTAATTGGAAGACTGGTTTTATGTTTCCCAGAGGCCAGCGAGTTTTATGGCTTACTTTAAAACTGTTGGAAATAATAAAAAAAACATGACATGTGACCATGTAAAACTGTGTAGAAATAGTCATGTGACACTATCAATAGCATTAGCATGTCATGAATATTCATGAGTCTGGTTATGAGAATGGCAACCTAGACTCCTCTCTGGGGAGCAAGAAAAGGGACCTGGGCACTACGAGTATGTGTAATCATTTAATGCTGTTCGTCCAATTATCTCATATTAATCGAAAGTGATAGATAACATGTATGAATCAAATTAAATATTTGAAAGGTGATTTAATGCATGTGAGTACCATCATCAGGAATTTCAAGCTCCAGAATAAGATAGTTGTGTGTTGGTCCTGCATCTGTTTCAGTAATAATCCATTGCATTCAGTATTTATTTATCAAATGAGAACTGAAAAACTGCAAGTGCAAGTTCACATATTTGTAAAAAGTTGCCAAATATATAAATACAGTGGCTGAATTCCTGATACTTGTATAGCTGAACGATTATACATAGTAAAAGTTTCCTATTGCATATTTCCACCCCATAGTGACATTTTGCAACTAATAAGTGGTTTCACATGGCATCGCTTACACAGTACTATAGATATCCGTGTAAAGACACCAGTCGAGCTGTGGATGACTGTATAAATATGGTAGCTGGAATGCTAGAGGAGATGATGTACTTGAAAAGATAGGTACATAGCAGCGTCCTGCTGGGCTACTGTGACTAATAAGCAGTAAAATACTATAGATGGCCTCAGTTGACAAGACAACACATTTAGAGGAGCAAATACAAGCTGATAGCATCTGGGAACCATCATTATCCTGTATAGGTACTACTACATTACATTCTTTGTAGGGAGACCAGCATGCAGGTCAATCTTGGCCATAATTCTTTCTAATTGTGTGAGGAATGTATATGCCTGGATTAGTCGTGCTTCTGGTAGACTTTGCAAAAGATGAAGTGTCTTCCATTAGTTTTGACCGACATAAACCCCACATCTCAATATACATCTCACAAATGATTTATGACACAACAGATGCAATTTGTATATTATCATTTCAAAATGGTGCCGAACACTGGAAGGAAGTCTAGCATGAATCATTAGGAGCTCTCCACTCAATCTTGACCTTCCAATCAGCAGATGTTTACATTTGGTAGGCTTTCTGTATAACAATTTATTTTGTTCCGTAGTGAACCCCACCGGAGGAAATCGTAGCATCTTAAAGACCTTCCATGCCCATCTAGTCTGTAATGCTACAGTAACCATATATACCAGCTAGCCTCTGGTGTTTGGTGTAAGTTTTTTAAAAACCATGCAAACGCAGCAGGATTCCTAGATATCAATTACTTCTACAGCTTCCTCGTCTGTCTGTTACAACATCCAACGTGGCTTTATTCATCGACTTTTTATATCCATCAATCATTTTCCACAGGAACAATCCAGTTAAATAAATTGAGTAAAGAGTAACCCCATTTGCCCTTTTGACAGAGACACATGGCCAATTTTGCACCCCTCTTCCTGTGATGTCACATTGCTAATTTTAGAACTTGGTGACATAAAAAGCACAAGAAGACCGCCTCAACTACAAGATACTATGGCATATCAAGAATATTGCATTGTGGTTCAACTGTTGATATGGGGATTACATGTAAGAATACTATGCCAAAATTGCATGTTCTGAGACCTGTTTGTATGGTGATAACTTTTTAATGAAACTATATGAACCATACGATAACAAATTGTAGTAGCACTAATTTGCTTTCTTCTCAGTCTATGTGGGTCTACACATCTGTTTGGACTTGTGTTTTCTTTACCTTATACTCACTGTGATGTCTATGTGTATACACATGGGGGAATTATAGACAGCTGGGTTCGCAGTTTGACTTTATACTATCTACCAACATAATAGTGAAGTAGACCAGTATGATATCCACAACTCAAACTGATACAATAACGTCAGCAGTCTTCATCAACAGTCAAGAGGGCATCAGATGTAGCCATAAATAAAAATATGAATGCAGACCCCAGAAGATCAATATTGGTACAGCATAACCATGTTGTGCTGTGATTTGTAACTGATTCATGAAAACAGAATGGTTGTACATCTGTTACTATTCGTCACTCTCTTCTTGTCTGAGTCGCAGCCTTTTCCTGATACAAAGATCGAATGACAGCATTGCTGACTCACTCACTCTAAACTCAGGGAAAGAAACAAATTTTGGCCATATGATTTGTATAGAAAATGTAGTTCCAACAACTCAATATATTACCTTGAAATTGGGACGAAAAAGAGACATCGGAGGTTATGTTAAAGATTTTCAAATAGGGGACTATCTTAAAAGCTCAATTTTATTCAAAATAGATGACTGTTAATTATAACATGGAAAAACAAACATTTGTCAGTTATCTCTAATAAAAAGATAAAGTCTCAGTTTGTTAAATTTCATTGTCCATTTCATGCTATAGTCTTTTTCAAGTAGCGAAGTTCCTTAGATAGTTTAAGTGTTTGTCACTGGTGTCAATAAATCACCACAGTATTAAATATATGTAGTATTTCTAACATTTCAAACAGAACCTCTTATTTCAGTTCAATTTTAAAACCTTCAAATATTGATTCTTGAAATGGTAACAAAATGAACAACTATGCGACCACACTGTTATAGAAAATATTTGTATATTTGAGCATGAAACAATTTACTAGTATTTTCAGCACAAAATAAACATCCCAGCGTAATTGCTGGTCATGATTGGTATTTCATAAGGGCAAGCCAAGATAAACAAGTTGAGCTGCTAAAATATCTATAAAAATGGCACAAGATACTTGCGTAGACATATAATTTCATTGTTTATCGGATTTACACATTTGTGTTGTAATTGATAGATTGCGCAGATCTATCCATGTTTATGCCCGCAACATATGCAAAATGTATATACTATATAGCATAGCTAGCATCTCTAACAACTCCTATTACTGAAGAAGCTGTTAAGATCCTCTAAGGAATGCGGATGATTATAAAGTGACGTACTAAAATAGAAACAGAGGAACCAATCAATAACGCTAAAATAAACAGTTGTGTGATTTTTGGCCCTGTAGTGTCCCCTTCCCAAAGTTCACTTCCTCTACAGTATACATATACCACATCTGTGTGTACTGTATGGCTGAAGATGTTTTATTATTTCCCATTCATGTCACTATTTCCTGGCAATAAAACATCCATGATAGTTTACTGTCTGAGACCAGCCACCGAAAAGTCACTTGTTACTTATGCATATTTATAGTTTAAGTGCCAACGAGTGTCCTCAAATGGACACTTTTACGCGGGAAAATGTATACAGGTATCAGTATTTGCTCTGTGTGTGTGTGTGTGGGGGGGGGGGCATAAATTATACTAAACTCCGAGGAACACCTACGCCTTATGTTGATAAACTCTAAAATGATTGAAACCCATATTAATTAACGGGAGTCGATCTGCAACACGTTGCAGACTTGGGAATTCGAACGAGGGCGATAAAAGTACGGGGAAGAAAACCAAGAAATCGTAGAAAATAGAAAAAAAAAACTTAAAAATTTATTAGATTAATGAAATATACCTTTCATTTTCGAGACTTTGAAAACCAGGATTTATCATGACGAAAAAGAAAAAATCTCTCCACTCTTTTCTTTTTTACTCAACATCGATGAAGTTGATCGTCATTGTCGAAACGCGAGATAGCTATAAAGTTGTCCCGGTCGAAAGGTACGTGTCGAGTATTGAAACAAATGGCAAATTGTCCTAAAATAGAGGTTTTTTTTCAAGGCTGTGGCTTTCCCCCCTCAGGTATTTTGTGGTTGCCATACAAAACCTGTATTCAGGTATCAATAAAATTAATGTGGGAAACGGTTTCTACATTGTGAGAGGTTTGTATGCAAAAGTTAACTAATAAATCCTTAGGGGTTTAGGTGAAGAAGAGAAGCGCAAGTTGCTCATCCGTAAAAAAAAGAAGTGTCATTCGAAAATTTGATCAAGAAGTTGAATTGAATGCGGGAGGTCGATTGCCTGATATGAGGCAGCGAAGGAATATAATTACAGTGTTACTGAAGTTGAAAAGAGATACATATTGCTTACTATTAGATACGTGTTACATCTAGGCACGTAAAATTGAAAATTATAAATTGTCGTTGGGGGTGGTGTCACCTGAACTATTCGAGACGTACATGTGGCACGCGCCAAAAAGGTGGTAATCCGTAATCGTCACACCCGAGGGAATACGTGACAGGCTGTATATATATTGACAACTCTCATTCGCCAACTTTTAGTCAATCAGAACTTGTGGATGTATCAGAAAGTCCTCTGTGGAGATCCACTCTCTCGGACGTACAAAATACTTGTTATCTCTTCGAACGTTTTGTAATGACAGGTACGTACACTAAATGGCTCATCTACGGTGGGTTGAATTGTTTTCTTCTTTATAGCGCTAATGAAGCGCTTTACTCAGGTAATGCAAAATCGATAGATGGTTTCCGCTGCATCGGAATGCCGCCAATCTTCATTGAGATAAGCATCGTGGGTATGTAAATTTGCTCAATTTTGTTTTTGTTCGTATTCGTGACGTCACATTCCACGGCTCCTGATCTGACAGTTCAGTTGAATGACCTGTTTACACGGATGAAGAAAGCCATACCGAGGGGTGCGTGGTCTCCCCGACAACTTACTTCTTTGGTTACCACACTTAATTTTCTAGCAAAGTTTCTCCTGGTAATTTCGCCTTTCTAGCCTGAGTGGTAAGGTGTGACTGGTCGATCTGTGGAAAGTTTGAATAGCCAAACTAAATTACAGTTCGTTTTCGACCTTTTTGAGAAATTGTCGGTCGGTGTGCTTTGATGTTCTTAAAAAAGAGTAACGTCCCCTGGAAACGAATGGAATGATCCGATTTTGTCACACCGCCCATGCGATGCATTGCTGAGATTTCATGGAATTTGAAACGTTGAAAACTTAGTGTGGAAATGGAGGTGAGTTTGGAAAATAAGTTTTCGTGCCTCTATTCGAGATTCCTATCATTGAAACCGTGATAACTTTGGAAATTGTACCGGGGGATGACCGTGGCCGCTATCTGGTAGGTCTAAAATAGTAGTCGCCGCTGAGTGCTAGGTTTGTTTTTACTCACTTTTGGAGTTACTTGATGGATTGGGCGATGCATAGCGTGTGTGCACGATGCCATAGCTCAAGATCTCAACTAACACTAATGACACGTTGCCTTCATGTAGTTTGTTATGATCGCATAGTCATGTCAGGGATCGCGAGATGCGTCGTCTGTACTAATGACATTTCCATGCTACTAGGCCATAATAAGAATTCCATAGCGATGTTCGTACGAATGAAGTTTCGTAGTGGCAATTTGGCAACATTTACGGATGCGACTGCAACGTAATGCCAGTGTGGCTGGTTTGAGACCGGATAGAGTCAACAAACACTCAACTCGCGCGATCTTAAAAACAAAACTTTGTAGCGTAAGTTTTCATCTTATTGATACTTTTCGTATAAGTTTCTTCGATTGTGGTCTTGGAAGTTTCGGGAGCATCGTAAGAAATTGGTAGGTGATCTTATCGTTGAATTAATTCAGTTTTGATGCGCGTGGGATTACGGCGGGGCAATCGATGTGCAGTGGTGTGGAAATTATAATAGACCCCATTGTTAGTGTGTACGTTGAATGTCGGGTCTAGATTTTAAAGAAAGAGAATGCATCAGATTTTTTGTTTTCACACCATGGCCCATTCAATTGTAAATGAAAAAACAAGCGTTTCACAAATGTTAAATTATGCTCGTGTCAGACTCTTCTCGCACTGGTTCAATTTCTTCTTGGATGCATTTATCTAGTGATGGGTAGGCTGACGAGAGCTGCCACTGTCTTAGGCAAAAAGTAAGGAGAACAAGTAACCAACAGGCCAGGCCGTACAAGTAGGGAGAAAACCGACTGCCGTAAAATGTATTGGGTTACTGTGCAATGCGAAATACCACGCCACCGACCTTGTATGTCTATGTCTGGTGTGCTAAGGTTTGACAGAGTAGTGGCCATGCAAACACAGCTACAATCGTTGTCTTGAACGATCTTACAACCGCCAACTGAGAGGACAGATTCGTGTTGAAATGTTACTCTGTTACATACTGACTCTGGATTCTCGTAGTGTAAAGTCTGAGAATCTGAACTCACAGAAAGTGTGCATAGTTGGTATTTGATACAGAAAAATGCACGGGGGTCAACTCGTTGTAGATACAAATGAGTGCTAGGAGGTTTTTCTCGCGTAAAAAGATCGGTATTTCGGTGAACGATAGATTATGTTAATTCTGAAGTAAAATGTTAGTGGGTGGTTGGAGTTGTTTGTCCTTTTTTCCGATGGATAATTAGACCTGAATATCCAATTTACTCGGAGTGTTTTGTCTATTTTTGTTTTGGAAAAGCATCCCACTTTGCACATTCGGAAATGTGTCATCTTGGGTCCAAAAGTTAGACCATCTTTCTAGTAGGTTTATCTTTTATTCCAGTGTACTGTGCACTTCATGAGTGTGTTAAAAATCTAAGTACATCGTTAGAATAAAAACTAACGCAAAAAACTGCCGGAGATTTAAAATTTGACAGCTATACACGGAAATATGTACTTCTGTGGTCAATACGTACTTCTGAACAATTTCAGCAGTAGCTACAACTTTTGCCGATTATACATAATGTGCTGCTGTACTTATGTGAAGGAATGTGCATGTATAAGTTAGGACCCTCTGAGTGGAACTCTTACGAAATCAGTTATTTGAGAGTTGCGAAGTTGTTACTCCTAATTGTTCCAATCTACCCACTTGTTACATCATTGGAAATGTCAAGTGAAGGGCCTTTGAAATGTTGCCAAAACTTCAGTCATGGTCAAATTAGGAATTTGCCCAGATGTTGTCACTTTGGTGAGTTGTTGAGACTGTTAGCACTTAGATTGGAAAGAATGATACACGTAATGAGCCAGGTGAAGACACCGGATAGAGTAAAATCTGTGTTGTGATTTTGTTAGCATATAGGTGTCAATGCATGTCTGTCAGGGATGCACAAAAAGCTGCAGGTTATTCTGGGCAGTGGGGATTCTCCTTATAAATATGCAATGACACCTGAGTGTATTGTCAATGACTGGCCTTGAAAGTGTAGGACTTTTTTATCTCTTTGGTGGGTGGGAGAAGGTGTTTTCATGTGTGACAACAGAATAGACTCACCTTCCTGAACAATGAAGGTCTTGTTAGTATTATCAAAAGTCACCTGACACACTTCAGTGTATTTATGTCTGGAACACCTGGCGTCCTCAGTGATACTTACCTAACCATGGTGTGAGTCTGATAGTGAATGATCCCTCAACATCTCCCAACCCCGATCAAAATCCAATCTTTTCATACAAATTACAATCCCTATGGTTCTTACTGAGTCTGTCTTTTTGCTTTTATCTAACATTGTCTGCTTTTTTTTAACCTTTTTTTTTTACACTAAAGGTATCTTTGATAACAGTGTATGCATGCCAAATAATAAGATTATTGATGTTCCAAATCATAGTAGCTAAGTTATTCAATAAGTGAAGACTTTCTGTGTCTTAGTGTACATGGCATGTACTGCCCAGGGCACTACATGGAACACAGAATGTGGAATGTATTAGGTGAACCATTCCAACATGAAGTTTATCCGCATAATGTTTCCGAAATGTCACAGCTAACTTACCAAGTTGCAGATAATTCTCAGAATCAATTGCCCCGCCAATTATTTATTGCAGTGATACTTTTGTAATTAGTATTCTGTAATATTTATGCAGTATTCCGTGAGCAGCATTGAAAATCATTAACTTGATAAAATACAGATGACTTTGTCTTCAGAATGTTATGAATTATTATTATATGAAGGTTAAAGCAATATAATTCTAAAAAGTCCTTGTAGAAAAAATGTAAGTTAAAAATATAACTTTATAACTTCAAAGATATATGATAAATCATAAGTGAAAGAGACTCTAAAATTTAATGTCATAGTAGTAATTTTTTTCTGTGTAAGCTTGGCATTTTAAGTCTATAAAAAATGTAGTGTTAAAGTGAGGAATGTTATTTGGATTACGTAGTTACATTTAAAAGTATAGTCAGCTGGTAAAACAAACTATGAACCTCTTTCACCATGTCTCTGACAGAAGTAAAATATACTAAGAAATCTTGTTTAATTTAGGCCATGTGTAGAATGTACCAATGTAATGCTGAGTGTTAATACTATTTAGTGTACATCACTGCTGTTGGGTGTCAGGGAAAGGCATCAGTTGTCCACTGTGTGGAAAGTATTGAGTTATATTCTAGTGTCGTATTCTCGAGTTGGTGCAGACTGAAATTTAGTCAAGATGCTACACATGGTATCAAAGCATATCTTCAGATCTGAGGTTCAATGTATGGAGAGATAGCACTAGACTGACTGGAATCATAGAGCCAGATCGTCTGCGTTTTGGGTTAAAATTACTTAACTTCAGATAGACTTATTGGCTTCAAGATTCTGTACTAGTAGTAGTTTTCAGTGATTCCTTCACATATAGTACACTGTCCTGTTATAGTGGGACAGACGTATATGTTTCATGAACATAAAATCTTTGAGTATGTCATATATTTTTGCTCTTAAATATCCTTGAAGGTTGTTATATTCTTGTGTCACCATCACTGGCATTATATTAATTCCATTCATAGTACCAACTCAATGTATACAGTTTTTATTACATCCAAAAATTTCACGAAACAGTCACTGTTTAAATTTGATACAAGATATACATCAACACATTTTCATGTTGGTAGTTATCTTCAACCAGATATTGTATCATAGAAAAAATTTGTATCCGAAGTATGAGTGGATTATTACTGTTACTAATACTGATAGTATACATTTCAATTTGTAACTTGGGGACGTCGATGGCTACTTTGTGTCCTCATCCAGCCATGATTTTGATCACATAGCAGTTTTAACACATGAATCCTTCAATTATCCTTCAGGAAGGACAATGCCCTCAGCTGAATTATTTCACATGAGCAATTTTCTCAGTATTGCAAATCTTTTATTTCTGTGTAAGAATGGACAAAAAAGAGGGAAGAACTGGTGTTAGTACTGTTTATGTATAGACAAATGGATGACTGGTCTCTGATTTAAAGCACTTGAAAGGAAATTTAGAGGATCTTAGATATGATACGAGAAGTGATGATGACAGTTACTGCACAGCTAGTGTTTAGAATCACAATTTTTGGGAAGTTTCATAAATTTTCAAAGAATTTAAAGTGAAAATGGGAAACTTTATAAATTATTGTATTATGAAATACATTTTTGGAAGATGATGAACACCCCACAATCTTGGCTGTCATATTTTAAAAAGTTTCCCAACTCTAAGGTTTTGTGGAAATAAATTCAGTAGCTGGTATGGCTGTCTGCTTTTGACGTGTGTCCTAACCGAAAGAGTTTGTACAACTCTGTACAAGTTGATTCAGCAATGGGGAAACTTAGTGTCACTGAAAACAGTTTAAAAGTGTGAAGTATAAAAAGAAACTTGAAGAAATGTCAATGTTTCTTGTGAGTGTGGTGGCCTTTATCGACATTACTCCTCTGTCACAACTGGATATTACACTATCTTTTTGAATGATCACAGGGGAGGGCTGTAAAGTATGGCTTCCAGCTGTAGAAGAAAGAAAGCACCGAGCCGTAGTCCACATTATAAACATTGCTACTGACATATCAGAAAAGTATTTTCACCATTTCAAGGCCGGTTGTGTGATGTCATTACCCTTCTACACTGTCTCGGCTTCATTCCTGTCAATTTTGTTTCCAGTCATGCGGGGGAAATATTATAGCTTTTGATACCCAATACACACTTTCCTGCAGCTTTCTAAAGAAAAAAATGAATATAATTTTCTTTTATGGATATATAAGACGACTTTATTTTATTGAAAAATGTTGCAATCAAATAGCAATTTCTTGTTTATACATCTGTCTCTAAGAATAACAATAACAGAACAAACAAGCTAGCAAAAGTAGTTTTGCTTTAAAAAATTTCTATAAGTATTTTTGCACGGAAATGGCAAGCACAAGTAATGGAGAATTTACGGAAAGCTATTAGCTGTAATTTTGTACAGACTACCAGAGGGTTTGTATAATAGTTATATTTCTTCATCTTAAGTGCAAACAATACTGTTCCTTCTTTGTACAGTATACTCAAAGGCTGATGTTATCTCTCAGTACAAGACATGCAAGAAAGCAACTCTAAACTAAGTGTTGACACTTGAGTTTCTAACACTGACTGTTTCCATTTTTCTCTCTCCATTTACAGGGCCTTTTTAGAAGACTCCCGATAACGTGGTGAGAATTTTGACGATTTAAAGAGATGCGTGTAAGATTATAAAGATGGAATCTGTGATATATCTAGTGTTTATCTCAAGTCTGTTGATGCTGTGGAGTAGTGTTTGCTGTGAAGAGAATGTCGTCCAAAACAGCACACAATCTACACTGGGTGAGTTATATATCTCGTATGTCACGTATTCCTCAAGTCATTGGTGGGTTCAGTATTGTTACATTTGTGAAATACTAAGTTCATCCAAATTTTATCTCATTTTCCGATGCAAATTGTATTCAGTATTGAGCAGTGTCACTCTTTTCTGTACTCCTTTGTCAACTTGTTGCAGTCTTGTTTGCTTTTGTAAATAAATATAAAGTAAATTTCATGAATAATTTATCAAAATAAAACTTTAGACGACTCATAAGATGCAGATTGGTTATACAGGATATCCTAATTTCATAGAAGCCTAAATTCCTAAGAAATAAAACTTATGGTGACTCGTGAATAAGATACTGTCACAAAAATATTTTGTAGGTGTAAGCATATTTTGGGTGGCAGTATCCTGATACTGACAGCTTTATGCATATTTGTGTCAACATGCAAGTTTCATAACAAATGTCATTCAGTTTATTAGGTATTATGTACGTGATTGATAAATTATAAGTTAGTACTTTTAGAAGTATTCACTATACTACCACATACTGGTTTTGGAACATTTCCATCATTGTAATTCAACTATACAGAGCAAACCCACACCTGACATTTGAAAACTTGAGTTATGTTCAACATTGTATGGTCTGCATGATCTTGAATAACCTCTACTGTGTATAAAAACAAAGACGTTATTGTAACAACAGAAGCTGTTGGCAATAAAGACAACTTGGTTTGCATTTGAAATTGCAAGAAATTATTTAAAATCTTGGTTGCAGAGGATTGTGAGTAACAGAGAACAGGCATGTTATTAGAAATGTTTTTTATGTACCAAAATCTCTGGATTATTTCTTTTATTTATTACACACTTGTGTACACGTAAAACAGCTAGTTATTTAGTGTGTAGGGAAAATATTTTTTTGTGTGGATTGATGATGATTTTTTTCACAGGCGAGATATAGTCCATGTGTGAAAAAAGAGCCAAGGGACCCAAGTTTTGATTCAAACAATCTAAGTAATGAAACCAGTAAATATGATATATAATGAACATTGGGGGGGGGGGGGGGGGGGGGGGTTCTTTTCTCTTAATGTGGTGCATGTGTAAAATATTACCAAGGGTCCCAAGTTTAACATTGAATGGGGTGGGGGGTGGGGGTTTCTTCTCTCTCAATATAGTGCATGTGTGAAATATTGCCATGGGCCCAAAGTTTTGATGAAAACAATGTAAGTAATAGAGCCAAAAAGTATGAAGTATATTGAACAATAGAATTACATGAAAACCATAGTAAAGATCAAGAGGTCATGATGTATTACAAACACCTGTTGTAGTTAAGATGAGTGTTCAGTTAAATCAATAGACATAGCTGGGTGTTCGTGGACTCATTATTGACTTAAATCAAATTACTTTAACAAGGAACAAGTTAAAAGCCCTTACCCAGTATTGTCTGGCCACAGGATGAGACTGATTGACAGGTCAGTAGGCACGTTTAATGACAGTCTAAAAATGGCTACAGTTATTTGATTAATGATGCTGAAAGGACACAGCGGGTAGGGGTACATTTACTAGCTATATGATACACGGTATTGGCCCTGCTCATCCGCGGAATTTGGTGATGAATTAAATGATGGCGATACTTCTATCTTCGGCTTTGATGGTTTTAATAACTTGAATACTGTCTACGTGTTGTTGAAGGAAAGATGTAAATTAATATGTATCTAAGAATGGAATTAGGAAGATAATACTTGGTGCCAGATTAAGACACTAAAAGTCAACGCAGAACAACACAGCCTGCAGGTGCCAAGATAACCCATAAATAAATGGCCGCGTGCTGGATAAAATTTATGAAATACATAGTTTTTATTTCGAAATCGGTGCGTTTGAGTTATCAGGATTGGTTAAGTGGCTGGGGTCAAAGGTGAGATAAGTATAAAGTACAGATAATAGGAAGACCTGGTGAGTTGGTAGTGAATTATCTGTAGTTTAATACTAGAAAAACACTACGTATAATGTATCACATACATACAGCATACCATGGATTAATACAAGCCTGAGTCCTGTCTCTGCCACTATTCGGGGCTTGGCACTGTGTTTACTCCGGTTTAGTCAAGGCATTCAAAAGCGTCTCCGGTTTCACGACAGGCCAGCGTACTAAAGCAAATCATGCATGAATCAAGTCGTGCATGAAGTAACTACAAACTCATTTGCTGTCAGTCTGAAAAATGGACCCGTTAATTGTCATTATGTCAGATGAAGCAAGTCCCAACCACAGAAATGAAGGAAAGTCATTGCGACAATATTGACAGTACTATAGTTTTCTGACCTACTAGTAATTTGTACTAAGTCCCTTGTATGTTTGACATTGATATACAATACCTATTTAGTATGACTGTTTTCCAAACATATTCAAATTTACCAAAGTTTGGTTTTAAGTTTCTGCCCAAGGTTAAGGCACACAAAGGGTTTACTAGTTAGTATTTAATTTGAGCTGGTCAGTTTAAAACACTTTTAGTGTAATTGTTTTGAAACCTTGACATTGGACATGACCTTCTTGATAAATACAGGCACAGAACATATACAATTTCGAACATATGTCTAATGTAAGCCTAGAGATAGAAAATAATCAAAGTTACTGTGGCTGCATATCTCAGGTCCACTGAACTACATTTTTTAAAATATCATCCAGCAATTTTCTCAAGATTCAAACACAATATAAGAAGTAAGAGATTGATTCATTGGAACGTTGATTTATATTATTTAGGAGTCTTTCTTTGATAAGAGCTGCATGTTGCAAGTAATTACAGCTGTACTCCGGTAAAACCAATTTTCTAACGACCCAAAAATTAAGATGAAATAAAAATATATGTAGATTAGTGCATAGGTTGAATTACAAATTTGCAGTCTGCCAATCAATTATAACAAATACCAGATTTGAATTTTCGCCATGACTTTGAAAACTAATTTATATGAAGTTATTTTCAAAATTACAAAATTAGCATATTGTGGCAAAGGTGATAGATAGATAGTAGTGGATTACAACTGTTAAAAAACTTTGTCATATGGGTGTGGATTGGTCCCATAAATTGGGGAGAAAAAGAAGTGAGAGAACTGGAGTGAAACCACTCGTCTTCAGATTGACCACTTTGTGTATACCATAGCCTATTAATCTTTGAACTGTTGGCATCTTCTGTTGGCATCTAGTTTTACTATCAATAGTTTTCCCATGAAATATATCACAGCCCCAAGCAGAAACGCAACGCAATGAAACTGAAGAAAAACCCCACAACTTTCCTGAATTTGTGCAGACTTATGGATAGGCTGTGTATAATGTAGGCAGTGAAAGTGTGCATTGTGTAGGCATAGGAAAATTTGTTGTTGCACAAGGGCTATGTTATTGTGAACACAACTCACAGACATGTGACCTATTTTGATACATTTTACATAAAATGTAACAACTGTAGTAGGGGGTTGACTCTGATTTTAATAGCATAATCTATTTTTGGAACTACAGTAGTCAAGATCAAGATGAATAAATTGAAGAATCGATGAGCATCTATTCTGAACTGTATATTCGTAGTAGAATGTGATGTCATTGTACTACGTTGCATGGTTTTAGGTGACTGATGCATGCAGGTAAACATGTTCAGATAGGAGGGACTCAGGCTAGTGGTCAGTTCGTTAGGTCAAAGTAGGTGCTGCAATTCACATTCCTTGGTGAAAGAGTAAGGTAGCTTGAAGCTAGGAAAGGTGTGCCAAATGTAAACTAGTGTGTCAAAATTTAGCTTAGAAACTACATACACTCCAGCATTTTTATTCTATTGTTATGCATCATGATAAATCGAAATTTAAAAATAAAAAGGAGAAAAGTCCAGATTTCCGTATGTAAAGTCCATTCTCAGATGCTCAATTAGGAGATAGTGTATTTTGAAGTAGCTTTGTACAAGTCCCATTAAAACTTTGATAACTGTGTCAGCAAACAATCCAATTTTGTTACCCCTTCAGATTATGCCCGGCCAGCCAATCAGAATAAAATGGATTAGGTGATACACAACTAATGACTCATGTCACGTTGCTATGTCAATGGCCAATCATTAAAAAAATGATAGATTTCATAGTAAACAGTCCATTTTCGGTTGCTATGTTGTGATTTTAACAGAGATTACCATGCTTCATTAACCAACAAACATGTCCTTTGATTAAAACTGACAACTGTGCATGCTTTTTCACATAAACTTAAGTCTTTGCAAGTTTTGATGTGAAAATCTTTTCAAATGTCAAGGTTTTCTAGCAATTTTGGCTGATTTATAGAGGTAGTTATTATAATATGATGTGGAGTCATGCTGGGAATTTTAGGGTTTTAGTACACACTTGGTAATTATTAACTTGCTTGTTCCTTTTATCAACTTTTTGAAAGGAAATAATTCAGTGAGGTTCTTCAGCGTTACCCAGTTATTATCAATGAAAAGGAAATAAAAAAATGAGCTCTGAATGGTCCTTTTGAGTGTCGTTTATTGATTTGGAAGTTTACAAACGAGTGGGTATGCTAGTAGATTTATCAGATTAGGAATAATCTGTTTCTCTTTGCCTGAATTGCCGCAGTGCTTACCACAGCGACAGGTCATAAGTTTGCAGAGCTGCCCAGTAAAGCAGAAATTTGAGACCAGGAATTCCCAGGGATGGCAATCCTTGTGAATCGTTAGTGGTACACTGCTGGTTACCTGTGGTATGGAAACCTGGTCTCGAAATAGCACCATTTTAAAAAGTACTGGTGGAACAGAAAACATTATGTAGAACTTACAGGGTAGGAAATCTTGAAATTGAATGAAAAACGTCAACAAATGATAGAGAAATGAATATTCATGAAATCACAATTTTGTATAAGTTCTAGACAATATTTGTACACATCCATCATTTAACATGATGATGTTATTTGATACAAGGCTTGTCCAATGGTATGCCTTGTATTTCAACATGTCACAGTTACAACAAACATAGGATTTTCGTATCAGAGTTTAAAATTTCCAACAATTTAAAGAATCATCTGAACAAGTTATTATTAATTAAATGCAGTGTGGTGTTGCTGCATTCAAAATGTTCACTGATAAACATTAACCCATTCAGTACTGAAAACTTTGCCGCCAAAATTATTTGAACAAAATTCTTGTTTTTATGTAAGTTTTTGGCATATATCAGCTTCATTTTAGACTGGAATTAAAGAAATGTTATTTCCTAATAAAGTAATATTATTATAACTATGAAAATGTTCATATAAATTGGGTCCCAAAATTATTTAAAACTCGTCTCCAGTCATGAAAGGGTTAACATGGTTTGAATCCAATGGTCTAAGCTAGTGCTCTCTTATCAATGATGGATTTCAAAGCTTTATTCATTTTTGCAGGTCCAATTTTTCTTAAGCTCTGCCAGGCAACTGTTTCCATACCTACATTTTAATCCTTGTCTGATATTGGTATTTTTAATGATTGAGCTTTGTTTCTTGTACATTAATAGAATGGTGGTGCAAAGTTACACTTATCCTAGCAATGAAAAGGCTGTATATATATGATACTGCTGTGAACTTACTCTAAATTATGAAAAAGAGAAATGCCTGTTTGAATTTCAGTTGTGCAGTTTGGAAGTTTGGAAAGACTTATTCCACATTGATACATTTTATAGCCAAATTTTTAATGTGACAATACTTCCATGCACACTCATCCAAATCTGTAATGTCACTACAAACAAGTTTAAATGGGGGGTTGGGGTGAGATTCTGTCACTAAAGTATAGACCTGTTCTACCAGGTTATGTGTTTTTCAACTCAATATGTTTGCAATTACTATTGAAATTTATCAATATTTTCTTGCAGGTCCACCCACGTTTGCCAAGCCAATGATGTTTTATGTGGTGGTTAATAATGATGAGTTCCGACTGAAATGTGAGGTAAAAGGAAATCCTCGCCCAGCAGTGATGTGGCTTCTGAATGGAGAACCTATCGATAAAGTTTCTGTTAAATACATAACAACGAGGCAGAGTTTGCGTGTCCTCAACGTGTCACCAGAAGATGCGGGGATGTACTCTTGCTATGTGACCAATGATCACGGGGAACTTTGGGGCAACTTTACAGTTGTTGTTAACGGTAAGCAATGGATACATTTTTTTCTTGTTTATATTTTACAGTACCTTAGTTACAAATATTGAAGTATTTTGATCAAAACTTCACTGCCATATTTGAAAATAGTGGCTCTGTTTTATTTTTGTATTATATTGCGTGTGTAATACGTACATACGAAATGTATATCTCTGTCTTCGAAAATATTTATTGTGGAAATGTTAATGTGGTGTAACGGACCATTAAAAAAAACAGTGTCAAACTCTGATAAGACTACATAAAGAAAGAGTTGATAATAGATTTTGTCTGGTGATGGCTTATCTGTTCAGATATGGTCCTACAATATTTTGACCACCCATGGTGTATGCTACTGTGTCTGTATTTACCATGATTGGACTGAAATGAGTGTTGGGGAAATACTGATGAATCTGCCAGTATTGTAACAAAGTGGAGAATGGATGAAGCAAACATATCAAAGTAACATTCTTGAAAGACAATGATAGTAACTACTTATAATAGTCTGGTGCTATCCATACATCGATCTCTTGATCTCTGTGGGCGAAGAGATGACCCAATACCATGTGTAGCATCTAAACTAGATTATAATGTACAAGTATATATTACAATATATTGTATTGTGTTTTGTGTAGGTCTTCCTGATCAGGAGAACAGTACTGATTATGACTCTCTTGATGTGGGAGAAGATAGAGAGCTTGAAGAAACAGCGACAGAATCTCGGAAGTTATCCTCATTTGATGAAAGTGGAATACCTCCTTTCTTTACTGCTCCCCACAAAATGACAAGAACTCTTGTTGCACAGCCTGCAGGGAGCAGTGTTAGACTCCGATGCAATGCTGATGGGCAGCCTACACCAAATATTACTTGGTTTAAAGACAATATGGATATGACAGAGCGACGTTTTGGGTACAAGGTGAGGGTGAAACCCCTGCTCTCTACCCCCCACCCTGTAACATATGGTTTGATCCTTTGGGCTCTGCTGGAGGATCAGGCCATTTGATAGGGGGGATATTGGGTTGTAGAGGAGAACATAAAGACAACTTATGATTTATTAGATGTTGCTTTGTAGTAAATGTTTCATTTCGCAGTGAAGTAGAAACAATGAATGAAAAGGGATGACATATGACATTGTAATAGTGAACCGAGGTGTCAAACGGTTGAGAAGCTTGAGTTTAGGAGTGAAATTTACAAAGAAACCATAGTATACTCATTAAACTGGAAATTGAATTATGACCAACCAGAAAGAAAATGAGAAAGATCACGTAAACAAACAAAAAAGACACAAGCCTGAGAAAGCGTGGGTATATAATACAGGGTCAGGGTTTGCTACAGGGTGGTTTGTGTAAAACAGGCCTCGGGAGACCCCAGGGTCAAAATGCAATGTAAATACTACATTATTTTGAACATGTAGTGTATCAAACATTGCTTAATGGTATCTACTATACATAAAGCTTGTATACCAGACACTGTCAGTTTTCTTTGAAAAGATCCATTACCATCCCTAGAGGTATTTAAGCTGATAACATGTAAAATTTACTTTCAATGTAAAGTTTTGATGTCACATTGTTGGTTTCTGAATTACTGACTTGTGCACCATGACTCAGTTGGGATTGATTGTAATGTATAACACGTGTCTTGGTAATAAAAAAAAATATCCTTGATTGTCAAATAGCTAATGGTTACAACCATGTTGCCAATTTCACAACCTACCTAAAAAATGAAGAAACTGATGAAATGTGGTATACTTTATGTTTGGTGTACATCTGTCATAAAAAAATAATATGCAAATTTCACATAATATTCAAATTTCATTGTTGTAAGTGAATCATGTAACATAAGATAGTTGTCATTGTGTTGTGTTGTGTTTAGCCGCATTTACCAGACTTGTACCTGTTGTCCACTGGTAGCAATTGATAATGTGTGTGTTCATCATGGACATGAATCACTGGGTCTGGTAAAATTACGTTTCATGTGTTTGTGGTTTTAATTTTTTAATTTTCATGTAGAAGTAGATCTAGCCTGTAGTCTAATTTAGAGTGTTTTTTTCTTTTCCACTGTACGTCTATCAGATGACCTCTGGAGAAACTAGAAATGATAAGGTAATTATGTGTGGTGTCAAGTTTGTCCTCTGTGCTTTTCTGTTCTGTTTTGTGTTTCTAACATTTTAGTTGCAATCATCAGGTGGTGGGAACTAATAACAATATTGTCTGGCAGTTAATGCCAGATACTTTTGTCTTTTCACATCTCAAGACCCAATGAATACTGACAGCCAATGATAAGTAAGGTTATATACTGAATAAGTTAATTGTAAGATAAGTAATTTGATTGGTGAATGGACAGCAAGGGTAACTTATATTCAGAGATTAAACAAACCTTAAAAGCCAGCAGCAATATTAACTTCAACTGAAATACAAGGCACTGATTGGCCAATGAACAGGTGTATGGGTTTACATGACTAATCAGAATAAAGCATCAATGGAAACAACCCTTAAATAAGTAAAAATGGTGATGTAAATGTGTGAATGCATCTTGCTAACATGAAAAAAAAAAATGCTTATTTGATAATAAGTTTGAACTTGATGGTTATCCTGGTGATGGGACATTCCAGCCACCATGTGAGTCCACACACAAAGGTCTAAGAGATGTTTATTCCTGAATTGATAATGACTTCAGAAAATTTTATACCTTGGGAATATATATAGAGTCTTCTAATTTAGGTTTGAAATCATGAACTCACATGTTGGATGTTTTGCAGGTGTGTGGTTATGTAATATTCAAAATATAGAGGAATTAAATCTTAAGAGTAGGAAGTGTTACATTTTCAATTTCTTATATTTTCACATGCTGCGTTAAAATCTCACCTTCAACTGCAATTAAAAGGGTAATATTTATTAGTCAAAAATCATCTGATGTGTCCAAATTCAGTTGGTAGAGATGTGAAATGGCAAATCCAGCCCTATGAAGAGGTTCATGGGTGCAGGTCATTTACATGTTATCTTTCTGTTCCCAGGTGAGACACAAGGCATGGGCAATGGTGTTGACAGACCTGGTACCATCAGATAATGGGTTCTACACATGTGTTATCACTAACCAGTATGGATCTATTAATGCCACCTATGAACTTGATGTAATTTGTAAGTAGACATTTGTATTGTACTCACGTCAGTGTCATATAGTCTGCTCAAGTCTTTTTTGTTTTCATTGACTCAAACAGCCATTTCTTATATGCAAGAAGTCAGTCATATATCTAGATAAAATTGATTTCAACCAATCAACATTTAGTGTTGGTGGCACACCTGGCTGTGGACATAACTAAACTTTATAGTCCCCAACACATGGGCCAATTACAACCAAATTTCTATGACTGGTTCTAAGGCTTGTTGAGATCTGTAATCAATCAATCCAAACAATTAGTGGCACATCTGGCTAAAATTCCAACTATTGCAATGGAACTAGCGTAGTGTTTAGTAGTTTATCTACAAATAAAACAAGCCAATGTTATACCCTCAAGACAACATATCACATGATGATTTTCTTTGATTGTACATTCATTTCAGCAAGTGAATACCGTGAAATGTTCAGTACATATATACCAATAATACCATGAGAGAATAAGACTTTTCAAAGATCTTATATTTTAATTGAGTTATCAGTGTTTTAGCGCTCCCATTCTGAATATAGCAGCTGTGATAACTCCAAGTTGCATCCTGAATTTCAAATGTTAAAAACTTCAATTTCAGCACGAATAGCTCATGAGCCTATACTAAATACAAACCTGCCAGAAAATGTAACAGCTATCATCGGGGAGACTGCAGTATTCAGATGTGAGGTTATCATCAGTGATCTTCATCCCCATATCCAGTGGTTGAAAAGTATAAATGGCAGTGATAAGAACACTTCCAAACACTTTGAAATCATGCAGGTAAATATCAAATCAAAAACAAGAACCAGTAGAGGGGTTAAAACTTCCAGTATTTGGTGAATGATCAGTTTATTTGTAGTGGAACGAGGCAAATATGGCAGTCAAACGGCACGGCGCCACAAATGAAAGGCCATCACTGGAACAATTTCAACTCATATCACTACTTAACAATGTTGCATGATACATAATGACTTCAGTGAATGAGTAGTGCCACTTCAAGCATGAAAAAAACATTATAAAACAAATGTATGATGCCATGTATATAACCCGCATGATATTTTATCACCCTCCTACCACCCAATATCACACCAACATTCCTTGTATATCAACCCTGTATTCCCTATATCAACCCAGAAAATAGCAACTCCTACCCATCTCAGATCCTGTATATTCCATCCAAACCCTGTTTTGTGATCTAGTATTGTAAAACCATGCATACATGTATAATGTCTTCTAAATCTGTAATGATTGATGTACCCCATTGTGACAATGTAATGTTTGTATCTATTTCATTGCATGTTTGTAACACAGAAGCTGGCTCCATGCAAGTGGACAGGTCTGTGTTATACGAATGTTACCCTTCATTTTAATATTCCATGTATTTTGTCTTATTTGCATGCAAAGCGTGAATGGCCGCTTCATCCAGAGTGGACCTGTGATGATATGCTAAAGAATTTGTTTCAGGAATCACAACTATTTGTGTGCCTCCCGGAGAAGGTATAATAAAATGAGTCTGATTCGGGTGGTTCTTCGGTCAAGCTGTGGTGTAATTCAATCATTTTTCTCAAAGAAACAAAAACTGTATTGTCTAACAGTACAATGGTAATGAGTTGCCTTGAGAAAAACTGTTAAAATGTATGTGGACACCATTGAAATCAAAGGATTGATTGATCAAATCTGTTTTGATGTAAAATGTTCATATTAGAACCCAATAGTCTTATTGTAAGACTTAGATGTACCTAAAATTATCTAAATTCGTACTGTAACTGAATAAATAAAAATTGTCAAATAAAATCTCAGTAAATTTGCTGTTGGAACAAAATGAGGTTCTCTTATATTGATTAATCCTTTGAACTTGGCTTGATTGAGAATTTGTAGTTGGTGGTGGGTATGGTATAATTTCTTGATTTGTGGTGAGAGGTGTAGAGTTATTTGTTCTTTATTTCCTGTTTTCTAGGCACTAGACAATATCTTTGCTACAGTGTTGCTAACTTGTGGACAACATTTATTCTTGTTTTCCTTAATTTATGCTACAGAACAAACACTTGTTACAGTGTTACAAGTAACAGTAAATTGTTACATTTTAACTCCTTTGAACATGGAAAGTTTATGACAGTGTTGCAAAGTTATTGTTCTAGTAGATTTCTGTAGGCTGTAGACAAAACATTGCAATTGTTATCTTGAAAATTCAAGGTGAAGAAGATTTAAGCCATAAGTAAATCTTTTTTTTCTTTCAAGACCTGTCAATAGACTCAGGTGAAAATATGATAAAAATTGCACCATTATTTTTGAGTAAAGGTAAATTGCACAAGCTGTTAAAGGTTTATTGAAATGCTTCTGTAGGTCTTCTATCACATTGTTTTTCACAAATATTAGTAAGTTGAATGTGTTACATTGCTTATTTAGGCTTCTTATTGTAATTACTATACATGTATATAGAAAACTGGATATTTTACTCCACTTCCATTTTTGAAACCAGCATTCCAAAACTACAGCAGTATCTAATAATCATTACATTTATTGTGTTTAGACTAACGCCAACACAACAACTGAATTGGATCCTCAAAAACTGGTTTTAACCAACGTAACCTTTGGAGATGCTGGACAATACACATGTCTGGCAGGTAATTCCATAGGAATCGCTTACCAGAGTGCTTGGTTAACGGTGATACCACCACCAGGTTAGTATGTTTTACATACATACTTTTTAAAAAAAAAATTATTATCCAAAGCAAAAATCCAATACACACAGATGAGTTGCTGAGAAGATGACCAGAAATGAATGTATGTTTAAGAATGGTTTGATCAACAAGGGCTTGCAATAAAGAAGTGAAGTTGTTGGTTTGTGAGAGATTAACCTGTTGTGTTGTGTTGTGTAGTGTTGTGTTGAAATGAGAATATAAATGTATATGGATGTTAAAGGATGATTGATATAGATGAGGATTTGGTGTTTATTTTGATAAAATTGTTATAGAAATCCAAAATTAACAACCAATCTCATCCATGTGGCCTCTTTAAACTAAACTAAACTAAACTAAACTAAACGTTTGGTATAAAGAGTTTAACCTGTACACCTGTGAGTCATTTAGTAATATGAAAATATCCTTGTATACAATATACACGGATATTTTCATGCCAGACTTATTAAAGCAGTTCCTAAGTTTTGCACATGGTTGTTTACTTTTTGCAGTGTGATCTGAACTTGCCATTCATTTTGCGACATTTCCTTCCCAATCTTTTGCAGTTCCAACAGTCAAACCCAATGTGACCGATTCATTAAATGGGTCACCTGGAGGGGAGAACAACTCATTAATAAAGAAAGACAAGGACATCATTATTGTTGCAGCAGTTGCCAGTGGAACGGTGCTTTTTGTCATTGTGGCTTGTATTTGTGCATTTTTCGTTGGTAAAAAGAAAGAAACCAAACCTAAACCCCAGCCAACAATTGTTGAGAATGGTCTGTACATTGGTATGCCAGGTTATGGAAGACCCTTCTTGCATCGACAAGTAAGTCCATGTCATAGTACTTCCAAAAAATTGTATATGCCACACCACTTCCAAAAATGTTATGTATTCCACACCACTTCCAAAATTTTGTATATGCTACATCACTTCCAGAATTTTGTGTGTCCACACCACTTCCAAAATTTTGTGTAGCCTCACCCAAATTGTTGTATCAATCTCACCCTTGAGCTATACACATCAGAGCAGTAGAAGTACCCTACAACTGAGATGAAAAATTTGTGTGTTTATTTGCACTCCTGAAAATGAGGATTCATTCCTAGTTATATTTCAATGTGCCTCATACCTACCATAATAATTTATCAGGAATCTTTCAACAAAGTATTAATGATTATAGAGAAAACAATAAAAGGTATATGGACATGTGATATCAATATCTTTGTATGTATTTATTTTGTTAGCCATCAACGTCATCAACAAGTTCTTCAGCACCATTGATGAGTCATTTCCGTAGTAGAATGTCCTCCTCACTGACTGTTCTATCAGAATACGAAGTACCTTGTGATCCAGAGTGGGAAATAGGCAGAGACAAGTAAGTTTTAGAAATAAGCCAACTTTTTTTTCTGCCAAGTATCTGAGAAGTGGTCAGATTGCTTACTGTAACAGCCCAGCTCCGATCAAGATGAAAACTTATAGGGGCTCTCATTTAGCCAGTGGAGTGACTCTAGTCTTACCAGACATAAAAAACCCAAATATGAACAGTTAAATTTAGGTCAGGTACAATGGAGTTTAGAGTTGACTTATCTTTAGCGTCTGACACAAAATTCCATTTGATTACATAAGTGTATTTAGTTTCCTAGGTAAGGGTTAAAGTTTAGAGTTGCTGCTAAATGATTGGAACAAATGAAGGCTGTGCTAATATTGGATGACTTTGTATGTGATCTTTGTCAGGTACAAAAATTCAGTGTGAATGGGTCCAAATCCAGCTTATTAGTTTCACTACTTTGTGTTGCCTGAGAGTGAAACTCACACTTGTAGTATGAACATAGTGTTAGATATGAGATGCCATCAGTCTGGCAGAGCTGTAAATAATAATAAAGTTAGTCCAGAATTTTAAAAAATGATCCTAAATTAACTGTATTCTGTATTCTAAAAAAGTCAACAGACTAAGATTGGCGAGTAATCAATGCAGTCTCCCCAGTTCACAATGAAAGTAACCACATTTGTAATGACTATGTCTGTAGTCTAGGAAGTCTTTTGTCTATGTATTGTCTTATGTGGCCTTGGAATGTTTTACTTGCAGTCTAACACTACAGGAACCACTTGGAGAAGGAGCCTTTGGTCAAGTTGTAAAGGCTCAACTGAAAACCGAGGGCAAGGACCACCCAACCACCGTGGCCATCAAAATGTTGAAAGGTAATTACTTCTTTCTTTAAAATCTACCACATTTCAGGTTTGCTCGCGGTCAGCAATACTAAAACTTTATCATGATAAAACAAAGGACATTAGTGATAGGTTCATTATACATGCATGTAGTAATCTGTGTGGTGTGTTTTGTTCTAACAGTGAGTGCAACGGAGCGAGAACTGTCAGATTTGGTACAGGAAATGGAAATGATGAAAGGCATTGGTAAACACCGTAATATTATCAACCTCATTGGTTGTTGTACTCAAGATGGTAAGTCAGTATTTTGAGAAAAAAAGCTGTGATAAAATTAGCAAAACAATTAAATGACTTTAACTTTAATTCCTAGGAAGAAAATATTTTTTTTAGATTAGTTTAGATTAGATATACTTTGTTGTCCATGAAAAACATGGAAATTCATCTTTCTTATTGTTTATACCATAGATATAAAAACACAGATGAAAACTCAACTCAACTCAAAAGACTTTCAAAAGTTCTGACTAGCTTTTGTCCAGTGAATAGAGAGCATCACCATGTCATCAAATATATTATAGATATATTTAAGACAAATTTTCTTTTTATAAATGGTATAACTTAATTAATTGGTTTCTTTACATGTTTACAGGTCCATTGTTTGTTATCGTAGAGTTTGCTCCACATGGCAATCTAAGAGACTTTTTACGAAGTAAACGACCACAGAATCCTGACTATGACTGTGAAAAATCAAAAATGGTTCAAAATGTTGAACCTCTGCTTAACAAAGATCTTTTGTCTTTTGCCTACCAAATTGCCAAAGCTATGGAATTTCTGGCCTCAAAACGAGTGAGTATTCACTGGGATTCTTTACAATTTGTCTTAACAGTTTCTTTTTTTTTGCATGATGGAAATATTTTGTCATGATACAAGACTTGCCTTGTCATGAACGGAGAAATACAGTTATTTCTCCAAGGTTGTAGATCCTGTAGGCATCCTCATTACAGCTGTCTCCCTGTGCTGCGAAACTGTCACCTTTTTGTTTCCCATACAAATCATTTGAATGAGTGAAATCGTAAAATAGTACTGGTAAGGAGAAGAGAGGTCATACTTCAGCCAGGGGGTATACCTGGATGGATGGTTAATACTGACGTATGATATAAGGTCTTTTAGTGTAGGAGTTATGGTGTGGGATGTGCAACAGGTTATAGCATTCAAACTACCTAGGTTACTGGAAATGTTACAGAAACTTGGCATATATCCAAGATAGAGAGAAACCCCTTGATGTGTATTACAAAATCACATGGGAAAGTTTTGTTGGTGAGCGTAGCCATCAGGAATAGAAACCATGTGTTATGTGCCAGATTAGGCAATGTCAAAAAATAAAACAGACAAGCAATTTTAATCTGCTCGTTTATCCCCCATTTGTCTGTATTTACAACAACACAGACTGGTGCTGTCAGATGTGTGCCTACATTTTGGAATTTTAAGTCCCAGCCGAATGACCTGCTAATACTCTTGTTTGTGTTTCAGTGTATCCATCGGGATTTGGCTGCCAGAAATGTTCTAGTTGCTGAAAACAATATCATGAAAGTTGCTGACTTTGGATTGGCCAGGGACATTCAAAATATTGATTACTACAGGAAAACAACAGATGTAAGTAACGATTTCATTCAAATAAGTAGTTGTTTGTATAGGAATAGTGAAATACAGGATGTCACAAGACTTTGTGTAGGAAACAGTCCAAAGGAAAAATAATACTGAAAACCACAATACTGGTATATTTATTTAGATTCAAGGAATAGACAAATTGCACCAGAAAAACTGTTTACACCAAGTCAGCATCACTAGACAAGAGGACTTTCACTCAAGCTAGCAAATATTTTGACTGGACTGCAGGAAATTCTTTTTTTTGTACAGTGAATTATTTCAAAAGGGCACAAGCTACCTGAACATGTTATTCAGGCTGAATCTGTGCGAGAATTCAAAGTAAGACTTGACAGTCACCATGGAAACTTAGGGATTATATAAGTCTAAAGACTTCCCTCCCTGGAGGTCATGATTTGTGACGATATCATGATAATCAAGATAAATCAAGACAAATTAATTGTTGACATATAACGACCACAGACTGAAGAGATGAAAAATATTTCCTTTTCTGGAATAGTATTTTACAGCTCCTAAGAAAGAAAGTCAGCTATAACAAGTTTTGATTAATTTTGTAGGGTCGTCTGCCAGTGAAGTGGATGGCACCAGAGGCGCTATTCGATAGAAAGTACAGTACACAGAGTGATGTCTGGTCATTTGGTATATTACTCTGGGAAATCATGACCCTTGGTGGAACACCCTATCCATCAGTCCCTGTTGAAAAATTATTTGATTATCTGAAGTCAGGCAAGAGGATGGAGAAGCCCCATGGATGCAAACTAGAAATGTAGGTTACATGTAAAAATTGTACTTGGCATATGTTGTTAGACTCATTATACATCAATGTGCTAGCTATGTACATCCCATCTGTGGTGATGGGAGTACAAAAATGGAATGCATTTTCTGACTACTTTCTTTCGCAAAGTTGACTTTCTAAAGTATGCATCTCAAGAATTTATGTCAACTAAAAACTGTAACAGAAGCTGGTGTATGAAATGTATATATGGGATGTTTAGTGACCTGAAAAAAATGTGATTAGAAATATCAAATTCATGGCTGTAAATTTTTACTGCTGTTTGTAATATATGTCACTAAACTTAGATTTTATACTCATATCTGACATATTTGTACTCGTAATTTCAACAGTTACAACATCATGAGAGATTGCTGGCAAACACTTCCTGTTAGAAGGCCGAATTTCCATGACTTGAGAGAATGCCTTGCCAAAAGCATGTCTTCCAATACAGTAAGTAAATAAAGTCTACCTCAAAAGTCCTTCCATTGTTACCTTGAAAGTGAAAGCAAGGTTGTTTCAGGCACCACCAACTGTGGAAAGACCTTCAACTATTTTGATAGCTCCCCAGGATAACAACTAATGGTCTATATGAGATATATCTGTGAATTTACACTGTTATGGTCAGAACTACAGGCCCAAAGACCCCCAGTGTCATATACCATATCAGTAATGGTAGATCATAGATTGAAATTAACTTCACTTGTTTAGCAGATTATCAAACCTTGTTTAGCACTCCTAATGATGGTAAACTTAGAGTATTAATTTTATCTGAAGATGGACTGTAATCAAATGAAATCTTCTTGATAAGTTTGTTTAATTGAATATTGATTGCCTCATTTGTATATCCAGTGATACACTATAGCCAACATGCCTGACCTTTTTATTTAGTAACTTTGTGTACAGTTTGATACAATTTGTATAAATTTGTATCCATTTCAGGAGTACCTTGACCTGGATGCAATGGGTGATGCACCAGAGCATACCTTCCTGGACAGCTCGGACATCGACTCTGGAAACTCAAGTGACAGTCTGCATAGTGGCCCAAGTCAACCAAACAGTCGACATTGTAGTGAATCCACTGCCCCACCAGAAAGTGGATATGGTGACTATGAGAGAGACTCTATCAACTCAATGGACTTCACAACACAACAAAATGTTCCCATATTTCAGAAACAAAGGCACCATAGCATTGAATCAACGGTGTAAAAACCCACAACCATGACAAACTACGAACAAACAGTGTACAAAATATTGCAGGTCTATATATGTACAGAACTGATGTAAAGTAGTGAAATGCTTGGTGAGGAAAATGCTTGTTTGATGGGCATAGATAGCTGTAGAGTTGTAAAAAGATGTAAAACAATAGAAGAGAAGTTTAAACACAAGATATGGACTTGAGATAAATAGTGGTGAAGAAGAGTCAGCTGAGAAGAGAGTCATTCAATGGCTTTTGTCAGGCGTACTTGGACTTGATAGGATCTCAGGACACAGCCATGAACTGTTGAAACAGTCATGAGACTTTTCCTTTTATGTAGAAAAATTTACTGTTTTAAGTGCCTTCCTTACCTTGAGAGAGGTTATGTCTGGTGTGCAGATGACTAGCCAAAAAACCATTACTGCCTTATGGGATGGATAGAGATGTAGCAGACAACACTGCCATTCTGTGTGACTAAACACAGACAAAACATTACAGTGCTACTACTACTACTACATAGGATAGAAGATTTACACTAAATAAAGCATGGATTGATTCGTCGTCCATAACCACTCAACTGAACTGCCATAGTGCCTTGAAATAATTTACTTTAATTGCCAACACGATTTATTGTCTTCCAACTTTTGGTGCAGCTGTAGATATCTGCAGAACTGTATTATAAAAGACAGATTTCTAGTCTGCAATATTAGCTGGTTACGTACGGTAGATTTTGTTCACTGCCAGGATATTTTTACTGTTGAATGTGAAGAAAAGTCACATCTAACATCCTAAATGTTTTGTAGTGATAGCTGTAAAAGTACCAATAGATGGGAGAAGACAAGATGGTGTAAACTTTACAAATGTACCTGTCAAACCGATAGTTATCGTTTTGATCAGCACAATTCATGGCAGGTGTCAGTTTTACCTACTGCACTCCTTGTAGCAGTAGAAATGTAAATATCAGTGAACAGAAATATGCATGTCACAACTTATCAGTTGAAGATTTTAAGATGTGAGGTAGACAACAAAACATTGGTGGCTAGCAACAGCAAACAAACAAACTGAAGCCAGGTGTTGAGTCCATAGGGGAGTGGACTTGTGATGTTTGTATGTATCCAATGTTACCCTTCTATCTAAAGAACTTACATCAGTTAATATACTGTTATACACCTTATTTCATACCAAAAAATACCATCACTGGTAGGTACTTCAATGAATCCTAGTCCAAGAAATAGAAATAAGGGCATTTTGTTTCAGCAATTGTTTTGAATGAAGTTCAACAACTTCAATGAGTAAACACTCAAATAACTGCCAAACACTTAATATTTGAAATCTTAATTTGAAACTTAAAAGTTCAAGAAGCAATAGGAGAGATGATACTCCAAAATTTGTAGAAGTCCAAGTACTTGAAACCAAACTGATGGAAATTAAAATAGGAATAGTAACTAATTTCAGTTACAGAATGTAAATCACATGTATATTGAAATATTTTTTTGGTTTAATAATATGGATAGCAACTCCATGGAACATTAATACAGTTTTTCACTCATAAATCAGGGTTTATTTTCAATCAATGGGATGTTACTTACACCATGCATGCAGTGGTCAAAGAAGAAAAAAAATGGAAAGTTAGAAAAATACTGTTCTGCCTGCCATTTTGATACTTAAGAGGTTTTTGTCTGCCAAATGAAGAGGTGAAATATTTTAGTGTTTTTTGTCTGTTTTATAAAATACTTTTATCCAGAGAGTGAAGAACAAATTTATTTGATTGTACAAAAGCATTTTAATATGATCATGTTGTTTTCAAATTTTTTGTAAGAAAAGCAAGCAAATACTATTTTTAGAAGTTAATGTTTAAAAGATAGCTGTAAAAAACAAAAAGTATTTTAGTTACCCGTGTTACAAAGTTGAAAAACGTAGATGTTACTGTTTAGTTCGAAACAGGGTATAGGAGATTCATCTGTTGTGTTGAACTAGAAGGTAGAATTTTATTGGGTTAAAATCATGTAAAGTATTAAACGTGGTAAGTCAATAGTCCAAGAAAAGGGGCTTGTTATAATTATCATGTGTTTTGATACCAAGCTACATACCACTGCCAACATATGTATAATAATATTATAGTAGAGAGAGAGAGAGAAAGATATTACTTCAGAACCTCTAACTGTAGAGGGTGTATATTATGTGTTTGCTTAATAATTTTACTACATAGATTATATTAGTTCAATAGTATATATGGGCTTTTGATGTACTTCGCTACTCAATATATTGTTCACATTTTTATTGCGATTTTTAACCACAGATGGTATTTCTTCCCAGATATGCTTGCTAAACCAGAGTCAAGAAGTGTTTTCAAATTATGTACAAGTTTGCTTTCTGGTTGGTTGAGCCAGTTTTACATTTCGAAACATTGTGAAGTGAGAACAAAAGAAATGATCTGGTTTGGAACTGTTTCTCCCAGGAATCCATATGGTTTACTACCAAAGTCCTCAACTCTTAGCAATTCTTATCTGTGTATATATCTCATATCCAAACTTAGAAGTTTGTGTTATTTAATTTGGTAGGAAGGGGGTGCATCTAATCACCTTCCCCTTCCCATGTAAATTGACCCTCACCTCTGAAAAAATAATTATGTAGACCTTGGTTGAGAAACAAATTGGCAAATAGCAGGCAATACAACTAGGAAGAAATACTATCCAATTTGGCCCTCAAGGCATGAAATTTACACCTAGTGAGGTGACCATTTGCACTGCAGTATATGCGAGGAGATGCTAACCAGCTGTACAGTGACAACGCCTTAATATCTGTGTGTGTGTGTGTTCACAGCCCAGGACCACTGCCCAGTAGGGGTTATGTTGTTTTATAAGCCCTTCAGCATTGAAATTACATACTGATACTAAAGTTTGGAGAAAAATGAAAATGTTTATATTTTTTCCTGTGGAACATATTTGTTTATAGAAAGGCTTAACTCTCAGTCCTGATGTTAGTGATGAGTTGATTGTTCAACTACTTCAAAAGTATTAGTCTGTGTATACTTTAAAACATTGCCATCACAAACTGTTTACTCAGATTTCAATCATGATTTCAAAGTATTTGGTTTATATTTCTGTCAGACTGAAAGATTCGGTAGTGTTGATGCTACTGTTAACCATACAGCAAGAAGAAAAAATGTTTGGTTCTGGTAACCCGACCCAACCTAGTTTTCTACTGCCACCTTAAACTTGTTTTAGGTAATTTTAAAAATTATCAAAAATCGAGATTTGAAGACGTCAATGCCTCGTGATCATAACAACATGATGGAATACAGAGTATCACATGATGTCTTCTGCGTATAGTACAGAAAGTGTGAATACATCAATAAGTCTCTGTTGACCGCTGTAAATATGTGACATATCCTCGAAGATAAAAAAATAAATCCTACCTACCCTGTTTTGAAATAGTTATTGGAACCACACAATTTTTTTTGGCCCAAGTTGAAGATCATGAGTGACATTATACACCACAATGAATCTTTCAGGCTATACATCTGTGGGTTACCGCCACAATTTAAGTTTCTGAATTTGACATGCCTTGTAAAAAGAATCAAAACAGTACGTTTTGAACAGGAACTCAATGCTGTCTGCTGTAGTCCAATTGTACAAAATTTTTAGTTTTAAAAGACTTGCCGAAACAGTAACTAGTTTCATAAAGAGATATCCTTCATACAGCTATGAACTATTACACAAATTCTAGTGTGCATGCAACAGATTTTTTGAGACTCAAACTGCCTAAAATGCCAGAATTATATCAGTGTATCCTGTCAGTGTATACGTAGAAAAGACTAGTAGTATAGTTGCACAGTGGTAAAACAAGAAGTACATTAAAAGATTTTAGATGGGAGTTGGATTCTAGCACTTTTGGACAATTTCTATATACAGCTGAATAGATGTTGTATACGAGAAGCAGGTAACATTAGTACATGAGATGGGTCAGAGTCCTTATGTGTTCCTACAGCAAATTATGATAGCTAGCTTGTGTGATATTTACAGTGCCAAATACTTACGTTCTGTTGGGTTTATATATTTTTGTATCATTTCAGTTCCACAGACTTTGTCTTTCTATAGCCATTCTTTTGCTAACTGAGAGTAACTACTTAAAGTACATCACATTGTAGGACATTTGCGGGACTTTTTGTTGTTACAACATTTTCTGTAAGCATGCCTACTTGTTAGAAGTGCAAACAGTGGGTAAAAAGTAGTTCAGGAACTCTCTGTATTGTTCATTTAGTGACCAGTCTTTCCTGTGTAGTTATAGAAAGGGGGAAAAAAACCAAGTGGCAACTCTATTTGCATTTTACCGGTTTGACATCAAAACTGCTACTACTACTACTGTGTAACAGCCTTACATCATAACTAAGTGAATTAGGTTAGTTGATTAATTTTAAATAGTTTTATAGTTTTACATTTGTATTGTACATAGCATGTTATTGGATAGCAATGTACCCACCATTATTTCAAAGTTTACCACTAAATTTTTGTTCTAAAGTTCATGTACTTAGATTCTAGTTTCTGTAAGGCTGTTATTTAGTGTAGTGTACTTATAAATTTATTTGTTTGTATATACACAGGTACGGTGTGTATATTTTTGTTGTCCTTTCATATTTATGTAAAACTGCCACAGAAAAACAGCTTTAAAATGGCAAAAACCAAAGCAAAGCAAGAAAGTGCTAGATTGAAAAGTCACTCACTGCCATTGATACTTTTAAACTGCTATTTTTTATGCTAAAATAACTGACCAATCATGTTCTTAAAAACACCCTAAGACTCTGTTTTGTCTACATTTTGATTATCTTGTGTACAGATTGTCGGATAAATTTTTAGCAGTACCGACTTCTAGTTTTGTAAAGAGTTTTTTGAGTACTAAATAAAAGAGAGTTTCTATTACAAATCAGCATGAATTCTGTCTGCCTGACTCTGATATTTAATTTGAATTGAATGAATCAAGGTGTATGGTCCGCTTGATGGTCCTGACTCGTCATCTACCCTGCGATAGCCTCACCCATGTACTCTACCTAACAGTTGTACGTTAAAGGAGAACACCATTCCAGGAAACAGCCATTTTCATAAAGTATGGGTTCTGGAGAGTCATTTCATGATTTTATATCATGTACACTTATTTGCGATTTCATAAAAACATCAAGTTGATCTTGTGCATCTGTAGAGTTTGGTTGACCTATCATTACAAATGCATAAATTAAAGTGTTGCGAGTTGTAAAGAATCTTGAATTTTAAGTTTATAACGAAAGTTTGGCATTTTTCATTAATTTTTCTATTTAATTTTTCATATTAATTTTAATTTTTCAAAAACTACTCCAAATTACGTGTTTGATATTATGAAAAGTAAAAGAGATGATTTGGTTTGGCCGTGGACACATTATTATCGATTACACACCAAAAAGTCGCATTTCTCAACTATTACGCAATAATGCGTTTTTGCAGTCCAAACGGCCCCAATTTCGCCTTTTTTGACCTTTGTGAAGAAATCGACTTTTGGCGATGTATACTGCCCTCTACAGTTGACGTATTACAAATAAGTGTTACGAGTTGTAAGGAATCTTGAATTTAAGTTTATAGCGAAAGTATGGCATTTTTCATTAATATTTCTATTAATTTTTCAGAAATATTAATTTTAAATTTTCAACAACTACTCCAAATTACATGTTTGAGTTTATGAAACGTAAAAGAGATCATTTGGTTTGGCCGTGGACACGTTATTATCAAATTACACACCAAAAAGTCGCATTTTTCAACTATTACGCAATAATACGTTTTTGCAGTCCAAACAGCCCAAATTTCGACTTTTGGCGATGTATACTGCCCTCTACAGTTGACCTATCATTACAAATGCATAAATTAAAGTGTTACGTGTTGTAAGGAATCTTGAATTTAAGTTTATAACGAAAGTATGGCATTTTTCATTAATTTTTCTATTAATTTTTCAGAAATATTAATTTTAAATTTTCAAAAACTACTCCAAATTACGTGTTTGAGTTTATGAAACGTAAAAGAGATGATTTGGTTTGGCCGTGGACACGTTATTATCGGTTACACACAAAAAAAGTCGCATTTTTCAACTATTACGCAATAATGCGTTTTTGCAGTCCAAATGGCCCCAATTTCGCCTTTTTTGACCTTTGTGAAGAAATCGACTTTTGGCGATGTATACTGCCCTCTACAGTTGACCTATCATTACAAATGCATAAATTAACATTTTGCGAGTTGTAAGGAATCTTGAATTTAAGTTTATAACGAAAGTATGGCATTTTTCATAATTTTTCTATTAATTTTTCAGAAATATTAATATTAATTTTTCAAAAACTACTCCAAATTACGTGTTTGAGTTTATGAAATGTAAAAGAGATGATTTGGTTTGGCCGTGGACACGTTATTATCGATTACACACCAAAAAGTCGCATTTTTCAACTATTACGCAATAATGCGTTTTTGCAGTCCAAACGGCCCCAATTTCGCCTTTTTTGAACTTTGTGAAGAAATCGACTTTTGGCGATGTATACTGCCCTCTACAGTTGACCTATCATTACAAATGCATAAATTATTATTTTGCGAGTTGTAAGGAATCTTGAATTTTAAGTTTATAACGAAAGTATGGCATTTTTCATAATTTTTCTATTAATTTTTCAGAAATATTAATTTTAATTTTTCAAAAACTACTCCAAATTACGTGTTTGAGTTTATGAAATGTAAAAGAGATGATTTGGTTTGGCCGTGGACACGTTATTATCGATTACACACCAAAAAGTCGCATTTTTCAACTATTACGCAATAATGCGTTTTTGCAATCCAAACGGCCCCAATTTCGCCTTTTTTGAACTTTGTGAAGAAATCGACTTTTGGCGATGTATACTGCCCTCTACAGTTGACCTATCATTACAAATGCATAAATTATTATTTTGCGAGTTGTAAGGAATCTTGAATTTAAGTTTATAACGAAAGTATGACATTTTTCATAATTTTTCTATTAATTTTTCAGAAATATTAATTTTAATTTTTCAAAAACTACTCCAAATTACGTGTTTGAGTTTATGAAATGTAAAAGAGATGATTTGGTTTGGCCGTGGACACGTTATTATCGATTACACACCAAAAAGTCGCATTTTTCAACTATTACGCAATAATGCGTTTTTGCAGTCCAAACGGCCCCAATTTCGCCTTTTTTGAACTTTGTGAAGAAATCGACTTTTGGCGATGTATACTGCCCTCTACAGTTGACCTATCATTACAAATGCATAAATTAACATTTTGCGAGTTGTAAGGAATCTTGAATTTAAGTTTATAACAAAAGTATGGCATTTTTCATAATTTTTCTATTAATTTTTCAGAAATATTAATTTTAATTTTTCAAAAACTACTCCAAATTACGTGTTTGAGTTTATGAAATGTAAAAGAGATGATTTGGTTTGGCCGTGGACACGTTATTATCGATTACACACCAAAAAGTCGCATTTTTCAACTATTACGCAATAATGCGTTTTTGCAGTCCAAACGGCCCCAATTTCGCCTTTTTTGAACTTTGTGAAGAAATCGACTTTTGGCGATGTATACTGCCCTCTACAGTTGACCTATCATTACAAATGCATAAATTACATTTTGCGAGTTGTAAGGAATCTTGAATTTAAGTTTATAACAAAAGTATGGCATTTTTCATAATTTTTCTATTAATTTTTCAGAAATATTAATTTTAATTTTTCAAAAACTACTCCAAATTACGTGTTTGAGTTTATGAAATGTAAAAGAGATGATTTGGTTTGGCCGTGGACACGTTATTATCGATTACACACCAAAAAGTCGCATTTTTCAACTATTACGCAATAATGCGTTTTTGCAGTCCAAACGGCCCCAATTTCGCCTTTTTTGAACTTTGTGAAGAAATCGACTTTTGGCGATGTATACTGCCCTCTACAGTTGACCTATCATTACAAATGCATAAATTATTATTTTGCGAGTTGTAAGGAATCTTGAATTTTAAGTTTATAACGAAAGTATGGCATTTTTCATAATTTTTCTATTAATTTTTCAGAAATATTAATTTTAATTTTTCAAAAACTACTCCAAATTACGTGTTTGAGTTTATGAAATGTAAAAGAGATGATTTGGTTTGGCCGTGGACACGTTATTATCGATTACACACCAAAAAGTCGCATTTTTCAACTATTACGCAATAATGCGTTTTTGCAGTCCAAACGGCCCCAATTTCGCCTTTTTTGAACTTTGTGAAGAAATCGACTTTTGGCGATGTATACTGCCCTCTACAGTTGACCTATCATTACAAATGCATAAATTATTATTTTGCGAGTTGTAAGGAATCTTGAATTTAAGTTTATAACGAAAGTATGACATTTTTCATAATTTTTCTATTAATTTTTCAGAAATATTAATTTTAATTTTTCAAAAACTACTCCAAATTACGTGTTTGAGTTTATGAAATGTAAAAGAGATGATTTGGTTTGGCCGTGGACACGTTATTATCGATTACACACCAAAAAGTCGCATTTTTCAACTATTACGCAATAATGCGTTTTTGCAGTCCAAACGGCCCCAATTTCGCCTTTTTTGAACTTTGTGAAGAAATCGACTTTTGGCGATGTATACTGCCCTCTACAGTTGACCTATCATTACAAATGCATAAATTATTATTTTGCGAGTTGTAAGGAATCTTGAATTTTAAGTTTATAACGAAAGTATGGCATTTTTCATAATTTTTCTATTAATTTTTCAGAAATATTAATTTTAATTTTTCAAAAACTACTCCAAATTACGTGTTTGAGTTTATGAAATGTAAAAGAGATGATTTGGTTTGGCCGTGGACACGTTATTATCGATTACACACCAAAAAGTCGCATTTTTCAACTATTACGCAATAATGCGTTTTTGCAGTCCAAACGGCCCCAATTTCGCCTTTTTTGAACTTTGTGAAGAAATCGACTTTTGGCGATGTATACTGCCCTCTACAGTTGACCTATCATTACAAATGCATAAATTAACATTTTGCGAGTTGTAAGGAATCTTGAATTTAAGTTTATAACAAAAGTATGGCATTTTTCATAATTTTTCTATTAATTTTTCAGAAATATTAATTTTAATTTTTCAAAAACTACTCCAAATTACGTGTTTGAGTTTATGAAATGTAAAAGAGATGATTTGGTTTGGCCGTGGACACGTTATTATCGATTACACACCAAAAAGTCGCATTTTTCAACTATTACGCAATAATGCGTTTTTGCAGTCCAAACGGCCCCAATTTCGCCTTTTTTGAACCTTGTGAAGAAATCGACTTTTGGCGATGTATACTGCCCTCTACAGTTGACCTATCATTGCAAATGCATAAATTAAAGTGTTGCGAGTTGTACGGAATCCTGAATTTAATTTTATAACGAAAGTATGGTATTTTTCATTAACTTGTCTATTAATTTTTCAGAATTTTAATTTTTCAAAAACTACTCCAAATTACGTGTTTGATATTATATTAATATTTCCAGGAGTGGTGTTGCCATATATGAAACAAAATCTGCAAAATGTATCTTGTTATACTGAACACAGATGCATTGTATTTGAGTTTCTTGCTCTTTCTAATGTAGGATGGAGATGAAAACAACAACGAGGAGGATGAAGATGAAGAAGAAGATTATGATGATGATGAAGAAGAAGAAGAGGAAAATGACGTACAACGTGGCCACCTTGCACATAGAGCGGTAAACAATCTGAGAAACTGACAACATAACAAATGATTCTTTATTAGAAAATTTATTTATTGAATATAATTTTGAAACAATTACAAAATAAGTGACACAAATGAACTTTCATAGTAGCTTTAACAAATCAGAATGTACCACCACTCCAAATAAAGACTACTATAATTCTCACTACACTTTATTCAATAGTACAAATATAAAAGTCAAAACTATTTTCTAACATAGTAATTTCATGAAAATAATAATAATACCATTAAGTGTATCCTATTGGTCAGTGTACATTTGCACTATCAATTTTCACCAATCAGAAATGCTTTATTGGAAAGCTGTGTCTTCTTTGAAGACTTATACGTAATAGATTCAAGAGGGTTATGTACCGAACTAGTTGTCTATCTTACTTATACTACGAAGTGATTGGCTCAAACGGATATATAGGTCACACCCCTAAGAAAGAGTGGGTTATGGCTCCATATAACCAACCGAAATCAAGGCCCCTGATTGGCCAATTCGGTCTAGCCGTAGTATAATTTCTGTTAGAAGGATTGTTCATAGAATGGCATTTTAAGTGGTAAATATAAAACTGTTCTTCCAATCTGTTGAGTAAGTTACTAAGGGGATATTTTATAACCTATTTTATCAGTTATCATCATAACAGTAATCAATACAACTGTACTAAAGGCAGAAATATCCTTGACTGCATTAAGTTGTTATGATGAGATATGTAGACTTAAATTGGTCACCGTTTGGGTAAAGTGAGGAACCTTCAGTGATATCCAAGTTTCACCTTGTAATGGCTAGTACGAGATGTCCCTGCTTTGCAATTTGATAAGGATGAGAACACCATTGTATAGTGTGAAGAAGCTGTACTTAACGCCAGTTTTACCCTGTTCCCAGGAGATTAAGTGAGGATGTTGTAAGGAGATGCAGGGAGAGCTAAAATTTACATACAAACACAGTGTCGTGGTAAAGTTACACCTCTCACTGTTAGTCTAGTAAACAAAAGAACACAATACAATCACCATTGGGGGCGCACTTCAAAATTCACTGCATATCATTTTTCGGAGGATAACACTGTTGAAAGATCAAAATATTTCTGACAGTAGATAAATAAATGTTGTTCATCCTACATAACCATTTCATGGCATTTTTAGAATGCTAAGTTTGACAACATTATTGCAATTGGCATTGTAACATAACTATGACTTTGACATACATCCTGTTGCTTACTTGTTGCATGCTTCTTAAGACTAACTGAATCATATCTCCGTGTGACGTCTAGTTCTCACCTGATATTCGTATACGATACTGTATTGCTCATTTAAGAACTTCTGAACAATTTGTTCAGTTTCATGCACAGCCAAATTATCAGCGGCCATGATGAAGAATTGTAGCTTTCACTTTGCCAAATCTGGGGCGCCCTCTTGTGGTGCTTACCTGCAAAATGGCAGAACTTGGGTATCTGGAATGTGGCATATTTGGCTTGTGTGTAGGGTAATCACCAATATTATTCTGTCGACTCAATCTCATTTTATATACAATAAAGTACTTTCCAAGTCTGAGTGTCAAAAGATCAAAATTTCAAAAAGTCGAGAGGCTGGAGACCAATTCTCAACCTCTCCATTCTCAATTGGTATCTGGTAGTCCCCAAGTTTCAAATGGAAACACCCAGAGCAGTGTTGGCTGCCATTCAGCCAGGCGATTGGATGGTGTCCATAGACTTAAAGGACGCTTATTTCCATATACCTATTCACCCCAGATTTATTCTCAGTCAAGAGAAATCATGTTTGACTCCCACCCAGGACATGACCTTTGTGGGAATGAGATTGCTGATGGAATTGGGAGTTGTTTGCCCAACCGAGGACCGAATCAGCAAACTGTTAACCTTCATTCAGTCCATCCTTCTACAACGCTCAATAGTAGCAAGGAGTCTGTTATTTACTCCTGGGGCTGATGAATTCATTTATAGACATCACCCCTTGGGCATGACTAAGAGCGTGCCAGATCCAGTTGTACCTATTAGTGCTTTGGCACCCATCCAGTCAGCCATTGAAGACTTCCATCCCTATACATCCCTCTCTTTGGCTTCATCTCAACTGGTGGCTGAACACGGCGAATTTATTGAGGGGGAGATCACTTGTACCCCCCAACCCTGACATCTCCTTATTCACCAATGCATCAAACGAGGCATGGGGGTTCGCATGTGGGAGGTCATATGACAGCAGGTCAGTGGCATTCAACTGAACGCTGTCACCACATAAACTGGCTAGAACTGAAAGCAGTGTTCCTGGCCCTACTCTATTACTAGTATCTTTGGGATATGTCTGACCATGCTGAGGATCTAGCCACTCTAGGTCCACTTAGCATTAGCCAGAATATCACATTAACAGGTCCTACAGAGACACCCACCACCTAGCTGGTGACAAATTCTATATCCTATTGTAAGAATATTATATCTCCCGAAACTAATTTCTGTTGAAGGAAAGATACTCACCTAACAGTCCCTCCCTCCTTCCCCACTGTCTCAGTATAGTCAGGTTTCTGGACTAAGATTGTGTTTCATAGCGTAGCGCAACTGGTCTTCCAACATTGAGGGCAGTAATTGTAGGAGGAGGTGGGTTAATAAAGTTTTATTGGAAAAGCATCGGGAATTGCAAGCAAATCCTATTGTAAGAATATTTAGGTGAGTATCTTTCCTTCAACAGAAATTAGTTTCGGGAGAAACGACAATTTTGTCCAATAATCCAGGTGTATTGTGACTGCAATGAATTCTGTTTTGAGAGTCAGGCCAAACTCTTATCCAATCAGAAACTCACTTATACATGACCTGGGTGAACTTCATCAATGAAAACTAAGTTCTAATTGGCCAAGCGAGATCGAAACACCTGGTTTTTTGTACTTTGGTTTTGCTTGTTGATATCAGTCACAGTTACAAATTGTGCAGCACAGACACATAAAACGTACTCAGTCAAGTAAATTTATTATTACAATATGACGTGGTATGAAACATGCACTTTTTGGTCATCATACTTGTACTACACTGAATGCTACCTTGTACTGCTATACGTTGGATTATCTCAAGTGTCCAGAACTAAACATCAAGGAAAAAAAACTAAAACTAACATGTGAAGTGCGAGAATATACACATTGTTGGTAACCTAATCCTGAAACTAAAATAATGATGACACTGACATACCTGAATTGTTTTTAATAAAAAGATAACTGGTACCCAAAAATTGCACTTTTATCTTGACCTTGAAGTCTGGAAGATTGTGTTTTATTTTAGTTAATACGTTGTCTGTGTCTAAATGTGTCTTAGACTGACTCTACCCAAAGCTATACATTAACATACAAAAAATATATCATGAAGTTATTCTAGCTATATTCACCCTTAATGTTCAGATATGTCAATCATCAACACTCATCCAGCAAAAAAATTCATTTATTTCATTTAAATACACTCTTCTGGATCAAGGGCTAGATGCTAACCAGAATCTTTTTTTTTCCAAAATTTTTTCAAGAATTTATATCACAATACACTCAGAATTGTCCTTCCATATTTAATGCTATTTACAGAATACATCCACCCATGTGTCATCACATTTCTTGCGAACATCATCCAAAATTGTTTATAAAATTTAATTCAAGGTGTCCATGCAGCAACTAAAGAGAACTATACTGCAACATGAGTCACCAGATCTGATCTTCATAGGTAGGTCAGCAATATATATATTTATATGAAAAAAACCGCCACAAGTTTAATAGTAAATAAGAGTATGGACTTTTCTGTCGGTGAAAATTCAAAGTGTCCAATTTTTTGAGGGGAATTACGACACGAATTTTAATGTTGATGAATTAGTTTGTCTGTATTGATGCACAGCACCCAGAGTGTTATTTATCCCCTATTTAACTGATATTTTGGTTTGATCCTATTGTTCATACTGCTAATGCTGGCCCTCTAAACTGAGAAATGGGGGATGTCAGGTATTTAACCCAAAACTGTAAACATATCACTCCTCTCAGGTCTTTCTTAAAAAGTGAACAATATCTTTCACTACTACAACAGCTTAAAGCAATGGTTCTTGTGGAAGAAAAATTGTCTAAATAAAATAAAAAATCAGAATTGAAAATCTACTGCCATAGACAATGGCACCCAGTTTGATGAGCAGTATGCAATCTAAAAGTTTAAGTGTGTTGCAACATCTGTTCTTGTGATCAGTGGATTCAAAATTTCAAGTTGAAAAAAAATGATCTGGACATTATTACACTGTCAGAGCTTTCACTTGAATTTTCTACAATTAATGAAATTTTTGAGAAAAGTTGAACTTTTTCTAATTCGACTAGTTTGGGTAACAATGATGGCAGTTATCATAGCATTCATTGTCAATTGGAATAAATCAGATGCATTATGGGTCTATACACAAAACTGGGTTTGTCAATGGTCACTGATATTGACTCAAGTCCATAGATAATAAGAATATGAAGATAAATGAAGTAGCAGAGATTACAACAAATTTATGATACTGGATAGTTGTGATGTGTTCATGTTGCTACAAAGTACCTTGGTTTTTTTATACAATTGTTACAATGTAACCATATTATACAATACATAGTAACATAATAATACATTAGAACAATGACAAAATAATAAAGAGATACTGGAGAGATAAGAGCTAAAACTACTAAATACAAAATAAGGATGTCTGCATATAAACAACATAATGTATTGTATAATATAGTGTAGAGTTAGAGTTTTTTTCCCTCTGGGTTTTATTTCATCTGGTAATTTGCCATCATGGGTGATGTGCCAGTCATTCCCATATTCATGCCCTGCATTCCCATACTGCCTTGGGGCACTGCCCCCATTCCCTGCATGCTCACCCCCATACCCATACTGCCTTGCATGGGTTGCATGTTCATATTGGGTGATGTCATCATTGTGGGTTGAGATCCAAGCTTCATTTGTCCCATTGTGTTTGTCATCGCTGACATATTGGCTGGATTGTACATGACTCCCTGGCTTGGTTGAGATGAATAGGAACCCTGTAGTCCACCTGAAATATGTAATATGGCAGAATTAATTGCTGGTTGTTGAGTTATAGCTAATATGGAGTCATGGTAGCTAAATGACAGCTTTTAGTTTTACAATCTTTGTATGATGCGTACAAACTTCTACATAATGGATCTGCATACATATGGTATACACAACCACCACTTGATGAGAAAGAGAGCGAATCAACCCATACAGCGCCCTCTAGTGTTGCAGTATGATAAATCTCAATCTTACCCATTTGGGGTTGTGTTGGTACATTCTGTTGTTGTAATTCTTTCATTGATGGCTGTGCAACTTTCTTGTACTTGTCAGCTGGGCTAAGTGAATCTAAACTAATATCCACTTTACTGTTGGTCCAGATTGAATTCTGAAAACAACAAGAAAACAAAGTGAGAAGTATTCATTGATCACAGTTGAAAAATACGGTACTTGAAATAAATTTGCGTTATTTTTGATTTATGCTAAATACTTGGCTTAAACAGACTCAAAATTTGGATTAAACACCCAGTTGATATCACCACCCATCATGACTAAAACAATGACTCTCAAGCCCCTATCCATTCCTAAATAAGTATGCATGATTTGTGGTGACATCTTGTTCCACACTGTATAAGTCGATGCCACACTTTACCTGAGGCGTTATCTGTGCTGTTGTTTTTGCTCCTGACATGACCATGGACGGTGATGTCATCATTTGGGGTTGTGACATCATCATCATTGGTTGCTGGCTTCCCATCATGCCTTGCTGCATCTGGGGCATCATTTGTGGTTGCATCATGGGTACAGTGCCAGTCATTGCTGGCATCATCGGCATAGATCCCATACTTGGGTTACCTTGCATGGGGCCCATCGTTCCTACCATAGGCTGCATGGCTGGAACCTGTCCCATTCCAGTTGTGGGCATTGGCTGAAAAACAAAAAAAAGGTTGAGTCAGTCTACGACAAAGACTTGTACAAATGTCTGGTATCAAAATATCAAGTTATTTGTTTTAAGCTTTTAATACTATGTATGCTTGACTTCACTACTTGGTCATGCACTCAATTATTCAACTATTTCAAGTACGTAACTACATAAAGCCACATTTTTGAATCCTACTTGAATTTGATTATTTCAGTGTTATTTTATCACTTGAGTTACATGGAATCAGTATTTCTGTTTTGGAACCAATTGAATGAATTGTAAGAATTCAATATCTGAAACCAGAGGGCGCTATATATGTCTGAAAGGTGTTATGGCACTGGTATGGATTGCCATGAATAAATCTTTGCAACTGACAACTCACGTCATTTACGAAAAAAAACACAACAAAATAGAAAATAATGAAATACAATGCATACAAAATGGCATGCTGTGACATACGAGTATTTGATTCTATGAGATTATACCATACAATTATTACAAACTAAAATGATAGTCACAACAACACAGATACAAAAAGAAATGCCAATCATGTATGTGGTATAACTGTACAAATAGACTCAGTTACAAACTGTAATATAATTACATTGTCCACAGCAACATATGTACCATCCTGAAAACAAAACATGTATCGTATCAGCTGAGAAGTTAAACTATCCACCATCACCATTACTTAATATTATAGATGTGATGCCTTGGTTACTATGGCAATAACTATTTGGTATTCAGGCATGTTTGTTTCATCATGCTGCGTGGGTAGATATGATAGGAATGATGGCTGACATGCAGGTCATATCAGTTGTGTTGTCTCAGTTATCCAGACCCACCATTGAGGGCGCTCTCCTTATGGCTGCCTCAGTAGAGTAAGGAAAGAGCGCCCACAGTGGTGAGTGTGGGTATTAAACTACGAACACAAAATGTAAATGATGGAACGATGAATTGAAGAATGCTAACATACAATTGGTTTGTTAATGATAGGATGAGTGGCTAGCTATCATGATTACAACTCAAAGTTCTCATCTGGTCCTCCAAAAATCACAGAGGATCAGTTAATTTATCAGTTGATAATAATTCTCACATTGACAATTTTCCTTCAATTATCATGGCACCATTAACAAAAACAATAAATCTTTGTCGAGGACACAGTACCACCCATTCAGACTAGATATTGCAATGTTATGTTCATAATATTGTTTTCATTTACACATAGGCCAAGAACCTTTTTTGCTCTGTGAGGAGAACTTTGTTTATTTGTGTACAGAACAGTATAGTCCCTTGACCAGTACTTGGTCAGAAGCAATTACCTACAAGGATTGTCATTCTATTAAATGTCATCACTAGGACCAAGTACCAGGCAAGGAAACTTTTTCTTTAATATGACTGGAATTTAAATGATATTTATAACATGCATGTAGTGGTCATTAATAGTTACTACATGCAGTAAGCATGACATTAATATAAATAGCCAACCTTAACCACCTTATCCAAAATGATGTATGTTAACATCAACAGTGTACATACCACAGGACTTGGACCATAAACTTGTAGCTGTGGCATATAGTCAGGGCCAGGTGGCATAAAGTCAGGGCCAGGTGGCATATAGTCAAGGCCAGGTGGCATATAGTCAACGCCAGGTGGCATAAAGTCAGGGCCAGGTGGCACAAAGTTGGGGCCAGATAGCATAAATTCAGAACCAGGTGGCATCATTGTGGGTGGTTCCATTATGGGTGATGATGTTACAATTGGCTACAAGATGTAGATGAGTTGTGGAGGCCGGAGTTTATTGTTGGGTGGTATTAAAGTGTAGTTATATATTAAAATTAGACTATGAATAGTTTTGGCAATGTTAGCATAATAAGCACATGATGTTAGATTTACAATGGTATGATTACAGCCAAGTTGTTAGATTACATAATAAACTGTACACTTTACATATATAAATCTAAAGCCTAACTAAATATTGTATATTATCAGAACAACCTTGATATGGCATTTCATGTAACATCTCTCTTTTCAATCTGTCGATCTATCTGTCTGTCTTAGTGTTTTTCAATGGTTGAACACTGAATATTCATGAGTACATACACTTTAGTGTGAAACAGCTGTCATGAATATTCATTGTGCAACCATGAATATATTATTTCTGCTGACTCCCATGATGCATTGGCCGATAGCAAAGATACCCTATAAAGGCATAAGATCAACTTGATGTTTCTTTGAAATTGCAAGTAATTGTAGGTGATGTAACATCATGAAATGACTCTCCAGAACCCATAGTTTATGAAAATGTCTCTATTTCCTGGAGTAGTGTTCACCTTTAATTAAAGGTCTCTCTTGGCATATTCATGATTAATATTTCATCAGTGTTTTTGTTAAGGGCAGTAAATAGGTAAAATCGACCTGCATTCCCATGTCATTTTATCATGGTGTCCTACCAGTGTCTTTGTCAAGGATGGTAAGTAGGTAACATCTGTTTGAGCTCCCGTCATTTTACAGTGGTTCCCATCAAAATTATGGTATAGTGTATGGGAAAGTAGGCCAATTTTAACGGATTTCCACTTCCTGCTCTTGGGGTTCCCAGCCCTTAGCAAAAACACCGATTTAATATATTTTTGAAAGTGAAGACACCCCCAACTACACCACTATACAAGTCCTCACACACAGTAACCACTATACAGTATACCATACCATGCATTTAGTACACATTTTTATTGTAAACAAACATTTTCTATTTTCAATCTGAAGACAATACAGGACATTTTACTTTCACAGATTTGACCTGCCTATTTAATAGTTGAAATACACAAAATTTTACACTTTCAAAAAATATTACAAATTTAGGTCTGTGTTTTGAGGAATAATATCTTTATACATTTTAGCAAATAAAACACAGCCAGTTGAGAGATACATTATGACAGACTAAACGCAATGGTATGCATAATGTACATAGTACCTTACACTCCCATGCTTTACTTACAGTATTTAGTACTGTACCACGATTCTTTCTATTTAGTACACCTACACAATTCAGTTTTGCTGCAAATGAAAATGTATTCTCCGATGTGCATGCATACATATTGACCTGTGACTTTTAAACAAGTTTATATATACTCAGTATTTACCTGTTGTTGTGTTGGAACAGTTGACTGAACTGAAGACATGGGCATCATGGGCTGCATCACTGGTTGTGGCTGCATGGCTGGTTGTGGCTGCATTGTTTGCTGCGGCTGCATCGTTTGCTGCGGCTGCATTGCAGTCTGTGGTTGCATCTGTTGAGGTTGCTGTTGTACTTGTGGTGATGACGTTGACTGCATGGACATTCCCATCAATAAACTACTATTGTTACTACTACTTGATGTAGATGTTGCTACAAATGCTGTTGCTTGGAAATCACCAAATCCAGACTCCCTGTGTTGAAATATCACAAACGGATTCCTAACATTACAAATGGTTTCTGAGGAAACTTGACAAATGCCTACAACCCATGAAAAAACACTTGCATTGCTTGCTCTTGGTAAGCAGGAAGGAGACAAGTTTCATGCAAAGACACACAATGTAATTAGTGTCCACAACTTATCAAAGCATGAATATTACAGGAGTCCGGATTCCATGACTCTGTTTACTTATGGAACACTACACATACACATAACATTGTGTATAACTGTGCCTGTTATATTATAACTTCCACAGATATAGACAAACTGATGAAAGTATTGTGTGAACATAAACCTACATCAAAGGCACCCCCTGTTGTTTTTGTATCAGTTGCATTGTTTTACCTAATTTTCTCTTAGCATGAAGCCTTTCCTTGGCTTACTTCACGCAAAAGAGTCAGTGTTTTTTCGCAGGTTGTAGCAAAAGACACTAAAAACTGTAGAAATGCTGAGACTGAAACTGGTGTGATATCTTTGAAACTTTTCATACACATCCAATACATACCAAAGTCATTACATCACACTATCATAGTGTTATAGTTGTGATCAGATGTTGATAGTATTAAAAGTTCTTACTTTGGCATAAAGCCACACTTACCGTACTACTGCAGAAAATCTAAGCTATCGGCAAACTAAGAATAAGATAGTGTGATACTTTCACACCAAAGTACACACGGTTTACACAAAACACAGAGAGGTTTCGTCTCAGAACTAAACACTATAACTTTATCACAGTTCGCCATAGTTCGGAAACAGCACATGTAACTTCTAATATATCAATACGCCAGTGATATGGCTACTAATAACTCAGTACTGGTATACATATCACTGGGTTAACAATAAAGTAGTTCCAAAAATCATCACAGATAGACACAAACTAAAACTACTGTTGTTGAATGTGGTAGGTCATGCAAGTGGATGATAGCAGTGTGCCTTGGCTATGTAGATACAATTACCCTGCAATCAAAATAGTGTACACACTGACTGATGGTGAGTGTGCATCCACTTTAAACTTGCTATTAGAGATGCTACCCTGCTGTGAGTGTAACTCCACTAATATCCATGGATAGCTTATATCAACATATTGCAAATATAGTTTTAGTTTGTGTCAATTGTAGTTTGCCTGTATCTCGATTTCTGTGGTAGTACCGGTATATTAATTTGGATGCAAAGAGGCTACACAGCAAGATTTGAAAGCTGAGTACTCACCCTGTATCAGGTGATTTAGCTGTTGGTGAAGCAGCTGCACCTTGAAATACACTGAAGTCACCAAAGTCACCATTAGCACTACTTGCAGAAACGTTAGCACCTCGTGGATCAAAAGTATTATCTAAACTAGCTGATGCAACAGGTGAAGAGAAATCAGCAAACACATCCTGACTTGATTGCGGTGTTATGGTAGTTGCTGGTTGCACTGGAGATGGCACTGCGGTATCTATCAGATCAAATATGTCATCTGATGGCTTGGCTGATGTCTCCTGTTATACACACAAACAATCAGGAATATCAAACATGTTTAAGAATGGTTGACAACGTTCTATCAATAAAATACTTTGTTTGCTGTCGTTGAATTTCCCCAAAACCTACCAGGCAGACAGTGAAAAAAACCCAGAAAAAACCCACAATGGGAGCATGTCATGTCTAATTCACTTTTCTGTTGATACATTTTCTGTTTGTACCTAAATCTACTACATAGCTAAAGAACTAACAACAATAAAATAAAGATCTATTACCTTTTCAACGTTATTTGCACTTGCAGTCCCACTTGCACCATATGACGCCGCTGCACCAAGATCAACTTTCTTCCCTGCTTTAAGTTTGGTCGTCTTTTTCATATGTTTTTGTGTTTTCGTTGTGGTAGAAATTTCTGATGAGGTTACTGTTTCTTCTTTATCTTTGTATGCATATCTGTCAGCCTCTTCTGCGTCATCTTCACTGTTGAAGTACAGAGAACATGCCAATTAGAATGAGATTGAGAAGTAAACAGGGTATGTCTGAATCTAATAATGTCATACTGGCAGTGTGCCCTCTAAGCCAATTTAACGCACCACTGATGCAAACAATTTCTAGTGACGCACCAAAATTTGTTGTTCACCTATCTCTTACTATGTGGTGACTCATAAGAAATCTCAGTTTTTATCACTTCGACTCACAACAACAAAATCTGGTTATCTCTAGAGAGCACAAAGTACAACATACCATGTACAACATGACAAAATACAACATACCATGTATAACATGACAAAATACAACATACCATGTATAACATGACAAAGTACAACATACCATGTATAACATGACAAAGTACAACATACCATGTATAACATGACAAAGTACAACATACCATGTATAACATGACAAAGTACAACATACCATGTATAACATGACAAAGTACAACATACCCTGTATAAACATGACAAAATACAACATACCATGTATAACATGACAAAGTACAACATACTATGTATAACATGACAAAGTACAACATACCATGTATAACATCATGACAAAGTACAACATATCATGTATAACATGACAAAGTACAACATACCATGTATAACATGACAAAGTACAACATACCATGTATAACATGACAAAGTACAACATACCATGCATAAACATGACAAAGTACAACATACCATGTATAACATGACAAAATACAACATACCATGTATAACATGACAAAGTACAACATACCCTGTATAACATGACAAAATACAACATACCATGTATAACATGACAAAGTACAACATACTATGTATAACATGACAAAATACAACATACCATGTATAACATGACAAAGTACAACATACCATGTATATCATGACAAAGTACAACATACCATGTATAAACATGACAAAGTACAACATACCATGTATAACATGACAAAGTACAACATACCATGTACAACATGACAAAGTACAACATACCATGTATAAACATGACAAAGTACAACATACCATGTATAACATGACAAAGTACAACATACCATGTACAACATGACAAAGTACAACATACCATGCATAAACATGACAAAGGACAACATACCATGTATAACATGACAAAGTACAACATACCATGTATAACATGACAAAGTACAACATACCATGTATAAACATGACAAAGTACAACATACCATGTATAACATGACAAAGTACAACATACCCTGTATAACATGACAAAGTACAACATACCATGTATAACATGACAAAGTACAACATACCATGTATAACATGACAAAGTACAACATACCATGCATAAACATGACAAAGGACAACATACCATGTATAACGTAACAATATGTTACATACCTATTGTATTCTACGGAATCTTCGGAGGAATCTCTTCTAGCTTTACTCTTACCCCTTCTATTATAACTGTTTAGTTCATCTTCAAATTCTTTTTCTCTACTGACTCTTGGTTCTGACCCATATCTATCACCTACAGATACAAATAAAATAACATGTTACAACAAAAACAATGGATTACAAGAAGTTTATAATTCTAACGAGTAATTCTAATTACTCAATCTACGTAAATATGTATATAAAGCTATGGAGCTGAGAACATCTAAAGAACAAAATAAATTTTTCTCACTTTTGCTATGTGTGCGACAAATATGTATGATTTTACTGTTTGTAATATTTGCATATTGTTCACAAGAATGAAAACTGTAACTACTGAACACGGTCACAAACATGACATAATTGGTTTGTTCTCTTCTCCCATGTCATTACCACTCTGTCGCCTAGTGGTAAAGCTACGCGTAGCAAATCAATAGATTCACACAGCCTGTCAACCTGAACAGATAAACATTACTCAAAAGTAATTAGAACTTTTAAGTGTGCAACAAGAACTAATTATTACAGTGATTTACCGACCCGGTGAATGTGTTTATAGGTAATATAATAATATTTGAGTTTTGCTCATGAGTTGGATTTCAACACAAAAATCCCCTGCAATGGTATTGTACAACAGAACTCCATGACACATGAGAACAAGTGTGGCATACTTGGGGGATATTTGCATGAGTGCTTTCATGAGCATAGTGAATGAAAATGTAGCAGAAAACACTGCAAGCTTGAGTGCAAATACCACTGAGTACCCACACTGGCACTCATGTGGCATAGGGGTCTGTTATTATTACATATGTTCATCCAAAACAAATTTCTGTAAAAATGATATGATCACACATTTTTGTGTATAATGAATGAGAGTCCTCATTTGCATATACTTTGCATGCAGGTATGCATGGGTATTGCGCTGCAGTGCAAATAACATTAGTATACATGTGTACTGGTGCAGGTAATCTCCCGGTACATATGTAATAAATTATCAGTACAGTCCCTAATAAAACCCTTTTGACGATACCAACAAACTTACTGTATTTATACTGGTACTGGTCACCTGACATGCCAATATATTTGTCTTTTGTTTTTCTGGCTTTTTTCCTTTCTTCACGAAGACGGTCATCATCTTGTATAAAATCTGTGACTTCTTTGACTTTTTGACGTACTGTAAGTAAGATGAAAAACAAAAGAATGAATGAATGCCAACTTCACACCACTGACCAGTGTGCCTTCTCACCCCATTTGACATGCTACTGACACATTCAGAGTTCAACTAAGTACAGCAGTGAGAGGCCAATGATCTCGTCACCCTTGGCAACCAGCATATAAATAATTTGTTTTTGTTTTTCATTTTGATGTCTACACAACTTTATATTGAAACAATATAGATGGTGACTGCTTTTTCAATCTCTCCCAATAACTTTGGAATTCCTTCCCTCTCGACGGAGGACAAGATGCAAATCTGGAAATTTTTTCAACAACAAACTTACAACTAGTTTAGTTCCTACACAGTATCATTATGATTTACACCTCCACTCACAGTGTTTAGTTAGAAACCACGTTGGCATCCAGACTAGCTTACAGCATATCTATTGAAAGCAAGTATCCAGTGTAGACTGACCCTAAGTTTCAGTGCCACTGTGAATAGAACAATTTTTGGAGACTAGCACTTGAGAAAGTTATTTGATTGATTGATTGATTGATTGATTGATTGATTGATTGATTGATTGATTGATTGATCTTGGAGACCAAGACGGTGTTGTACTTACCATTGATACCTTGATCTTTACCATATTCATCCCTTGCTGTGTAATCTTCTAAATTTTTTAAATCATAGATATGTTCTCTAGCGCTGGTTACAACTCGTTCTGATCCATTTATGATCAAGTATTTTAATAATAAAAGGGACTGCAAAAAAAAAATATATATACTGAAGTCAAGACAATTCTATTGCAAAATGTGTAATTACTTGCGTCAAAATTCAATTTTTAAACATACATAATTTATGAAGGTTTTTGTAAAACTTTCCATCTGTATTAGAGAGATTTCTGTTTCTGGAGTCTAACACCTTAGCAAAAACACTGTTTTACATTGAAATATTATTTTGGGGAAAACATTTCTGCCTGACTTAGGACATTGTAGTTTTAGTAAAGGAACAGAGCACATTTACAGGAAAAATGAAGATGCCTTGGTGTTTCACTCACGAGAGGTGATGTTTTTTAAAACACAGAGACAACTCCAAATGTAAAATAAACAATGATAGAGGTGCTGCCCATGGTTGGAATGTAGAAGTAAACAAGTTACCATGGTGATTATCAGTTGGAAAGTTAACAATTAAAGCCACTAAAATCATCAAGTCCTTGTGTAATTTTTCAGCAGCCTGATTCTACAGCACTGTTAACAAATAGCAATACTTATCACTTTTCAATGTGATCTTTACTTTTCCTGTAATTCCGGACAGCATGCCATATGAATAGTTCAGGGCTCGAAATACCCGGGTGCACCATGCTACTATGCACGTTAATTTTGCCCAGTGCAGGTAGATTTCAAAACAAAGGTGCACGACGTGCATGTTGGCTATCGTGGAAAAAAACCTCATACATTTCTTCGGATTGACTACAAATATCTCTAAATAAGTGCTTTAGATGAAACAACTTCAGATTTTGATAGTAATAAAATGATTATATCGATATCGGTCGATCGATTGCCTTGTCATAAATGCGGAAGTAAAAACCGCACGAAACCTCATTACCTCTCGAGACTTGAAATAACGTAAAATGCGAGATATTACATCGGCAATTTTCGGTCGGTGCACTCGATCGACTCCTACGTATACGGTATACATTACGCATACTTGAATTGAACAATCACTGATAGGACCCCCCACGATCTAGCGATCGGCTAATTACGTTCTCTTCGTGTTCTTTCGTCAAAAATACGTCAAACGGTCACATGTAAAGTTGTTTATTTTTGGAAATTTTACAAAATTTGACGATGTCAAAACAGCGGACCCTTCTCGACCTTGGCGTCAAGCGATCATCTGACGAAATTCGATCGAGGAAGTGTCCCGAAAAAGACAGTTCAAGTACGAGTACTAGTGGTAATAATGAAGTGATTTCTACGATGAGTACAGCCGTCCCAACGTATGTGAACTTGCCGTCGACATCGCAAGAAAGTGGTAACGTGAGTGATAAAATAAATGATGATACTGGACAACCACCACTAAAGAAAAAAAAGGTCTATCGGTTTCAAAAATCTTGGCAAAAAGATAAACCATGGCTAGTTTTAGATGAAGAAAAAAAATGTATGTTTTGCAGCGTTTGTCAACAGTTTGATAAAAGTACGAAGCCAAACAAGTTTCGTAGTCCAGGCTGCAGATCGTTTCGTTTGCACATAATAACAAGTCATGAAATAACGGATAACCATGTACAAGCTACGGCTTCGAAGCAAGCAATGGAAAGTACACCAAATGATCGACCGATTGAACGATGTATAATCCGCATGGAGAGAACAGAAATTGAGCAGATGAGAGTTTTGTTTCGTATTGCATTCTACTTGGCGAAAGCTGGTCGTCCATTCACCGATTTCCCCGGACAAATTCAGTTGTTAGCGGCCATTAATAAAGTACCCGTCACTGAAACTTATACCAGTGATAAGCAGGCAAGGTGTTTCATCGATTACATTTATGAAAGTAAACGGTTAGAACTAGTAAAAGAAATAAATGATTCTGAGTTTTTTGCCATATTGTCAGATGGAAGTACTGACACTAGTGTTACTGATGAAGAAATAGTATATGTTAATTACATCAAGAATGGAAGACCTACATATAAGTTTGTCACATTCAAACCACTTATTAAAGCTGATGCTCAGTCTATTACCGGTGCTCTGATAGAAGCAATGGAAAATAATCTAGAGAGAAAAACATGGAAAAACGATTTAGTGGCATCAAGTTTTGACGGTGCAAGTGTTATGATGGGTAAAACCTCTGGAGTAGCTGCAAGGTTGAAAACTGATGTACCCCATTTGGTAGTTGTTCATTGTTTTGCCCACAGACTTGAGCTTGCTATCAAGGATGTACTTAAACAAATGCCATATCTCACAGTTGTCCATGAATTTCTGCAAAACTTGTACAAATTTTACAAGTATTCTCCCCTGAACTGGTCTACTTTTAAAAGTACTGGTGAAGCTCTACAAACCACAGTTGTTAGGCCTGTAAATGTGAGTGGAACTAGATGGGTACCTCACCATGAAAGGGGGGTCTTAGCTGTCATGAGAAATTACAAAGTCCATGTTATCCACATTGAAGACATCAAAATAAACGGTGGAAGGGAAAGTAAAGACAAGGCAGGATACTTCCTTAAAATGTTGAAGAATGTTAAATTTGTCATGTTTCTCCGCTTCCTACTAATCTACTTTAAAATGGTGTCAACACTAAGTAGATGTCTTCAAGATGAACAGACAACCATAGAGAGAGTTAGAAGTATGGCTGAATCTGTCCTCAAGGTGTTACAAGACTACACATCTGAACAGAAACTGAAAGACAGTATGGTAACTGGTATTTCAACAAATGTGCATGGTAAACTTGTGTGTGAAGGAGTGATACTGGAGGAAGGACAGGGTAGAACCATTAGAAATACAGCAACAACTCAAGAATCAAGACAGGCAGAAGCTGTCAGAGATGCCAAGAAAATTATAGAACTGACAATAAAGAGTGTAAATACTAGATTTAAAGACTTAGTGGAAGATGAAGTTATGAAAGCAACATCAGTTTTTGATCCGGCTATGTGGCCACAAGATGATGAAGCCCAACAACAGTATGGGGAGGATGAAGTCAAACTGTTGTATAGACACTATGAAAAGATCCTTGAGAGCAGAGGATGTGATGAAGTTAGTACTCTTATTGAGTGGACAGCTTTGAAAATAACTGTAGGAAAAGTCCTGGCTAGAGAGACACAGCCAATAAAGTACCTAGATTTGTGGCAGAGAATTCAGCTTCTGTTTGCAGACCAGTACAAGGGAATACTGATGTTAGTGAAAATTGTACTGCTGATTCCATGCAGCACATCAGTATGTGAAAGGGGTTTTTCCCTTATGTCAGTCATTAAGAATGACTGGAGAAGTTGTCTAAAACCAGAAACTCTAACATCATTGATGACAGTCAATCTGAGTAATGACACCACAGAGACATTTGATCCAGACAATGCAATTGAACTGTGGTTAAACGATGGTAAATCCAGACGACCTAAAACAAGGCCATATGGACCTAGACCACAACTACAGGAGCCAGCCTGGGATGATAATGATGATGAACTTCCATACATAATGGACAAAGTGTAACTGAGATATAGTGTGCACACTGTGTGCAGGTAAATTTCAAAGTGAAGGTGCACACTGTGCATGTGGAAAAAAAATTCTATTTCGAGCCCTGTAGTTTTGACTTCACTCTATTTCACAATCTTACCTTATATGTTCGCCTCCAATTTTTCTTGGGCTCTGTCAACATTCTTTTCCATAGCATTCCCATCACTTCAGGAAAGTGTTCATAAGTAAATGTTTCCTTAGCTATATCTCCCATAAGAGTACCATGTGGTCCCCATTGGTCATCATTTGTAGCCTCCCTTACTTTAGCCTCCACTTCACTGTAATTCATCACCACATTGGTGCTACAAGAGAATCCATACAAACATGACATTAAAATCACACTTTTATATTTTATGTTATATGCCTGAGTACATGACAGACCTCTCTTTATTAAAAATCATGGTTCTATGTATTAGTGTAAGAAATTGTACATCATGGCTAATATTTAGAAAATTAATTCTTTCTGCCAACTAGTAATTACTTCTTTACAACTAATACCCACTTGTAAGAAAGAGGATTAATTTTTGGTAGATTTCTTTCTTTCCTTTTCTCACGCGGTCTTTCATTGTATATTGTGTGTACCGGGGTGGGTACATTGTGTGTGTGTGTGTGTGTGTGTGTGTGTGTGTGTGTGTGTGTGTGTGTGTGTGTGTGTGTGTGTGTGTGTGTGTGTGTGTGTGTGTGTGTGTGTGTGTGTGCACGCATGGGCGTGCGTGTGTGTGCATGTGTACATGTGTATGTGTGTATGAGTGACTGCATTTCTGTAGCCTTTTTACAGACACAACACATTGATATACCATTGCTTCCTTCACACTGAGTTATTGAATTAGCCTGGAATCCATGCAGGTGGGATTTTTTCTTTCCAATCCAAGACGAATGTAAAAAATCCAATCCGCACGGATTTCCAGGCTATTTTTTTTTTATAGAATAGGTTCCAATCACAGACCACTACTACAGATACGACTACAATAATCAAGATTGATAGTTTATACGACATCTAATTTGTAGGCTTATATCTAGTACATAAAACAACGAAGGGAATGCCAAAACTGTACACGACAATGACTGTAACTTTCTGTAACTCACTAGTCTAGTGCTATCCTTCATCAATCTTAAGATCTCTTTCGAGATGACTTGATACCACGTTGGACTAGTTCCTATACAACACATTATGATTACTACCATCATATAATACTCGTGTATAGGGAAAGTTGTTATTCTAGCACAGAAATCTGTGAAATCTGACTGTGTTCATATAAACATACATGTAATGTCATAGCGTTTCCACATGATTCTAGTTTCAGACTGGAGAAGTGGAGAGGTGGAGTTTGGTTTATAAGCCAAATAGCCAAGTCCCTGGGTTAACATTTCATCTATTCTAGTTCAAAGTGACTGTGTACTAGTTTTCATACACGTAGGCCACACCAGTCTTGTGATTTGAATAATGCTACTAGTACTAAAGGTAACATTCCAAATTATTAACATTCCTAAACCATTATTCTAGCAACACTGGTATTTTACATACCCATATCTACCACATTGTGTACAGTAATGTCTGTATAGTGCTACTGATGTCGACACATGTGACCATGAAATCCATATTTTATGACAATGATTTATGGCAAATATTAATGTTTAATGACAGTTTTACAATAGAACCAGTCCTACCAAATTTCCATTTAAAAATATACAATTTGAAACGACACACAGCAGGGTGTCAAAATTTCCAATGGGAAATTTACACCAGCTGAAATAGACATTGTATCACTGGGATATCATCTGATATTAAATTATATACTGTAGTTTTCCCAGAAGGAAACAAACACTTAAATTACACATTTTTGAGGTGGATCCCCTTCAAAGTACCTGTAATTCTTTTCACCGTATCAGTTATACATTTTTGTTCCATTTTTCGACTTCTCTTCTCTTCTGAACATTCAAATATTTGTTTTACAAAGAACAACATGAAATGTTTATTTCCCAAAGCTAACTTCAGATTATGTGGTAATATTTTAGTAATCATAGGAAACGTTACACTTCATTTTTTTGGAAACAGAACATTTCAATAATCCTGTATATAGTTTTATTAAAATTTAAATACTGCAGTCAGTGTGACATTTGCATATGAAAATGACTGTTTTATTCATAAATTTGGAAATGGTATGAAAATTTTGTCTACTGTTTCTTTAGATTCTATATTTAAATTTTTTGGCAACATGCTATCATAATAATATACACATACTGCTAAGAGTACACGAATGCAATTAAAACTTATTTTCATTTTAAGACACACTGAACTTATAGGCTTGCATTATACATTATTCGATTCAAAAATAAAATTCATTTCCGTCAACCATATTGTACACGTACTGAATTAGAATACAGTCACAATTTGTTATATGTAACAACGGCAAGCTGATGTCAAATCTTTTACTTTCAAACTAGTTATTTCTGGTTTTATAATACTAATCTCGTATTACAATGATTGGATTTGGTCAACAACAGGAAACACATGATGAAACCATGAATGTCATAAAATGAAAGGTCTTATGCATTTTTACATCTTCCAAATTTTATATTCCATACAAAAATTCCACATAGTGGAAAATACAATCAATATTTTCATCTATTAATAATAAGAATTCAGTTTCACTAGTACTGTTCAATAATTACATTTCCTGATTAAAATCAAATTCCAGAAAATTAAAAATTTTGAACAGAATCTACTCTATCAAAATGGTATTCTGGCTAAAATGATACACAGCATCAACCTAGAATCCATGCAGATTGGGATTTTAAAATTCTATTTTCCAATCATGGATTCGTGGCTAACACAGCATGGCATACATACATGGAAAAAGAACCACTGTACAACTATCAACAAACAACACGTTACCATTTACACCTGTGGTTTAGTTAGAGACCACATTTACATCCAGATTAAGTCTAGTGCTACCCTTCATTGAATCTTTCAGATCTCCCTTTCACGTTGGCATCCAGACTATTTCAAGCCTAGCCACTGCCTGAATGGCTAAGGTCCTTGTAGTCTAGTTCCTATATCAGGGGTAGGTAACAAATATTAGTCTAGAGCACGATCGATATAGTAACAAGTACAAATATAAAAGTTGCGGGAAAATTCTACATAGTACCTGGTACAAGTCGTTTAGTTACGAGCAAAGTCTATATTGCGACGAGCACAAAGTCCTGATTTTCCCACCGTCCATTGCGTATTCAACATGGCGGCAAGTAAGATCGACAATCCTGATGGTAAGAATCTGTCGATTTCTACTACTAAAAATCGAAAATACGTATTCCTATAGCGTGCGTTCTGGGAACAATTGGTTGGAGGAACAACAGGGAAAATTTCATTGATCGATTCCACCGTTTGTTGGAGGAGTTAGCGAAAAACTTTTTCTACCGACGGATATCCTATTCTAAACACACGTCCCTATGCTATGCGAATGCATGTACAATATTGACAGTAGTACTATATTTTATGTAGACAGAATAACAAACCCATATGTTGCCTGCAAATTCTATGTAAAAAGTAAAGCATACAATATTTACAACCAACCAGTTAACAAACCCCACAGTACTCTGATAGAAGATCAGTGGTTCAAAATACGTATGTACATGCATTCGTATACGGTATAGGTACGTGTGTTTAGAATAGGACATCCGTCGGTAGAAAAAGTTTTTCGCTAACTCCTCCCACAATCGGTGGAATCGATCAATGAAATTTTCCCTGTTGTTCCTCCAACCAATTCTTCCCAGAACGCACGCTATAGGAATACGTATTTTCGATTTTTAGTAGTAGAAATCGACTGATTCTTACCATCAGGATTGTTGATCTTACTTGCCGCCATGTTGAATACGCAATGGACGGTGGGAAAAACAGGACTTTGTGCTCGTCGCAATATAGACTTTGCTCGTAACTAAACGACTTGTACCAGGTACTATGTAGAATTTTCCCGCAACTTTTATATTTGTACTTGTTACTATATCGATCGTGCTCTAGACTAATATTTGTTACCTACCCCTGTATATGGTATCGTTATGATTTACACGATGGCATCCAGACTAAGGTCCTTGGGAAAGACTTGAACTACAAGTATGTTCCAGTCAACCCAGCTGTATAATTAGGGAACTGGTAGGATACAGGTTGCAATGTTAATGTTTTAATTCTCTGCATGTATACCAGCTGCAGTGGATTGAGCTGTCAAGCCAATATAACATCTGGGCTATGATCATGGTGAAAGGAGTTTCATAAATGTACATGTATTATTATTACTAAGTTCACACCAAATTCCACCAACCCCTGACAAAAACTTGCAAAATATGATCCCGGTTTAATCAAGTGAACCCTTGACATTATCATACAAAATACTTTATTGGCTGTATCTACATTGCAACATATCATATATTTGATAAATCTCAAATTACAGTATGTCAGCCATTTATCTGTATCATTGGTTTGCATTACAAATATCACCACACATTCACTGAAACTTGATATTTTTTACAATATTAAACATTGAAACACAGTATCAAGTTCATAATTTTACTTTTGATAAAATGTTTGGTACAGATTGCTAGCAAATGCTTGTCTCTGCATGAATGTTTTAGGTTTGAAAATGATTTAAAGTACTTTGGATTATAGCAAGCAAAATCTAGTTTACGTCCTTACAAGAAAACTGCTGGGCCTGGGATTTGATCAGATTCACTTTGAAATCCTCCCCTGGTACACACCAGATTCTGATTTGACGCACATTTCGTAACTCACTAAATACTTATTACCATGACAACACAAACCTCCTGCAGATAATACATTACATGTACATACAATATTCATCTAATAGAGCTCAACAGTTCATTCTGGCTCAAAGATAGACACAATCTGAATGGTAATGAGAGAGTCAACGAAAATTTCAACGTTATATGCAGAAAATCTGAAAATATCCCTGTTTACTGTACATTGCGATCGTGATGATCGTGATTATATCTTGGGTGAATCAATACAGTGATCGAACAAAAACCACCCCATGCAGTGGTTTTACATTGATTCAACTAAATTGGTTCAAACTGATTTTACTGCTTGTGGGGACAGGAAAACCTATTTTGATTTAACTTCTTACCAATTCAATATTCCACTTACAATGTAGGGACAGAGCTTTTTCTAAAATTGAAATTTTTTTTTACAACAATTTGAAATACTACATGTACATGTGGTTGCTTTTTTCATAATTTGTTAATTCAATATAACACAGTTCATTTTTGTTATCATGAGACCAGAGCTGTCAAATTTTTGAAGGGTGTTTACAAAATCTAACTTTCATTACATCATTCCATTTTGTTTACAACAAACTTCAAGGTTGTTTTCAAAAGTTGTTGTAAAACTGCACATAACATACATGTACAGCAAGAAATATATGAGAGTCTACTTATAGTGCCACTTACATTTTATTATGACATAAAAACAACTACCTATGGTATGTCAAGGTTGTGATAATTCCCTATAAAGTACAATGTACATGTACAGCAATGTATGCCTTAGTTCTTTTACTAGTTTTACATCACTCATGTAGGTGGTTATATTGCCTTTACCACTTGAAGACTGTTTATACATGCCTAGCTGTGTGGGGAGGAGTAGTCTAGTTCTTATATGGTATCGTTTTGATTTACACCTCCCCCTGGTTTAGTTAGAAACCATCCAGACTGGGGAAGAGGGGAAAGTCACATCATAGTCAAAATCACCACATGACTTGGCTCAAGACTAATACATTGGGAACCAGAACTCAGACTCAGTATAAACAGTATCAGGTATTATTATTACAGTGGTAAGTTGATAGCGTTTCCCCTGTACTTTGCCAGTTTCTACCAAATTATGTCAATATTATCAGACACACTCCCCTTTCAATAAAACTATACATGGGGAAATTGTGAAGTGTGTTTAATCTGGCAATATAAACTGAGTAGGTAAAATATAACAAGAGTTCTCCTTGTGTTTTACCACAGTTTCCAACCGGTATACAGCCCTATTAGTTATAGGAGTTCCAAAATCTTTGCAAAAATGGCTAAGTTTAACCTAAGTGTTGAGCATTTTTTATTTACAGGAAACTCTCTAGTCTACATGTACAAAAACATAGAGACTTCTACTTTTCTGTCAATGGAATGTCACGATTTCGACCCCCCTGGTACAACATGTAGTCTGTAAAACAGGACAAGTCCTACTGGCCCTCAGTCTAAATGATATCTGTGGCTCCCAATATCAAGATCTCTCTTCACCTGAAGCCACAGACAGCCTAAACTATAATACTGCCCTATCAGCCACTACTTCATGGATTGAACCACACACCACGACATATTCTTACAGATTACAGTCAATACTGAACAAATCAAATTTTTATAAACTTTTTAAAAAGTGATAATATTTTATATTTACATTTTATACTATTTTCAATTGAAGTTTGTGTCACCTTTTTATTTCTCTTGAAATCTTGTCTCATTCTGACTGTTATTTCTAATCATAGAAACCAAGACAAAGAAAGCAATCACTTTTCCACTGTATTAATATTTATTTCCGCCTAACACTTCAAGAATGTGGCTTCATTTTTCATGTCAGCTTGGTTGAATTTTTAACAAGATTTCTTTCTGTCAAAAAGTTGACATTAGTTTTACCATATCTCACATTCTTATCACAGCAGTTATTTTTGAAGCTGTCAATATTTTAAAAATATATCTGTTTACCAGATGTAAATGACAGCAGACTCTAGCACACTGTCACAGTAACGCCAGAAGTATGTGGTGATGTAATGTTTGTCTTCAATATCAAACATTGAATTATATGCATTCTTTATTGTTTCAGAAGAAAACACCATACACAAAACATGAAAGTTATCTGGTTTATATAGTATATGACTGCACTTGACATGCTGAATAGATACCTGGTATTCAAGTCTAATCTGTTAGTAAACAAAGTCCTAAAACTTAGACCACATTGAGGATGTGTCATTTAAATAAAACATTTTTTTTTTAATTTCTGGAGATACCAAAGTACCTCACCCATCCTTTCCAGCCCAGAAGCTTGACTGTGATTCAACACTGGCATTATGGGAAATGATACCTGATGACTACTACCCCATTCCCCCTCCCCTCTTCCTCAGCCCAGAGACATGGCTATGTGATTTGACATACTGGGAAACAACATTTTCAAGTCAGATATGGCCAGTCACCGGGCTACACATTTGTCATCCCCACTCTACCCCAATGATCAAGGGGCATTTTGCGTAGAGGTTGCAAATAATGATTGTCGGCACTACATGAGAAGGGAAAAAATTTCAAATTACCCCAAAAAATGCTTTTCATGTGCATACAAAAAAAATGTACTATCAAATTACAACACTTCCTCATTACTCATAGAAAACAATTTCATATTTATTTCCTGAGTTCTGTTTTGAATCATACTTTCATTTTCTGTGTGAAAATTATTGTACTTTATTCTGAATTACTTGTAAAAACTTACAATATTTGAACAAGACTTTGAACACATAATATTCTACTGAGCATTACCACGTGTTAATATAAGTTGCAGTAAATGGGCTATAACATATCTGACAACTGACATGTTTTTAATTCAAGCGATATTCAATGCTTATTTTTTTAAATTAAAGTATTTTGTTAAACATTCAAACAGAATGACATAGTTATTACATTAAATTTGTAATCTGCATGACAGAAGAGCTTGAGCCTTCATACATAAACAGAGCTCTAAGCCACTGATATACATGTTTGCATCACCAGTGTGTCATCTACAAATAAAAGATAAAATATTTCATTGTGGGCAAAATAATGGAAACGGCCCACAATAGGTTTTTCAATAGCCTGAAGGATTCAGTCCTTGTTTTCACTTATGCAATAGCTCCCCAACAGTAACAAGTGGTTACATGAGAAGTGGACCAAAGACTGGAATCTTTCAGACTAGGTTTTCTTTTGTGGCACCACATAGTAAGTTCAAGCATGAAGGTATACCTCCATGGTTCAAGTATAAGACTAAAGAGTATTACTGTTTGATGTGCCACCGACACAGTACTTTTTGATGCACCATAATCTGTTCCCCTATCCAGTAATACATGGCAACTCACTCATTTTGTATCATTTTGGCCACAACTCAATTTTCTCCTTTCTAACAGGATACACTGGATAATAATAGGAACACCAAATTAACAAGAATCTGCTGTGTCCCAGTAGTCTAGTTCCTATACAGTATATGTTTAGTTAGAGACAACTTTGGCACACAGACTACTGTATGTCCCAGTAGCTCACTGAGTACACTGATTTGTACCTAAATTGGTCTGTTGATGTGGAAGTAAGCTTTATATATTTATACATATTTGATAATTACTTATTTAACTAATCCTTATTACCCAATAAAATTATACATCTACATAACTTTGATGAATAGTTGTATTGTTGATAAATATATCAACTTCCCTAAGTTTCTCATCTACAATATAGATTCCCCTCCATGATTAATTACAGTAAAAAAATATAACTAATTGTAAGAAAATACAAGTGTTCCCCCTTTAGTACCGTATATTTGCTAATTTGTTGGAATATTGAGAGAATAATATACTAGTTGTTGATTTATTCATTCTTGCTAAGATCACAATTGTATACTTATCCCAGACCCCTAATGTTATGTGGCACTGATCTGTGTTTACAAATTCCTGTGAAATTCTAATATGCTCATTAATTTTTGTACGTGTACACATTCATAATTCTTATAGCTGTCCTCCTTCAGAGCTAATATCTTAGTTACTCAGAATTTCAAGTAAAATATGGGCTGATTGGAAAATTCTTTAAAGTTTAAAATTTGTGTACTATACAATGGTGAAACATGATACTTTGATGGTATTTAAAAGTATACACTGTGCACTGTCAGAGCTGATAAAGTGTGTCAGTAAGCGGCCAGTTGGTGAACTTGGATTTCACATATATGTAGTTGTACTACTACTAGTATTGGTAGGAGTAGTAGCAGTAGTAGTAGTAAAGGAAAATCTGTTAGTATGGGTATAGTTTAGGAGTTTATTTTTAAATATTTCATTTTGGTATTGCAAATTTATAGTGACATACAGATATGTCAAGTGTGGACATGTAGTATTGTGTATTTAAACAAAAATAAAAGATTATACAAAAGTCAAACAAATACTAGACACTATTCAAGCTTTAAATGTAAAATCAGTGGGTCTTTTGATTACAAACTACACACCTAGTCTTAACGCTCTTTTGTTGGAATTTTCGATTAGATATACCGGTATTAAACTATTAAATTCTACTACTCCACATTCCCGTGACACGTTTGATTCGTTCGATTATTACCTCTCTGCGAAAAGTCAACACATTCAATAGTATGTTACTGTTATATAACTTTTACATTGTGATTGACAACAGAGTCGTGATTTGTGTTGGTCTCTACCTCCTATCTCTTTTAAGATTTTGTATCCGTGCTGCTAAAAATAAGTAAGGAAACCCCAAATGTTTGATTTGTCTATGAAGGTTAAAACTGAAAACTGACGGATGAAATTCAGGAAGTCGGTTCGCGTTCATGATTCCTGAATGGTTTTCCACACTAGATTTCTGGATTTCTTTCTGATTACACGGATCAAACGACAAAATCAAGTGACTCTGTCTTATCCTATGAAAGCTTACACTGAATTGATTGTATGCATTAAAATTAATGTCATCTAAACGTTCGAACACCTATATTTATGCCCTATAGAAACGGTAAGGTACACGTAAACGCCATGGCGGCCATTACATATATGTAAATTAACCGGTTTCAGCCGATACACCCCTTATATTTCAACCCATTATAGTTACTTACACTTTATCACTGATCTCACGAATCTTCCACATCTTGTGAATGGATATCTGGGGCTTCCTTTCCAGATAAGGCTGTGTTGTATCAAAGATGTACTAGTGCGATGATCGAGGATATTTATACTCAGGCCCTACACTTCAGAAATGGGATTTCTAAGATGGCGACCCCGTGACGTATGGATTGGCTTAACCCGGAAGTAAATAGAGTAATGTCAACATTGTGGTGGACTGATGATTCATTCACGTGCTTTTGTCCCGCCAGGAACTGTGCAACTCCAATCGCAGCTGATACCTTTGACATGACCTACTTTAATGTCACGAAGAACTCACATTTGCCGCCGAAATATTGAATACAACAAACAAGTTTCAAATTAGACCTCTCTTGATTTGAAAATGACAACTTCGTGTTCCCTTGCTACCGTGTGGTTGAATAGTCCAATAGGGGAGATCATTGTGAGCTGCTGTCAGAAAGGAGTTCACAAAATACAACTAACAGCTACGGAATCTCTTCATAACCAGGATGGGTAAGGGACAGTGTCATGCCAACATTACCTGTCAGGGAAGTTCTGCTGTACAATACTTTACCAACAACTCTTTCCTGATTTGTATGCTTGGATGTTCCCTATTTTGTAACTTCCAAGATGAGCAATATTTATTAACATTTAAAGCAGAACAATTATATTTGAATAATATGTATCAAAAGTACAATTGCGATACGAAAAGAGAGTTGCAAAGTTTGCATAAAAATGTACCAGCAACCAAATGAAAACTTGTGCTTTGAAAATACATGTCAAATAATCACTAACTTGGAGAGTTAATTTGCATAAAGAGTTTTAACATGTAAATTTCTTTTGTTATACCTATTCAGAGAAATCAATATCATTGATGGAGTCACAACAGGTGCATTTATTTTCCTTTAATAGTTCCATGCAAATAATATATTCTGCATGTCTTTCAAGACAGTCTGTTAAAATTTTTACAAACTTGCTACCTCCTTGTACAAACAATCATTGATATTTGAACCCATTAGACTTGGTATTCAGAAACTTCTGTGACAAAAGTACGATTGAAAAATGACAAAAATGTTTCACAAAACCCTGTACACTGGTGAGATTTGAAGAGGTTGATTTGTGAGAGTAAAAATCAGAGGGAATTGTGGGTAAACTATGCTGCCATGATCCCAGAAATTGTCTTCTCAAAATTAAGAAATAGCTTGTTGTAGTGAACTAAAAAGTGAAGAAAAACAGTTTACATATATTTGAACTCAGAGAGCCCCCCCCCCCCCCATGTTTGTTTCATTGTCAAAGGGGATAGGATTATCAACATACAGCATTTACAATTTACATTTTATTTATCATTGTGACATAGAGTATCTGAGACTGTTGAGATGACAAAACAGGAAGGTGATGAGATGAAAACACTAACACAGTGTATGGACTGGTTAAATGTGTATTTCATTGATATTGATGAAGTTAGACAGTTACCACTGCCACCATTACATGTGTCAACCAAGAAGCCAGGTCAGTGGAAGTGTTTATCTAGTTGTCATGACAACACAGTACAAACTAATCGCTGTAGGGATATTTTGTTCCAGAGTCTAAAAACATTTTTGACATTAAAAAAGTTTGTCTGATGCAATATTGACAGTTTTTCAGTTAAAGGTAGTCTAGCAGCTAGACCGTCAGACTTTCTTTTGATATAAGGTGACCAAAGGTCACATTGCACCATAGGTGCACATCAAGGGTGTTTATGCCCGAGATCAAGAGGTACTGTCATCCTTGGCATTTGTTCCACAACCTTCCGAAGGCAGATCCGGCCTTACTACAAGACTATAATTTAGGTAGTTATTGCACGTTATTGTGCATGTATAACATATAACAAATATTCTAGGAAATCTGTTGTCATAAATTATCACTTATATGTACCAGTTATTACTTGCATTGATGTACACACATACAAGTATTTGGTGTGCAATACAGAAAACATTATTGCATTATTTTGCATAATGAATGTACTTTATTTGCACTTGGGAAAACTTAACTCTATATTATGGTTTTCAAATTTCATGTTTATTTTGTGTTACCGATACCTGTTACAACATTTAATAGAAGAAAATCTTGATCAGTTATTAACTGTGAATGAGGTTAACGCAAACACTAGCCATCTCACTTCTGTTGCATTATTTTTTCAGATTCTTTCACAGCTCAGGTTTGGAAGACATTGACAGAGGATGTCCCAATAGGGAAGACAGTATCCTATGGTGAATTAGCAGAGATGGTTGGAAATGCTAAAGCTTGTCGTGCTGTTGGTGGCGCTATGAGATCAAATCAAGTACCACTGATTATACCCTGCCACAGAGTTGTTGGTAGTCAGGGTTACCTTGGCAACTATATGTCAGGAAAAGGCATACCGATCAAGAAATGGTTACTAAGGCATGAAGGGATTGAGGGATTCTAGATGATGAAGTCAAACGGGGGAAATATATGCTGTCAGAGTTAGATTTGTAGACAAAATGTACTTTATGATCACAGTTCAGCTTAGCAACTATTGGTCTCCTTTTACTAAGGACCTAGCATAGCCCCTCCTCCACCAATGTTGGTGGAGGGTCTATGGACTAAGTGATGTATGATTTGTTCTTGTTTAAAAAAATAAAGTTGTGTTTGTAGATTTCGTTTTGAAGGTGTGGATTTTTCTTGTATTGACAGTTGACAATTTTTTAGTATCACTGGTAGTATGTGAAAGTGGTACTGATGACAGGGAGCCAAAACAAAAGCTCAAGTTGAAACACCTAGCTTTGTACATGATGTATAACTCACAATCTCTGTCCCTTTATGATGGATAGGTAGCTGCCAACATCTTGTGTCAGTTATTGTGGTACAAGAATATTGATTCATACACAAGTTCTCTTCTTTCACATTGATTGAGTAACAAGAGGTTCTTATAACAAATCACTTGTCCTTCAGTGTCTAACTGGATCTGACAGAATGGTCCAAATTTGCTGGAGGTGTTGAGTAAACTGGAGGTGTGGAAAGGTGAGCTTCAATATATGTAAATTTAGGTGTGAAAGTACTTGTCAGTAATGTACATCAAACCATAGACTGTGGAGGGGCCACTCTCTATGATCAAACTGTTCATCTTTTTTTCACACACACTTCCAGTTTACTCTACACCCCAAGCAAATTTGGATCATTCTGTCAGATCCAGTTAGACACTAAAGAAGGACAAGTGATTTGTTCTAAACATGTCTGTTTCTCAATCAAAAGTGGAAGAGAACTTGTATGAATCTTACAGTGCTTCCATGGTGAACATACATAGTATTACTATTCCTTTTTTCCAATATTGAACATTTCAACTCCCAGAATAAAAAATTTATATACACAAAGACAAAATCCTCATCAAGATATCGTCAATGTATTTATTTACACATAATTTTACAGATTGAAATCTGGAAATATTTCCAGTTCAGTCACTAAAAACCACAGGAATGAAATATTTAGAATTAATCCACATGTTCATGACTGTAAGAAATGTTGTGTTGTTCCGCCCTCATTAGTCTTCTCTTCATACCAATGTACGAGGGTGCCCCAACATGAAATATCTTGCAGACTACCGGGTAATTCATGCAATACTCTGTTACGATAATATCTGTTTATTCATTCTTGCAAGTGTGATTAATAAATCAAATTTATAAAAGTTTTATTTAGTTAGATTTAAGTCGCATTTCACTCTTAAAACAAATTAAAAACATAAGTAATTGCAAATGGACGGAATAATAATATTTGGTTCTTTGTACAACTTGAAGTGGACGGTATTTGATATGACTGGCTCTTAGGACTTTTTGTAGTGTAAAAATAAATGTAGCTAATAGTATGTCATAACTTTGAAGAATCTATTTTCACTTTGAAGCTTTTGTTGGTGTCTGTCTTCAGGTAAAGTAAAATCTAAGTGTAACCCTTTTGTTTATCTTTTATTACAAAAAGAAATATCTCAGCTGGATAGGTAACCATGCTTTCAAGTGAAAATAAAATTCCCAAAGCTATGATATTTTGTAGCATTCTAACTTTGAAGACATGCATGTAATCTTCATCTTGTTATACACAACATTTATATGTTGTATAGATATGCTTCTGAAGTGTAAGAAGCAAGGAAAGGCTTTCATGGATAAAACACACAACTTCGCCATAAATGAAATAAACTTAGCAAAGTACATTTAAATGTCATGGTTGACTTGATGCAAACTCAGGCAAATATGCGGCATATTATATGTATGGGTCTTTTCTTATCTTGCGATGTGAATATTGTGCAAAACCTGCCAAAGACAGAATTAATTTATTCTGTATTTTATCAATTTCATTATATATCATTAACTCTCACTATGGCTTGGTTTTATCATTGCGAGATGTTTCGAAAACAAATAGTGAACAAAACATCACTTTATATAAAGTACAAGGTTAATATATCTTTTCATTGCCAACCCAATGAGGAAGGTTGTGTAGATTTGATCTACATAGAATGGGAATAAGGCTCATTCTCCTTGGTAAACGCAAAAATACACCAAAGTAGTAAATGCTAAGTTTGGCAAGAAAATACTCGTAGTAGAAAGATCAGAGATTGTCCTATCTTTTCAAGGTTTTACAAACCTGCCATGAAGTGAAAAAATGTGGTTATTTTCACAACTCCTTTCCTTCAAATCACTACCTTAGAGAAGAACTCCAATAAAATCTGAAGTAAATTTGGTTTGATTTAATCACTTAAATAAGAGCTTAAAAGTCCCCCAGTAGCTGTAACGTTTTTTGCTATTTTTATAATACTGTCAAAAATTCACCAAACCTTCAGCTGAAACATTTTAATGGAATGATTAGTGGAATCATCTGTCCTGCTTGCTATGGCACTCAGTAGCCTTGCTTGATGTCCATTTGTAAACATCAAGTCATGAACGAGGTACAGATCATTTACTAGTCTGTCAACAACTTTGTTGGATACTAATAAGGTTTGATCATACATGCTTCAGTCATTCTCACAAACCACAGTTGATATATCTTCTGCAATACTGAGATATTAAGGACGGTGCTGTAAAAGAGGCTGTGGTTTATGAAGATAGCTTCAGTAAGTCTAACAACATAAATACCCAGTTATTACAAAATCAGAACAAAAATAGTTGTAGTTACAGCTACTGAGTTTCAATAATGAATAAATTGCAGATTGTAGGAAATTAGTAAATGTTCACACAGTGCTTTATATATTTACATCTGGAAGATGGCAAAGTATTTATATCCATAATATACAAATTAATCCGACACATTCCGCAATAAATATATTTTTTTTCTCCAAAAACAAAGGCACTCATATTTTTAATAATAGCACACCTTCAAACAACAATACAAACTGCTATATACATCATTAAGGCACCTTAAGTTCAGTAAAAATTCCAAAAATGTTTACCATAAAGGCATGCTTAGGCCTTTAAACTTTTATACTAGGTATTACTTCATGTATCCTTAGTTCATTCAAAATTTACACATTAAGACATAAGGCATCCTTAGGTCGATGAACAATTACAATATCTCAATCCTTGAAAGTAAATGTTAAGTTGGTACAATGCACTTTTTGAAAATATGCAATGTGAACATGTCTTTTGTCTTTTTAGGATGGTGGGAAAAACAGTGAATATGTCACAAATATGGGAAGTTTAAGTCCTTCCAGTGTCAGAATTTCACTTCTACTTGTCTTGCTTCCAAGACCAAATCTTTTACCGAGTACACCTGTGGAGAAACTATAAACTTGGCCTTTGATGATACATTGAACTCGGATGCTGTATCGCACTTCACGGTCTTGTCGCAAGGAGAAAGTTTGACGTTCACATGCCCTGAATGACAACGTTGGGTCATTTGGTTTCAGTCTCTGTAATAAAGAAAAACCAAAGAAACATCACAATAATGAAGACTGTAAACATAAATTAATATTCAATATTGACTGTAGACGACACAACAGTGGTGATAAAGTCACTCAGAATAATTTTGTACCTGGATTTTTGTATCACCATGAATTTCTCAATCAACCACTTGGGGGCGCTAGACTGATGTACTATGTGTCACAATATGAAAATGGTGAATTTCTCAGATGGCCATTAGATGGCACCAGACAACCATACTTGGTTTTCATAATCATGTTCCTGTAAGTTTAACATATGTATGTTTTCCTACCTGCATATAAAACTGGTAGGTGCTCTGTCCATTGCCAACTCTTGAAGCCTTCAACTCAAAGTGAAATCCATGCAATGAAAAGATATCAGCATGATACTGAGGTTCCTGTGACAAAAATTGTAAAAAGAATTTTGTAAGGTTTTGGCAAATTTACATTTCTGAAGCTCAAATTCATGAATTCAATTATACATGCATTGTGTTACATGAAACATATTTGTATGACCGCTGGGTCACAAGTACTACATGACTTAGGAACTTAGATGTTTGCCTACACACCATCATTCAGTAGTGTAATCTAAAACATAAAACTGGGTAGAGATATAGTCAAATCTATTCTGGTCATGGTCAAAATATATTATCAGTACTTGTGACACAATGTTACAGAGAATGATAATACCAATTTATGAAAGAGTGAACACTGAAAGGATTCATTATTGTGTATCTTTAAATCACTTGTTACAAATGACTTAGTCTAGAGGCTATCTGTGGCTTCGAATCTCAAAATCTCTCTTCACCCTGTCTTGCTCAATGAGAAATCATGAACCAAAGTGATCATGCAAATGAGTAAACCCCACCTGTTTTAATGATGTACACAGTGTATAAGTAGCGCCCTGATATGACAAATTTGCCATATCTGGATATTACATAACTACCAACAATAAAGACCAACTTATCATTGGGCAGAATTCTGTCATTGATTTGACTATGTGGGTGACTTCATTTGAATTTGAAATTTTATCTTTGGACATCATTGAGCTAGACATGAGAAGAGATTTGAAGCCATGGATAGCATCTAGACTACAAATGACTTGTCATGTTCAGTGAATAATTAGCAGCACTGACTACCAACGAGAACAAATTTTTAGTCTATGAAGAGTGGAACTTTTTTAACTTTTCAAATAAAAATATGAAATGTTTACCTGATCAATAATGAATCCAGTTCTGATAGCATCTTGGTCAAAACTCATCATGGATGGTAGATCACCACCTCCTTGTAGCTGCAATCAATTAGTACAGTTGAATACAGTTATTAATTTTATTTTATTTATTTTCCTATCAATGTCATAAGGTAGCCACTTACAGATAAGTAAAAAAATTCACAGTACATTGGAAATACTACAACAACAACAACAACAACAACAACAACAACAACAACAACAACAAACACCATGGTTACACAAAAATACACTAAAAGCACTATTGAATAAAACAGTTGCAAATTTATATATTACATAATCAATAACATAGTCCTAAACCCTTTAAAAACAAATAAAAAAGACTTACTGCCTGGTAATGCAAATTGAGTGTTTTCAACACCCAGGCTTGTGGCACGACATTCATTTTCAACATATCTTCCAGCTGCTTAGCTGCAAAGAAGCAAAAATAGACATATTTAAAATTAAACTATTGTCCAAATTAAAAGTACAGTATTTCTAACCATACATTGTGATATCGACCTATTAATTGTAGTACATATATCCGGCTTCCAGGCCTGGTGTTACCTACAAGATGCTTACAAAACTGTGGGACTACTCTCAATAATATCCCGACTCTATGAGTAGCAATACTTTATGTTTAACATATTCATATTACAAAAATTGCTCAAATTAGACAACTTCAACAGGACTGAGGAGTCATTATTTGATATTGGAAGTAATAAGTTGTAAAAACATTCCCAGAAATATAAGTTAAACCAGATGTTTTGTGCTATCAACACATCATTATGGAGTCAAGAAGATTACAAATAAAGAGAACAAAAGAAGACAGACAAGACAAGACAAGACAAGACAAGATAACTTACTATCTAAGACACCATGGAGTCTCATTGACATAAACAATCCAGCATACATCTGTCCTTCTTCTCTTTCAATATATGAGCTGCTTCTTGGCAAACTATAAAATGAATAAATTAAATTATGTTACAACAGCTTTCATTCTAATTTCTTATTTTCGGACACGCAGGGGTTAAAATGTTTTTGTCAAAACCTACTAGACCAGGGCTAGTGACAAATGAGATCCACTAGTCCTGATTAAGACAATGCTAGTCATGTTTGATCTTGTATAATTAATGTAGCATAGGGTTTTTTTGTCGTGTCTATAAAAAAAATGTAATGCAACTTACATAAAAAACTTTTATTCATCTTTGACTCAGAGATCAGGAAAACCAAACAAATACATAATAAAAATCCTTTTTTGACCTACCTGTTGAAGTAAGTTAGCACTGTACTCATAGATGGCATCAATTGAATGTGTGGATGGTTTTGCAGGAAGATCCAATAACACAACACTTTGTATAAAGAATTCTCATTGAAGGTGAAAAGTCTGTAGAAAGGAACAAAGACAAAGTTAATATTTCAATTTCATAATTTTCATTGAAGGTGAAAAGTCTGTAGAAAGTGTTGGGAGAGCCATGAAATGTAACAAATAAAACTTGCAGTTCTGTTTGAAAAATTTCCACAAGTAGGTACTTTTATCCAATGAATATATTGGCTTTGCTTTGTCTTTTAGAGGGTGCATTTAATGATAAGTGTATATTTCAATTTGTGTGTTGTCATTTCTTGAAATTGATTGACAAACATCCACATGTTAGGGATATCAATCTACAGTAACGTCTGATTTGTTTACAATTTTCAAAAAGCATGGTACAGCTCATTACAAGTCACCTTTCACTGGCTTTTTTTCATACACCCATGCAGAAAGCAATAAGAAACTGCATATGCTATAGCTACACTTTAAGAGCAAGATTGAATGAAAACAGTTTCTTGCAACATTTTCTCTAAATGAAATCAACTAACGTACCATCATGTAGACATCAAATGTGGACATCAGATCATTGATGTCCACACATTTGCATCTAATTTCAGTACATTTAAATAGTTTATTTTATAACAGACAAAATATAGCAAGAAATTGTTTGTTATTGATTTCTGGATGGTTGTATCAAACAACGCCAATGAACATTAACTTGAAGCGGGCTGCATTAAACATAGTCTGTGTTGAAATGACCTTACCTATTAGACTTGATAACTTTCTGTAGTAATTCTAAAGGCAATTCCCTCAGCTGAATTTGGACTGAGAGCTGAAAAAAAAGAAAATGCAATTGATAACTTGAAGTGTAAACTTGCATTGCATAAATGAAATTATATATGAATGAATTTCAAATATTTCATCCCTCTGCAATAACATGCCAATAGGGTTATAGTATTTGTTTATTTACAGGAAATTTTACTTACATTTGGTATAAGATTAAGCTCAAGCCATTTCTCACAAGCATTTGTTACTAAACCAATACCATACTGAAAAGAAGAAAGGTCACTGATTAGTACATATCACATCACAGAGGACGCTGTTCAATAAATTTCACCGACGGACAATGGCCAGCTACATTAATATGTCTAACAAACACAAAGTTGAAATTCTAATCTGTTGTTAGTGACTTTAGTAACTTTACTACAAAAGCCTTACAATACTGTTTACCCTGCACTCTACATATACTAGTATCACTTTTGAACTGTTATTTAAGGTTTAAATCTAAGAAGGAATTTTGCTCCCAAACCTTATGCAACAATCTTGGAGACTTGCGTGTTGCTCGTTAATTGTAGTTGTTTTATAAATGAGTCTAAACTCTATAGAATTGACAAAACTAATAAATTTCAACAGTCTTACCTTTAATGCTGCATTGTGATAAGCACACACTGATTTGGATTTTATAGTCTGCATCATTACTTCTGTACACCTGGAAATGACAAATGAACAATCAATGACACATCAGCCAATGACAAATGACCAATCAATGACAGATGACCAATCAATGACAGATGACCAATTAATGACAGATGACCAATCAAATGCATAAATAACTATAAATACCAATACTATCACAATCTACACAAGATCTTCTTTTCCTGTCCATTCAAACAATAAAATTATATATTTTACACTACTCAAATTTAATGGTTCAAATGATTTGGCCAGGGGAGATTTTGTAAGTTAGACAAAGATTTCAGACGACAAACACACAAGTAAAGTACTTTAAATTCAACGTAAACAATGATTGAAAACTAACCCCAAAAACAAATATTTTCCATTTTACTGCCACTAATTAGGTGAGTTTTAATATAATTAGAAATACAAATCCATAGTAACAAAATGATGTGGTACCTTCTAAGCCTTAATTTGCAGAATCACAGAATACATAGATTTTTTAGGTTTATAAACTGATACATACTATAGAACCAAATGCAGGATAAAAGCAACTTACTTTTTTTCTAAGTCTCTAAATTTGAGGACACTGGCCGCAGCAAGAACTCCAACGACGTCTACATCATCTACATTAATTTCGTCATGGTAAAGATTTCCCAAAGCAATGGCAAAGGCTGTAACAAATCACAGTTGACAGTATTAAAATATTTACACTACCTGCATGCAATAATCAATACTAGAAATGTCTATTTGTATATCCTGTAAGCTACACATCAATACCTCTAATGCAGGTTCTGAGGTTATATTGCTATTCAAATAACATAGAAAAATGTACTACTCTACTAGTCTCTAAATATTTAAATTTCCACATATTTACATTTTATTAACGGAGAGTATTCAAGGTCATACCGTTGTATACTATATGAGAAGGGCAAAAGTATAGCTATTTATTTATATTTTATTTATTCATAACAATACATTTCTAACTCTCACATCTCAAAGAGACTGGTTCACTGTGATATTATTTATAGACAGAACTTTAGTGTAAAATTGTATTTATTATAAATTCAGTATACAAAACAATTCCCGGAGAATTGCCATAGGAACAACTGATGAAAACAGAACTACAAACATAAAACTAACACATTGTTTCCTTGCTCTGGAATTATCTAATGCATGTAGTTCTGAATTCAGAGCATTGAATGATGCAGCTGAATTATATGAGGTAAAAAATCAATGCTCTGCATTGAGAACAGCTACAACATAACTCCATACATGATAATCTCAATAAATCATTAACCATGTACTTATTCACATTCATACATTCCAATCTATGACTATTTCTATTGCATGTCCATACAATATATTCCCAACTTACCATGTTTTGTGACCAGAGGGTCCTTTATTTTCAACTTCAAACGTAGCATATTCTTAGTCCTAGCTTCCATAATATGTACAGGATCATTCAAACCTTTCTTAGAACTTGAAACCGCCATGTCATCTTTAGTTTTCAGTTCTGCAGAATCTACTGTGTTAAGTCTTTGACTGATCTCTTTGTATTCGGCACTATAGAATCCACTTTTGCTGATATAGTGGTCTAGGGTTGCAGCTAGTGGGTCCCTATAATACCGTTCTTCTTTTGGACCGTTTTCAGCTTTCTGCAGTAGTGCTGTCATGGTGGCTGATTTCTGTAGATATGGTTTGTGTAATTCCCAGTTTGTACCCAAACAATTCAATAGCACATCTTTATCAAAAAATAAAAATAAGATAAAATAAATTTGTATTATATTTTTTTTCCATATATTCATTCATTTTCATAATTTTTAAAGTTGAGTGATTTTATTTTCCTCAACAGCTTTTGAGAATGAGAAAAATTCTGTTGCTTTGTATCTTTGACTTGGTATGAAGTGTAATTGTAATTCAAACAAAAATGTGTAAGTTTTAGCAAACATAGCTCCTAGTGGGACTTAAAAAGTTTGGCAAAGTACTACCTAGATTATCAGCATTGCCTGATCTCTCACTGTGTACCTGTTTTGATCCCTCTAGTTGTCTTTAAGCTTAATAAAATTCTTTCTTGTGTTAACTTGTTTCCCCCCCCCCCCTTTTTTTTTGGGGGGGGGGGGTTCATTGGCATTACAACACAGATATAATACAATGCCAACTTTCTATGAAATTTTCCAACAGTATTATGTAATAACAACCTTGTGGTATTCAGATGCAAACTAAAAAATTCCAGTTTCAAAATTTATACATTTGTTTACTTTTAAACCTATACTTGTGGTTATCTTTAGTGGTTATCTTTAATATCAATAACAATCATTTACACACAAGAATGTGCAGGTGAAATCTATCTGTACATATTTTCACACAATAAAAACAACATTCTCATAAACAGGACATACTTGTTGATTTTTACTGAAAGTACATGGAGTATATTGTTGTACCATTGCCACAAAGATTTTTATGATATAAATACATGTACACATAGTCACAAATAAAGTATATATAAGTAACACAAGCTGAGTTTATACAATTATTGTAAACTCTGCATATGTCCATTTATTAAAGTGTAGAGTGTCACTTTAATACAATTTAGACATCAATAAGCAGGACACGTACTTCATAATGAAGTTGTACCTAACTAACCATCCAACACAAAACACATTGTCCAGTGAAGAATACATTTGATCCAGACCAATTTTACCAGCACATAATAGTGCCATCAGTTGATTTTAGAATGGCATTGTGATCTAGCCATGTGTAAGAATTGATGTATTGCTTTACCTGGACCTAAAGGACTTCTATTGTTGACGTCTTTAGAATGGTAGTGAAAGATATCAATGGGTGTTGGAGTTCTTGCTGCGGGAGGCATGTAGGTATTCAATGGCAGTGGACTACAGAGGGAGGAAAAAGTACAGGTTTTTATTTAGTCAGGCAAATCAAGCATGACATTCTCTGGTTTCTTTTTAAAATTGCAAAATAGCATGAAATGCAAGATGGGCAGCCAACTCAAGCCACAGCACAGAAAAAACAACAACTGGTTAGTTGTGAAAAGCAATCACCAAAGTAAAAGAAACTTCAAACTGTAGGGAAAACTCTTAAAATGATGGATTTAATTTGTGTGATTATAAAATATAATTTCATGTCAGATTTTCCAATGTGTCCTCTCAGCAATCTGAACACAATTTGATATCATTACATTTCTGAAACATTCCTTGTTTTCTTTTTATTTGGTGCACAAATAAATAAATAAATAAATAAATAATAAATAATAATAAATGGTATCAACTGTGAACATATATGCACTGACTCTCTTCATTTAACTTAAACTCCCCTGAACTAAACTTTTGGTTTGCTTTTAAAAACAATCAGTGTCTCCCAAATACATTTTGAACATGGTATCAATTCATTATGACAAACTTAATGTGATGTCCCTAAATAATTACAAGATTGTATATATCTCTAACTTCTTAGACATCAGTCTATTATGAACTGTATGGACTCATCCATTGCCATTGGCTGAACTAATGTGTCTTTATATGAACAACATTCACTTTCTTTTATAACAAATAAAATTTGGATCGTTATTAGACAGATAAAGGACATATCAAGCTAAGCTAGTAATCAACCCATTAATCTCAAACTCAAACTCAAAAATCTAGACACATTAAATTTTAATCAGACACTTGCTGATTGAAATCTGTCTCAGCTATTTGTAAAAGATTGCCATATTTCAATAGCGTTTGTTGTTCAGACAGGTCAGACACCTAATGTCAGTATAAAACAGAACACAGAGAAATTACAGTAAAAAGAATTTGATCCTCGCCAAGATCAGATTAAAAAATTTACCACACTGATTATGTCACTGTAGCTAACTTAAATGACATTCTACAATTTAAAAAACAATTTATATCCACTTTTTGTTGCTGGAGGACACATTGTACTAGTATTGAGGTGTAAAAAAATCAATCACGTCACAAATCTCATTTCATCACAAACGATGGTACAAGTGTTTACAAGACTTACACAATATCAGGATTAAAAAGAAGAAAGTTAGATTTTTGTTAGTATTTGAACATAATTTTAATCAGTCCAAAACACAAAGATACATGTTAGACTCCATTATGTTAGAGAATTATTTTGAAGAAAATCGCAACACACGTAAACACTGTACCTCAGTTTCCTACTCAAGATAGTCAAGTGAAAAAAGATAATGGAAGAGACACTTCAATACATTTTATTCATATAACAAAAGTACTTTTATTTTCTATTTTTCTCTTCCCCTTGTATATGTACTTTGGACTTAATTATGCTACTTTTATTTATTTTTCAATCACATATCAGATAAGACAGTTGCAAGTTTGAAGTATTCATGACAGCAAAGCTGAAGAAAGCTTATCATCCAAAGAAGTAAAAATATTGAACAGGTAAACCATGCAACAGCTGATATATATTGGTAAAACATTAGGATATACTTGCATAGTATGTGTTAGAATAGTGTTAAGCGAATAAATGTTTATCTACATGAAGTGTTTTTGTGTCAAGAGACTTTCTGTAGTTATTTGCTCATAGGTTTCAACATGTCGCTATGTGAGGGTGTTTACCAGACTGTCCATAGCAACAGGATCAAACAAATCACCATGTTTATGTTAATGGTGGGTAAAATCAAAAAGGAGGTCCTGACGATTTCAGGTTCCTTTGACACGTTCCTTACCACCATCAAATTTACAGTACTGTACATTGTATAAGATATGGGAATCTCTACAAAATACATTGGTAGGTCTTATTGTAACCAAACAAGTTCATGAGTTCATTATCATTATTATTATGGGCAGCTTTATCTTGGTACTATGGTAACAGATGAATCTCGTAATGTGGTAAAATGACAGCTTTAATCAACTTACAAGTTATGACTAATGTTAGCTTCATTCTAAAATGATATTATTGGCACTGTACCTTGGAAGCCTCCTGGATCGTCCAGGAGTTGAGGCAGAATGTTGTGATGGTGGGGGTGTTTTGGGTTGTGACTCTCGTATCCACTCTTGATCACTGACTGGTCTGGTATGACCCTCTGTGGACTGGAACTCATATGACTTCGTTGCATCATGATTGACAGTGGTGACTGGGTATTCCGCTGAAAATAAAACAATCAATTGGTCATTCAGCTAACTTTTTTTTAAATCTTATTTTGTCTTAAATATACAATGACATTGTTGGGTTTTTTTCGATGGGTGTGGCGGCACAAGCGAGAAAGACATAGAACAAGTACAGTAAGCCGAACAACACTTGATTACTGTAACACTAGAATACCGTAAATTAGAGTAGCATATGTAGAATCTAATGTGATGATAGCCACTATGGGTTTTCTCATTCAAAGCTTGGAGAAGTGTGAATGAGGGAAACCATGGTTGATCTCATCTACAGTAGTTTATGCCTATAATCTAGTTAAGTTACTCTTTAAATATATTAAATATTGTGGCACCTTTTGATGGTAATAAGTTAGATTTTTATGATCTTGTGTGGATAATATGTTGATGTACATGTAGCCAACAACATGGTCTCTAGAAGTCAACCTAACATTCGCTCATAGAACTGGCTAGCAAGTGACTCCTAAACACTAAGTTGTGGGCTTAATAGTGTAGATACATGAAATGAGAAAGATAAAATGACCTTTCACCTTTACTGACTCTTGCATAGAAATTAATTACACATCTTAAATGTTTTTGATAAAAGAAAGAATTTATTGCCGGAACTGTAAAATATAGTCATGTTCTACACTGCACATACTAGCATAGAATACCACCAACAAAGCATTTTACAGTTGTATACATGTATGCTTAATTGTTTTGTGTTAAGTTGTTTTTTGAGCAAATGGCTTGCTAGTCTGTAAGAAATTAATTACACATCTACACAGCATGTCATGCCACCCTACCGTCCACGCCCCTGGCAGTTACCTAGTGATTTTGCCAAAAGATATAACTTGGTACAAGCCTGTACCAATAGATTGACACTTTAATATTCTCTTTTACTATGATTGGGCCTGCCATATAAAAAGTTACTGAGCATTTGTTAGGGAAATAAGGAAATATAAATAAATAGAAAGGTAAAAACATAATAAATAAATAAATAAATATCTAAATAAATAAATAAATAAATAAAAATTAATGAAATGGCATGCAACAAACTGCCCCTACTCCCTACCCCAACTGCAGGTGCAATCAGGGATTCTTAAACTACATCAAAATGAAATAAATGCAGTTTAACTACAGGCATATGACTTGGTGGCAGACAGATGGACAGGCAGGCAGGCAGGCAAGCAGGTAGGCAGGTAGGCAGGCAGGCAGGCAGGCAGGCAGGCAGACAGACAGACAGACAGACAGACAGTCAGACAGACAGACAGCCAAGAATGACAAGACAAATACATATACCTTGTTAAACTTTATCATGGATGTTGACACTTGTGTCAGTGATGATGATGATGGTGATTTCTCTGATGGAACATGAACATGTGTATATCATGCCATGAATGCAAACAAGGTGACAGATACAGTAAAAAACCGTGATTAGTAAATTACAGTATAGGTTAGTTACAATAGACATAATGTACAGAATAATATTAACAGTTATACTAAAATGTTAACCACACTGTAGACAGTCAAAGAATCCTTGTTGAGATTCTTACATATTATTAATTCACTTCTAAGTTCTAGATGTGAGAATAAGACATATTTTGGGAGGTGAAATTATCAGGATTTCCTAACATCCTTATAGAGTAGTGGGTACCAGCTATATAACTTTGTAATTTCTCAAAACAAAGGAAAGTAATTCCCCCATTATTCACTGTTCAAATTTTGTTGTAAATTTGTCTGACTGATTATTTTGTAAGGTATGTAGTATGGTCAGTCAACATGTGATCACTTATACCATGCATATAATAATAGAAAATAATTAATATAGTACCTTTTTTATCATTAATATATTTACACTTTATAATATCACCATAGAAAGTACAGGCAATGTTCTACCTAGATCTAGTACTATCTGTGACATTGGATCTCAAGAAGGGATGATTCGATACCAAGGATAGATCTAGACTATGTTCTACCTTCATTACCTGTGGAAATATATGAATACTAAATCTACAAGAGTTCATGCAATGTTTATGACATGAGGAAGAGTGTTTACAATGTACATTCACTGATCTATCTGGTCTGTTTTACATTGTCATGACAACAAGATAAGTAATTGTATATATACCTGTTATAATCCTTGTTAGAGTAGAATTGAATGGTGCTTGTAGAGATTTCAACGCCTGTGATGAACCAAGTAGATCCCCACCCAGAGACTCCGGAAGACGCCATCTGTTTGTATCCCCCACCTGGATACGAACACGGCATCTTGGTGAAACTGGAAACTGTAAAATAAAATGGTGTCAACAGTATTAACAATGAATCACAAACATCTGTTCCAATCTGACATTCTATTGGAGACAATATTTAACCAATGTTTCGTTTTATACACATCTTTTTTTTTATCATTCAAGTAGGAATTTGTTCGGTAAATAAATCAATACATGTTTTGGTTGATAAGTCTTTTGATCTGAAATGGCTGATAAAGTCATACTTGATCTATATGTATGCCTGTGTTGTCATTTCTGTGTTGACTGTTTGACCTCTTAAGATCAGTGATTTATTGACAGCCAAACAACATAACATTGTAGTTAGTTCAAGGGTTGTTTGATGAGGCTGGGGTTTGTTTGCAGTAGACTGACAAGTAAAATAAATACACATTCAGAGTCTAAGCATTCCTATAACAATAGACACTTGGAATATTTGGTATACAATCACCTCTCTATAATAGAAAGGTGTCTTCAACCCCCTCCCCTGAGAATAACTCTTAATTTGTATTTACGCAGGTGTGCTAAGGCTGCAACATTTTTTCGTCCTTGGTTGCAGTGAGCAGACACTCTGAGTTGATACACAAGGTAACAAGAAGTTTGTTTATCCAAAAATATTGATGAAAGAAACTTGTTGATCCAAAAATATAGCTGTGGTTATACCCTAAATTTCTATCTCCCTCTGCATACTTTTGATTTTTTGAAGATATATTTTGTTCGTTATTACTATAATCTTTTATCGCTTCATTTTCCTAATTTTACAACTTCAGACATTTAGAGTATTTAGTATTGGTGTATAAATTTTCAAAACTTACTCTTGGAGGTTGCCTTCCATCTACCACAACACCAGCCAGAGCAGTCATAGGTGCTGTTTGTATTGCCCTATAGAAGGAACACAATAAAATTACATTGTATACATTCAATTCACAAAAGCCAATGTAAATGGCAGTGAGTAGTTGCTTACAGAATTGCTTTACTGGCAGTATAACAATTCAAGGCTGACTATATGGATACATAAATCTCACTTTGCCATTCACAGATTCCCATTTTACTACCACTTATGGCACTATTGTGTTTTTATATCTGTGCTCTGGACTTTTTTCACCACAGGCACTAACATGGTGACTTTTTATACTCATAATATCAGTGCTAGGAGTAAGTTGACTGAAATCAGTAAATATGATATCATATCATGTCTTGCCTTGAGTAAGTTTGCTTTTGAGTACTTTGTACTTGTTTCAAATGTTTTTTATGAAGTTATTAACGGCAAAGCTTCCCTTAGAAATTATCCAAAGTTATCGAATAAAATGCTTTGGGGTAGTACTACTGTAAACTGGAGGATATGTCCGGCACAATTGCATGTTGTCAATAGTGTAAACACTACTCGACCAAAAGAGGCTATAATATAAAGAATCGGTCTGCATTTATGCGACAAAACAATAAGACTAAAGTAGCCTGTGTACTAGGGCACTATAGTAAACTGGGTTCAAAAGAAACATTGTTCTATGATGAGTATACTGTAAGTAGTATAGGCCAACAGTAAATAACATCTGTACCTGGGGGTTTTTACTCATAATTTATTTCTTGAGACACTTTATTGGTTGGTGGTGACATGTTTTCAAGTATTTTCACTGAACTGAGCTGCACATTATATTGGGTGCAGTGGAAAACAATATATCCCCTACCCAACTCAATCATCATGTCAATGGTTACTTCACGTAAAATACAGTAAACAATAAAACATCCATAGTGTTCAAAGTCTGGTTTTAATGAACTCTCCTAACGAGTTTGGACTCCCCAAACGACTGTCATTATCACTAGATCATTGCCAACACAAACATTCACAGTTGATAACAAAACAAATATTTATGGGGCAGTTAGTGCTTATAGAGATTCCAGTCTAGATTAGAAAAAAAATTAAGTTGTGAACGATCGCGGTGAACGATTTGGCGATTGATTCAATATTTCCATATGGGATCATTTTAAATGGTATTACTATTAAACATAGGCTTTAAATTATTTTACAAAAGTAGTTTAGAAAATTTTACTTATTTTGAAGTCGTTGTTGCAACATTTGTGTTGCTAGAATTAGTAGAAATTTTTCGAAAATATTTTTGGGACGATTGGACAAGCAACGTCAGTTGTTAAATTATGGTAAAACTTCCATCAACCATGGCCTGAACAACCAAGGGAACTGTAATACCTTGGTTTAAACGCAGCCAATGAAAAGTATTGTTTAGGTGTTACCAATTTACTGTAGCTTTATATTGTAGGCAAATTTGTTTTGTGAACGACACGCAAACGACAAATATAGATATCGTCTGTGCAATATATGAGTCTGTCGGCAACTTCTGTGTTGAACGTTATGAATATGAGTAGCAACGTGACAGACATATTGCCCAGAATGTAAATTCGCTGAAAATTAAATTTACTCACCTTGGATACGCTGCTGCATGCTTATGCATTTTTGGTGGTAGGGATGGAAGATATGAGGTTGCAAACCTCGGCGCGGGAGAAAAACTCGTGGGTGAAACATCGGCCGCCATGTTCACACTTTGGAAACTCATCACTAGGTAGAACCGATTTGCATAGTAATCTTCCGCCTAGAAATAAACTAGTTCGTTGAAGGAAATCACCTAATATTGTTTTACTATTTCGTATGAAAATGATACTCATCATCAAAATATTCTATTTCATAAATATATCGCCAAAAATAGAATTTAGCCAATTTCTTTTCAAATTTATCACTCCCGTGGAATACTACATTACGTGTGATTCGGTCCAGTTGCTAAGGTAAACTATTTTATTCATACGCTCTGCGAGAAGTCTTAGCTTTTGAACGCCTACTACTCGGTACAATAACAAAGCACTGGACAAAGGCCTACAAGGCATGATAATCGATAGTCACTCTTGTGGATAAAACCTTCTCAATGACCTCTAGTACTTATAAACTCCTTACAACGACGTTTACTTTTTGACTTGTTCAATATTCGCAGAATAAACTTTGCGTAAGACCAGTAGCTAAGCATGGGCTGTCTCTAACCATGGATATATTAGGGAGACTCTAACTAACTCTTAATTTCAAGTGTATATGCAGCTGTGGTCTAGTAGGGCCGGGTTCGTCACTCACATATAATAAAATAGATATCATTTGTACAGGCGAAGAAAGAAAGAGGGAGGGAAAAAATATATGACCCCAGGATAAAACATTTTATCCCCGGCTTTTTTATCCAACTTATATTATCGTTACTTTCCCCAAAGATGAATACAATTATTTATCTTCATACAGTAGTTCTAGTAGCAGTTTCAGACTGTTTACTCTTTTTTAACCCAAATTCATCCTGTTGACACTTTTAGTGGTAAAACTATGATTTATTATTATTTTAAGTTTACGGTTATTCTTTCTCAAAAATAAAATTATTTTTCATATAAAGATCTGTCAGTACTGTCTGTCTGTCCATCCGTCCATATGTCCATCTGTCTATCTGTCGGTTCTCTTTTTTTCCATATATGATATAGTTTGCACACATGCTGGGTTATACATTTTCATGACGGGTACATTTCTGCATGCACAGTAGTTATCCCTCCGAATGAGTTTCGTAATAACTACACACATCACTGTCTCACAAGAGACAATAAAACGCACAGAAATGCAACATGTGTTGTAGGCTAGGCCTAGCCTATATTATTGGTTTTGAGACCAGTGGAATACATCAACTTGATCGCCCAAATTTACTTTGTGTAAAGAAATAGATAAAGTAAGCCCCGTAGGAAATTAATCTTTGAAAACCAAAGGTTTGGAGTATCTGAAAGCTATTGGCAAACACCGACATGAACAAATATTTTATGTCCATATTAACACCCACTTCATTTTATGTTATGACGAGCGCCCTCTATGTTACACAGGTGAGTGGCTGTGCCATAAACTCCATGTATAAACTACACCAAGTACCCGGTATGTCGTTTTAACATTCATAACAGTTGAACAATAATGACTATTCATGACTTATTCCCTCGTGAATAAACAAGTTTTGCAGCAGTACAACTTCCCCAAGGCTCATCAATCAATACATTGGCTATTCAAGCTGAATATCACAAAAGTAATGGTTTTTTTCCGCTTTATTAAACTATACATCTTTTAAACACTTTATAATCTAAAATATGTAAATATATATTGGTCATTTTGCAGGATGAACTATCAAGCATATGCCACAAACCCGATAATAAATTGCACTGCATCTCATTTTTTTCAAATTATGGCAGCTGTACTATCAAGACATGCATAAAACAAACCCTGTGAGGAAAAGTGTATGAAAAACACCAAAATTGAGAAGAAAAGTACTCGTGTTTGGGAGTGTCATACATTGACAGTGAGGCACTCTATGGAGAATAATGCAAAAAATGAACAAAACTCAGCTAATTCAAGTTTCGTATACCCTCCAACAGTCTATAATATTTCCTATGTACATACGTTTTTGGAAAATACACTTTTCTGTTGTAAAATTTACATTTTATCACACTATGAAAGGCAATTCTTCACTTGTAATGTTGACTTCTGAGCGATTCCATCTTTTGATGCCAATGCAGTAATAGTGATAATAGGATCTAGGAGAGACTATATGGCTATATATTATGTTGTTTGAAATACATGGCTGTATAAAGTGTATGATACAACGTCTTGTTGGCAGAAAATGAAGCCATTCTTCTAGCATTTACTTGTATATACATGTTTCTCTTCCACTTTCTCCTTTTACCACATTTTTAGAGAGACATATATTTTTCTACGAGCTGCCATTTCATCAATCTACAATCTGATTGCAATCTGATGATTAGATTGGCTAATTATCCAAGGGTGACACCAACAGGTCTTTTACATAAAGACATAGACACAACACTTAGTGCTGTTAGCTGATGTGTCAAATATGGTCCTACAATTCTCGGTACCTGACACAGAATATTACTGCACATCATAAAAATAACAAACATTCAATTTCTTGGTCAACACCATAACTTCCACTCCACACAGTTCAAATACATTAGCACAGGCACACATGAGAATAAGTCAACCTATTTGTTCTATTTTGACCCGGCCTCTAGTATGAGGTTAAATGCTATTGCAGGTACTGAGAATTCTTTGACAGTGTAATGCGGTATTCGTGCACACAATAACTAGCCAATGTAAACATCAGATTTTAATCAGACTTATCCACGAAAAGTAATCCAATGCTATCCTCAAGGAGTGATAAGAAAAGACAATGCACCACTATCTTGGTTTCTGATATAATCACTTCAAAAAACAGTCACTGGTTTTATTCCTAGTAAATTATCCTGAAAAAATATCTTACATACAGTGAAGTCTATTAAGCTTTCAGTCAAATATGAGCCTTATTCTCTAGTCATATTCCATAGCACCAATAAATTGAAAATTCAAACTTTTCCTTAAGTTTTTTATCATTACTCAGAAAAATTCATTAAAAATGTTTGTCCTAAAAAGAGCTGCCAAATTACAAATATTCATGCACACATGAGAAGGTGATAATTTCCATCTTCACAAAACAGAAAGCTCCTCTTTCAGTTAAAACATGTCCCCAAAATAGTATTCCTCGGTGGATTTGTTTGGGTCTAGAACTTCCGATATTTCTTCCATGACATTTTTCGGAATGAGATCATCCAAGAAGCAGATTAACAGCTGGTATAGTTCAGAGTCAATGTTATCTGGTTTACACACATTAAGGTGGTTCACATCTATTTCTTTGTAATTTCCAAACCCTGGATCTGTAAAGAAAAATTACACGAACAAATACTACAAATTTGGTTTCCAGTGTACATGTATTTGTCTTTTTTTCCTTTATTTTATTTATTTATTTTTTTTTTTGGGGGGGGGGGGACATTTATGTTTTAAAATGAAGAAAACAGCTGCGTTAATTGCCTTTGTGTGTTGCATAAAATAGAATAGTAAAGCTATCATTATTTCAAACTTGGTCAGCTACATAGAAATGTACATGGGATCTTTATTGTATATCATCTTTGTGCAAGGTTTAAATGAAATTGGCTTTTGCATTTCGAGGAAAGGATGTGCATGGATGGATGGATTGATACATAAATGGACAAATGAGACAAAACCACTGCTGCAGCCTTCTCTGGGTGTTGTGTTACAAAAATTACTCCATATGTCCTCCTATCAAAATGTCTACCAACAGAAGACAAACTACTACTGGTGATCGCGGATAAACTTGAATTTATCAAGACAGGGTACTTACTTGCAGAAGAACCTGGCACAATAACCAGCTTTAAACCAAGTCCAATATTTGTTGCCTCTGTCTCTCCAAAACTGAGGCATGGAAGTTTTCGTTTTTTGACAAAGTCTCTAAACTTTGCATGCTGTTCTGTTAATGTTGATGAATCTGGTGAGTGGAAATTAGGATAAATATTAAAAATTAAAATGGCAACATAATATCATAATTGCTTTGCCTTTTCTTAGGTACAGCATTGTAATATTCAAAATAATTTCACGGATGTCTGAATAGTCCATAAGGTACATCACGATGGGCGCCTTCAGCACATCGGTCAAACCCTTTCATGGCCATAGAGACAAGAAGTATCGTACAGTCTAGTGTCTAAAATATTTGTATCCGTGACTGTACTTCATCACAACTGTCAACATTTATAAAAGTGACTTATTCATTTATTGGTCTGTATAAAGGTCAGTAAATTAGTAGGAGTTAATAGTAGCACTATTTTTATTGACATCAAGAGACTTCTTGGCTCCTACCTCAACTGACAATATAGGAAGTCTCCTGAAACTATTCTTAGACTACTGATTCCAAATCAAGTGGGCCTTCATGACTGATAAATGGGAAGTGTTTCTGGTAATGGATGATTTATCTCCAGTCTTAGCTTAGCTGCATCAGTATAGGTCCAACCCCAGAGGGTAGTGTGTGTGTGTGTGTGTGTGTGTGTGTGTGTGTGTGTGTGTGTGTGTGTGTGTGTGTGTGTGTGTGTGTGTGTGTGTGTGTGTGTGTGTGTGTGTGTGTGTGTGCGCGCGTGTAGGGAGGAGGGGGTGTTTGCCCATTGAAAAGCTATTACTGTAGGTATATGGGAAAATTATTTGGGTATCTAGGTAAAGAATGATGCTTTATGCTATTTTTTTTGTCTGACATGGGTTCTTGGAAAGGCTTTCATACCAAGATTCATTTCTTCTTTGACAGGGGGCGGCTATTACTCATGTGCTGTCTGAATTGGTTTGTAACTTTCTTTTTTATCTAGAAGCAATTATGTCTGCATCTGTGAAATTTGAGTCTGCATCCTAATCCTTACACACGCTTGCCCTATTTGACGTCAGGTGAGAGCCAGAAGTGATTGATGTAGGATGTCTTTGTGTAAGTAGGGTTAGTGCACCGAACAGTGAGTATCAAATTACATGTGCAACTTACAAAGATTATTTTGCCACCACCCACGCCAGAAAAATGAAAATGAAACCACATATTTCACAAGCACTCTTTTGAGTAAAATTAAGTGGAGGTTAGTTGAATAGGAACACAATGTATATGTAGGGGCCCGACCTTTAGATCTTGACCAACCTGGACTCAATTCTTCCACTTCAACAGACGGATATAACAGGATCTTTGCTTGCTGGGAATACGCAGCCAATGGGGAGCCTTGGTGTGGAGTGCTGTAAAATACTACACCACGGGTCTGATCAGCAAACTTTTTGAAGTCAGTGTTTTCTAAGGCATCTAATATCATCTGTTTGACTAGTAGACCTGTAAGATGATATATAACAATATGATTTGTTGCCAGTTTGTTTTATTGCTATACTTGTATATGTTGTATTATCATAGATGTAATTGGTATTATCTAAAATATCCAATGTCTATGGTATTATTTAAAATTGAGTATTTGATATGTGTTTTACTAGTACAATGATTTCTCTCTTTGATGACACTTCCATAATTAGTTACTCTATTTTTGAACGTGTCACAAATGTTTGGTGCAGTTGCAACATTCAAAGTATTTCTGTCTTGTACATAGTACACAAATGTCTCTGTGAATAGCTAGGGACCCAGTAGTGTTGACTTTAAAGCATATTTGCTATAGAAACACAACTATTAGACAACCCAAACACTGATATAGTCGAAGGGGGTTTCGGTAGAACAGATCTGACTGTCGGCGAAGATTTATGAATTGTAATATTTTCAACACGTCTTCTGTTAATTGATAGTTTCTTTCTTGAAATTACTCTGGGTATTTGTTTCTTCTAAATGTATAGATGAAGTCACCGACACCACATTCTGTCTATGTCACAGATCTGTGACTCTGATGCACTCATTTGGATAGTGAAATGAGTGCAGTCACAGATCCAATGATGTAGACAGGCTTCCTGACACCAGGAAAGTTCTGACAACTAATAAGTCAAATCGATAATACAAATGTAACATAAAATTTGTATTGTTTACAAGACAATTTACAGAATCAAAAGTATGTACCTCCCATAGAATGAGTAATCCAAATAATTGGTCTACTTCCAACTCCGGCTTCTTGTAATTTATTCAGCATCTCAGAACTTCTACTTGAAATTGTCCGTCTATGAAATTAACATTAATTTGAATTTCATGAAATTAGGCTTCGGAAACACATGACAATGAACTTGAGTTTACCATTATACTATACATTGTACTTTGAAATCACCATTTCCAATGAATGTTTTATGGCAAATGTGAATTCTCAGCAAGTTCAAATTGTTCTGCTTTTGTCATTTTCAGTGGTGTAATGATTAGGAAGTCATCAGTTCTTCTGCACACATCTGGTTAAGTGTTTCATGTATTATCAGGTGAATGGCATGACGGCCATCCATAATAAATTTGTAAATATAAGTTTCCCAAATCTGATGCAACCTCATGCCGTATTTTTTCTGAAAATACTACAAAGTGAATAAAATGAAACATGGCATTTTTAGGTTCTACTATATGTATGTGTGTTTGCCCAGATTGAATTGACATTGATTCATTTTATTTTCACCAAAACGGATGACAGTTATTAATGTGACAAGAAAAGTGAACATTGTGAGACTTACTTTTCACTCTCAAAAGGACATTTTGGAGTCCAGTTACTAACTTGGGTATCATACTCTACTGTAATAATACGGCAATGTGACACATCTTCAGCTAACCAACTCTGCAAAATCCAAATATCATGACATACCAGCTTAGTCTTTCAACTCTAATCAAATATAATATAGCACTCAACCCACTCTGCCGATGAGAACATGTCTTACATTGAAAATGTATGGGTAGAGTACTACTATAAGAACAGTGAGAACTTGAGTGCAGAGAGTGAATGACGATGCTATTGTTATTGATTTGGTGGATTTGTTTGTTTTCAGTTTCAATCCTAGAGTGTTAACTGAGAGGTGGATTTTGATTGGCTATGCATACATGTGAGATTTGAACGTGAACTCCTATGGTACTGGGTCAGATGTAGGATGGAGGAGATCACTCTCAGAACAACAGAATCGAAAACACACAACAATAAATGGAGAATATGGAGGTACCGGTAAATAAGAATTTTGTGCTGTATTCGCTACATCAGATTTTAATCAGATTGACTCCACATCCAGCCAATTCAAATATAAAAGTATAAAATTGGAAATAGAATGTACTGGTTTAGTATATCATTGGTCACTTGCAAATTTTTCTTCAAAGCTCTGTTCATTTATCTATGGTTTACTTTGAGTAGACAATTTTACCAGACAGAGTAAAATTTTTATTTCTTATTTACCTTTGGCCAACAGTCTGTTATATTTTGATTTCGTTTTTTAAAAGACTGTACAGATTGTGGTCCAGTTTCCTTAGATGCTGGGTCTGGATCTTTCTGTCTCCAAGTCAAGAAGGCACCACCCATCAAACCATGGACAAATACCACATCAGCAACAATTGGCTGGCTGAAATATGTGTAGCATAAAATGAAAAATAGTTACTAACTTAGAAAGTTTTTTTTACAGTAGCCCTTAAACTCTTTGGAAATAAAACTCATAAACTTTTGGTGTTATTCTGTTCAAGTATAGACCCTGGAATCATTCTTGGGTATATGGTTCACCAAAACTAAACAAAATAGGGATCACTGTACAATTTTTTTTTTATGCCGAGGTCAAAATTATATCACAATTTTAGAATCCAATATGGCCACCGCATACTGTTAACTCTATGGGAAAATAACAAATGTTGATTCTCTTGTAAACAAGATGGTGGTCACCAAAATTTCTTTTATTACTTCCAAAGAACCAGTAACAAACTTACATGTGGCAAAGTTTGGAGAAATTTTAAGAACTTTGTAATTTTCTGGGAAATTGGTATCCATGGCACATTCTACTCTAAGTTTTAAAATTGGGATACCAGGGCTAGCGTTGCCAAAATTTGATAAAGTTAATGCTGTTATAATACCTGTATCTAGACTATTGCTAAAAGTTGGAGTGTCCACTGACCTGGTTCTGTACTGTGGGTGTATAACATGTACTCCATGTTCATATTTCTCTTTGCAGAAATCCCTATCCAAATTAGCCAGAGCTCTTGTGGCATGTATCGACAGTGGAATGTACTTGGATTTCATCCAAGTAGTGAGCATTGTTAACCAACCTAATGTGAGAAGAGATATGTATAGATGGAGATGAAAATACATATGATCATTCTTTTGTACTGGACCAACTGTTGCTATACCACTGTCAGCCAATAGTTTTTCACACCAAAATTTTAATGCTAATCTGGACTAAACCTTTTTAAAGGCCTGGGTTTCATTCCCAAGTTCTCACATTAGTATTATCTCATCAATGAAGGTATAAAGATTACACAGGATCATTCTTTTGTTCTGGATCAAATTTTTCTGTACATCTGCCAGACAATTATTTTTCATTCTTAAATGTTAATCCTAATCCAATCTGGGTGTTTAAAATTTGGTGTTTTTTACTAATTCATGTACTCAAAATATGGAAATGTGAGTTTTTTATGTTTATTTCATCTGCTGACAGATTGGCCTGGCTTCCATTAAAGCTAAACTTTGAAATCAATCAGTTTTCAGTGTAGTACATTTGAGTGTTATCACTAAAAGGTTACTATCCCCTAACACTGCAAACAGATCACTTTTATCAAAACTTTACCACATAGACTACCACGGATTGTTTACCTGACTGCAGAAGTAGCTGATGGTGATGTTCATGGAAGGCTAGATTTCCAATAATTCTACAGATCTTGCACAGAATTGTTAAACTTTCTTCCCTCCTTTCAGCTAACTGAAGAAGTAAGTTTATGCCACCATTTTGTACAATAGCATCACAATGGCTTGGAATCTTTAAAAGGAAATATGATGCAATGAAATACATTTCATGTCAATATTGCATTAAAAACACTTGTACATCAATAACCTTGCCTTATCTCAGTCTATGCAATAAAAAGTGTTTTTTCTATGATGCCTTTTTTATCCCCTATAATTCATGGAAAATACTCATGACCTAAGGGTTTCTCACTATAATTGTCTAGCAACTTGTAGTGACAAGGCCCCTTAGGTCACTTGTACTGTTCTTGACAGATTGAAGAAAAAAGATTGAGGAATAATATCTATATATCATCATTATTATTATAAATGTTTCAGGCATTATTTAGTGATGCCTGGAATAAGAATGTTGTTTTATCAGTGTGGACATGAACACTGGCTTTGAAGATGATGTAAATAATCTTAGATCCTTCTAACACTGTCAAACTGACATACATTGACATATTGATGTATTCATATGGTGAGTCTGAATATCAATGTATGTCAGTTTGATAGTGTGAACCTTCAAAGTCCACCACTGATACAAAAACATTCTGATCACAGGCATGCATATCTACAAAAAGGCTGGATTAGTTGACTAATTTGATATCTTCAAATATACATATTGTAGGAGATATGATCATGATGACCTACTTCAGAGTGTCTGAGTAATGCTTGCAGGTAGTATGATTCACCCCTCTGCTCAGGAACAGTGCTTAGAGTTGTTACAAAGGATAACCCTGTACCTCCAAAACACCACATACCACCCTGTAAAAACACAAAAATAAAACTCTAGATAATTCTGTGTTTAGTATATGTACACAGTGCTTTTTCCATGAGAATTTTTTTTTTTTAAGTTCTCGTGTATCTCTTTGGCCATATGAATTTGACTTACTCTAGCATCAGCTACAGCTGTCCTGTCCTCTTTCATTGCTACAGTAGTGAAGAACTGTGCACACTTGTCCAAACCTGTCATTGGCAGAGATGATAACAACTTCCTGAAAGATTCTTCTAAAGACTCCTGTGAATATAATAAAGTACATCGTCATATTAGTATATGCAAGTACAACTGAATAAAGTACGAAGTTAGTATTTTTAGAATTAGGACATTATTAGGATATTTCAGTTGACTGAAATGAAATCACCAATAGTATTGTTGACTTTACCTGTGACATTGTGACCTTCGGTAGTGGTAGGAAATATCTCATGCTGACATTTTTGGACCTTGCCAATCCTACTTTTGTTCTGTCATCACAAGCAGTTGCTATCTTTTTAAAATCTTCATCTGTAATAAAACATCACAAGTTATCATAATGGATCTCTTACATTAACTGCACCATTTAAGGGGGGGGGGTGCAATTACTTTACCTGTGGGAACAGGGTGTTTGTTAAAATTACTTTACCTGTGTAAATGTGGGAGGGAATTACCTATTACTTTACCTATGGGAATGGGGGAGGGGTGTTTGTTAAACTTAAAGTTTACCTGTATGAATGGGGATGGGGGTTAGCAAGAACCTTAACTGTGTGAATGGGGATGAGGGTGTTTAATACCAGTATCGATAACCTTGTATTGTCTGTGTGGATGGATGGATGGATGGATGGATGGGAGAAATATTAATTACCTTGCCAGGTGTGTTTCTTTGCCAAACCATAAACTCCTTGGAATCTGATGTTCCTGACATTAGACTGAGCCATTCCAAGTAGTTTCCATGGATTATCACTCTTCACCTCCAACTTAGACCACCATGATGCTGCCAGTAAAGAAAACAATAGGAGTACATACATGTAGTTTGGTAAATTGGGTTTTCAGCACAAAAGAAACCCAAACTGTAAGATACGCCATGACAGTCTGCCTCCATTAGCCTGTGAGTGGGGTAGATTAATGCATTTTACAGGGGGTATTATACAGACTGAAAACACACCAGTGTTCCCAGAAACAAAATAATAGGAATACTGTATGTAGGAAAATTGGAATTCTTTTCCAAGAATTTTTGACTGTGTGAGTAGAAATTTTTATTTATAATAAGAATACACATTCTACTAATGTTGTTTTCAAACACAAAATGCAAATTACATTTTGATAAGACAGAAAGAGGAATATTACCAAATCAGAAGAACACTACAGTTGTTCATATAGCTACTTGCCTGAACATTGGAGAATAATGGGTCAACGTACAGTCTCCATACCCCTTAATGAAAAACTCTCTCACGCATTGCTCTTCAAATACAGGAACACGTGACCAAAAACAACTAATTCACGTACACTGTTATCAAAAGGTAAATGTTTTTTCTTAATTTTATAATACCTTCTTCTTCGGCATCTTCATCAAAAAGTTTGCCTAAGTTCTTCATTCTCTGAGAATAAGTTTTCATTCTTACATTGGCCCGCTTCTTCAAGTCTTCAAGGTATCCTGATCAAAGATAAAGCAATTATAATTTGTAAAAATGAACTTTTGACATTTTTGTACATTGTATTTTGCTGTTTACAATATTTAAAGTACTGTTTGCTTTCTTTTCATTCAAATGACCATCAACCAATTTGTCATTCTGATGGGGATCGTCAACCAAGACAGATCATACTGCCACCTAGTGGTCAGCTGTAACTATGAAATTCTGTCATTCTGATGAGGATCATCAACCAATCGACAGATCAAAAGCTCAATGCTAAAAACTTTGAACTGCTTGTGTGTTATAACCTTTGTAAATCGTTTGATCTACCATGTACCAAGGTGATGAACATTTTTGGTCAACCATTTGTTATTTTGTAAATTACGAAGAAATATTTTGTCATGATATCAATATTACGCTATTCCTATTTCATTTTTCAAATTTATTTATTAGTATCATGTCACATTTAAACAAATGTTTCACAAAGAGAACCAAGGGTTCTTAATAAATCTGACTTTGATGAATGAATTTGTCGATTAACTAATAATATTTCTAATTTCAGAATTCTAATTTTTTATTTTTTCTTACCATCACTTTCATCTGCAGTAGTATTGGTATTAATCTTATATTGCACAGCACGGTCAAGTTGTCGAAGTTCTCTGTAAATAACTACACCACTATACAAACAAAGAGAACAACATTTAATGTTATGCCTGAAAACTAAAACTGTATTAGTGTAATCCTGAAAAGGTTCAGTAATATTGAAAAAAAAACATGAAATGATATATCCTATACTTGTAGTTTCATGCATTTAGCTCTCCTTAGAATTACCTCAAAATAAGACCTAAAGACCAGTGAATAGTACATTCCACCCCCACCCCACCCTCGATTAAATAGGTAGCCGCTGAAGACAAGTGACTATTTAGATGACATTTTGCTACCAACTTTGCAGTGGTTTGATGTATATTTTCGCACACTTAGAGAAATTATTAGTTGGTGAAAAACACAAAAGTTACCAGAAATATACACTACCATTTCTTGCTTGTATTCATCCTTGTACTACAGACTGTTGGATATAGAAGTATCAACCACAGACAAAAGGATCAAGAAACCTTTGGTCTATGTAGTCGTCTGTATGTTTATAAAGATATCTGTTTTTACCTACCCTATCATAACAGCAGCTGACAATCCGTACCATCCATACTTCCCTGTAACTGCAGTATGAAAGTAATTATTCGGTTAAAATTGTAAGATATATGTAAATTAGCGAACAGAAATTGACAACTTTAATTCACACAATTACATCTAAAGATAACATTTCACAGAAATATTTAATACTTCTGTGTAAATTGTTTATCTTACACATTGCATGTAATGATCTGAACAATAAAATTATTTTGTAGTTGGTCAACCAAGTTTTACAGTTTAACTAACTGAGCTTGACTATTGCTGGTCACTGGTCACAATTTTGAACATTTATGCTGGTAATTTTATTTCACTTTCATGGAATTTCAAAAATAAAATAAAATATCCAGTCATCCAGGACTTTAAAGAATTTTCCAGTTTTAAGTTGATGAACTCTGGTGTTAGCTAGTACTGACCAAGACAATAAAAAAAATGAAATGAATAAAAATAATAAAGTTAATCACCAATGTCTTGTTAGTAGCATGTTGTTGTTACCATGGCAGTATCACCCACAGATAGTTGCCAATCAAAAATACTGTTTTGCAGAAGATTTAGAAAATTTCAAAACTTCATGTATGGAGGTGATTTTGAAGGATAAAAAGACTACACTTTATGCTAAAGACGACATTACAAACATTGCTATTTACCATAATAATTGTACAGTGACATATTATTATTATTATATTTATATCATATATCAATATTAAATGATTTATTGTATTGATAACAATAGTTATATACATACTATACAAAATATCTCATATCATTCTCACTGTTATTCATATATAATTCCATTACCATGGCAACAATAACAGTACACTTTCATGAGATGTGCTAATGGGATTATTGATTATAACTGTTTGTAAGTACATAATCTGTATCTGTCAACAGAAATCACTTTAAAATCACTGTTACATGTGTAAATGTAGACTTCAACAAGTACATTATTGACATAATTTTCGTACATGTCGCATGACACTAAATACATAGCATTTATGAAATTAAAATAGCAATATAACTTTCATGGTGATCGGCACGTAGGCAGTCTAGACTGACCGCGATTAACCTTTCACGGTATCATCTTTTGTATAATGTCTGCAACACCTATGTTCTAATATTCATCTATTTGAAACAAAAGCTTGCAATATGTGAAACCAAACATTATGCTAGATGGTCACAGCTGAGTCGTATCCGATCGTTTGTCAGTTCGGCTGCGTAACAAATGTCGACCTTCGATCAGTTGCTGAGATTGTTTACGTTTTGTAGTGACCCATGGCTTTGGGTCATGTTGGAATTGTGCTATCTACAATATACATGATATATACTTACGTGACCTGCTCGGCGGTTTGCTGTTCGATGAAAAATTTCGGAGCATCGTTAGCATCTTCATGGATGTAACTTTAAAATTTGAATCGCACCCCGTAACCAAAAACACAACAACATTACGAGTGAAACTTGTCTGGTTCAGACTTCAGTCAGTGGTTACAAACAGCGAACAGCAACGTATTTCGAATTCAGATAAGTTCGATTTCACTTCAAATGTTATTTCAACGGAAGTTGAAGATCTGCGTTAAGTGCCCTCTAGATTGAAAATTAAACGAAAATATCGCGAAAGATTACATCGATTGTACGTAGACTACATTCACTTAGTTTTACGTTTGTACACACGATATATTTACGACGAACTTTCCGCCATATTTAAAAACCATATCCAATCAAAAATCACCTTTGTAACACAAGATTATCCAATCATATTGCTTATTACGCAGTCTTACAAGTAAGCTCGAAACGGACCATACCATATTGTAGATGGGGAGAACAATGTACAGTGATTACCAGAACAACATTCGGAATTTACCTACACAGAATTATGATGCAGGTGATAGCAACGGGGATATGTTCGAGCATAGACCATCCGCCAACGTTGGTGGAGGGTCTATGATTTGAATCTGCCTTATTATCTCCCACTGTGTGTGTGTGTGTGTGTGTGTGGGGGGGGGGGTTACATAAATACTTTAGTCCTTATATTTACTCATGTACTGGAGAGCACCACGAGAGCATACCTCACAGTCACAGGCACTTGTTTCCCGAGATATGTCTCAGAATATTTCTATCAGAATACAATAAAATGTCCATAATATCGATAATATAGACACGTTTAGCCAACTATATATATGAAAGGGGTAAAATTAAACTTACTTCTGTGATCGCGCAAGTTCACTCACCGCGAGGTAAGTTGGGTTGACTGTCAACAGTCGTCCTGACTTCTTTGAAATATAGTTGATGATTAAAAATAACATTCCAGAAGCTTTTTTCAAGAACATGACAAAATATAATATAGGCCCTTAAAGTTGGGTTAAGTTTAAATTTATCTATCACCAAACAGAAAGATGAACACTACAAGCATGTTTTTTTTAGCCAGGGTTACAGCACACTGCAGGTACTCAGTCATATTTTTATGTGGAAACAAACCGAAATGTTATTACATTGTCAGGATCACAAATAACGAGCTAAAACGAAATAGGTCCGATACCACATTATGTTACAAGAAATGACCTGATTTTCAGTGACACGAGATGAATGAATGAATAGGATAGTCAGGGACTAGTACAACCCAGGAGCAGATATTTTCCTGTACTCTGTCTGTACACTGTCATTTGTACATTGTGTGCGTTTTATATGTCTAAAGTTTCCAACATAGTTAGTATGACTACCATTGGCCACACTCCTGCATTTTGCACGTCACAATTTGTTTATTTCCGTTTGATCTGCTGCATTTTGAATGCTCAATTCGGGAGATTAACGAGAGCCAATGTGGAAGGAAACGCGTTGTCTTTGTGAGTTTCTAGGATGATGCACACAGTGTTGATCGAGAAAAGTTTTCATTTAACTCATTTGCCATATTAAAACGATATAATTAATATTTACACGGGTTTGCGGTGTGTGAGTTGTGGCAGGTTATGTTAAGGTCACATGATTGAATACTCTAAACATAGTTATTGCAGATGGTGGGTATAGCTATTTGATTTAGTGGTTTGTAAGATATTCTAAATTAATGTTAACAGCAATGATTTTTACACGTCGGGCATTTTAGGAACGTACTTTTGCACTGCTTTGTTTGAAAGAAAGCAATACATGACGAAAATATACCTTCGAGCAGGTTAAATAGCTGAACCATTTGTGAATGCATCGAAGGATGAGGAACGTGTCCTGACAAGTGTTTATATAATTATGTTACACGCCCCTGTTTAGTGATACAACCATACTACTGCATGATTAACAATTCACATATAGCAAACTTTGTGTCTGGCGCCACTCAGTGGCGGATAGATATGAAGAAGTGATGACGTATTATGATTGTATGAAAGCACGATATAATGTAAGATGACAGTGACACAAAACTTCTTGCAGATTGCATCTTGACAATGCAAAAACTCAGAAACGAATGTTGATTGTCTAAATTGCGATCGCAGAACGACGACATTGAAAATAAATCGTGTATTTAATTCACATTACACTTACAGGACAACACCAGGGGGCTCTGTCTGTTCACTGAAACATGAAGTCAGAAGTCCCTCTACGGCTTTCGTAATATCGCCTGGATTTATTTTACTTTTCCCCGTGACTTAATCTTTAAATATCCTAGAAAGAGGTATTAGCGCCACCTTGCGACTTAATTTCGATTCCTGTTGTCCATTGACTTTCAACAACATACTGAGCGAAAATAGTGTTGTGTGAAAGCAGTGTAATTCCTATTATTGCGGTAACATTACCAGAATTAGGTAAGTGGCTTTGTTTCGCGTATTAATCAAATATAAAGCCGTGTACAGCTAGAAAAGAACTGAGCTGAAAAATACCCAGAACACCAGTAGTCGTACCGGACTGCAGATATAAACACAAGTCAACTGTCCATGTAATGTAAACGCTAACGGTGTGTTCTCAAGCTTGATCAAAAATGCTATTTGTCGAATGTTGTTGTCGCTCCCTATCAGTTTTGAAATGAAAGGAATGGTAAGTTTCCAGCACAATAAAGTTGGGTTAAAGCCCACAATGTACTGAGGTCCAATGTTAATCTATATTTACAAAAAAACTTGAGAGAGAAGACATACCCACATAAAATTTCCATCCAAATTCAGATTTCTGCTGTATGTAGTGTTGTTATAAACGATGCTACGGTTCGATTTGGGCTGTATTCTCTACGGCCATTTGTTCATGAGTGCCAAAACAGTTGTCCATCTCTGGAGTACATAAACCCATTAACAAGTGTGAACATATTAATTAATAACAGGACGGTGACCAAATCTTTACCGTATTTTATGTACAGATATAGAGGTGTCGTTGCGATAGAAACCGGAAAGGTGTGGGTTGACTCCAAACACCGATATATTCTCGACCACAGGCCTTTCGTTGAACTCAAACCAGGGCTGGTGAATTAACGACAAAGAACGAACGTTTGCTGAAGGGAATGACATGTCTGTGAATGAGATGTGATTCTTGACTGTCCTGTTGTCGATGTAAAATATACATTCTGGAACTGATCGTCGAGTACATACGGATGAACGGGAGTTTTTGGCTTTGCGGGTGAGTGTAACAATGATTAGAAGGAAAGCTGTGAAAGAAGCTGCCGCCCGCAGCCACAATATTGATGTGGCTCTTGATGAAGAACGAGAGAAACGACAACGGGAAATACAACTCTTGACTCTAGGTAAAATGTAACTTTTTATTGATATTTTTTTCATTCTGTTGTCTTTTTCTGTCAAAAAATCTTAACCACAAGGTAGTAGGTGAATGTATGGCCTGAATCGAGTAGTATTATCTGGGATCTCAAGCCAAAAATTCTCTCTGAAATTACTGTGTATGTATTTTGATTTTCATAATCATAAAAAAATTGTGGATGCTATTTTTTCTCATTAGGTACACTTTGATGTTGTTTGCATTTGTATTGTCTGTTTGTTTTATTTGGGTTGGTGGCAAGCACAGCTGTTGTGTACAGTACATTTATTTGAGGGTATCAAAACACTAGAAATATTGTGATAGGTGTGTCTGCTGCAAATCAAATAAGCTTAATAAAGTATGCTGTTTGTATAATTATCACCAATGACTGCATTATGTGATTATCATGAATTGCCCTGTGTTTAGATTGTGACATGACACCCGTGTCATATATTGCAATAATAACTGTAGTGCAAAGCACATACGACTTTGAATGTTCATTCAGGAATTATGTCCATGGTGCCTCTTCTATACAGTAAAACTCCACTGTAAAATACATTTGGTATAGCAAACATTTCATAGTAAAAATATCCAATGAGATTAAAATACTCTGCCATATGTGATGTAATCTACCACATATTATAATACCATTGGCAAATAGCGAGCTCCACTGACATTATAGCCTGTTTGTTGACCAGTATGAGAGGAAATAGCTGTGAAACATAAAAACTAGTATGTTGTCTCTCTGACTTACTCTTTTAGTAGGAAAGCCTAGAGTGATAATGAATAATTCACAACAGCTTCAGGGTATGACAATATTCATTCACTGTGAAATATCGGCAAATGTTTAACTTGCCTGATTCTATTAACACGTTGGTAATGAAAATTTACTTTCTGTGGTACGTCTGTGTAGAGTGGAAGAAAAGGTTCAAAAGGTCTCTGTTGGCAATCATGTCAATGGAAACATTTCAGAGGTGGTTATCATCAGATCTAAAACCTACATACTTGTCACTACGAATAATGATAAGTACCTAACTAAGATGTTTACTACATGTATATTGTCAACATATATGTATTTTGGTTCTAACTTCATTTAGTTTATTTAGCTGACACATGGAACAGTCTTTTTGCATGAAAAGTAATTAATGAAAGTAGAATGATTTTCAGTGATAAATTCCAAGTAAATACAATGTAATAACGTCACATTTATCTAGCATGAATCGACCAATTACCTCACTAGTGATGTTGCTCTGAATATATATGTACATAGCCAATTTTATTTGAACTGAAAAGGGGCCAAAATGTGAAGGAAAAAAATTCTGCTTAAGTCTGCATGCGCCAAATTAAATATTCACAGTGTGTGTGTGTGTGTGTGTGTGTGTGTGTGTGTGTGTGTGTGTGATTACAAATAGCACAAGTCATTGGTAAAAGTCTTATCAGAAGTTAATGATGTTTCTACACTTAAAACATATGCTTACATGTTAGTTTTCAGTAGTAGACTACATTCAAACAGATAGAGTGTACACATCACAGGAAAGGGCTAAATTCCAATGTTTACTTTGTGTCTTTGTTGTGGGTGGTATTAGAAGGTAAAATCTACCTGAATTTGTCGGGGTTTTTTACTTGCCATGTTAAAACGATATAATTAATATTTACATGGGTTTGCGGTGTGTGAGTTGTGGCAGGTTGTGTTAAGGTCACATGATTGAATACTCTAAAACATAGTTATTGCAGATGGTGGGTATAGCTATTTGATTTAATGGTTTCCCCACCAAAATTATGGTACATGGTATATAAAGTTATATGGACGTTTTTAAAAGTCTCAGTCCATTTACTTTCAATTTTAGAATAGGTGGGGTAGGTAGATTTTTCATTTTATTTTTATATATTATATATTTTTTCATATGTGAGTGTCTAGTTCAGGTAGTTGTGTTTTCCGTTGTTTTCCGTATGGTCTCTGTGTTATTCGTTTCTTCTCATTAGATGTACAGCTATTACAGATTGGAAGACCAGTCTTTTTAAGTTGATGTCAGTTTCCACATCTACCATTTCTTGAAAGACTTCATAATTTTCATGATTTTGTTATCTTTTCCTCAAAAATGTGACATGAAAAACTAGATGGGGGTTGAGTAACCAAAACCAAGCAATCTTTATTCTTAGGCCTTACCAGGGTTCCCAATCCTGATCAAAAAGGCTAAATTTGTGACATTCTTGTAATAATTAACAGACATATGTAGTTTTGAAGATCTAATGTGAACATCTTGTATGGCATTGAAACCTAGCCCTAACAATTTATTTGTAGGGTTTCATGTTTGTTGCTTCTAAAAATGTTTTCATCAACCCTGATCTCAATAACAAATAAACTAGTAAATTATTATTAAATCCAGTTTTCTTATAAACATACAAAGGAAAGGGCACAGAACCAAAACAATTTATGATTGATTACTAGCATCAGAGAGCCCTCTACCAAGCAGAATAAATTATGATTTAGGACCTATATACAAAGTCTGGGGAATATGCTTATGACTTGGAGGTATGCTCAAGGGTTGGCAATGCACAAACTCTGCTTATGACAAATTATAGGCAGAATAAATTATGATTTAGAAACTATACACAAAGTCTAGGGAATTAACATGAATTTGAAGAATATGCAAGGGCTGTGCAGTAATTTACAATCTCTGCTTATAATATGTTACTCTCTTCTAGCAGATACTGACAAATATTTCTTGATACTAAAAGAGATTGTAATGTCTTTGTGTATATCCTCAGGCTTTCTTGGATTGAGGATGAGGCTATATTTAAAAAAAACAAAGTGCAACAGTATTTTATTCTATCAGAAAAGTCTACACAATTGCAGACAGGTTACAATTATACCATGTGCAAGGCAAGTTGTACATGTTCATAAAGAAAATATGGGATTTATATGCTGGTTGTTTTATGTGGTGATGGTAATGTGTATCTATGTCACTGGTTTCATAGGACTCAAAATATGAATACAATTGTTCAGAATCGCCTTTATAGTTTATTTATCAATATTTTTTTCTTGAGCAGGCATAAATTATGTTATTCTCCACTACTTTATTCATTCATTTGGAAAATACTTGTGACATACAAAATTAGTGACTACTCATCTTCAATTCATTGTGACAAGGCCCCTTATGTACTTGTGTTTTCCTGAGCTAAATGATATCTAATTAATTGTCCACCTTCACAACTGAGATTACAATTAAGTAAATTAATTTCTATAATTAATGTCATAATACATAACTAATCAATATACATAAAAAATTGTAGATTATATTAATTCATTAAGGAAGATTAGAGATTATCAATATTCTATTATGGTACATCATGATTTACTTGTCACTGATTTACAATGTCATCTGTTTATAGTGAACAAAAAGCACTGATTTGTTAAATGTCATTGGTGGCAAAACAGAACGCATTCAGGGAATGAATACTTAATTAATGGCAAAAGAAAGGATGTACATACACCGTATATGCAATTCTGTTAAATCTGAATAATTGCAACATGAAAAAAAATATTCCAATTAAATGTATTTCTGAAAGAGAAAACTTATACCAGTGAAGGTAATAAACGACACTGATGAGTGACAAATTGGAATTACATATTTACTATGTTTGAGAAGTCAAATTGCAACTAATAGCTTCAAACATAGACATGCAACTTGCATGTCCTGTTCTAACTGTTCCTTATATGTACACATACATCTCAGTCAAGTAGTCTCTGAAATGACAGTTAACCTATCTCATATCTAAGATTTATTTTGAAGATAAGTACGTGTGGAGTCATGATGGCCGACTCGTTAGAGTGGCTGGCTTAGAATATGCAAGTAGCTGTTCTATCCTTGCTGCTGGTTGTTTCTAATAGCTAGCTTAAGTCATTCAGCAATATTTTATGTATGGTTGTGCCCCAGTCAACCCAGCTGTATAATTTTGGGCCTGATAGGACAGTGGTTGCTATGTGAATGCTTTAATCCGATACACTTACATAATTCAAGCTGGAATGGATTGTATGCTCCTGTAGGGAGTTGACGATGTTTTTAGGCCATTGTACCCATATAGGTCTGTGCCAGGGGTAATGATTTGATAACATGCTGTGATGACAATATTCATTGTCAGATCCGTTTTGCCAATAATATTATAACAATAATAACAATTCGAGAACAGGTTCATAGGAAAAAAGTTACAAATTTATGAGTGTAAAAAAGCTAAAACAGAACATACACAAAAATTCAAAAAATTGCAAGAAAAAGAAGAAGAAACAATATCATTACAGTAGAAATTTAATTTTTTCTAAATATGCTATTTACAATCACATCATCAGATAATGATGCAGTAATTAAAGTATTTTCACTCTCTGTAAGTCTAAGGTAAAATTTAGAGTGCAAAGTGCATTGTTTACCTCCAAAATAATGCTGAACAATATATTAAAGGCATTATGTACAGTGTGCCCTCTAATGATAGCAAAATTTTGTTGTGAGTCAAAATGAGAAAAACTGGGCTATCTTATGAGCCATCACATAGCAAGAAATAGGAGCACACCAAATTTTGGTGCATCACTAGAAATTGTGTGTCAATGGTGTGTCAAATTGGCTTAGAGGGCACACTGATTATGTGATCTAACATTATTAGTATGACTATATTACTTTCTATTGGTGAACATTCTGAGATCCTGTCCAAACCATTGGGCCTGATGAAATGGCCTGTTAGTGTTGACAGATTAAATTACAAGACACTGACAATCTACCTGTCTTGATGCCAATACAATAACTGTTATTTGGCAGGCAAGTGACCTCCTAATGTTTCACATTTGTGTAGTCTACTACATAAACTATTACCAGTATAGATCTAGTTGTTACTAATTGTTATTAACAGGAAAAGTCAATTCAGGTTTATTGCTGTCTGTGGTACACTTGTATGAATTACAGTTATCAACTTTCAGTTTTGATAACAAAATAACGCCTTGGTATCTTTAATATTCAGCTTTAAATTTGTATAAAGATGCTCTACTGCACTTGACATGTGTTCGGCCATTTTGGGCATATCATGCAAGGGTTTATGGGAAAACCTCATGTAATGACACCACATTTGTCATTTGTATGATTGTGTTGGTATGTGATGTATCCCATAAACCTTTGTAGGAAATCTCCAAAATGGCCGAACACATGTCAAGTGCAGCTGGGCTTCAATGCAATTGTACTACAAGTACAAGCAGAAATAAACCTGACTGGAGTTGTATTAAAGATCCAGTTAGCTGTCAGTCAATACATACAGTTGTATAATTTATTCTGGCTACTTCTTTAAAATGCAGAAAAGCATACTCTTAATTCTTAGTACCTGCAATAGCATTTCACCTCATGCTAGAGGGTCAGAATAGTATAAAAAGGTCAACTAATTGTCATGAGCACCTATACCAATGCATGTATAGACTAGTGCATGAAGAGGAAGTTATGGTGTCGACCAAGATATTGAACAGTCATCATTTTTATGACACACCTAGGTGGTAGAATTCTGCTGTAGGTACTGAGAAGTATTACTAGTTGTACTATTTCAAACTGTAAGCTAGTTTTTATCTATATTTAAACCTCATCAACTATTAATGCTAACATTGGCATGAAATATACATGCTTTCATCATCAAACGTAGTGTTAAATCCTGATCTGTAGCTGATACAACCTCAAGCCATGTAATCACCTAGCAGTGTTACAGTACAAAATATGCATGATCATCTCACCTTCCGCTAGCTACATGGATTTGACCGCAACTATGTAATAAATCGTAAATGCACTAGTCTCAACAATTGCCTATATACTATGTGTTTTTAAATCAAAAACCACATTGTAACATAAGTGCTTGATATGAAATGAATATGATGTAAAAAGGGATTACAAAGAAATTTGATAGATACATCAACCAAATAATACATTATCAGATATTGCACTCTTTTTAGAGCATAAATTGTACTAATTGTGTTATCAGTCAAAGTTGTATTTTGATTATTATGAGCCAAAAGAAGTATGTATCAAATCATATTTGTCACCATATTTAACACAAAGTGGATTTTGTACTTGCTCTGTTTAACTTACTATTGTAGAGTGAATATTAGTAATAGCGTTTAACTGTTCACACAGACCTATACCCACACCCATACTCACCCCCCCCCCACACACACACACACACATACACATACACACAAACACACTCATACAAACATCACCCTTCTTACATACAGACCTTGTTAATTTTTAATGTAGTTATGAATATACAAGTTGAGAAGATCCCAATCTGATTAAAATACGACGTAGATGTCGGCTAATCGTTCATTGTTATTTTACATCGGTATTTTTTATTCAGTTGACCTTCATATTACATGTTTATGTTTTGGTCCTGTAGAGAGGAGGTGGTCATCAGGACCAAAACATAAACATGTAATACGAACGTCAAGTCAAGAATGAATACCGATGTAAAATAACAATGAACAATTAGCCGACATCTACATCAGATTTTAATCAGATTGAGAAGATTTAATAAGCAATATCTTGTATAAAAGTCTTGTATAATAGATATTATGATCAGATCTGCTTTATTAATAGAGGTTTAGATGGTGATATATAGAGTGTAAAATTTTAATATCATTAATTATGATATGAATACTAATAAAATACAATTGTTAATCTGATTGTAAACTCACAGGCTGTCTATTATTAAAGATGACGCAGAGATGGGATTACGGCTTTTAGCACAACTGAACAATAGAGTTCAGTTGTGGGTGTGGTAAAGTGTGTGTGTATGTCTGTCTGTCTGTCTGTCTGAGTGTACATGTATATGTGTGTAAATGATCGATTGGTATTTGGTAGGGATGTTACTTTAGATGTCTAGTTGGGAAATTGTTCAAGTCAAAATGATTATACCACAAGCATATAATTTGAGTAAAAAAATGTAGTTTTGGTAAAAAAATGCAGGCTAGTCTAAAATGTTATTGTTTTTTGATGTAGTTAAACCATTGAAACATTAATGTAGTTTACACTTACTCGTCTATGGGACCATTATTAATCTACTTTTAGTGTTGCTCGGTATATCTGCCAATGTGACTGATAAATTATAATCTTAGTTATTTTTGTCACTGGAAAATTTTGGAATTTTTCAATCTTCAGCTAGTTCTGAAAGGCAAATTTTACTATTAAATTATATACATGTACAAGAAAACATTTTAGTCCCCACCTACTTTTGTGTGTTTGGTTTCGAGTTAAATAAGTGAAAACAAGTCTTTTGTGAAAATTTCCAAATTTCCAGTAATATACAACTATAGTTCTCTGTGTTATCAAAACAGGATAGATACCTGTATTGTACCAATTAAATCTACCAGACTTCTTTTTTTTGCAACGGTAGATTTGACTATATAATCCCATACACATCAGTAACAAGCATCATAGTGATTGAGGAGAGGAGTTGTCACATCCTGCCCAGTACAACATCTCGTCTAGATATTTTATGTTCAAAACCTCATAACTACAGGCTGTTTTACCAATTCTGTCATCTCCTTCATACTGATATTATTGAATAACACGTACACATGAATGATGAAAAATGATGAATGTTCTATCAAAATCAATCATGATGTATTATTGATGTGTTAGGTTCGTGACAAATTTCAACCCATGCATTCTTTGACTCTGACATGTTAAACACTATATGATTATTATATGATTTTAAACCAACATTTTAGATGCATGCCAGAGTTGATTTTAATGCTGAAAGTTGTGCAATGTGTTATATGAATACAATTTAAAACTAGCCATTGCTACTATTGTGTATACTCTGTTGATAGTGCAAACACGTACTGGTATTACTCTCCTAACAATGATAGGTACTTGGCAAGAATAATCAAATCAAATATCTGATGTACTGTATGACAGGGTTTCAATGAACACATTCAGCTTTGCTATTACCAAACTGTAATGCTGCTGAAATACTGATTATTTTATTAGATGAAAAAAGGGAATTTGAAAGAATTAGTTGACATGGCTGTGTAAACTTCTGATGAGATCTACAACCTCTTGATCCCAAAATCACTATGTGGTCTGTTACCGTTAATGCAGTTTTTGAATGTTTCTATTGTAAAATACACTAAGGTATCATGTTGTCAGACAGGTTCATGCAATTTAACATATAATTTAGCATAAGCAAAGCCTTTTCGCTGTTAAAAGAGATGTATACATATAATTTACATGTACGACTTTATTAAGGCAATGTTACATTTCATCCACAAACTGTTTTCACGACCTGATGAACTCTCCAGATCTGACTGACCCCTGAAACATGTATTAGTGTCACAGAACTGCAGCAAAATTGTATGGATACGTAAATCAAATACATGTGCCGGGGAAATATTATTTACCAACCAATCGACTGACCAACCAACTGACCGACTAACCAACAATTAATATTCTCTGCATTTACAATACATTAGTTTAGCAACAAATTGTCAATCTGATTGTTGTTCTTGCCTAATACTTTAAATACAAAGCTCATTATCCTTCAATCTTTAAACATAATCACGGGTTTCATGTGGGGAATCAATAAATGACACTCTGTCTGATTAGGTATTCCTGATTGTTTCATTGCATCAGGATTTGAAACATTTAAACACTACATTTTTTATACATTTCATCAGAATAATTTGTTTATTCAAATCTCATTGATTGTGATGTCAGCCTAATCCTGCCCATAATGATGGCCGTGACACTGCAGATTTGGCTTTCTAGCCCAGGAAAGACATTAGTTTGAAACCATTAATTAATTCAAAAGGGAATCTCATTGAACAAAGTGGAAGGAATGAAAACATTGCATGTGAATATCAGGTAATTTCAATGCTTAGTCAGAGTAAACATGTCATGAATTGACTTCAGCCATTAAGTGGCACACATGTGACTATTTTTCAATCATTGAATAATTTGCATTGAGCAAACTCAAAAAAAAGTGAATTCTTTACATTTCAAATAATAAGACCTGTTTTTTGATGTTCATACATGTGTGCAGTATGTGTCACTGTTCCATAGAAATGATTTCATGTGTGTGTGTGTGTATTTTGTGTGTATTTGTATGTCTACCACTGCAAACTCACATCTTAATTGATATGCATCTGAGACAAACTTGAGATGTTGTTGACACATGTCATGACACAAAATTCAAGTGTCTACAACTATATCATCAAATATGACGTTTTTGTTAGGATCATTACATTTGACGTCAAACTTGAGAGTCAAAATTAAAAAGAAGAAAATTTCAATTATAAAACTCCAAGAAAAGTATCCAAGGTGGCAGCAGCGACTGTTTTCAATGGAGACTTGTTGACAAATACTTTATGGAAAAATTCTGAGCTAATGCTGTCAGGCAAAAGTAACATTTGTGTGCTGTGGCTGAGATGACTGTACTGTAAGTATCAATAATAATGGATGAATAAAGTTAATAGACTGCATTATTGTTGTACAATAAGAATTGTAGTATATGTCCTGCAGATGTCAGAGAAATATTTTATGAATAATATCAGTTATAAAACTATTATGCAAACTATTATAATAAACAATTTTTCCAGCTTTGTGAGGGAAAAGGGGACATTTAAAAAAAACACCGCGGTATAAATGTGTCCGTACATGTGGAAGGCTTATACGCTCAATCCAAAGGGTTGCATTAGTTAAATTGCAGTGTCTTCATGGTCTTTGACAATCTGAATTACTCTAGCTAATGCTTTCCTGTGGGAATTTTATACTGTAATGATGACATTGCTTGAGAATGATTGCCAAGTTTCGTTTAGTTCATTTCCCTGGGCTGTGACCTGATTTATGTTCTTCATCCGGTTGTCATTGTCATCTTCTACTCAGTTTTGAAAGGAATTGCCTCTGGCATTGAGGTTTACCCAAGCATGATATTTCCCGATGGAAGAATAGTAAATGACATGCAAAAGATATAGGTTTAAATTTAAAACCTCCAAACCTTTCCAACTCTGCCAGATTTACAAAGTATACCAGATTTCTTTTTTGCTAAGGTGTGGGAATCCCAGTAACACAAAGGGGGCAATAATGTAAAACTGGCATCGTTTCAATACTTTGCACCATAAAAAATTCCAATATGTACATATTTTGCACTATGATTTTGGTATGAACCCCAAAGCAGAAGGGGGATGGTTGGGGTTGGTTGGTTGGTTGGTTGGTTCTGGTAAAACTAAATATATAGATTTAATTGTATTTGGTGTAACATTATATCTAGACTTTATTACTCTATCCCTTAATACAGGATACAGATAAAAATACTTCCTCCATATTTATGTTATTTTGCTGGCTTCTGCAATTATCTTTGGTATACAAATTGGGTCTAAAAATATGAATGTTTGCCTATCAAAAAGACTCTCAGAAGGCACATTGGTAAATTTCCATTTTGTCACGAATGAGTTCTGAACTGCAATTGATTGTGGTGCAAATATTTGAATATGAAGGAAAATGCCATGAAATTCAACTGGTTTGCATTTGAGTTTTATTTCAAGAAAACCATACATAGTAGAATTTAAAGAAATTTTGTATAATGTACAATTCAAACATAAAACAAGTATTTTCAGACATCAATTTCATGAAACCTTATTTTTTAAGTCATTCATATATATTGAATCTGTTATATATATATTTAATAAATAAAGCCATTATTTGCAGAAATTAATTTTGGGAAAAATATTCTCGGTATTGTTGTTGTTTATTATATGTTAACTCAAAGTTATAATTAATTGCTTGCAAAAATAGACTGCCTTGTCATTGAGTCGTGACAGTAATTTTGATTTAAATCTATCTCTTAATTGACTAGCATGGTTTGTTCATAGCAACCACTGCTTTCAGATATTTTTTGTGTTTGTTACATGGATACAGTTAATAACTGTAATTACAAAGAAGTGCACAGTATAGTGTATTCAACATGAAGTTGATTGTTACAATGTTAGAGTTAATTAAATACACCATAGTAGAGATTTAAAATCCAACCACTTGGGAAGAAATTGAATGCTATGAATAAAGAGTTTTGTAGGATTGATGCAAGCGGAAACAGAAAATCACTGTGTCTGTTCAGACAACAGGCTGTGGGTTGTTATTATACTGTAGTCTATCATCTTCAACAAAGTATTTCCACCAGACTGTGTCCCCTGAAGTAAAAGAGAACAATTTTGTCATGGGTCTCAAAATAATAAAAATGGGTTAGAATTTAGATATTTCTTGCAAGTCATCACAAAGTATAGTAAAGGATAGAGGAAAAGCATAATTTGGCAGGTTGATGTGCATCAATGGTAAATCCAATGGGCTTATACAGAGCTACTGATGTGGAGCTATTGAATCCATAGTGATACACAGTTGTCTACAAATTTCGCATGCCAGTTCCATACATGATGTATGAAAAAGTATTGAGCAATTATTATCAACATACATGTATATCAAGTATAAAAATATGTGTTATAGTTCGATGGGCTAGATGAGCTGCCTGTTTCCTATACAAATACATTATGTATTTCTAAACTCTTGTATCAGAGAACGAGTTATAGCATTCATTCAGCTGTTGTGGGGGTAATTTAAAATTAAGTATGGAATATTGTTCTACATACATCCATTTGACTAGATGGGGAGAGAGATCGGGTGATCAAAAAAAGAATCAAAACCATGATGGATTCAATACGGATAGCTGCTAAACTAAATGTATAGGTAACCCTGTTGTTAAATAAATTATTTCTGTTTCTCATGACTCAATGGATCACATATTTTAGAAATCTGATAAATTAAAAAAAATGATACCCTCTTTGGCCAGATCAGAAATAAATAGTATATCACAAATGGTAAGATGGCAACACCACAAGTGTGTATTTGGGTGAAAATCAGCATTTATTGTTGAAATTCTGAGACCATTAATAAATCCAATGGTTAATGATGGCTTTTAATCTAATTTCTAAGGCATTCACACTGTTAAAAGTATAACTAGGACTTAGATGCTTTTTTAAAAAACTCCCAACAATGTAGATTTATAAACATTGCGATAAAAAACATGACATAAAAATGATCATGCAACAGTACATTCAACCATTGGTGAAATCATCAATCTCACTAGATCTATTCTTCATCCCTTTCTATTAAAATTCTTTTCATGTGTCCAAGTCATTACACAACAGATGTTAAGTCATATGCCAGACAGATAATAAAAACAACCCTTGTAATCCGTCTAAATTCTTCTGTGAAAATATCTACTCCAATATGATGCTCTTTGTCCTTTCACCTCCTTTTATCGTTTATCTATAAAATAGAACATAAAGTTTTATGCCTGATAATACTTTTTACAACAGTCTGTCCATATTTTAAAAAAAATATTTTATGTGTGGGTATTGCTGGTTTTCAAACATATAGAAACATCGATCCTTTTTATTTATAAGCCTATTTAAACCATACGAAGAGTAACTTAGAATTTGTTGATTAGAACGCACATAAATGTGTTTTATTGACATTAACAGGGGAATGGTTTATGTACATGTAATTTGCTGTTGAATCTTTTATTGTTTAAACAACCATAAATTGTAATGACTTCCTTCTGGGCAGGATAAAAAATCTGTCCCAGACATACTACTTTTAAATATTAGATGAACCCTCCCTCCCATAAAAATTAAAAGTACGAAGAAAAACTGAAATTCCATGTTAATGGTCTGATGAATGACGTCAGTAAAATGTTCACAATAGCCTTATTGTAATGACTTTCAGTATATCTTATACAATGCTTCCATAGGGATACAATCCATACTCTCTAGGGAATGGTGCAGAACTCAGGATTGCATATGGCAGTGCAAACAGACAGCTTGTTAACACAGCACTCAAGTTCATTTTACTGCCACATCTTGCTCATTTATTTTTCAAAACTATTTAGATAGTGATTATAAGTGTAAAGCCTAACAAATGAACATCAGAATTAAAAAAAAAAGCCTGGCTTATTTCAAATTCACCAGTGAATTGTCGTCGTTTAGGGTTTTTTTATTTTGCTGCAACTGGCTGTATTGTATTTATGTGCATCTGACTATAGTTTGTGTATTAAAAGGGAGCTGGTTGTGTTAATAGGATTCTAGTTTGTGTTGATATGGTTCTAGATTGTGTTGATATTGTTCTAGTTTGTGTTAATATGATTCTAGTTTGTGTTAATATGGTTCTAGTTTGTGTTGATATGGTTCTAGTTTGTGTTGATATTGTTCCAGTTTGTGTTGATATGGTTCTAGTTTGTGTTGATATGGTTCTAGTTTGTGTTAATTGATATGGTTCTAGTTTGTGTTGATATGGTTCTAGTTTGTGTTGATATTGTTCCAGTTTTTGTTGATATGGTTCTAGTTTGTGTTGATATGGTTCTAGTTTGTGTAAATATAGAATGCAACTTTGAAATAAAGTCTTTAAAACATTTGCTGGTACTTTGTTCAAGAAAACTCTAATTCAAAAATTCTAAAATGTTATCAAAATTATAAGGTATGTTAAAAACTGATATGGCCATTATCAAAGACTGTGTGTTAGGGGACTGAAATTAACTTCCTTGAAAAGAAGATTGTGGACCCCTAAATTTCTTTGATTATTCCAAAAGGAACAGAAGCAGCCTTTCTTATGGCAAAGTTTGGAGAGATTTTACATGCTTTTTTTGCAGTAAAATTTGTCACAAAGGTGCATTCTACCTTAAGGAAGAGTAAACTATATTATACCATGGAATGTCCTTTGAGATATTCTTAATCTTAATTGAAATAAAACATCACCCTATGTACTACAGTACTAGCTGCCATTGTGATTTGTTATTGCAATCATTGTCAGTTTAAGCATTTCAATGTTTTGTGCTATTCTAACAATTTTGTTAATGCTGTGCATTTTGATGATAAATATGAAAGATTAAAACTTTTGATTTGAATTGATGAATCTGCATTCATCAATGCATATGAATCAGTACCATACTAGCAGGGTACTTTGTTCCTATAAAAATCTAATGAATTATTTTGGTATCATTTGCAGGACCAAATTTTTCAGAAGAAGGTAACCATTAAACGAATTTACATTCTACAATTAAATGCACATAAAAGCTCTTTCCCAGAATTGATGATATAAAACATTGTACAATTATTACCCATGGCACATACCTAAAAGGGTACAGCCTTAATATAATTCATCAACTCCCTGGGGCACATAAAGTACTTGTTGTCACTATTAAGTGCATATGATTAGATATTTCAAATGACTGTCTCTGTCCTACTGGGTTGACATGGGCACAACTGTGGTATAAGTCTAGCCCAAGTATTAAACCTACACTGCAATATGCAGACTTGGCGCCAGCCAGCCAGGGTCCTGCTAACCATTTGGCTACAACACACATAATCCATAATACATGAACATGAATGTTTAACTGTGGACCACATAATTTATGCCATTCATGACTGCAAATGTATTAAATAGAATATGTGAGTTCTTCATCTGAGGATAATGCAGCTGTTCTGGGTATTCACAGTGGAGCTGTGTTGTCAGAAAGTGTCAGAAGTATTGCTCAATGAAGCATTTCATAATCTGAGAAAAGCTGCCAAGTGTGATGTCCGGTGAAGCAAGTCACATATACCTGTCAAATCAAATGGCATATGTCACAAGTTTGATTTGTATATTTTGAATGTTAAAGTTTGAGTGTACTATAATTTGAGATTGTAATCCAAAGAGCAAATAATACTCAAGTAATGGACACATGCAAAGAGCCTTTTAGTCAAACATACGATATGACAATATCGCTTCAAGCATTCCTAAAATTCATGGGTCATATGAATTAAACAAACTGACTCAAAAAATATGTCGCCCCATGTGTTCAATACAGATGCCATGATTGTCTTTTCTCCGATTCTCATCTACAATTCCTGTACTTTGGAATATTTCTTCCTATTCTATATATCCTTGTGGACCATGCAAGGGGTAATGGAATGGCATGGTTGCTTGCATAATTAAATGCCACATTTGCATATAAATCAATGACAAATTATTTTACTTCCGTACTCTGTATCTTTAAATGTACTTCATGTCAACCTTGTGACAAATGACTAGTTAGTTTGTAACGGAAATATATGTGTACCAATTGGAAATATTTGCAAAAAAGTAATCATCATGCATGGCGTGAATCAGCTGTGTATGTATAGCAGTTGATGATAGTGCAGGAGAATATGGCAGAACTAGAGGAAAAGGTGGTCCTGAACATTAACAAAACAATACAAAAATTTGGTCTAATCATTTATCTGGTTCCACTGATACATTATAGCAAATGTGTGAATGTGGTATTCAAACATCGGACTTTAAATGTAAGGGCAATGACAATCAATTTGCTTTTCCGTGAATTTACTGCACAAGCAACATTATACTCCTAGAGGGCATAAACAATATTATGACAAAGTAATGAGACCATTAATTAAAATATCCCTCCATTATTAATGAAATAACTATTAAATATCAAAAGGCCAGAGCTTGATCAGAAAATTAAAATCACTTTAAGGCATGACATATATTGGAAGTAATGAAAAGGTAATTTTTGCTGAAAATGTGATATTTGAATGAAAATTAATCTTACAGTTACTCTTTTTGTCACATTCATTACACCAAGTACTAATAATTATTTCCTAAGAGTACATGTATTTTATTTTTAGTTGAACTTAATTATAAGTGGCAGAAATTGACATTATTATTGAATGTGTACATTTGATTGATAGATGTGATGTTTTTATTACTTTTTACTCACATAACTTTGCTGATAGAATCCTTGGGTAAGTATACCATTCATTGTTCAACAACATGAAATAAAACTTGTAAAATCGTTAAATGTATGAATTTGATATATTTGTTGAATATAAAGGCAGATCAAACTGGCCACGTGTATGGTTGTTGTTAGTAAGCACCTCAACTTACTATACTCAATAATGAAGAGTAACAGCTTTTCAGTACAAGTAACGGAAAAGCCCCAGTTCGATAATATTTTGTCCAAAATTGTTTATACCATGTATGAATGTCAACTTTCTGTAACAACACATGCATTCCCAAGAGGTTCACACATCCATACATACCAAATTTATTACCAAAATGGTCAGCTGCTCGCTCATTTTTGTCATGGATTTTCATAGAGGAATTGCTGCATTGTTCACTGTACACATTTAAGTTTGACAATAAACACCATGAAGTTAGGGGGCCTTTTATATACATCCTGTCTCACCTTCAAAAAAAGTTATCTTGCTTTACCTTTTCAGTCATCTTAATCTTTTGTATTTCTGTGTATATTAATTATTTTTCAGTGATTTAAAAGATTGCTGTTATTACAGTGACTGAAATATCAACAGCAAAATATCAGTTACTCATAAGTGTTTATGTGAATCTTTTAGTTAACATTAGTCAATAATCAGAAATAAATAATGAGTATCACATTTAATGACCATGCAAATGATACGTTCTTTCTCCAATATATACTATTTCAAAAATTAATGTGTTAAATACATGACTCAAAACTCATCTTGAATAGGTCATTTGTTTCATACATTACAATTAATTTTGTAAATACATTTGCTGCTCAGTCATTCAAAAGTGACAGTTTCATAGAACTTTAGAAAACCAACTAGAAACTAATAGAATCCCATGATATTAGTATCCCCAATTGGACGAGATGGGATATCACGCTGGAATTTGTCTCATATTTGCCTGTGGCAGTAATTCCCTATATGAGTGTGAGATATATCATCATTGGTGTGTTGGATTATTTTTCTCATGTTTTCTTTATATTCTGGCAAAGCCAAAATTTAACTTGCACATTGGCGTAGATTGTGGGATCGATTTGATCTGACACTCTCAGACTGCAGGGACATAAGAAACTAGTTTCAGGCTTCTAAACCACTGTACTAAACTGCCCAATATCCTGCACAGTGCAACCAGATTTGGTTGCAGCCAATCAAATATCATTATGCTATAACAGGTGTCAAAATGACCATGAAGCCAGCCTTTCAATTTATGAGGCCAGCCACGTAAGGCTATATCAATAGTACACATAAGCTTCTGGTAAGTCTAAGTACAAACAATTGATAAGTATCACCATAACAACAATCGTTCATATCATCAGAAGCAGAAACCATTCTGTAGCTAGTAGCATGGCACAAATAGTGTATCTCCCTGACTTAGATAAATATACATATTACATAAAACGTCTCTGGAATATCACATATTGTTGAGTGAAGTATACAATTGTTGATTGAAGTAAGTGTACATAATCAGCCAACGTTGTTTTGTGATATTCATTTCATGATTTCTAGGAGCAACCAAATTATGTAATCAAAGCCCTCAAATTATAGAAATTCAATACATCTCCAGCTCACGTCAATACTATTTTGATGATTGAAAGTATCCAATAATAATATCCTTTATTGCCATCCACATAAAAAAAATACATTGGAGATTGACTAAATTACATCTGGAAACTACAGACTCATAATATATTCTGAATTAAGTATTTTAAAAGACAATAAAATATAATTTTTAAAATATGTAAAAGCTAAATGATGACAAATGTAACACTACAGAAGACTATTAAAAATGTTCAAATAGTGTTACATAGTCTAATATTTTCAGTAAGCAAAGATAACATATTATACATTTGTACAAATGTAAAGTGTGTCATGGTGAGTTTCTTTTCATTTTTAGTAAATCCTAACATTATTCTCCAATTGGGAGAAAAATTTGAATTGATTGTGAGTCAATTAGATGCCGATGTAGCTATAATGGTTGCTACTTTTTATCAACATCAATAATGATTATTATGATCAGAATCATTCAAAAGTTAAAGTTTGCAATTACGCAGAAAAAAGTCTTTATTGCACTTCATTGTACAATTAAACCGAATAATTGCTTTTGGCAGTAAGGTTTAAAGATGGCCTCTTGTTTATTGGTTTCCATGGTAACATTACCATGCTCTCCATGATCCTATTTAAACTTAATTTGGTCAAATAATGACTACACTGCTGTCACCATGGCTAGTTAATTGGATACCATGAGTTACTTAGCAACAGCTTCAACTTTTGTTCCTGTTTGTGTTGCTATGGCTATTGTTCATGTTATTGACCATTAGTCCTTGTTTGTGAAAGGAAATATAAAAAGCCCTGACAAATATCAAGTACCCACCTCTATAATAACACTTTTGATGTGAGGTCGACTTATGGTATATTATGAATAACAGTCATGAATATAATGTATTTGTTAAGTTTCTATTTTTTATGCATCTATCACACAACACTCACGTAGCAAATATGCTAAACAGTACTAAGATGAGAGTGGATAATGTTTTCAATAAGAGAATTGTCAAAGTCTGACAAACATTTGATATTTACTTTTTAATACTCTCCTTATTTGATACTATGGTTCCGAAAAAGCAATAGAAAGTAATCTTTTTACCAATGAATCTGTGTTTTGATGTGTATTCTGCCAACTATTGTTAAGGAAATGGTTGCATGATCGTAGATACGTTTAAAGTCATTATTTTGTGTTATTTTTTACTCATAAGTACTTTTTTCCTGTAAAGGGTGATATATTTAGTTGTTCTACTTGCTATCTACATAATGCAGCTATCCTGATATAAGTTTTGGTTAGGATTGATGAATTTCTGAAGGGAAGTGATATGGATTGGGTATTTGATTCACATATGATCATTAAAAAAGAACACATTTGATGAAGAGTTACATTGCACGCTATTAACAATCTGCAAATGCTGTGATCACCACACTTGGCTAATAGACTGTCACTTGGCTTTCAACATGTGCTTGGTAATGTCAATAAAAAAACTGATTGTAGTCTGAAATGAAAAGATCTTTGAATGAAAGTTCTATTTGATTGATAGCTCAATACACATTCAGATTTCCTGTGTTGCCATAATTACATAACCATTTGTTATGTTCTGCATCCAATGAAAGAATTGTGAGGGTAATACTTATCTGTGTTAAAATGACTTCTTACAAACAAATAATTAACAAGGAACATAGACTTAAGGCTTTAAGAATTAAAGTTCTATGTAGACTAAAATTGTTAATTCTGATAATTAATAATTGTAATAATTGGCAATTGTTAATTTAAAAGTGTGCTATGTAGATGTAGACAAGAAGGAAGAGTTCTTGCTTGAAAGTATGTACACATACAATTACTACAGACACTGTTTTCACCAATTCTCACATCCAATAGTGATTTTATTAAGCTCTCAGTACTAGTATTGATTTAATTTGAATAATGATATTTACAATATGGTAAGGTTTAATTGATTCCAGACTCAAAAATATTGCCTACTCGAGTGAAAACTAGTTTTTCTGTAAAATACTGGATTGTATTACCATTTTAGTAAAAAGAAAAAAAGTATCGATTTAAGCGTAGATGGTTAAAGAGAAGTCAGTGACAGTAAAGGAAATGCAATATGTAGATTTTCAACTCCTGATATTTTAAATTTAAAAATGCAACACGTAGTGGACAGGCGGATGTCAAGAGTACAGACTTATCCGCTTACATTATATAAGGGAGAGCATGAATATGCTAATAGTTGACCTTAAAAGGAAGATTTCTGAATAGCTGAACGTGTACAAGATTACATTTACTAATTGAATGGCGAGAGTAGTATTGAAAATTGATGTTTATACAAGACGTAACTGTTGTGTCATAGACAATAGTTACCATATAGTCTCATTCTTTTACTATGTTTGACAGTTTTCAATGGTTAATGCACTTACTGTCATGTGGTGGTATTAAACGATTTTGTTATACTGTAATTATTAACTTACAAACCTCACCTGTGTACCTTTTGTTAAAGAAACACTTAGCAAATTGAATCTAAATCTAGTGAAAATATTCTTGTGTTTGGTTGCTGTTTTCTTCCCAGTTTGGAATAAATATCATGGTAAACTTCATTCTAGTTGCCAATTTCTTTTCATCTGGTATGAATTGAAAAGCTGATAAGCTCTAGAGACCAGACTAATCGTGGATTAGTACTTATCTTTGAAAAAAATAACAATATTATTTCCAGGTTATGAAAATTGATATTTTGGTTATCTGTTTACACTTTATACTGTTTATTTAGCTTTTTTTGTTTGTTTTTGTTGTATTGGCTTATTAGGGATGGATTGATTTCAAACCAACTTTTACAGAATGTGAAACTAAAATGGTTTTCATATGTTCCTGCCCAGATGTACTTGTGCTTATGGTAATTAAAATACTTGTATGGACTATAATTTCATACTTAAGATTATGAAATATGAAAAAACAATCTGGCTTTCATATGTTCCTGCCCAGATGTGACATTCAAATGAAAATGCTAATTAAACACTTCATATGCAAATCAATAGGCTTCAACAATAAGTGCTACGTGAGTGCTAAGAATGAAGTAAATATTCTGTTTTACCCAACTTGTAGTTTTTTTGTATACAAAAAAAAATACCCCCTGCTGGAAAGAGATATTAAGTATGATCACACATTTTTTAATGCAAATAATTAGAAAGTAATAGGCCTTTGAAAAATTTGCCATGGTGGTGCTCTACTTCCTGTCTGTGTGTACCTTGGGATATACATGGTATAGGCTACTTGGTTAATCATAGAGCACTGCTTTCCTCAGTGTCAGAACAATATGAAAAACATCCCTGATTTACACTTCTACAGAATAAAAAAGGAACAAAGCTCTTAAGAAATGGTACTATGGGGTCATGATACCCCCAATTTGAGCAAGGGTGCTGTATTCTCAATTTCCTGTTTGCAGTCTGGAATGGTCTATTATCCTGTCAATGATAAGCAAGGAGGTATTTTACTAGATCTTTTGGGTATTTTCAAATTGCTAAATTGGATAAAGAAACATATGAAATGTAGCATGTGTTATTATTTCATTTTTTTCTTCCATAAGGAAGAGATATATTTATGGGTGGAAGTCTGTGTGTCTGTGTGTCTGTCTGTCTGTGTCATCGTTTTGAGCAATTTACGTAATTAATGATTTTTGGTAATTAGGCTATATCTCAAGAATGCACGCTTCAAATTCATTATAACTTGGTACACACATTTGCGATACCAAAGCACACCTGTCCTGAAAATATTATATTACTAATGTAGCTTTTAGTTTTAATAAGTTATTGGCATATTTTCGATTGGCCACAAAAAAGAAAAAAAATAGTTTCTTGTCAGGAAATGTCGTCTAAAGTGGTGCGACTTTATCACCATTTTCTAAAACACGACTGGCTCAATTCAAACGAAATTTATTGCATGTGTTCTGTAGGGTAGTGACAAGAACTTATTAGGTTTCGGTAAACTTCCCAAGCATATTAACGAGAAATTTACATAATAAATGGTTTTCGGTAATTAGGCTATATCTCAAGAATGCACACTTCAAATTCAATATAATTTGATACATGCATTTGCGATACCAAAGCGCACTTGTCCTGAAAATATTATTGATGTAGCTCTTAGTTTTAATAAATTATTGGCATATTTTGTAGGCCACTAAAAAGGAAAAAATAGTTTCTTGTCAGGAAATGTTGTCTAAAGTGGTACGACGATGCGCTCATTTTTTTTTTTACATTCTCAACAAATGTCACAGTACATGTTATGGTTGGCCAGGAGATCACTAACAGCAATGAGCAAATAGCAATCAATGAGAAAAAATAATTTATTACATATGTTCTGTTGTATTCCAACAATTGTCTGTAGGAACGACAATCTCAAAACTTTGCCACATTCAGTTTACATCTGGTATAGGCTGTATAGGCTGTACTTATCATTTTTGTAGCGCTGTCTAGATAATGTTATCTGTCAACAAGAAAACACCCAAAACCCACAAAATTATAAATATCATTGATGGAAATGTAATAGAATTAGAGAAGGTGGATAAAGTTATTTAACATTCACCGTACTTTGTAGTTTCAGATGATAAAGAATTCAGACAAACTAAAGAAGAGGAATCCAAGGTATTTCAGTTAAAGTAATCTATCGTACTGTGGTGTATTTATTCATGCAAATTCAAATTGCTTATGTCTGTGTCAAAAGGTGCCCAGGTTTTGCCCAAAGCTTTAAAGCGCACTGTAATACTCCAGGGATGCTGTGTTCCACTTGAATAAAATATGTTATTTTCATCTGTAGTTTATCACCACTTGATGTGCAGACTTGTATACATGTAAAAGTGATGGAATATTGAATGGCTGTTTCTTATTAGCAAACACTTTTGAAACTGTGCTTGCCATACCACGAGGATATAGATTGAGTTGATACCTTACATGCCAATAGTGCAAGGGAGGAAGAACGAAATGCGAAAAAAAAAAGCTGCTCTAACTTTGGTCTGACTCCAAGAGATAAACTTGTTGTGATATGCCATTTTTATAGATTCTTTAGAATATAACCTAAGTCAGTATGAGATTATTATCTATTCAAGTCTCCTATTTTGTCAATTGAGTCACATTCACATGCTTCTATCGCATGTACGTTCCTTTACATGTTCATTTGAATTGTTACTGTTTCCGAGTCCAAGTGAGAGGCTCACTGGGGTGTCAAACCTGTCAGAAACTCATTCAAGCTGTTTTCTCATTCATTTACTACATTGACAAATAGTTGAAAAACTGATATTGTTGGAAGAGTTCAGTACTTTTCAATTTTTTTTTCACAAATGACAAAATACATTCATTGAGGTAAATTGTTAATTCAACATCATTACAGTGCAAGAATTAGAAAGTGTACAGGCTGTACAAAAATTATATTTTCTTGATTGAAAACACATGTGTTCTCTAATTGAGGCTTTGTACCTAGACATGCATTGTGATATCTAATAAAAATACTTCAAATACAAATTGTATATATTCTTCTTTCCAAAGACTATAACAGAACCCCATGTGACATGAAAGTTAAGTCAAATATGGCATACTTGGAATATTTGCATGAGTGCTTGCAGTGTTCTTTACAGCATGGAGTTCTTTTGTTATTAGATACATTTATCCAAATCACCAAATTTCTCTAAAAATGATGATGTACGATCATGCATTTTCATGTACAATGAACGATTGTGACCTTATTTGCATATCACTTGCATACGGGGATGCAATACTATTTTTGGTATAATGCACTGCAGTGCAAATATTGTTAGTATGCACATACATCAGTGCAATTAATCTTTGATACATATATCGTCTTTACACTTTACAACTTTGGCTAATAACAAAATCCTGTTAAATTGTCAAGGTCAGGTATTCCATGTCATTGTACCATCTTTGTGTATTTCTATCTTCTTACTATCTACATTTCTGCTTAAAACAACCTAGTTTGTTACCGTGTCAACTATACTGGTTATGATCTCTGCCAATATAGAATCTTCTATAACATACTTCGCTAGTGGCAAGTTTCGTAACCCATAATCGCCATACAGGTTATGATCTTTGCCAGTATATAGGCTCTATAATCTATAACAAACTATACCCTACAACAACGACCTGCTTACGATTTACTTTCACAACTTTGTCAGCCATTGAAGTTATGATGTCTTCCAGCTATCAACAACAATTTTGCTTGTGACAAATTAAGTTTCATAACCATGTCTGCAGCCATGTTATGATCTTTGAGATTTATTTAATGTCTATCTACATCAACTTTTCCTTCGACAAGTTTCATAACCTTCTTTTCTTTTGACAAGTTTCATAACCCTGTTGGCAGCCATACAGGTTAATATGATATCTGCCAGTATTATAGTAACACAATAATGTTACTTCCATAGCCCTGATAAGTTAAAAATCCAATCTCTGCCAGTCGCATCTACAAATTTCCTTGCATCTACTTCTCAACCCAGTCTGTCATTGAGAGTACCATAATATAAACTACCTTAACTCTATTTGAAACATCATCTGCAGCAACCCTGTCAACATTTGAGATTTTAAATTCTCTGTAAGACTATTGGTACTTAATATGTAACCTACAACTTTGCTTTTGACAACTTTCACAATCCTAACTTGTTGTTTACGTCACATTTTCCTGCCATTACAACAACTTACACCACATGGAAACCGTAGGGATTAGGAGGAATTCTGTTTTGAGACAAGATATATGGAGTACACCAAGAGAATGAAGATATCCCAAGTGAATAGGTTGAAGAGGACATTCAATCAAAGACTTGTCCTCCCTGGAATACAGCATCATATCAAAATACATTACAGAAGAGATGGTAACATTAATCAATTCTAATGCATCAGTAGGCTGTTATACAAAACAGTCACATTTGTCCCATCAACATACTGGAAAAGACAAGCGTGTAAATGTCATCTCAATGACAGCTGGAATTATTCGTGATAGGCTAAGATATGACTAGAATGAGAATCTAGTATAGTATTCTCAAGGAGTTGTCTGCAGAGTATTAACCAAGACTGTTATTCTAGATTCATCTCCCTGCCTCGCTAGCTTCTTTTGTCAATACCTTAAGTCTTGACTATGATAAAATCACTACCTTATTAGTCATCATTTGGAACGGTTTTGTGTGAACAAAGTAGACATTGTGTCAACACTTACAAAGTGAAATCTGTATTAGTGTTTAATACCTGCCACTGTAAAAATAGCTATATTTGTTGATGGATTTATTAGCTTGATCTATTGACAGGGTTGTCATTTATTCGAAAGTTAACAACTGGAAAATTTATTTGGAGTATACCAGTTTTTTTATGGGTCATTCTTTGAGTTGACTAAAGTTGAATCTGTATAAAGTCAAGTGGGTATCTGTTGTCATGGTGAATACACACACATACATACACAACATTGAAATGAAATGTATAAGAGTTAATATTTGATATGATCTTAGGGTGCCAATACATAGTTCTATGTTTCCCATCATAGCACTGTAAAAATGATGGGTCGGCCAGTCGGTTAAAAACAGAAAAAAAAAACTATAAAAAAAGTAACTGCTTGTGTACATGTTGGTAATTCTTTCTATTAATTATCATATTTTAGCAGTCTGAATGACTTTGAAATAACAATTTAAGTCAGAAGGAAACTTTGAATCATTTGTTGTAATACCTAATTTTGGCAATAAAGAATACTTTTTCGCGCAGATACATGTTCTTGGGTTTGCCATCATACAAATCAGTGACATTATGGTGTTTCCAAATCCTACCATAGAGGACATCAATTTTAGAATTTCTCAAAATTGAAGAAATATATGGTCAGTCATAAGAAATATAGAATTAAGTACAACTGCCCTCATACACAAATGTTACGTTCAGATTGGTTTGTTCCACAAGTTGCACAATTTGTTTTAACGTTAACTAAGTATTTGATCTATGGTCAATGAATACATGCTGTAATTTGACACATGACTGGTATGATTTGGGAGATCTTGATGCACAATATAAGGACATTCACAAGTCTTACAGCTATATATAGTTACCTATTTGTTGATTGAAATTTTGATCACATAACTGTATGACACATAATTTATTCATAAACAAATTATTGCTCTTAAGTGAGACAAGTGCTGTAGAAATTTGAGAGAGATTGATTGATTAATTGACTGATTGAAACAAATACTAATTATATTACATGTACTTGTAAATATTACAAATTATGAAGTATTGTCAGTCAATGAGATATCAGTTAATGCCTTTGAAAATTTGAAGCTAGGGAAGATGCAAGATGTATGTTTGCAGTGGTTTTAGAACCCTGGTATATTACATGCCGTAGTTTTCTAGACAATGTATAGTATAAGTTCGATGGATACAATCTTAAAAAACCTGGGAACTCATAATGACAAGTAATACGCTCCATGTTCTACCTGCTATTATCGTCAGTATTTGTAAGGTGTCCCAGATGGGACATTTCATTTTATACTTTAACTGACTATAGATAAGGGTTTTTTAAAAAAAAAAAAAAAAAAAAACTTAACTCGGCTTTTCCTTGATGGGGAGAATTCAAAGTAGAGCTGATACACATAATTTGATGCTCCAGGGTAGTGCATGCTCCTTGTTGGGAATTCATTCTAGGATAAACGTGATATTTTTTGTTTTTCAAAACTTAAACAGCTTGTAGCGACTTATAGTGACAATTAGGCCCCTTTGGCCACTTGTATTTGACTTGATAGAATGAAGGAAAATATATGGAAATAATATCTAAGAGATAATTGTAATAACTGTGTTTTAATAAGGAGAATAAAGTAGCATGAGTTTTCAGTTTTAAACTGTAAACTGGCCTAGGCAATTTTGCCACTAGAAAATTTTACAGTCTTCACGTAGTTCTCAAAGACTAATTTTTACTGATTACCAGACTTGTACATTATGTTCATGTACAAGAAGGCATTTCATTTACTCCTTAGTTTTGTGTTTATGGTTTCAGTGAAAATAAGTCTAGTGAAAATTTCATCTGTATTTTTACTGACTGTATACTCAGCTTCATCTTTGTAAGCAAGCCCATGGTTTTATTTGGTTCATTTATGCCTAATGCCATATACTAGTTGAATTCTTTTATACCTGGTACCTGTGGGACTTAGTAACTGACGCAGAATCAATCTATCAATTTATATTCAGATGTTCTGCATCTTGGCACTCAAAGTGAGATTCTGGATGTAGATTTTTTGTCCATTTTGTACTTTGGCTTTATAAAGTTTGCATGAAGGTATTCTGAATGGAAAAAACACGAGGAGATTATTCGGTCACTAGAATGTAGATTTTGGGGGAAAAAATTCTGATCTTTTTTATTCTGTGCGTGTGCGTGTGAGTCAGTTATGGAATTGATCTGAAATTTGACTTTTGTTTTAAAGTAGAAAAAACAAGGAATTCAATCATTGGGTAATTTGAATCAAATCAGCCATTTCACTCTGATTTCACAGAGTATTGTGTCATGCCTTTAAATTCTGTTTAACATTATATTCCATTGAATTTGATATCTAAGCAACAGATTCTGTTTAAAATATCAAATGTCTAAATTACACACTGCACATACATACAGTGTATTATTAAATTGATCACTGTTTGTGATACTATGGAACCCTACACATAAAGCAGAAATTTGAAACCTCGTTTTGGTATACACTGGGCAGCATGAGATACATCATATACAGTATACCGTTGGGCAGTGCCTTGGGACAATCATCATAACCCATGCTCTAAATGTAATACATATGGTAAAGTTTATTCAAATTACAAATAATTTAGTATCCCGTTGGGCAGTGCCTTGGGACAATCATATAACTGATGCTCTAGATGTAATACATATGGTAAAGTTTATTCAAGTTACACATAATTTAGTATCGCGTTGGGCAGTGCCTTGGGACAATCATATAACCGATGCTCTAGATGTAATACATATGGTAAAGTTTATTCAAATTACACATAGTTTCTGGTATCATTGAATACAATTCCAGCATATAGATCTCATTTGCACATTAATCAGATAGGCCATAGCTATTCTTATCTTGGAGTAATTTAAACCCCAACAGGATATAATCCTCCCAAGAGGAGACAAACATATTTGGCTCCATCCATCCATCTGTTTTATGCCAGATTATCTTATCGGGTTATGGCAATCTTTCCTTCAGGATAAATATTGTAGGCAGTAATAGGCTTATTCAACTTCACCAATTAAATACGGATAAGAAGGCTGAAAACAATATTTCCTGAGTAGTTACCGTGGAGATAAACATGATGTTCAAACAAACAAGTAAAAGTTTGAGATGGACTAAGATGTAGGTGAGGTTTGAATTTGAATAATTTTGTTGTAGTATTTTAGTTTGTAGGAATAAAGGTTCCTTTTTGGAATCAGCACTCTGAAAAGGTAACTTTATTGAGTCCATTTCTATTCTACTTATTTTAGTTTGCTTTATTGATGCAAACTCATCTGTGTATGTTACTGTATCAATAATGGAATTTCAACTGAGTGTATTCATTTATTACATTGCACTTGAAATTCTGTGAAAGTGAAATTTAATGTTTGATTGATATTTAGGAATGTATAATAACATATCTAGTATGTTCTGTGCAAGCATTCAAGTTAGTTTAGTTGCTAGACCCTCATGCAATTCTGTTAACTTTAAAAGTGACAACAGGTGACATAGTGCAAAATAGCACTGTTGAGGGCTTGCTCAAGACAGCACTGAATCTATGCATCAGAGATATCCATGGATTCTAGTGCAGTGTGTTTTCCTTTATAAACTTTAACCATGGATTCTAGGGCAGTGTGTTGTCCAGATTGTTTATTTGAATTGTACGTTGTAATTGCTATAATACTTTCTACACAAGGAGTGTGTGTCATGATGAAGTATTTGTAACTTGACGTGTGAAGTGATAATTCATGACAGTAGTAAAACCTCACTTCCATCTGCCATCAAATAATATGATTACACCATCAGGTGATAATGATGGTTTAGCTGAGAGATGTCGGTACGAATTATATCTTCTAACTGTCAGTCATCTAGGTGACGATGAGCTTATAACCATCGAATCATGCTCTTTATCAACCAGGGCTGACATGTATTACACCTATGATTAGCTGCCTATCAATTTCCACAATCTATTTAGAACAAAATGTGTTTTATACCCAATATTCACTGATTTGAAAACAAATTAGGAACTATGCACTTCATACTGTCACACATAAATCAAAGTGAGTTTCTTCACATACTGTCTATTAAAAATAGTGTTTTTAATAAAGGCACTTGGATCTCTCTGAATCCTCAGCTATTAGCTGAGGTTCCCCATCAAACTTACGGTATCCGAATATAGATAAAAAGCTGGCTGATGAAATATATTTCTCGTTTAAAAATAATTAAAGCATAACTATTACTAGGGAACTATGAAGCTAATTTTACCGTCACTGTTTCTGCAAGTTTGACATCAAATATTATATTCAACATGCATTAGCCCAGGGATTTGGCTATTTCACTTGACAATGCCATTTGCAAGTTATCATGTTGAGCCAGATTATAGCCAAGGGTCTAGGATAAATATACATACGTTAGTGAAAAAAACATTGTCTTTGAAAAATGCTCTTCTTCCTAATATTGTAGCTTCAAATTGTAGTAAATAATGTATTTTACTGTCACTTACTATAAGGTAACATTGAATATTACTTTCAATGTGCATACCTCAGGGAATAAAATATTATGTTATGTAATTGCTGTTCCCTCTTCAAATTTGCATACTTTTAACAACTGTTTGACAATACAATATACTGGGGGATATAACTGGATATCATTGTTCGTACAGTGTGTGTCATAAATCTGCAGCAGTTGACATCATTTGAATCTAATTAAATAAAGAAAACACAGAGATACTGCAATGATGCCGTCATGAATCAATCAGTGTAGTTTTCCGTATAGTGTCTGTAAAAAGAACATTAGGTGGAATAAAGGAATGAAACCTGAAAATGAAGTCACTGACTGCGAAGAGTTTCTATTTGCATTTTGTGAAGTAATTTAATTTATAATTTGATAATTTCTGTTGTGGAGGATTTTGATTTTCTACAGTCATGTTGTTCCTCTCGCTAAGTAATTGATTCGTGACTGAAAATGAGATGCTGTGAGCAGTATCTGCCCCAGGGAATGCCTTCTCTAGGGAACGTCTACGTGTGAACATTCTGATTAAAAATAGAGTACTTAGAGTTAACCTTTGGGTCTGATTTAACCCTAGGAATAGGAACTTAGGAGATGTCTTTGTACCAGTGGGTCTTGTTTGTAGTCATACCTAATATGGAACAATAAAACACCCTGCAGCAGTTGATTTACAAAACAATAAACCTGGGCACCCTTCTGATTCTGTATGGACACCTGTGAAGATTGATGTTTTTTTGATATTTCTTTTCAACGTTAGGAACTACAGTGTCACATCCAATGGTAGACCTGCTCAAACGTTACTACAAGTTACTTTTGAATTGCGATTTTTATAAATTTAGTACTTAACGTCCCACTCTAGTTAGACTTGCTCAAGTCTATGGGCTATTTTCAATCTCTTACTTGAATGATTATTTGTAACACAAATGTGTTCTTTTTCTTTTGTGACGTGACATAGTCACTGGAGTGAGTGATTATGAAACTGTGGTGAGGTCCATATAGCACTTGGGAGACATATTGATTGGGAAATTTTTTTAAAAAGTTAACAGCATTTTCCTTCACAAAATTTGAAATGATTAACAAATTCAAAACATTGCAGATTATGTGACAAAGCTCCCAAGGGACTCAGGTACCAATCTAACCCAACGGTCAACTTTATTATGTGATGTTTTGACTATTAAACTACAGTGATTCATGAATCATTTCACAGCACTGAAATGACAAATACACTGATATCGTTGCCCTTGTGAAATGGAAATATTTTGATAAAAAAACTTGAGTAGCATTTGAAATGAGAAAGATATATACAATAAAATATCATTTTCTTTGCTATGTTATCATCTTGTTATCACATACAATGAAATGTTCAGGAAAAATTTGATAGTGTTTGAAACCTAAACTAGCTGTTCGTCTATTTTGTAAGCTCATTTTTCTGCCACTAATGTGACAAATTAACACATGTGAAATTCACTAAAAGATGACAGCTGATTGTAGAAATGTTCATGTTAGTATATGAAGTATCAAGAACAAAATTATTTTCTTCCCCAAACGACAAATTTTAGGATCATGAAATGGTCGAGATGCTGTCTTGATTCTCATTTCTGTTCACTTCATTGTTAAAAAAATTGTATCATCAATTAGAAAGTTTGAAGCAAATATGATCCACTTATATACACACTGTCACATACATTTCCATAGTGAGTGTTCAATTTGATGAGATTTACATTTGTAATAAATGTTATTAAAATGACAGCTGTTCATATAAAATGAAACGATGTTACGTACTATAATGATACAAGTCAACAAACTAACAAGGAAAAATAATAATCTACAATTTGCAACTTTTGTTGAAATTGCGGGAGAAATATAAAATATAAATTTGGTTTGTTTGCTCTGACTGTCTGTCTGCGTGTGTTATCTGTTATTATATTGAAGCAGTCTAAAACAGAATATTGGTACATAGCTTTGTTCAGTTTTAATACTGGTATGTGAACCATGATTTGAACAATCAGTAGAGGAGGAAATTCTATCAAGATCTGTTGCAGTGCAATATTTGATGAACGTAACTCTATCAACAGTGATGAGTCATATGATCAAGAACAAAATTTATACTCCTAAAAGATTAGTGTATTTGTAACAAAATTATGTTCCAAAAATGAACTGTATTCCTATTTAAAAATGGAATCTAAAATTATAACGTAACGCATAAAAACTGTTCTCCATGTCAATAACTTGGAAATATCATTTGATTTAATATAGAAATGAACTTTTTTTATGCAAATAGTTTTTTTTCATAGGCTTGTGCACATGGCACAGTCACAAATGCTTTAAAAAGCAGGGTATTGAAAAAAAAGAATAAATGATGGCTGCCTAAAAAAAGAAAGAATATTAAAAGGCACCTCATTAGCTGGTCCAATATGGCAAATAAGGATTAACAATTTAGCCATGAAAACTATTTGTTTGGCAGAGCTATAGACAGAGTTAGTCCTTTTATATATATATATATTGAATAATGGGCCTTGAATTGTTTGTTCCAACTCAGCATCTAACAAATACAATTTGTTGACAAACAATTAATTTGTACACTGAATTTTATTTGTATCATTTACATATGGATGTCAAGCCTGTGTATTGAGTACTATCATAGAGAAGCTTGGTACATTCTAACACAGCTAGTAGAAGGATTGAACCATTTTGAGTAAAGGTTGGTGTAAAAGTTGTAATTGCAAACAACTTGAAAGGTTTTTTTCAGTATAAGTTTATACTTGTTTGTTGATTCACCTATAGCTTGTATGACTATATAAGTCATGATTCGAGAATACAAAAGTCAAAAAGCGTGCAAACATGTTATTGACATCCTAAATGAGTTTCTGTTGAAACCACTTTTATGCTTCAGTTTGCTCCCAAATTGTTTTCACTGCAAATATGTTTACAATTGCATGAATACAAGTCTTAGATTATAATTGAAACCAAACATAAAAGGTTTCACTTTTATATTGATTCAGCTTAAAGTAGAGTGGAAAATGCTTCCGTTTATGAAAATAACTAATAGGAGCAGTGCAACAGATTATTTATATCAGGCCAGATATATCAGCGGACCCAGAATGGGATTATACATCATTCTATATTTTTGCTAAAGGTTTTGGAACCTTGGAACCTGGTAATGGTGTAGGGAAGGGGATAATTAAATTCTCAGTGCAGAATGTACTCAGACATCTGCACTTGTGAGATATCTCAGGTTCACTTGAGTTCTCAGGTATATAATAGCTGGTATTTATATTCGTTTGGTTTTATTCTTGTGATGTTAGCAAGCTACTTATTGCAACCCTTTCTGTCACTACTCTGTTGTCAGGCCAAACTCAACAAAACAACTTTGGCTATTAGTGTCAGCTTCTAATGCAGTCTACAAATTTGACTTAAAAAAGAAAAATCCATTAAGAAAAGGAGAGAGAGAGTTGTTCAGGAAGTCATAGTCTATACAATGTAAGGACTCCTACAGAGAAGTTGCTTGTTTACTTGGAGATGTGACTGTTACTTAAATGACTTGATCCGCTACCTATGGAGGAGTGTTAGGTGCACTTTTATCCAAATATGTTTGTCAAGAGGACTTCCACAACATTTTAATAATCAAACATCCGCATACCATTTACATAACATTTCAATACATTTCTATAATGCAATCACTGAGAAAAGAAATGGCAACAATTCAATAGTCCTAGAGTGAAATTTCAAAACAATACAGTAACTGTAAATGTGATCATTCAGGAAAAATGACATTTCAGTGAAACAACCTTTCAAAACATTTCTATAACATGCAAGTACTCACACAAAAAACAATTCAACTATTTTGAAGCAATATTTCTATAGTCATTTGCTAATGAAGAATTTGGCAACTATTAGTCTTGCTTTGCTATTTGGCATAACTTGTTATGCAAAATTAATTGGGTACTGAAATGAAAAGAGTTGCATGTAACATTATGCAAATACTAAGAATATCTTTTATTTAATGTGTCTGACAGTATGTTTTTGTTATTCTGAAATGTTTCAACTCATTTCTTAAAGCAATTTGCTTTGAAAAAAGACTTACAACTCACTCATCATTCTGAAATAATGTATCAATAATGTATTAATTTTAACAAAAGAATTAGGCAATACTTTTTATGAGTATCAGTATATACAGCCTTAGGCCTAACAAAAAAATAGTGTGATTCCACTTGCGCTCAATTTTAGAATAGGTGGGGTAGGGAGATTTTTCATTTTAATTTTTCTATATATTTTTTTTCCATATGTGAGTGTCTAGTTCAGGTAGTTATGTTTTCCGTTGTTTTCCACACAGTCTCTGTGTTATTGGTTTCTTCTCATCATATGTACAACCATTACAGATTGGAAGAACAGTTTTATATTGTCTTTTTAAGTGTCAGTTTCCGCATCCACTATTTCCAGGGAGACTTCACAATTTTCATGATTTTTTTTTCTCGAATACATAAAAAAAGTTTAGGGTCAGCATGAACAACCAAACAATTTTTTTAATTAGGTCTTAACACAGAATCTGTTCCTAATTAGGGATAAAAAAAAAAATGGTGCATTTAAGAAATAAATACATGTCTATGACCTGCCCATGTTGGTCAAATCCACTGACTGTTGCAAGGATTATTTTTGTTTTCAGCATACCATTGCAAAGAAGGCAGAAGGTTCATCATTCAAAAAACAGAAAAAAATATGCAAAATTAAAACTTAAAATACAGTAGTGCAATTAAAATACTAAATATTAAGAAATTCCAAACATACAAAAAATATTAAATTTAAAACATAAAACAAATAGTAAGAATACAGTAGTTCATAGTAAAGAAATTTCAAACTTACCATGAAATGAAAACTGAAAAATTTCCTAGGTGTAACACTCAATAGTTTATACACTGTAGCCTAGCTTGCACACTGACAAGTATTCATGCCTATTTGCCAGGATTTATTGCTATGGATACAAGTAAGTCACCCTGTAGTTCAATCATTATGATTATTGCCTACATGATTAGTGTCTAGTTTGGTATAAGTTGCATTTGGTCATTACTGTCATTTGGCCCCAAGTTATCAAATAAATTGTGCTGAATAATTTTGTGGATATTAGCATGAGTAATAAATGTTTTCATAGAACAGATCTATAATTTGTGTTACATAATTGACAGTTATCTTCATGATACCTCCTAGTGATTCGTTAAAGTTTTCATGTTTGGTTGTACAATCCATTAGTATGTGTAGCTACATGATAGTCATTACCGATGGCCTCGATGAGATAACCACATGCATCAACCAATTTACCCTGTACGAGGGCATGCTGTAGAAGGAATTGCAAGTCTCAAACCTGGCCATTTCAACCGACTGAACAGTCACTTTAATTCTATTATTGAAGGCTATAAAACTCATTTAGTTTAAGGCAGTAGAGAGTTCAAGCTTATTAAACGTAACTAAGTCAGCAGACCCATTACGTAGGCTTATTTTCAGGTGGGATTTATGTGATGTGATGTTTGTATCTATAGTCCTGTCTGAACTCGCATGAAATTTATTGATGAGTTTTTTACTTGCTCTGAATTAACAATGTCTGTATCGTGTGTCTGCCTGCTCACAATACTAATTTCAAAACTCATTCCAAGAATAAGAAATATTAAATTCATTGAGGAAAGATTTATTATCAATAAATATTACTTAATGTGAAATGGTGATAATGCATACAAGTGATTATTTTAAAAATTGGCAGTAGAAAGTGAATACAGTGCATATCATTATTAAAATACAATTATCACACTCACCCAATAAGAAGTTGAAACAAGCATGTGCTAAATATACAGGGAATGACATTGAGGAATCTATGAATAAGCACTGTTAAATGTACTGTTAAATACAGATTGTTTTTACGGTTCAATTTGTACATACTATCCAAAGATGGGAAAATCTGTTTAAATTTAGTTTTCTGTAATTCCTTTCAAGGGAAAACCAGGCACGCTTTATCCATACAGTTTATCTTTGACTTTCCACACTTGACATAATACTTAAATAGAGAATAGTATGTACTAGAAACAAGAATACACTTGGAATTCATCTGGTTGTACATATGATATACTAGTAGTTTTTTTAAAAAGCCATAACTGTTGCTACCATATATACATTTTGAAATTAAAGGGATATCAATGCCAACTCTGATAAGTGATAGTGAATGAAACAATGCACTTTATTTCATGAAACATCCAAGTTTTTATTAAACAGAATGATTTTAAAAGGTATGCTTCCCCAGTAACTCTTCATATATGATTGATGGCACAATAATTATGACATCACCAACTTGTGAATTTGAAAATGAATCCATTCATTTATCTATTTTATTATCATCACAGAATTACTTTTCATCAGATATTATAATCAATTTTAAAATAGGGAAGTTGCAATATATAATATATTTAAGGATGTCAAATTGAATATAATCACAAGATTTATAACTTTCACTTGATTTTCATTTTTAGTGAGAAACATTAGTTTGACGAGAAATATAAAACAATATATTTAAATGCCTTATGTTTAGTCAGTGTTTTTACTAAAGGCTGGGGAACATCAATATACAGAAAGGGAGAAATCTGGTGAAAATGGTTTCTCTATATATACCATACATTTGTTAGGGAATGCTGTAAAGTGATGTGGGAAGTCAGGTAGATTTTAACTACTAAGTATTTGCTGCCCTTAACAAAACATTTCGTAGTTTATGACATACCAACAAATGTGTAAACTAAATTTTCTTTCCAAATGTAATTTATTTTACATCGAGTTACAAAATTCCCTAACTACTTTGTATGTAGTGGGGTATAATTACTATACGTGGATACTTATCAAATGGGTGTACAAAACAAACGATTCTTGTATTCAAAACACTGTTACTTTAGGTTTGAATACACATTCAATATTGATTTTGGGCACAATTTCATTGAAAAATGTGTACGTGTGTAATCAGAGGAGACCTTTCTGTTAATTTATGGAGAAAGCATGAAACTGAAACGGAGTAAATGTTGAAATCCACAAGACTCTCGATGTCAATAAGACGTTTCATGCCTTAGTTTTAATGGATCAGCTGCCGCCTGATGAGATAGATTAATACAAATTAAGTCATGTGTTGAATTAATCTCTACCTTTTTTTTCTGTTTTGTGTATATCAAGTAGCATGACTAATACAAGTGGTGATTTATAAAGTTTCCTGCAGTGACATTTAATTCATGCAAGGTAAATGATTTTTTCAATTTAAAAGGGTTTTTCTTAATTTTAATAATGAATGAATTTGTGACTAAAGATTGTTTTAAAGTTAGAAGGCGAAGTCAAACTGAAAATACTATGCAATGCAAGGATTTGGAAATAATATGATAAGCATGCTATAGCTAGAAAGATCTGTACTATTCATCTGAGGTGAAATAATTTTAATTCTTCTGTTCAAATTTAACAAAGTAGTATCAAAAGTTGAATGACTGTAAATTTATGGAGTCATGTGAGTTAGAATTATTACTGCATACTTTACATTGTAGTTTGTTCAGTGCCTATATACATACAGTTTAAAATCATGAGGATATTTTTCATGTGCGTTGATGCATTTGACAACTTCTCGTCTTTAAATGTTTCAGCTTCACAGCAGAATGATAATACTGAAAGTATACTGATTTGAAATGAGAGTACATGCACGTGATTTCTGGCTGTCCTGTAATTTATCAAAATAGGATCACAACAGTACATTTATTCGTAGTAATCATAGCATTAAAAATATATATAATAATGGAGAATTATTAAATTATTACTTTTTAATTCTCAAAAAGAAATCTTAACATTTGTTTATTTAGTGTAATCACAGCATTAAAAATATATATAATATTAATAATTGAAGAATTATTATTAAATTCTGAAAATGATTATCAATGTTTATTCATAATAATACCATTTTTATAAAGGTATATGATAGTTGAAGAATTATTGAATTATAAAAATTTAAACACTGTACTAGAAATTCTCGAAATAAAATCTTAACATTTATTTATAGTAATCATAGCATTAAAAATGTATATAATAAATGGAGAATTATTATGTTATTAAATTTACAGGTTGTACTTTTAATTCTGAAAATGAAATCTAAACATTTATTTATTATTTATTTAATTGTAATCGTAGTATCAAAAATCTATATGATATTAATAATTGGGGAATCATTGTTAAATTTACAGGTTGTACTTAAAGTTCTCAAAATAAAATCTCAGCATTTATTTATAGTAATCATAGCATTAAAAATGCATATAACAATGTTAAATTATTATATCATTGTCAATTTATGGACTCAAAATGAATACCAATGGTATCAAAGATAGAAGTACAATGTAAAATGCATTTTTCAGAGAAATACAATTTAAATGATAATATAGACTAAAGTGACTGAAGGTCAGGTAAAAACATATACCAAGTCCATGTTCATAACTCAATACGTTGCAAAAAGATGCAAAAAGTGTAAAAAGTTTGTTATTGTACGTACAATAACAAACATTTTATACATTGTTTAATGTTTTACATTTTATTGAGTTGCGAACATGGACTTGGTATATGTTATTTCACATTATTTTTTCAAGTAGAAAAACATAGTGAAGCTGTTTTATCAAATACAATTCCAAAATAAATATCAAATTCTCATCCATATGGCCACTTTAACAATTTTCAGTGAGGTATATTGTGGTTGTCTGATCAAAGAAATGATACTCCAGTTACAACTAGTACAGTTATAAAATGGTGACAACTCAAAAAAAGAGTTTTCACTCCAGATTTAAACTTGTCACTACACTACCTACAAATAATATTGACAAATAATTAACAGATATAATGTCTTTTTTGTAAGTAATTGCCCAATTTCTAGTGACTGTATATCTTTGGTTATTTGATGAAAAATCATGTCCCAGTTGCAGTTAGTGCAGGTTTGGCAATGTAGATTAGGCTTAGCAACAGTGTAAAACGTAGAAGCCATAAAAATTGATTTTTTCTTAAGAGCCTATATCATGTCATGACATTTAAATTCAGTACATAACTTAAAATGTGCAATCAGAAAAAATGAATTAAATCTCGTCAGATGCTGTGCAATATAGTATGAAAAGTCACTCTTTTGAACTTTTTGAATCCATTTCTATTCATACCATCAAATGTTTCTAAATGATAATTTGAAGAAAAGATCTGTGACAGTGATGAAAACACACTAACAATAAATCTGTAATGGTTTGATGTGTAGATAATTGACCTATAACTCAAAGGAAATAATACAAATACAAATTTGATGAGCTGATTCCTACACTGAATATCAATTCTTGGAAAAAGCGACCTTAAAGCCTGACAAATAGTCTTCTAAAAGCAAATTGCAAACACTTCGGTCTCAGAATGCATAAATAATGGAGTCAGTCAACTTTTAATACAAAATAGTAGGTGTAATTCAAGGAATATTTTTACCCTGGGAATAAATTTTGTTTTATAAAATCATGATATAAAATAAAGGTCTCGGATACTGTGACCTTCAATTTACCTGGTGAACATATATGTCATGTATCAAGAAATAGTGCCAAAATGTTGTAGATTTTTTTTCTTTGGAGTAGCAACTATGGGTTCCAGAGAGCCATTTCAAGGTTTTTCATCACCTACAATTATTTGCAATTTCAGAGAAATATCACGTTGATCTTGTGCATTTATAGGGTATCTTTGCTGTGTGCATTGCATGATGGGAGTCAGCAGAAATAATATATTCATGGTTGCACAATGAATATTCATGAGGGACTAAGTATTCTAATTCATGAGTCATGAATATTCATTGTGGTGTTCTCATTTAATGTGAAAATCAAACCATTTCTTTGATAATAATCAGTGACTATCTCAATAGTACTTTCATATATTAAAGCTCAGTTGTACCTTCTATGATAAAAGTTCAAAAGTACTTCATATATGAAACTGTTGTAATGGAAGACTAGGGTCATGTTTTCTGTGAAGACTTGTTACTTTCATATTGAAAAATGTTAGTTTAACGTTTTCCAGTGTATAAATAGAAACGTATTTGTTCGATATACTACAGTCAGTCGTGCGTTAAGGATTAAATTGAGGATCTGACATTGTATTAAATCCATCCATTAGTTCATTATATTACATATAAGAATTCTATGCAGTTTACTGATATTTGATTTTTCTGTTTCCAACCTCTAGTAATTGGATGACATGGCTTTTAGCAAATTAGAAACCTGACAGCGCTTGCTGACAACTTGGGAAATCTTGAACTCTTAATAATTGCATTGCTATTTGAATTCCCTAGTTTTATTTCAATAATATTAATATTGCAGGGAAAGAAAACCTTGTGAATTCACTATATGTTCTAAATTAACAATGAAAAACTTGAACAAAATGAAATGCATTGGTTTCAGTCACTTGCACTTATATTACAGAGTCAGAACTTTGGTGGAAGTGATGTAGTTACTGGCCTTGGTTGAAACTTTGGCTACATGTATATTGTCAACTGTTTGTAAGGCAAAAAACAAAAAAGTTTTAACGTAGTGACAGATTCAAAACGAAGCTTGCACTCAAGATTTAAATTTGTCACTACACCAACTACGGATTAGTGACTACTAATTAACAGACACAATGTCCTTCTATATTAAAGTAACTCATCAATTATTACAGAATACATATTTGGTTACTTGATGAAAAATATATCCCAGTTGCAGCTAGTGTAGTTTTAAGGACATTGACATCACATTTGTGAGCTATATCTCAAGGCCATCACTTTCTAATATGTTATGTTTAATTCTCAGATTAAAAATATTAACTCCACATTTTGTACATTTATTGAAGGATTAGAGGTCATGTTATTGCAGCTAAGCTTCTTATAGAATGTGTATTTAAAAATGACTAATGTAAGATCAATTTGCTGTAGAACACTACAGACGACATTTATCATTTCGACACTTTTCCCTAAAGGGGAATGAAACTACAGGATATAAAAGGTATTTTCATCAACTTTAGGTTCTGGAGACTCATTCCATGCTATCACATTACGCATATTTAATGCCTTTGCTAAGAAACAGCATTTAAAATTTTTTTTTTCATATCTATTGTTCTAGCACTGATACATGTAAATGTGACTGATGAGTGACAGGGTCATAGTAGATATGAATATGTATTAGATGAACAATGAATATTCATGACCCCTATTGTTTTTACTAATTTTGCACCAAATTAATTCATATTATATGTACAGCTACACAAATACATTTACCCATAGGTTATTCAATACTTAGTCTAGTTGCTGACGGACTGTATTCTGTACTATGTTATATTCATAATATATACTATGAAGATAAGATAGTATGGGATATGGTCTGTCAGCAACTAGACTATTCAATACTGTTCAGGGTCTACAATATTATGAATAAGTCGTTATATTTAACAAAACAAACAGTTTCAAAAAATGTTCCAATTACAGCTATTAAACGCAGCTTTAATTAGATTTGGTAAAATTTACATGTTTATTACAGAATATAAGTAGAATGTAGTGTCATCTTAGATGATAGGTTCAGAAAAATTATTAAAAAACTATTTACTAAATATGAGATGGATGAGCCAGGAATGATACATTTTACATTTACCTGGAAGTTTTCTGAAATGTCAGTTTCCTCAATAATATGGATAGAAGTGTCTTCATCATTCATAAAATGGGGAAAGGAAATGAGTTTTAAAATTTAAAATGAAGTTAAATAAAATGAGGATAACACAAACACTAATCAAGATCTGGCACCAGACTATAGACAAAAATTCAACCGTTGTGCTTCTCAGGGTTAATAGGTATTTTACTGTTGAGACATGCTGTGAATTCACAAGTCTAAAGCTTAATTCCTGATGTACAAGTGTAATTTCTTTTTCTGAGGTAAATGTACTTTAGCCAGGTTTGAATCACTCCGATATTACACCAGATAATGAGATTATAGACACAAGTTCAACCATGTGTTTCTCAAGGTTAATGAGTTTTCTGATGGGACATGTTTTGAATTTACAAGGATATATCTTTCAGCGTTATACTTTCTCTTTCCATAGTGAATGTACTTTTAGCAAGGTTTAAATCATCAAACAAATAGAGTTAAAATTTCAATAATGTGCTTCTCTGATAAAATAAAAGTATACATAGCCATGTTTCAAAATCTGAGTCTATATCTTTCAACTATGTGTGTGTACTGTCTCTTTCCAGAGTTATGTACTTTTAAGGTTTAAACCAATAAACAAGATATTGTGCAAGATACAGAAATAAAAACTTCAATCATGTGCTTCTGAATGTTAATAAAAGTATACAAAAGCCATGTTTAGAAATTTGAGTCTATATCTTTCAGCAATACTGGGTGTACTTTTCTCTTTCTGGGGTGAATGTAAATACAATATCAGGTGATTCTCTTTCTCCCAAGGGGGTATTTGTTTGTATTGTATCTAAATAGGAGTTGGGAGAAAGAGGATTAATAAAAGTACATTAAGCTATGTTTTGAAGTATGAGTCCTTGACAAGACTGGTAAAAGTAATGAAGTTTTTAATATGTAATACTGTACCCATTTAGAGCTGGACTAGTCCTGACCAGAAACAATTCTTTTCCCTATTTTGGCCGTACAGGTAAACTTTTTCAGTTAGTCTCTCAACGGATCACAAATTTCTAGTTTTCTTAGTTACAAGTAAACTTTTTCTCTTTCTTTTTTAAAAGTAAATGAATATACTAGGTGACTAATATATGGATGAAAATGAGTATCTCTTTTAGATTTTTTTTTGGTTAAAACTATTTTACAATGGTTTTCTACTTCAAAATGCAATATAAAACAATTAACATACACCAAATGTGTGTGTTTAGTTCAATCATAGACTCTACATGTATAGGGACTGTGGTTCAATAATTGAAAAAAAACTAAAATTGTGTGTGAAGTTTGTGTACAAATTTCTTCCTGTGCTTATAATAACAAACTTTTTTACACATTTTGTTTTAAATATTTTTTTTTAATTGATGAGGTACAAGCTTTGACTTGGTCTTTGTTGTTTTATAGTGTGTGTTTTTTCAAGTAGAAAAACATAGTAGTGTATTTTGTGAAGTAAAAATTCAACAGGTAACACTGAAGTAAAGCACTTCCTCTATGTGCTACACTCATTTATAGCAGCCATATCAAATGTAAAGTAAACTTTTTCAATTGGTATATTTACAAGTCTAGCATGTGGCCTTTCTAATGTGGCGAAACGGTATACTTTTACACTTGATATGAATGTTATAAATGATTGTGGTTCATACAGAAAACACTTTACTTTGGTGTTATGGGTTGTACATGTTTTTCATCAATATGGCCACTTTAAATTACTGTATCATTTAGAGTGTAATAACAGCTTTATGATTCATAGGAGGATGTTTTTTTGTACTTTTTCTTTAAGTGTAGGTTAATGTACTGTTAGCCAGGATTTAACCTATTCCGAGAACTATATACATCGCACTAGAGTTTAGTTATCTCATAAAATGTACATGTAAACCCATCTTGTCTTCTCCTCTCATAAAATAACCCTTTTACAGGAGTAAACACAAATTTATTGTAGATTTTATGTGGTCCTTTATGCACACTCCATCAAGTGTTTTCAACAGCACCTTGATACATTCGATGAGGAATATTCAAAATATGGGAAAGCATATTGTTTGACAATATGTATAATAAAGTATACTATAAAATAGTTGGAAATGTATTGGGAATACATTAAAAGTGGTAAACAGTGTTCATACCATATTATACATTAAACAGTTGTTTTTATTACCTATCTATACAGACAGCGTTGTTAATGTGGTCAACATGTTTAAGATAGACTGTACACCTGGGACCTATGTCCATGAAAATCAGAGTCATTAATATCCTTTCAACTCTGTTTTGAATGAAAGCTTGCTCATGGTCCTTTTGAAAGTATATGAAATGTGAAGGCTCATGATCATGTTTGTAAGGAAATTTACAATCTTTTATTTTCACATAGCATTAACTCAGTATTCAAGTGCCATTTTAGATACTGGTTTACAGTTTAGTATAATTTTGACTCCTGATTTGTAGCCCCAACAGGCCTAAAGCAATGACTCATGTCTGTCTGTCTGTCTGTCTGTCTGTCTGTCTGTCTTCCATCTGATACCCACAGCTCAATTTCAACCAAAGCTTGCATAAATGTCAAATACTACAGGGTACATATGAATGTCACTTTACTGTTACACCCTTGACCTTTGCCTCTTGCCTCCAAAAGGTCATTTGTCAGATGCCATTCAAGTGTCTACCCAACATTATCAAAGGTGAGCTTCTATTGAGAAATTTACCTTTGACCTTGACCTCCATCGTCAAGGTTGAATAGCTGACAATTATACCTTGACACTTGACCTTGATTTCTACCTTGTTGGTCAATTTAACAATTTACGCCATATTTCTTGAAGTTTTACATCATTATATACACAATTGTATACAGTCATACTTTTGGAGATGAACATTCTGTTTAGAAACTGACATTTGGTCTTGATCGTCACTCTTATGCTCAAATAGTAATTTGCTAAATAAACTTGAAAGTCTTTTCATCTAGACAACATTTAAGTGCATCTAGTCAGACTTAGCCCTTGTCTCATAAAATTTTTGTACTGTGTATATATAGTAAATGTTCATTTTCTTCTCGTAGTGGTGTGTTTGGGTCAATTATTACAGTTACACTTTATGTTCAAAGTGGACATTGCGATTGTCTGATGTTACGAACTTGCCAGCGAATTGTAGGCCATATTTTAGACACCTAATTAATAGTGCACTAGTGTTGCCTACATCTTCCGTAAAAGACTTCATTTCTTGATATTTAGAGTTAGAATTTTCTAGAACAAAGTATAAGTTTCAGTTTCTTGATTTATTTGGAAAGCCATAAGTTTATACTTTGTTCTTGTTCTATCACATAACAACAGTTACTGTATTTGAGCTGGACTAGTCTTGAGTAACAATTATTATTAAATGGTATATATTCTCGTGTAGCTTCTGATCATTAAAGTCTGGTTTTAATACTTCAATTTCATCCAAAGCTTGGGGGTCAGGTGAACTGCTAGCTTTAAGCAGTAATAGCCGGAGGTGTGATTTAGACAAAGCTGTATAGCAGAACTACGATACTACCAATCTTTCACTCTATCAGAATTTACTCAGCTTACGACTTTATCTTCCACTTTGCACAGCACACAAGAAAGAATTGGGTAATTACTATTTTGCGTAGTACCATCATAAGATCAAATGAAGTGTTTACTAGGTGCATATTAGCCCCAGGGATATAATACTACTAATTCAATAGCCTGAGCTGAACATAGATATCTCATATCTATTAGGCTATCAGTTTTTACATGGAATGAACATTACACTAGTCATGCAAAATGTTGGTAACTTTTGCATCATTTTGAAGCTGGGCAAAGGCACATGCAATACAATAAGTGCTGATAACTCAAGCCTTCAGGATGTTGACAAAATTAGATACTTAGAAATTATTATACGATCATTTTTTAATGAACATTACACAGGTCATGTAACATTTTGATAACTTTTGTGTTGATAACGCTGGCTTTCAGGGTGTTGACAAAATTAAATATTGAGAATTTATTATATCAGCTTTTAATGATCATTACACCATAAAGCTGTGCAAAAGGTTGATCATTTTGCATTATTTTGAAAATCGCTAGTTCACATATAAAATAAAATGTAATAATAGTAGTATGTGTCGTTAATTAGATACTTAAAATTTAGTTTATGATCAGTTTTTAATGAACATTACACAGGTCATGCAAAATGTTGATAACTTTTGCATCATTTTGAAAATTGGGTAGATCACATATAAAATACAATAAGTGTTGATAACTCAAGCCTTTAGGATGTTGACAAAATTAGATACTTTAGAATTTAGTATGCGATCATTTTTTAATGAACATTACACAGGTTTATGCAAAATTTTGATAACTTTTACATCATTTTGAAACTGGCTAGTTCACGTACACATATAAAATAAAAAGTACTAAGTGTTGATAACACAAGCCTTCAGGGTGTTGACAAAATAAGATATTTCAATTTATTGTATCAGCTTCTAATGAACATTATGCTATAAAGCTGTGCAAAAGGTTGGTAACTTTTGTATCGTTTTGAAACTGGCTAGTTATAGTAAGGTGTTGATAACACAGGCCTTCAGGGTATTGACAAAATTACTGAGATACTTGGAGAATGTATTATATCAGTTTTTTAATGAACATTACACTATAGAGCTATTAATGCAAACTGTTGATATCTTTGCATCACTTTGAAAGTTGAACAGTTCTTGTATAAAACATATCAAGTGGTGCCAACACTTAAGCCTTTAGGATATTGACAAAATTCACTGTATTTATCAAAGGGACCATAAACTGTTGCTAACTTTCAAATATATGTTGCAGATATAGTTTATAACCCAGGACAAATTTGTTTGCATCTGTGTCGTCAGAAGTTAATTTGTTATTTTTGAGATCTCCATAGCTTCTCATGAGAAGTTTTCAGTTGGTGCATCATATCTGGCGTGCCAGTTGGTAGTAATTTGCATATGAGTGTCAGTTTGTGCTTCATTTGTATATCTGAATTGTCAGTTGGTGCTCATTTGCATATCTAGTGACATTTCATTTGTTTGCATTTTTGGCATTTTCACATAGCATGCCTTTTGTATTCATGCGATCCCAAGTGAAAGGTTCGAAAAGTGTACACATTAAATAAGTCCAATTAAGGTTCCCAAGTATAGTGCACAATTTCATTTCATAATTAAATTTTACTAGATTTTCTACCACTATTTTCTTTTTTATATTAAGTTTGAGGTTGTAAATTCTTACTAAAAACTCACTGCTATATTTGTAGTCCTTTAGTTTAGTATTAAAGTTAATATTATGGGATGGTAACCATGGTGAGTGCTGCCTGAACCCTTGACTCAAATATGGCGCTATGACTTTTAAAAACAAGTACTTCAATTAACATGATAACCAGCTTTTTGTACAAACAGCTCATAAAAATAAAAATAGGACTTTTATTGCCAATAAATCATACATTTATATACAAAGTAATCTTTTAAAGTTGATTTGTTCAATCCAGATATGCATTCGCTATAGCCTACCACAATACCAAAAGAAACTATTTCTAGTGTAAATATTTTGAAAGATCAAAATAACAATGACAGACAGTGCTGTCTCAAAAGAAACCCAACATATTTGCAGTTTGATATCAAAATATCACAGTAATCTTCACTGATAATAAAGCAGTATGATCCAAATCTATCATTACACTATTGCACTGTAGCACATGCATACTAGTAGTATTTGCACTGCAGTATAATTTCGAAAACATCATTGAACACCAACATGCAAATGATATGCAAATGATATGAGGACACGATAGTTCATCGTACCTGATCTCACAGTGTTATATCTTTACAAAAATTGGCTGTTTCGGATAAACATATGTAATAATAAGAGAACCTTCTACATGAGTTCCAGTACAGGCGTAATCGGGTTATTTCACTCGTTTGCAGTGTTTTCTATTGCACCTTCTCTCGCTGCACTCCTGAATGTACACCTGCAGAGCACTTCTAAGCACTCAAGCAAATCCCCCAAGTACACCACACTTGTACTGTCATGCCATTGGGTTCTTTCGCAGTATGTGTTTAAAGTTTAATCAGAAGTGATGTGGGGTTTTTTCTTGCTATAAATTTTATACATCAGAAATATGAGTTTGATGATCTCTTATCCCAGCTGAATACAGGCAATATTGTGAAAGGGACGCAATCTGATTTTGTATGTGGGGGGGGGGGGGGGGGGCATAATTTTTTAAGTTCATTAAGCGATACCTGTTGTATTGTAATTGCTGAAGCATATTTTAACTATCACATACTATTGTCAGAACTTATACCTGATATCTAAGAATAATACATAAATGATTTGATGACATAATTTATCATACGTATATTGTAATGAAATGTCCAGCAAACTACTATTATGTTACCTGGTGCATAGTTATGCCAGAATGTCATTGAAGGCATGCATTGACATCAACATTACACTAGAGTATAGCGTAATTATGGTATTATGGAAGTGTTTTGCAGTTCAGTCAAATTACTTATAAACTCAGTTTGTGCCACTTTTTGTGCCTGGTACACCAACATTATCAACAGACCAATATCTAAACAGTGTTTTCCATAATGGTATTTGTACAAATTATTTGTACAAAGTTTGTTGATATAACTATTATAATCATGACATAAGTGGTCTGACATTAAAAGAATTGAGTGTAGATTGTTTTTTGTGTGCATTTGTGTTTGTGACACACCTTTAAATAAAAAATAGTAAGTCTCTATGGTGATAGACCTTGGAGAAAAAAATGCCCTCTTTTGGAGAAAACTGCCCTCTGGTGATAGTCCTGCCAATGAAATCTGTCCCCTTGTAATTTCCCTTTGAAATGTGCCCTCTAGTATTAGATCTCAGAAAGAAAACTGTCCTCTGATGATAACCTTGGAAAGAAAACTGCCCACAGTGACCTTCACTTTGACCTTATGTCAAACCAGAGGCCAAAGGGGCATTTTCAATCAGACATGTTACTCATCTGATTAGATCGCCATGATTTATTTACAGGGAAATTGGAGTTAGCTTGGCATTCCACTTATGGAATACGACATTCCTTTAATACACACAATCAGATAACTTCAACTGTAAAATGAACAATTACAGAGGATACTGTGCTGTAAAAGAATCTGAGCCATGCTTGTCACTTTTCAAAGTGATTATGCAAAGGATCCTAGATCCTGTTATGTGTGAGGTGTATCTGTTGTTGTCAGTCCAGAGTTAAATGTGTCTATCTGTATCAAGCAAAAAATATCACATCATGTAAGTAAAACACCAAGAAAACCTATATAGTACTGTAATCAAACAAAACACACTCTTGCCATTGGTTTAGATAGTTTGCTTGATCTTATTTCCAACGTGTAATACTACATTATTCAGTATCTGAGATGTTATCGTACGACAAGTTAAAAGTCTTCTTTTGACAACCAGTATTCTAAGAAAATTAATCTTGGACCAATTTTAGTGATTTTAGATAATTGATGGCACATGAAATGAAGTGGTATAAATAACAGAGAAATATTCATACACAAAAAACAAACATTAAGTAATTTGAATTTTTCAAACTTGAATGTTTGAGGCAGGACTATTATTGTATCAATGAATATATTATACTGTAAAAACATGAGGAAAACACATTCTATTCGCGCCATGATATTACATTAAAGTGAAATCTATTTCCCACAAGAGAAAGAGTACAAATAACTAGTAGAAAAGTAAACACAGAATGTGGCATATGAAAATTCAGTGATGTCCACTGGGCAAGAGACTCGAAAATAGTTTGATTTAAAAAAAAAAAACTAATCAAGCATAACCCACTCGAAAAGCTTGCATCCTGTAGCTTGGTAACTAAGAAAAGAAATTTGTATTCCACTAAAATATAAGAGAGACCCTCACCAGTAATTTAGTGTATCACAATAAAAAAAAGAAAATGCAATGCAGAAATTCACTTTTGTAATATAAAAGCAGACACCCTTTCTAACACAAATCATATCATGACATTGTGAATAGAACGATTATCTAATCACGGCTAGACATATAAACATGATGAATATTATTAATGATATAGCTGTCATTCATATGTATTGTATGGATATAGCTGAAGGCTCTGTCACATTATTACATATTCGTTTAAAAGGTAATTTTTCACCGACTCAGTCATCATAATCCAGGTTGTACCAATAGTTCTTATCAAGCTGTGACAACCACCTGTGGTTCTTTTCATCCACCATCAAATTATATTATGTGTTATTTTCTGTATCCCAGCCAGGGTTCCACTATTAAGTATCTGACAGTATTTTTCCATTCATTCTGTTGTCTGTTATCTATTTTCCTTTTTTCCTTTTTTTTAGCCCAGAGTTCTAGATATTAGAAGTGCATCTCTCGTTTCTATTTGTAGCAATCCCATTTCATTTGCAAACCATGTTTCAAAACAATTTTTACAGATCTTTGGCTGTATTTGTATCTGAACTCAATATTATAGTATGATACAGAATGGGCTGTGGTAAAATGTGTCATTTGACCTCTTGCAACATGAAGTTCAGCAAAAGGCTTGAACATGGTTGATCAGAATTCAGATATATTCAATAGCTAGCAGGCAGAGACAAAGACTAAGATATTTAAAAGGGAAGGGTCCATGGAGAGAATGAATTCAGTGAGGGATGTTGGTTCTAGTTTATTTTCAGTTGATACAAGTTGACTGAGTAACGTTTCAAGTACAGAAATGGTGAGAAATCCAAGAGCATATAATAGTAAGACATGGAAGAATCATGAATGAATGTCTTTTTTCTATTCAGCGGTAAACGAGTACAAGAACAGATTTTTCTTCAACTTGCTTTACATTTCAGCAGGCTTTTTCACGAAATGTGCATTGTCTATTTTCTTTTCACATAATAGCTGCCCACATACACCTTAACTGCTATCTTGTTAATCCATTTATTCACATGTTATCTTTGATAGGGTCAGCTGGGTCAGGCAAGAGTACATTTAGTAAACAGCTACGTTTACTGTATGGAGATGGATACCCAACCAGTGAAAGACTGAAATTTCAACGCCAAGTTTATCAAAACATTCGTCGAGCAGTTAATCTGTTAGCCACAGCAATGAAGACGTTGCACATTGACTATGAAAATGGAGAGAATGAGGTGAACACAAAATAATTGTTGTACAAGTTTAAACTTTCCTTGGTTTGTCCTGTTATCAAAATAAAAACACAAAAATCAGTGTCCTCATGATTCCAATTCATCATCATACATGTATTCCATCAATTTCAATTTTCATGAACATATTTACGAAAGCCGTCAGAAAAAACCAATACTGACAGATCCTTTTCCAATTTTCAATACACAATCATAACTGTAATATCATTTGTACATTTACAATATTTATACATTTATATATAATTCTCCAATATTTTTCTTTCGTTAACCAAGAAAAATACAAGTGATCTAAGGGGCCTTGTCACTCTAAGTCAATGACGAGCAGTGACAATCTCATATCATAAGTATTCTCCAGCTGACTGAAGAAAGATATTAGAAAGTGCTATAGTTATGATGCGTGTGTTCACGGTACAAAAGCTAAAAATAAATCCTGTATTTTCTGTTTAAACATGTACAGCAGGTTTTACACAATGTTAATATCATCATTTAATTGATACAGGAGGGATTTGTACTGGACAATTACTTGGATAATCAATACGATGTATGTTCTATTTTTAGTATACTTTGATGGGCATTTCTTGTTGCCACTGTAGTAAAACATCACAAACCTCAGAGTTTACAAATCTATGTACACAGAATTGAAAAAAAGATTATTGTTCTACTGGGAGTAATTTTACGTTGTGATCAACACTAAACTACATGGATTATAAAATGCATACTACATGTGTATGGTCCACTACACTATATGATGAAATACCCATGGTTTTTGTAAGGGTTAGGGCAGGTCAAAGTTTGTCCAATGTTTGCTGTATATTTCTGATAAGATCATTTGTCTGTAGTTGTGTTTGCATTTCTTGACTCATGTACACAGAGAACCAACTGAGATACTTAAAGTAAAGTTATCTCACTCGTTATCAGGTATCTGTTCAGACTGTGCATGTACTGCATTCATCATTGGGTCTTATCTCTTAAAAAGACAACATTATGTTTGCTGTGGGTCAAATGATGAAAACTGAGAGTTTGTTTGAGTCATCTCATTATAAGAGATGGAGAACACTAAAGTTTGATGGGTCAAAACGAAAATTGTGGCTGTGTGTTGGTAGCATGTCACATCAAGTGTTAGGGGAAGACATCAAACTGTCTTGTAGATGTGACAGACTGCTGGCACACATCAAATTGGCTGAGAGGACACAAAGATATACAAGTAACAGGGAAACACCATATTCTGGTGCGTCACAAGAAATTGCTTTATGACAGGCTACTGGCACCAAAGGCACATTGCGAATGTCTTTGTATACAGAATGAACACACAATATGATGTATGCAATTTCAAACATTATCAGATTGTCTTCCAGATCAATGGTTAATGTATGACATCCCTCCACTCACTCAAATCATGTGTCCATCTAATCTCCTTGTTGAGCTTCTTCCATGAAATAGTCTTAAAGGATTGAATGTTATCTGTGTTCATTATCGTAATGAGAAATGTAACAATGACAGGGAATCCATGCTGTGTGCTTACAGAATAGAAATAGGAGAACGAAGATACAGGATCAGATACAATATATGATATCTTAGACAGGTTATTGTAAAATAGGACAAAGTATAGTGATTGTAGATAAAGATTATTTTACTAATTAAAACCAATAATATCATTCTCAGGGTAATAATTTGTTGATATTATGTATAAAACCAACAATACATACAAAATAAGGTAATATTTATATTATTAATAATATATTAAATATAAATTTGATTTTGATGAAAGATTCCATTGTATCATAATTAATTATATAAATGTTTTTGTCAGCTAAAAGCTGAAGTTGGCCAGTATTGTTGCATTAAAATCTCTGTAATATGTAAACGGCAGGGTTGCAATGTCAGGTTTTCCACATTAATGTTACCTTATCGGTGGAGCCAATGAAGATCAATCTTTCGTTCTTCACAACTTTTTCTGTATATAGCTGTACCAGACAACAAAGCCTACAAAGTTTTAATCCTAAGCTGAAGTTGATGTTTAATATGAAAGATCATCACCATGGGAGATTCTGACATGAGCTTTATATTTCTCTTTAGTCAGGTTTGTAATTGATAAAACAATCGATTGTGATATGATGATAACGGACACAATCAATTGTTTTATCAATTACACTGCATTGTGGTCCTATGTCTCTTCGTCAAGTGTTCAAAATACATAAAAGATTTTTTTTGTAAAAATTGATAAAACTGGGACTAACAATTGTTCATGTTTGTACTTCTGTGTATATATTAATATATCAATGTATATATATATGCTGTGTATGTATCAATAGTACATTTTGTGTATGTACCAGTACATAATACAGATATACAACTTTGTATTATATTTCACCAGTTCCTGGCTGACGATCTAGGTGGAGACGAATTTACTAACTTTAATCTGAATTGTTGCTGTGGCTCCAAGATCATAGAATGCAGGGAATGTAAACCCATTGACAGAGATGAAAGAGATAAAATAGAATCTGTCTGGAGAGATGGGGGAATTCAAAGATGTTTCCTTCAGAGACATCTATTTCATCTAGCAGAGTCATCTAAATAGTAAGTATACATGGAGACATCAATTGTATTGTATTCTAGCCCTGGGTCATGTCATCTCTTCAAGTGTAACAATATCTTATGCATGTCCCAACAGCTCATTTACCTCAATCATGCCAGAAGGTCAATACAAAATGAGAAGGTTCAGTCATGATTCTCGTGTTCACCTAGGGTATTAATGCGTGTGTAGTGTGTGGAATGAAATTTAAGTATGGAGACCAAAATATCAAATGATTGTTATATTTGTGAAATGCCTAGTCTATTTCAAATAATAAGAATTTGTGTGTTTGTTAGCCTTAAATGCAGAATCTGCAAATTTTAGAAATGAAAAGATTGTTTACATGTAAAGAAATTGTATTGTACTACCAAACCAAACTGACTATGAGTTTCAAATGATGGTTTTTATGTCTTTAACACAACAAAATACATGCAAACAATCAAGCATATCGCTGTGGAGACAAACAATTAACAACACAAACATAACTGTCGGATGCAACAAAAAGATTCAAACACAAAACAGAGTTTATTTGTGTTCACTGTGAGATAAAATGTAACAGTTCATGTGCATGGCATGCATGTGCACTGCAACCAGTACCTGTATTTTGTTTGTGTAAATTCACAACAAAAAATGTGTGAGATGCAAAAAAAATCATGTCATCTAATTGAAACTCTATAGTGTTTCTGATTTGGACATACTTATAGTTACCACTGGGACACTAAATTCAAATTAACCCTTTCACCACCAATTCCCACTATTGCGCAAATGCACAAGCGCTGAAAAATAATTGGCCTACATAATATACTCAGAGACGACAGAATTAACCAGTACTTCGTTTTCTCAGTTTAGTTATTATTGGTGTTTCAAATATTTACTGATTTTGATTAAAAGATCTTATGTAACACTGAGTTAATAATTGTATAAAGTATTATATTATACCATGTACCCTACCAGTATGCGGACATATTTATGTGGTGTGTATATAAAGAAAAATATAGCAACGTTATCCTGTCCATACACCATACTGCCATGAAAAATCGTGACATTCGCAATTATGACCAGCTGATTTTGTCATACATGTATGACTGTGTCAAGATAATAGATTCCTTGATATTCATCATAAAACATTGTGGTATTGAATTATGATACGTCTAGAATTTGAATTCAATTTTAGTCACAACAAAATCAGATATATAATAAATAGTGAAATATATTTTCAAGTACAAGATAATTTCATATTGAATAATCTATTACAGGATATGGCATTTATGATATATATATCTGACAATTTTATACTTGTCATTAAACATTTTTATTACATAAAAAGTAATTTATTGGTCAAACAATAAAAGGTCCATTTCCTTTATCATGCACTTTGCCATCCTGTTGCTAGCCAGTGTGTTAAGGGAAAATAAAATTTAATTCACATTAATTTTAAGTCAAAATCTCCATCCTCAGGAAAGAGAACATTATTTTCTTGGCTGCAAAATGAGTGGCTCCGTAGTTCTAAGCAAAATGCACATAAATCTCAAGGGTTTTTAGCCCCAAGGAATGAAGTTTTCAGAAAATCCAGAATATGAATTACTGAGTTGAAATTTTGAGGTGTATGTCTTTGACAAAGACTTGTTTATTAGAAAGAGCTCTTTCAATATTTTTTGCCTTTGATTTTAATACTGCAGCAGATTTCTCAAACTCTAGAAATCGGAAACCTTTTAATGGAAATATGTAGAATCTGGTGTAAGCATTTTAGCATCTTAGCTTTAACATCATGTGGTTCAACAAGACTCAGATTCACATCTTTTCATTATTAAAGTAGACACAAAAGATAATATTAGATAGTCATCAATATTTCCTTGACTTAATGTTTATGCCTAATAACCAGAATAGCTTATTTCACATTTTACACTTACAACATTTTTTGTCAGTCAAGTTACCTCCCCCCTCCAGTCTGTAAGACAGTCATGTTTTGCCACCTTCGGCAGCCTTGCTCATAGTGTGAAAGGGGAGTCAGCCCAATGTGGCATACCATACATACTACATGTGGCCCTGTATGATATTTTAATATTTCCATCATATTCTAATATCCTCTGAAGGGCAGTCGATTTTACCAACTGTCCCGGAATATAATAACAAAAAGGATTAAACTTAGATTCCTATAAGGATTACCATTTTAAAAAAATATGTACATTGTAGAGAATAAACTTGAAGATTATATCCAGGATTACCCTGAGAAAAAATGAACAATCGATTGACACTGAGAATAAGTTATTATAAAGAAACTCAGTCAGTACACCTTTTGAATATGTGATCTGATCTTTCATTGAAACTAGCACATGTACAGATTTGTAATCTATTGTTTCTAAATGTTGAATTTCAATGTAAGATTCTTGAATTTAAGATGTTTTTATATAGTTAGATTTGATAATTAATTGCAGGGTAGTATTTATTATTAAACAGTATTGAATTTTGATATAACAAAATACAATTTATGTAATAGAAATAGTCGCACACATATCAATAGCACATATACTACTGTAAACTTTGAAATTGTTGTGAAAGATTTAAAAATTAGTCTTTTGTCTTGCCTTGTCTTGTCTTGTCTTCTACTGTACTAAATGCCAAATGTGGCTACAAGCATACAAGCATACAGTCCATCCTGCAAGACTTTGAGAACTAGTTGAAGACTGTAAAATTGCAAAATTTGCTAGTGGTGAAAATATCCAGGTTTACAGTATTTTGAAAGAAATATTCAATTTTATATCAATGAATTATATATATATATATATATATATATATATATATATATATATATATATATATATATATATATATATATATATATATATATATATATATATATATATATATATATATATAAAAGTATTGTGAAAATTATATCACGCTTGGAATTAAATAAAATATGCTTGTATTTCTGATTGTATTTTCAATATATTTGATGATGTCCTTGTATTTAAAAATGGCACAAATCAGAAAATATTTCATTATGTTACAGAGTAATTATATTTCTATTAAATCTGAGTTGAAATGCAATTAAACTGCCAGTCTTTCAATATATTGAAAGGTAAGGGTTATAGAAGATATTGTGTCATATTCTGACTTTGTGAGAAATTCCCTTTAGTGCACCGATAACCTCAAAGGTTACTTCAAACTCCCAAATGATACAGCTGTCTAAAAAATAATCATTTCTCATTCCTGAATGAATGATTCAAAATTCTGGTAAAAATACCTTGGGATATAATGTCTTTTTGAAAGTTATAATCACTTGAGGCAGTGTGATCAAAATTAGAAAATGAAAACTTACGGCCCCTTTGGATATCATATTTCCTCTTGTATTTTTCAGGTTTCATGGATCTGCTCACTTTACGACCCTGTACATGTATATTAACTAAAGTCTAAAAATGCTTAAGATTGTTTTAATAACAAACAGGGTGAGCTGGAAAATATAAACATAAATGAGTAAATGACAAAACAAATAGTTTTGAAAAGTTCCAGTTTTGATGTTGGGGTATGGGCAGACCTGAACATATTTCTGTGTCATGTTTTTATCTAAAGAATCCAATGTATATGTCTATTTTTTAATCATGTTTGATCATCACTGGTAATCATGCAATTTGTTGTATGTCATTTAGTAAATCTGAATAAATGATGTGAGAACATAATTTTGGGATGCATCCAAAATTGTTGTTGGCATCGCGATCATACAGAAAATACGACCTTACAAACATGTCAATGCTGTACAGAGATTTTAATATTTTCATTTAATACAAGACATAACACAAACTTAATAAACTAGATGAGGTTGGTGTATTAACTCAATAAAATAATGTCTGCCGTTGGCCCAATATATATTCCTTAATTACTTTCTGAATTTGTACCATTATATGTTCCTTTATTTGCTTATGAAGTTGGCCCAATAGGTCCCTTAATTACCTTCTCACCTTCTGAATAGGCCCAATATATGTATCTTTATCAACTTCCGTTGGCCCAATATATTCTTTAATTAGCTTCAGAAGTAGGGCCAATATAATTATGTTTCTTATTAATTTGAATTAGCTTCTCAATTAACCCAATATATTCTTTAATTAGCTTCTCAATTGGCCCAATATATTCTTTAATTAGCTTCAGAAATTGGCTCAATATAAGTTTCTCAATTAGCTTCTCAATTGGCCCAATATATGTTTCTTAATTAGCTTCTCAATTGGCCCAATATATGTTTCTTAATTAGCTTCTCAATTGGCCCAATATATTCTTTAATTAGCTTCTCAATTGGCCCAATATATGTTTCTTAATTAGCTTCTCAATTGGCCCTATATATGTTTCTTAATTAGCTTCTCAATTGGCCCAATATATTCTTTAATTAGCTTCTCAATTGGCCCAATATATGTTTCTTAATTAGCTTCTCAATTGGCCCAATATATGTTTCTTAATTAGCTTCTCAATTGGCCCTATATATGTTTCTTAATTAGCTTCTCAATTGGCCCAATATATTCTTTAATTAGCTTCTCAATTGGCCCAATATATGTTTCTTAATTAGCTTCTCAATTGGCCCTATATATGTTTCTTAATTAGCTTCTCAATTGGCCCAATATATGTTTCTTAATTAGCTTCTCAATTGGCCCAATATATGTTTCTTAATTAGCTTCTCAATTGGCCCAATATATTCTTTAATTAGCTTCTCAATTGGCCCAATATATGTTTCTTAATTAGCTTCTCAATTGGCCCTATATATGTTTCTTAATTAGCTTCTCAATTGGCCCAATATATTCTTTAATTAGCTTCTCAATTGGCCCAATATATGTTTCTTAATTAGCTTCTCAATTGGCCCAATATATGTTTCTTAATTAGCTTCTCAATTGGCCCAATATATGTTTCTTAATTAGCTTCTCAATTGGCCCAATATATTCTTTAATTAGCTTCTCAATTGGCCCAATATATGTTTCTTAATTAGCTTCTCAATTGGCCCAATATAAGTTTCTCAATTAGCTTCTCAATTGGCCCAATATATGTTTCTTAATTAGCTTCTCAATTGGCCCAATATATGTTTCTTAATTAGCTTCTCAATTGGCCCAATATATGTTTCTTAATTAGCTTCTCAATTGGCCCAATATATGTTTCTTAATTAGCTTCTCAATTGGCCCAATATATTCTTTCATTAGCTCCAGAAGTTGGCCCAATATGTTTCTAAATTAGGTTCTGAAGTCGGCCCAATATGTCCCTTTATAATTAACTTCTGAAGTTGGCCCAATATATGTTCCTCAATAAGCTTCTCAATTGGCCCAATATATGTTTCTTAATTAGCTTCTCAATTGGCCCAATATATTCTTTCATTAGCTCCAGAAGTTGGCCCAATATGTTTCTAAATTAGGTTCTGAAGTCGGCCCAATATGTCCCTTTATAATTAACTTCTGAAGTTAGCCCAATATGTTCCTTAATTAGCTTCTGAAGTTGGCCCAATATAAGTCGCTTAATTAGCTTCTGAAGTAAGCCCAATACGTGTTCCTTAATTACCTTCTGAAATTGACCCAATATATGTTCCTTTATTGACTTCTGAAATTAGCCAAATATATGTTCCTTAATTAGCCTATCAAACATGTATTGCTAATTTAATTTCAGTATACTTGTAAATGTTATTCAATATAACATGAATCTACGAATGAAATATTCCCCCAGCCATTGTCATTTATATATGTAATTTAGACATTCCAAATAAATCAATGAAATGTGGGGCACATAAACAATCAGTCCAAAACAATTCATTATATTATAATTAATAGCAATTACCTCAATATAATAAAACTATATTTTAATGTGTATAAACTTAAAGTATATCCTTTGGCAGTGTTTTTTTGTTAAAGATGATAAGGAGATAAAACATAGCTGACCAGGATACCTCAGGCAGTTTTATCAGAGTTTATCTATCCAGACTCCATTACCCAATGTCATAACCTTACACAATCATTGTTTGGGTAATATGTTATATTAATGTGATTATGATCCACACTGTAACTTTCATACAAGCAAGATGCAATAAAATGCAACAGTTATGATTTGATCCATATTGCCTTTCTCTTGTCATTGTGATGAGCAAACTAGATCAAAGAGGTCCAAATTGGTTAAAACATTTAACTTTAAAGTACAGAAAGCAGCTAGATTTTCAATGTAATATAATATCAACGTACAATTACACATAAGATTTGTGTTTATAGCAATTGCAATTGCTCCTAACTTGTTGAAATTACGCAGTAATTACAACTCATATATTAAATGTGTATAATTTGTTTTTATAGCATTTTGTAATTATCCCTCTGTTGTTTAGCTACACCATAATTCCAAAGTCATTCATTATGTGTGTATAATTTGTTATTATATAGCATTTAAAAGTGATCCTATGATGTTGAAATTACGCAGTAATTACAACTCATATATTAAGTGTGTATAATTTGTTTTTATAGCATTTTGTAATTATCCCTATGTTGTTTAAACTACACCATTATTACAACTCATGCATTACGTGTGTAAAAGTGATCCTATGATGTTGAAATTACGCTGTCATTACAACTCATACATTATAAAGTGTATAATTTACAGTTGATTTATCTACATGATAGCACCAATTACAGTTAAGTGAAGAATGATACAAACTGCAAAATACCTTTGCATATATAGTAAGCCTCAACACACTGTAATTATACACATATAGTCCCTTCCTGTAACCTAGCAGTATGAAACCATAGTTGCAGTTGTTATGTAAATTAAGGAAAGGAGACCAAAGTTGAAGAAAGGGATATATGGTATACGGTATATAATGTCTATAGATGTCTTCTTGTGCCATAAGTAATTTCCTTCATTCATACCTTGCATAAATGTCTTGTTACGATTCTACCTTTGAAACAAATCTTTTTTAAAAAACTTCAAAAATATACAGAGATATACTGACTGGCTATCATCTACAGTACTATCAATCTAACTGTGGTGTGACAGAAATTTATACATGCAAATTAATTCCAATCAATTTTCTGGCTGATATATTTTCGTAATTAACCTCAGGAGATGATTATTTTACAAGATATAGTAGTGCTCTTTAATAAAATATATTTATTCAGGGTAGCTCAAGTAAGTATTACAGTACAAAAGTAAGTGAAACACTTCTTTCCGTTGAGGCCCTCACACTGGACAAAAAAAAAATCATACACACATGCTCAGACAGAACGAAAGCAAAACACTGCACAATAAATTAATGTGAGAAAAAAAAATACTCGATGAGCGAATTGTGAACTAACACACAACAGCAGTGACAAAGAATTCGCAAACGGCTGCAATGAATACAAAGTTACATGACTGAACAAGGGGACAGAAACAGCTGAAACTAAGACAATTGGTGATAACTCTTCTTGTACCTGGCTGAAAAACCAGGTGACGTTTTAGCACCTGGCTACATGGGCTGAGCGTCCAAGTAGTGGGTTTTGTATAGCCTTTTAAATATACTAGTGTTTTCAGCTGTTTTCAGGTTGTCTGGTAGGGAGTTCCAGGTATTTCCACCCCTGTGAGTGAACTTTCGTAGGGCATAGTTATTTTTTGCTGGAGCAATGAAAACACCATTTGCTTTGCTAAGCCTTGTGTTATGACTATGGACGGCTGAAAGAGGGGTAAAACAGTTAAGTAGATATGTGGGGACATTGCCGTGGTAACAATTGTAGGCCATCGTACTTAAATGGAATTGCTGTCTCTCAACGAGAGAAGGCCATCCTAATGTCTGCCTAACTTTAGTTGATGACGTTCTGATTGGACACCTAATAATAGTTTTGCCCGCCCTGTTTAAAAGACGTTCAAGTTTACATAATAAAGTAGAATTACAATTTGACCAGACTACGTCACCGTAGTCAAAGACTGGTAGTATCATTGATTCGATCAGCATTTTCGCTGTTTGCTGCGGAAGACAATTTCTGATACGACGTATTATTCCTAGTCTCTGTGATATTTTGGTTATAGTTTTGTTAACGTGCGATTCCCAGGATAGTAACGGGTCGAACCAAATACCTAAATATTTGAATGCATCAGCCTGCTCCAAGGGTTCATCGTCAATTTTAATATTGAGATTTGTTGGCACCTTGTGGACTCTTTTCTTTGTTCTAAAAATCATCGACTTAGTTTTTTTGACATTCAATGTAAGTTTATTGGCGGTAAGCCAGGAATGGACTGAGCTCAGATCTCTCTGTAGAACTTGTTGAACCTCACTAGTGTCTTTTGAGGCATAAAAGAGCGCTGTATCGTCCGCGTACAATATAACTTTGGAGTTTTCAACATGCAAATGAAGGTCGTTAATGTAGATAATGAATAGTAGCGGACCGAGAACGGAACCTTGAGGGACACCGTATTCGATTTGCTGAAGATCTGAGGTCACTCCATTAAGAGATACACATTGATTTCTATTTAAAAGATAATTCTTAAACCATAGATGTTCATTTTCTCGTAGTCCAATATTGGAAAGCTTGTCTAGGAGAAGATGGGGATCTATGGTATCGAAAGCCTTCTTTAAGTCAAGAAAGACAACTCCTGTATAAAGGCCCTGGTGTGCATTATCTAATATGTAATCTGTGACGTCAATAAGAGCTGTAACAGTAGAATGGGACGGTCTGAAACCTGACTGGTAAACACTGAGAAGATTGTTGATAGTTAAATGATTGTACAACTGTTCATGGACTATTTTTTCAAAGGTTTTCAGGCAAATTGATAACAAAGATATAGGTCTATAGTTAGATGTGTCTATAACCGGTCCGTCTTTATAAACAGGACAAACCTTGGCAATTTTCCACTCGTCTGGTATTTCCCCAGACGATAGAGAATAGTTAAAGATAGTAGCTAGAGGCCACGAAATCACTGGCGCAGCTTCTTTCAGTAGTTTTGGTGACATACCGTCAATACCATGGGCTTTTTTAACAGATAATTTTTCAAGCAGTTTCTGCACTTTTTCGGCACAGGTGGGATTAAATTTAAAACGTAATGTGCTGTTGTTAGAGTTCACGATGTTTGGTTTACTTTTAAATTTGTCTGCCAGTTTTTTACCTATCGTGGAGAAGAAATCATTGAATGCACGGGCTATGCCAATGGGTTCAGTGATGTTAACACCATTTACCTCTACGCTACTAATGGTACAAGATTGTTTGGTTGATGGTAGAGTTGTTTTGACAGCTGACCACAGTTTATCAGATTGTGACATGTTTTCAAGGATAATTTTGTTATAGTAGCCAGATTTTGCATCTTTCAAGATTTTTGTAACTTTATTTCTCTGTGATCTGTATTGTTCATAAGTGTTTTGGCCTAGTTTGGCTTTCCTCTTTAGGTTGTCTCGTTTGTATATTTGCTTTCTGATGTCATCGGTGAGCCATGGAGTGGTGTAGCCTCGGATTCTAGATATCCGCCAGGGAGCATGGATGTCGCTTATTGATATGAAGAACTGTTTGAAGACAGACCAAGCAACGTTGATGTCGGGAGCTCTAATCAGATTGTGCCATGGAAATTTCCTGAGATCATTCCTGAAGCATTGGCTATCAAACGATTTGTATGACCTGGATTTCACAGTTCTGGGTGTCGATTTAGGCAGTTTTGCCCTGTAGTTGCAGTGAATCATGAAGTGGTCGGAGATGCTGAGCGGATGTACTCCACTTTTTATGCTCGATGTTATATTGGTGAATAATAAATCTATGATGGTTGACGTGGTTTCTGTAACTCTGGTTGGTTTGCTTATTAGTTGTCTGAGGCCAATGTCTTCCATTATGGAAATTAATTCAGACGCTGTGTTATTAGTGGCATCCAGGTTGAAGTCACCAAGCAAAAATGTGTCTACACTGGTTTTACACTTAGATTTAACAGAGTTCGTTAATTTGTTGTACCAGTTACGACTGACCGGGCCTGGGGGGCGATATAAACTTCCTACAAGAAGCGGTTTCCTCGAAGGTAATCTAACTTCGGTCCATGTAAGTTCAATGTCTTTGGGTACTTGTTGCGATTTATCTAGTGATGGTAGTGGCGACTTGACTTTACAATTCTGAAAGGATAATAACTCACATTGTAGAGTCATTGCTCATCATATTATTATGCTAAAATAAGAGCACAGATCAATTTTTTAACAATTAAGTTTAAGTTACCACACTGCTTGAAATTATCAAGCTTAACAAGGACAAATTGTTCTTTACTGATATGCATACTAATGAGCTTATTTACATACGCTGATATTTCTTAAGCATTCAGCATGTAAGAGTAGGTGAGATACATACATATATTTGTGGAAAAGAAGTGTTCATTGTTAGCTGAATATGTACTAATATGAATGAGTTTTTAGTCTGAAAATTCTTCCCTCAATAAGATCAATTTTCTTGCTGCATATTCCTAAACATGTCTTAGCATTGCTGTTATCAGGCCTGTGTAACTAATGGTCATTAGGCAGATGGTGCAGAATAACTTTGAAAATATTTCACTTGCAGGAATTCACTAATAGTTTTAGATAGAAACACTGGCAATAGCTGACCACTGTTTTGTTAAGATATGAAATATGATTTCATATCAGTTGCAGTCAAGCAAAGATTAACTATTCAAGTATTTATATTAAATATTAATTTAACACAATGAATATTTTACTCTCAGAGACAGGAATCATGCCAATGTACCTATTAACTCAACCGTGCAAGGTGTGCTAGAAATAAATATGTGTTATAGTCCAACCCTGGAAATCCAGGTTATCAACTTACATATTAAGCTCTTGAAAACTTTAATACATACATGTACATGTAATGGGTTGCTGTTACAATGCTTTGCACTAGGCCTATGATATATGATACATAACTATAAAATACACTTTTGATGGTGATGTCTTTGGTGGGGATGTTTTGAGATTGATTTGAACATTTAAACGTTTGTTTTAAATTTGTTGTTTTCAGACTAAAGTGTGTTGTGATTCGCCTGAGTACTCTATCTAACCTAAACAATACCCTGGATATTATTTCGTTGTAAAGAGTAAAATAACTTTCAATATAAATGAAAGGCGACAGTTGGTAGGAAATTGTGCCACAACACTTTCAGCACTCACTTTATCACTGTAGAATCACTTGCACTGTACATGATGTGTAACAGGTGATGAAAAGCAGCTTTCTTTAGAGCAATTCAATCATTTAATGAAAATTTTATTGATTTTTCCATAGACCATCCACCAACCAAGTGTAGCTTATTCTGGTAGTTTAATGCTCATGTCAAATTATATTATGTAAGATGCAGTGACATGTAATCAGTCATTAATGTCCATTGAGTATAATTTATCAATCTTTCAATTTCCATGTAAGTAAGTTTGAAAAAACGCACAGTCATGAATGATTGTGGTCTGTTTCAATCAAAGTACTAACAAACCCTGTTGATTGAATGCCATCTATAAAAGTGACGATCACTGATCATCATTAAAGACTTTGGAGCTTGAATCATATTTTAATGGCTTTACATAGATAACTAATGAGCAATAAAAAACTTTCCCTATAAATGAAATAATTATAATATACAGTATTATGTTAGAAGCCAAAGATGTCCACACAGGGCAGCAGGAGCTGTAATGACAAAACATTGAAATTTCAGTCTGAGCAAGAATGTAATTACATCAAGAATTGAAAGAAATTACGGTATGGGTAAGTTATATGTGGAAGCAACTATAGTCTGGACAGGACTGTAATGGTAAAAAGGAGAAGCAATTACACTGTTGACAGGACTGGTATGGTAATAAGTGTAAACAATTACAGTCTGGACAGGACTGTAACAGTAAAAAGGGGAAGCAATTACAGTGTGAGCAGGACTGTAAAGGTAAAAGTGGAGGCAATGAGACTAAGTTGACGTCCGCTGAGACAAAAACTGTAATACACACACACAAAATTAAAAAATTCGGAAGGTGTTTAAAAACCTCTCACTCTTCACTTTTCTTGTATTTCTTTCAGGATTGTATTAAATTGATTACGTTTTACCCATGTTTAATGACAAAAACACTTGTGATTTTATCCAGTGAAGAATAATGAAATACTTGAAGTGTGTTGTTCCATTAGACCTCCATAAAAATGTAGTCAAGAGCAGTGGGGGCAGTGTTATACAATTTGTCCTTTCCATCAATCTTTAGTAGTAACTAAATACTAGGAAGTCTTTTCAGGAAATTCATAATTTTATTGATTGAGAATTTGCTGGTAATCTAGCAACAACTAGGTAGGTAACTGAACACAAATTGGAAACTTTTCTACCTTTTATGAATTTGGTTTTGATTACAAAGAATAGTCATATCAAGATATTTTCATTAGATTGTAACCATTGTTTTATTTCTTTTCAGTGCATGGAGAGAAAATTACTTGTAATTTGGATATTTAATGATTCTGTAATGACTAATGATTTTAAGTCACATTATGAAAGTATTAGTCATAGTCATATAATTAATGAAAACATGAAAGATCTTAACTGTGGTTATTTTAACTAATGAAATGTGTGCTAGATGGAAAACTTTACTTGGAACAGTCAAGGACATTTCAATGTCAATTATAGAGACAGGGTTAGGAAAGAACAAAAATACCAATACAAGTTACCTAGCGTGAAATTATTAAAGACTTCTTTCTCAAGAATTGAAGCATTTGGAATGTCCACTGGCACTACAAAATTTCTAGTTTGTAATATGTAACAATAAAAGAACTTGAATTTTAAACAAGATTTCCAGGGCTGGTTTTGCACCTCAGCAGGCTTTTTTCACAAAATTTTCATTTTCAGTTCGCAATGTATCCTTCTATTATAATAATTTAAGAATTGGTTCCATGAAATTCAATTTTCAATTTTCTTCAGGATGATATTTACAAAGCAGAAGGATTGTAATTGGATGAAAATTTGAACATGTACCCTTAGGGAATAATTTCAATTTGTGAAGTAAATGGGCCAACTTCTGATATCATGTCATAAATTGTCTATTTGCCTGCCATTTTACTTGTGTCTGGTGGAATTAAATAGAACCTCAGGGTCACTAACTTAGATGTCTGCCTTTGCAAATCAGGTGAGCACATTCAATAACATGTTCTGTGGCAGCACTGTAAGTCATTACTAGATGTGGAAGTCACTTTATAACAAGCACATTTCCAGGTACTTGCTTTCCAACCAAATTCAATACATCTAGACATTTAAGAAGCAGACTCGGTTTTATACTAGTATTGTAGTGTACATTTTGTAATATGAATTGGGGGGGGGGGGGGGAACCAGGCAAGGGTGTAATCTTCAATACCGATAGTAGGGGTGTGCTCAGCTAAAGCACAACAAACCCCATGCCTTCACTTCCCCAAATCTATACTAAATTAGACCATGTATTTTTTGGGTAGAGTCTGTCTGGATCAATAGTATTATTCAGCGTAAAATCAAGAGCTGGTAAGGATGCAAGAAAGCATTCCCAGAGATTTTAGACAAAATAATATTGAGAAATTCACAGTCCATATAACAGCATCTGCACCCCATTTTAGACTCTTCCACTCAAAATATGCATACACTCTTTCAATTGAACAGTCTGACAAAAATATTGTGAAGGATGCACAACATGGTATGTTTTGAAATATTCATCACGCACACCGGCATGTATTTTGCCAATATTATCTCCAATATCTGACATTTTTATCAGTTAAATGTTTTATTTGGTCTCTAAAGAATACATCCTTTGATGCAAATGTGACTCGACAGGTTTATTTTCACATTTGGTAATTGAAGACTTCAGAAATATAATTTCCATACACTTTTCATATGGTATGATGGACAGGAGGATGGTCACCCAGCTGCCAGCTCACTAATAACTTAATGTACAGCAAAATATCTGCTCCCATTGTGAAATAAATGATTCATTAGCAAGCATAACTCGGGGCTGCTCTCAGCAGGTGCTCAGGGCATGTGATATCAAGCATAAATAGAGACAGCAAATGTATATTAACCTGCATGTAGTTGTGTCACACAATAAATATTTATGATTAACATATAGCCCGCACCTGTATAATTGATGGCATTTTCAGTATTTCATCAAAATCAAAATACAACAGAGTTTACTTCTAAACAATTTTGTTGACGCTAGCTTTGAGTAGAAATGTTCATTTATAACTTAGCAACAGGATTACATAGATGTGTTCATGTGGAGGTATCTTCATCCATGATGCATGCATGGTGGCCGTATATGGTATATGTCTTTCTACATGCCTTACTAATACTTTTGCTTGTGTTTGTGTGTGTGTGTGTGTGTGTGTATAATAATTTTTTTATTGGGCTTATGACAAAGATACAACTCTTGTCATGGATGGAAATCTTTAATGTTTTGTATTTGGAAAATTGGCTTTTTCTAACTGCAATATGAAACTCTACACTCTGAATATTTTGCAAGTATTTTTTGTATGCCAAAAAAACGAATTCTTGTTGCTAAGCATTATATTTATATTTCTACAGTTTGAAATATAAATATAATGCTTAGCAACAAGAATAACAAAATTCAATAATAATAGTTTTGGGATGGATTTTATGTGTTATGGGGAAGGAAAGCAGGACTTATTAATATTCCAAATACAAGACAAATCATCCTGGGGGATAAACAACTGCCTGGCTAATACTTCCTTCTGTGTATTGTCTTCCACCAGTATAAAGTCAAAAGAAAGATGTACATGTAATACATACTTTATGACTCCCACACCATATTCTCATATTCACCTCAATGTTTGGTTTAATTTCATTTGTCCAAATAGTTCATTTTTAAACTTGATACAACCATTGAGTAAACAGGTTCTATGACAAATCATAAAAAAGTATCATTACCATGATTAGACATTTTCCTGTTAATATTTTGTATTCTCATTTGTTTACAATATATGAAAAGTCATATTTGACCATTCTTTCCACCGGGGTAAATCTTGAGCAGAGGATGTGTAAAATGTGGTATGAGATGACGTTCCACCTTTGACTTAATTTACACCTGGTGATCTCTCCCCTGGGGCTGTAGAGTCAAAAGTGGTACTGCATCTCTACTACCTCTGGACAGAGATGGTGGTTAGGTGGGTCAAAGATATGTAGGGTAAAAGTTGGGTAAAGGTGGGTAAATTGGACTTTTCGTGTAGTGTTAGTGTTTTTGTCATCAAAGAATATGAAGTAGAAACCAAAATTTGCATTTCATTCCCAAATTGTTTGATTGTGGTAATAATTGCATGATACTGAACTGTGAATTTTGACTACTAACTTTTCTCAAAGTTTCTGAATACCAGGGTTCAAAGCCTTTGACAAGCCCCCACTCTTATTTATTCCCGATACTAGTATACAGACAGTCCAAACACATGCACCAGGTACATACAGATTGTCCGTCAAATACACAATTACAAAATACACATTATCAGACACTACACACTGCTAAAAAACCACTGTAGACGTGTAAAATATGAACCCAACTTAGATTAAAATATCAAATATATTTTTTTACAATTAATTGGAGAACATAAGTTGTATATATTGCTTTTCTTTTTCTTTGATAGCTTCCTTGATGACTTACATAGAGTGACTGCACCAGGCTACTTGCCCACCTTACAAGACATCCTTTACATCAGAACACCAACTATAGGAGTTGCAGAAAGTGTGTTTAGAATAGATGAGATAACATATAGGTAAGTTAAAGTCAATGTGTTAATTTTCAGAATTTCAGAAACCCTGACAATGTTGTAGTGTATCATGCATACTTTGATACTTGAAAACTAGCAAAATTTACATATCTGAAATTTGCCATTCTGCATGTGACTCATTCTTACAATAATGTACAATCATAGTCACAAAACTGTAGTATTTTTAGTTTTGTAGGATATCGTGCTCACTTCCAGTGAAAACTAGCAACTATATGTCTGAGATTTGCCATTCTGCATGTGACTCATTGTTACAATGATGTACATGTAATCGTAATCTGTCTTTATCATTCAATTTATCAGGGTAATAGATGTAGCAGGACAGAAGAGTCATCGGAAGAAATGGATCCACTTCTTTGACGGTGTTACCGCAGTGATATTTTTTACATCGCTGAATGGATTTAATGAATTGGTTGATGATTTTGAAGATAATACAACGGTAAGATACAGCAAAATGATGGTACCCTAATAGAATTGAAGTATACTGTCACCGACTCAATTTGTTAATAATAGAATTGCCATTCATGAGTAGCCAGCTGTCTGTAAATTAATCCAATTTACTTGCAATGTTATAACTTGTACTATTCTTAGCCTCACCTGCAGTCAGAATTTAATATGTACTTTAATTCAAAGTATTGATTGGCATAAACTATTTCCAAGTTTTAATTTGTTTTAAAGAAATCCTGAAAGGTTAATACAAAGGGGAGTTTTTACAACCTTGATATGCAGGCAAGGAACTTTTGGCATTAAAAGTGTTTCTTTCTGGATAGGTGGGAAAACTATTTTTCACCACAAAACAGTGGAATTGCTGCCAAGTACATTTACTCACTATCCACATTGAAACCTAATATCAAGTGACTTTACAAATTATAACTGTAATATGTTTATATATTAATAGATGAATTAAATCACATACATTAATTTGCATATTTATAGTTTTGTCATCGTTGTTTTTATAGGATGTTGAGCATAATGTTTTTTCCATAGATCTCAATTTCTTTAGTGAAGGGGATAGAGAATATCAAGATGTTTAAGCTTGTGACAGCATAAACCGTTTGCAAATTTATCTGGAATTCACATGTACTTATTTATATAGAATGGACTTAAGTTGTGGCTTATATTAAAAGCGTAATGTTTTTTTTTTCCATTATCTCAAATACTTTGAGTGCAAAGCTTAGAGAAGTTCAGTGGGGACAAAAACACAAACCATTAGCAGTTTTCCTTTTTCCTTTTGATTTATATATCACTAAATATGCAAGATGTATAGTTTAACATAAGGAAATATGATCATTAATATACAATCTGCAATGTCATCGTTTATTATTGATATAAGCAGTTATTAGTATTGATAATCAAAGCACAATATGTTGATCTCTAAGAGGACATATGGCTGCATCAGGATGCTCTAATGTAATTTTGCTATTTTAATGAAATATTGTTAAGATTTACATGTATGAAAGAATATGTCATCAGGCTGTCGTCATGGCAGTCTATATTTACACAGCCATTTGTAGACTTGAAATCTAGAAATTAAGTTGAATAATTATAAAACTAATTAAACTAGAGTAACATTTGTTTATTCAATTATTAAAGTGACATCCATTAAATTCCTTGTTTACCATCTGCATTTGGGTAGGTTTGTCGGTAGATTTAGATAAAAACAAACATTTCGTTTTTCTTAAAATTTCCATAGAAGACAGTATTTCATACTGTTGTACGTGGAAGACTGTTCAAATATCTTCAGAATAACTAACCATTATCTAAATAGTTGTTTAAGACAATCAAACTTTGGATTTTGACTTTTATATTTCACCAGTGTAGTAGATTTAGGTACAAACAAACAGAAGTGAATTCACAGAAAAGTGAATTTTACCTGACATGCTACCATTGTGGGTTTTTTTCTGTTTGTTTTTGTTGACCTGTCTGCCTGGTAGGTTTTGGAGAAATTTAAGGACAGGAAACAAAGTATTTAATTGATGGAGCCTTATCAAGTTGGCAAAATAATGATCAAACATGTTGTCCTCTCGGCTTGCATTAATATGCTGTATTAAAGTGTTTGAAATTCTTCTCTGGACATGAAATTTGCAGATTAAACAAAGTTTGCATGAAATTGTATTTATTCAGCTACTTAGGTATAATGTACAATTTTATATTGAAATTCTACTGTGTAATCCTTTCGTTATGCCCATAGGCAGGACTTTAAGTGATTATCAAATTAAGTGTTGACTTGCAATTTATGAAATTAACTATTTCACTAGCTACTGTGTGATTGAAATTGTTTGTCCTGAAGTACACTATATGAGAATATCACAGTGGCAGTCCTCCTAAGCTTTAAATTAATCATATGGATTAGAATTTGGTATTTATTTTTGGGATTTTTAATTGATAAAACAACTTTACTATATTTTTTTACTTGAAAAAAACTATGTGGAAGAATATATACCAAGCTCTTGTTTGTAACTCAATAAATCTGCAAAAAATTAAAATTTTGTGAAATGTTTGTTATTGTGCATATTATAATAGCATTTTCATACATTTTTTTCAGGTTTTTTTTGGAAATTTATTAAGATACAAACATGTACTCTATCGATGCTGTTTCACTTCGTTTTTTCCAAATAGGAAAATATGATAAATTTGTTTTATAAATTAAAAATAAATACCCATTTGTCATCCTTTAACAACTTTAATAGCACACTTCAGATTTTTATGAGCAGAGACAGGTGAACTAAATGTCTGGTTACAAAACACTCTCTTGGTAGTTGATAGAATAGAGCCCCATTAGTTTAATATTAAGGAACAGTTCAGACAGTTACATTTTAAAAGGTTTACGCATTTGTAGAAATGGAAAAAAATACAATTTATCCCCCTAGGAGGAAGCTGTTATTCCATAATTCTATTTGATGTGCCAACCATATTTTTATATTTGTTTCTTGTTATCTGTACAATGCACTGGATGATCAGCTGGTATACTGAGGTAGTAATTTTTTAAAAAGTTGTGCATTTTACTCGTAGGATTCGATTATTCAAAATGGAAACAGAATTCAGCCATCTGTGGAGACAATATCACATTTTAATTTGTTCTTCCTTAATTAGAATTCTGCGCAGGGTTTGATCAGCTGCGATGGTAAAAAAAATAATTTAAAACACGTACTTTTTACTAACAGGATTACTCAAAATGGAAAACAAAATTCAAATATTTGACATGGCAAACATATTTATATATAATTTTTTTCTCATTGTTGGAATTCACAGCAAAATTTGATCAGCTGTGATAGTAAAAAAATAATTTAAAAGACATACATGTTACTCACAGGATTACTTGGTTCAAAATTTAAATATTGTATAATAATATAATTATCAGTGACGTATATATTTAGGAAAGGGCGGGATGGGATGTAGTTGATGGATATGGAGGCAGAATGAGGAGATTTATGGTTCCAAGAAACAGCCAAGTCAAGTACACTTGTACATATATACATTAGGATGTAACAGAAAACCATTGACGTATTAAACTATATTGACTGACATGTCACTTTGAATGGGTTAGATGAGTTTATAATAGTAAACCACAGTCAAATTATACTTTAAAAAGTAAATGAATGCATTCAGATACTGTCATCTAGCTGCTGTAATCTAAGATGTTAGTCCATTAAATGGGCATTAGATTGTGACATTGTGACCTGATTTCAAAGTACATGTAGGTCAAGGTCATGACCGCACTTTGCTTGTTTCATACATAGTATATACAGCCAGTATATACTCATGATACTGATTAGATAAATATTCCATAATATTGCTTCGTACCATACCATGTACGTATTTGACATTTCAAGATGCAAAAATTGTTTTGCTTCAGACAGTATAATATATTCATAAGAACTTCTAAATTATTCCAAATATATTTATTGCAGTTGGACGGCTTTGTTTACTAAATTTTGTAGGTTTTATTTTATCAAAACGACTTCTTTTAAGTCATAATTTCCTATAATACCCAATTTATAATTTGTTCAACAATGTAAAACTTTATTTCATGGAAAAGGGAGGATATGAATGAACTTTCCCTATATCTCCTTATTAGGTAACAAAGGTTGCTTGTTTATATGCAAATTTACATGAAGTTTCCATATAAACCCAATTTTCCCAGGGGTTAACGGTCATAGCAAATAGCATTCGAGTAGATCTTACATACCTTGTAGATGTAATCATTTTCTGTTTGGAATTTTTATTCTCTGATGTGTTGATTAAATTAAATAGTTTTTTTGCAGATGTTTTAATAATTCCATTCAGATCATTCTGTGAAAGGAAAGAGTTCAGTTGCCCAATCAGTCGTAAGCATTTTAGTTTTAATAATATTCTTGGAAAGAAGTATTGACATGTACACTTTGTGGTAACAGATGAGAAACTCAGATTTCGATACTAATCCAGAAGAGCTGAAAAGATTATAAACCAATTATTGCTATATTTCTGAGTGTTATAAGTGTTTCCGTTACCATGGTATTGAGTTTACGACTTACTCAGGTTATCCAGAAAATCATTGAGATAATTGTGCAGTTCCTCATTTGCATGTCTGATATACATAGGTCAACTCTGATTGGCTCATCTCAATAACTGATAAACTCCTGTGATTGCTCATCTGAGTGTCTAATATGAATCAATATTCATCTCATCTCCATATAATGCAAAAAAATGTGTGTTTCCAATAACATAGCCTCAGAAAATAGGGTAGGTAGGTAGGTCAGGATTTGATTTTATTGTATTTGATTTGATTTTATGTATCTTTTTAATTGTTTTTATTTTGTTGAAAAATATTGCTTCCACCCAAAAACAAACTAAATGTCGGTCAGAATACCCCTTCTATGATACTTTGATAAAATATTTGACTGTACAGAAATGACTGGGGAAAGAAAATAAAAGTACACGAAGGTCAAGACAACAAAGAATTTCTTATCTTTTTGTTCATTAAAATGTTTTTAAAAAATGTTTAGTGATCAGCAGCTTAAACAAGGATCAGTCGGGTTACTGGAAACACAACATTTTTTTTTATTTTGATGAACTGGTAACTTGTGCCTTTCTCATCTTCATGTCTGATCAATAAACATGTCTAAAGATTTTGCACACCTCCAAAGTACTGATAAGTCGTGTGATTGCATTTGTCATTCTATATATTTGATGTATGTCAATATTTGGAGTTGCAGGTAACTTGTGTGATTGCATTTCTCATCACTCTGTCTGATTTATGTCAACATTTCATTTGACTCATCTCAGAGTTTACATACTCTGTACATGTTTGAACTACAGAATGGATTTAGCATGTAAAGCTATTTGCTGTGTAGACTTCATACCTGGAACGTTCAATGAACCGTTATGCCCTGTGCAGTCAACTGCTAAGTTTTGCCTTAAGTCAATCAAAATAACTCAAAGTGATTTTAGATTGCATAGCTAAACCATCTACCTAGATTTACTCGCTCTTTCTTATTATAAAATTCTCAACAAGGTGATGTTGTTGATTATGATGATGATGACAATGTCAAAAACAACAGCAACAACAATGTTGTTAAAACCCAAGAGGCACTTGTAATTTAACGAGGCTCTACAGAAATTCATTGCTATTATTAAACACATGTAACGTGTATTGGAAATTGTCCCATCTGCTTGTCAGAAATAAATTTCTTTCTCAGAAAATAAAATTTTTATCATGTCTCGTCATAATCATAAAGTAAAAATTGGGCAGAAAAAAGATGTGAGTTCGCAAATACACAACGAACTATAAAGTTATGTAATTGGTAATTAGGAACTAGTTATTTGCATTGATGTGCTCACATCCTAGGGGTTTTTACACTGCAGTGCAGTACCAATAACATTATTACATAACCCATATTCAAATTAACAAAATCATGAGAACACAGAATAGTACTTTTGAAGAAATTTCTTACTTCAGATAAATATGTGTGATAAACGCTAAACCTCATGATGATAGTGTGATGGACTAGTACAGTTACTTGGGACATTAGACTCATGTTCATGATGATTTCTACTGCATTTTCACTTGCAAAGATCATGATAGTACAGCTGCAGAGAATACTACAAGTACTCAATGCAATTTACACCAAGTATACCACACATGTCATAGAGTTCTAGCCATAGTAAGCATTATAAATTATGGAGTTATTATATAAAATGTTACTGGTAGGAGTGAAAAGGTGAGCCGAGGATGAAATATTACATTTGTCATAATTGTTGATGATAATGAAAAACTATGAAATAGCCAGAGTACACATTACAAATTCTAAGGTTTTACAAAAAACATGACTGGTAGGAGTGCAAGGTGATTTTCTTTTCTGATGATGAAAAATTTCCATCTGTCATACTATGCATATTTTAACTTTTATTCATTGCATAAATAATCAAATATGCTTCATATCATAGACACATTGGTTGTGAAGTTAAAGTATTAAAATCTGAGGTATAGAAGTAAAACTAAGAAGCAAAGGTATAAACTGGGGAAGAGAACAACAAACAAACAAACAATACTTCAAATGTTAGTAGTCAAAAGATATACAAGGCTATTATCAAGAATTGAATAATCTATTTAGTAAACACAAATCTGAAACTAAACCTTTTAATCTGATAATCCTGGATAAAAGTAAAACATAACAAAATTCTAACTTGTTTATGAATAAAAGCTTTATTCTGGTAGAGATGAGAACAGGTATGAAAATTTATATTGATGAATTTATTTTGAATTTGATAAATGGTAAATATTGAAAGTAATAAATCTTTATCAGTGATAAGAATAAATCAAAATGTTAATAAATTGAAGGGAATTTATATTCATAAACATAATATACTGCCAAATCAAAATATGAAAAATTGTGACCAAAATGAAAAATAATTACCCAAAATTTACATCTATCAATTAACGTATTAGTGAGGAAATAATGTGAAATATGAAGACTGAAAATTTACATTGTATCATGAGAGTTAACAGAAATGATATGAGATGGTTTACACTGAAGGGAATAAGCACTCAGGTATCATGAATATTCATTGTGCAACCATGAATATATTATTTCTGCTGACTCCCATGATGCAATGCACACAGCAAAGATACCCTACAAAGGCACAAGATCAACTTGATGTTTCTGTGAAATCACAGGTAGTAATGAAATCATGAAATTGCTCTCCACTGACTCAGTTTATCTATTTCCTACTTGGACATATTGTAAATGCCTCTGACCTGATTTAGGAAGGTTTCATGTTAGTGCAAATATGGTGTCCTAGCTGCAACTGTCCTGACTTTAGAACACCTTCAGAAGCTAAGGGTTTAGAAGCTGGCACATGACACTGTCTTGAACTACATTTTTGTATATGCATGCTGTACTACCAGTGACCGTCCAATTTTTCAAAACTCTGCTAGGAAACACCTGAAGATATTAAAGATTCCTACATGTAAATGGGACAATATAACTGTTAAAAAATTTTGCATGCCAAATTAAAGCATTTTACAGACTTCGGGTGTGCCGAATTATACTGTTGGTCAAACTGAACTGACCATACATATTATATCAACATTTGATCTTATTTCAGAACTGCCTGAGAGATAGTTTATCTCTGTTCAAGGAAATCGTGAGAAATGAATTCTTGAAGAGTACGGATTTTATACTTTTCCTCAATAAGCATGATTTATTTATAGAAAAACTACATCTCTTCAAATTGAGGGACTACTTCTGTCAATATGATGGTAAGAACATTTTATCTCATTTAACTTTATCTCTTTAATAGAACCTAGTATGCAGTAACCATGGAAACCACTTAATTTGGTGCATCCACACAAATGTCTAGTACATTCTGTGAGTAATGATGCAAAAATAGATTGTTGATAAATTTTGAAATGATGTATAATGCCTGTCAATAAAATTCAGACAAATTTAGACTTCCAATGACAGGTTTTAGATGATTTTATTCAGAATCTGAATTGACGTAAGAAGGATGCTGTGATCTATTTTACATACAAAAGCCTGGTAAGGGACTGCATTTCAAAATCACAATAATTTTCAGCTACATGATTGTCGTGTCACAGGGCCACATTTCTTTTAATCATTGGTCTGATTCAAATGTAGGGATGGTCTGGCTATCAGAAATAGTCAAATGGATCGATTAAGCTAAGCCATCCAAACACAATATGTCACCTTATTTCAGTCATTATTATCAAGCACTTATAGAGGACCAAAAATATTAATTCCATATCACATTTCATCTGTTGCATAAGGATTTTTATGTATGATCTGGTGCATAAGGGGCGCGCGTATCAAGTGCCACGGACATCATCTTGAGTTATCAAGGGTTATTAATACCCCATTCACATGCAATTTCATTGTTAAACCTTAGAAAACTGTGAACGTAGCATATGCCCCCGACATTTGTAATAATAAGATCAATTAACCTTATATTGTGATTTGAGAGATCCTTATTAATCCTTATTAAAATTGACTTACTTCAATTTCAAAATGGCTGCATCCATTTGTTGTGTGCATGCGACAGTTCAAAATGGTTATCTGGTATAAAAGGAGCTTTCTGATTGGTCAACAAGTTGCAGGATAATGGACATTTATAGTCATGCAAGGGTGCATTACTTATAGTACACCATTTTCTTGAAGTCTGGAAAGGATTTTTTAGTGTTTTGCTAAAAATGTTCGAAATTGAGGACACATAATTTGCATACTGTGAGAATTCAGTAAAAACTGACAAGATGCATTTGCTGATTTTATGTCATGTTGTTGACGCCTTACGACACACGTAGAGAATTCAGCCAAACTTGTCAGATTCTGTCTTTTAATATGTTAATTAGTGGCCACATGATGCTTATGTCATCAACTGGTCAAAACCTCAAAATAAACCAATGGACTTAAATCCCACCTAGGATTAATTTACTGCTTTTTTTAAAACTAACTTTTACCTTCTTTACAGGTGAAAACGACCCTGAAACAGCAACCGATTTCCTGCAGGAAGAGTTCATGAGTAGAAAGCCCACAGAGAAGACTGTGTATCCTCATGTGACATGTGCTACCAACACAGAGATTATGAAAACTGTCATCGCTGATGTCATGGACATTATTGTACTAATTAACATGAGGAAAATAAGGACATTCTAAATACCTGTCTCAAAACATTCAGTCTTCAATGAAGATTAATGACATTTGGAACAATTTATTTTTAAAAAGTGCTGATCAAAAAAACGTTGTTTCTTGTTTTGTTTGTGTGTGTATCTGTACCTGTATGCCATTTGTGGAGCTACAATACTGTGTATAGAAGCAGAATCAGTTTTGAAAAAAAAAAATCATCTTAAATTATTGAACGGTTGGTTTTGAAGTACTTAATGGTTATGGAACATATATCATCCAGCAAAACTGATTTGAACTTTGACCTTCCCTTTTACAGGGAACCACCATTTAGTGGAAGATGGACTTGTAATTATGGATGGACTTGTAATTAATTGGATGGACTTGTAATTATGCAAACAGCTGAATACAATGTACATCAAAATGTAACATTTATCTGTTGTGAAGCTAAGTCAAAAAAACACATTATGCAAATGTTGCCTAACAGACTGACAATGAAGCCAGATTTAAACATTCTGTTCAGGCATATACCCAAGGAAGGATATTAGAGATTTCCTGGAAAATTAAGTGACATACTCAGTTATGTTAGACAGCTGCACTTGCTAGGATTCATGGCAGGACAATTTATTAGCTGGATAAATACTTCCATGAAAAACTGCACCAAACTCAGCACGAATCCTATTACAAAAAATTAGATTTATGGGACAGCAATTTGTCGAGATGTAGAGTGTTAATTAGTCTCAGTAACAAACTGTATAGATCAGCTAATTTAGATTCAGAGGACATCTTACTTAGTATGCAAGTCTTGAATATTAATATGTAAGGGTCACTGACATGGCTTTCATCTTGTCTTAGAGCAGCCGTAGTAACATAATACTAGATCTATATATATAAATGTCAAGCCTAAAACATCTGACAAATACATACGGAACAAAATACTGCAGAAGATACAGATTTCATATTGTTTTTACACCCACACCCAAAAAAAGACACAGTCAATATTTGATTATTTTTTGTGATCAATTTTTTGAATCTTTTTTTTTTTTTTTTTTTTGGGGGGGGGGGGTGATAATCAATCTATGTTGGTTATTGCAGCATTCCATATTCAAAAATATAAAAATAGAACCTTGTAGCTGCAATGTGTTTGTTACTGCTGGTAGCAAACTTCAGTCTTCAAACTAGTTGATTGGTTAGATTATTCCACAACCTACGGGAAATTGGTTTTGGCACATATATACACATACATATATACAACAACATGTAGTGAAGTTTTTTGGAATGAAAGAGGATAAATGAAAAAATGGATTCCACCACCCCTCGACTGGATATGGTTTGATCCATCTTGATTGCAAAATTACCTATCTTGGGCTATTTTTCGATGAAAACAAATTAAAACAAAAAATATCCCAGAGTTGTTGTACAAATAGGATAGTTGTATACTTTCATTTTAAAGGCCAAGGTTTCAATCCCAGGTTCTCATATTATTGTTATCTTATCAATAGAGCCATAAGGATTACATGGGATTATACTTTTCTTCTGTACTGACTTTTCCTACAAATCTGCCAGACAACCGTTTTTCACACTTCAAGTTTAGTCCTAATTTGAACTGGGTTTTTTAATAGTGAATCTTTATCAATAAACATAGAGTGAAAAAATAAAATGTCAAAAAAAAAAAAAGAATTGTGCAGTGTTGTTAAGCAGATGGTAAAATATAACACATTGAAGTTGGTATTTTGAGATAAGATATTTTGGGAACAAGATTATTTTATACACATGTATAGCAGGGTTATTAACTAATTGCTGTCCTTAGTATAAAGTCAACCAAAATTGCAATGCCACCAAATCCATAATTAGAAACTTTGATGATTGATTTAGTTTGGGGAAGGACGAAAGTTTTGAGACCACATGCAAAGCAATTAGTTCATTTTTTTCTGTCAATTTAATATTGGAATGCAATTCTGTCCCTATTAGCTTATAATAGATAATTTGAAAATGTTAACGAATCAAGAATTACAATTATTATCTGTGTATTAGCCCATGAGAGACTAATGGCTTCTCAGGCTGTCAGAGTCATGGCAGTCATATTGTAGTAATAGCATTTCTGTACTCAGAGCTTAGATAATTTACCTAAATTACTTGTCCTTCTTCAACCAAATACTAAATATGATTCCAGAGCAAGGGTACAACATTGTTTGTTGTAATAATGCTATACAATGAATTGCATCAGATTTTTATTTCCATACTTGGGGGAAAAGAAGAAAACATTTCAAGAAAGACATATTAAAATCTAGATGGCTTCCTCAGAATTATTTTTCGTTTTATGGGAACAAATTTTTGTAAAATGATGAGAAATTAGCAGTATTAAGAATTTCAAGGATTTAAAGAAAGAAAGAATTGATGTAATATTGACTGTTTTCTGGCATGTTAACACTGGTCGGCTATGAGCTGAACATGTAACAAATTTAATTAACTACTCAAGTAGGTATGTCTCGAGCATCTCGTTACCATGGCAATTGTACATGTGAAGCTTTTATACCCAAACAAAAATCTTTGAGTTGAAATCATTTAAAGTGGCCATATGGATGAAGATTGGGTATTTATTTTTTTTTTTTAATTGCTAAAAAAATTTTATCATGACATCCTACTTGAAAAATAAATGTGAAACAACATTGTCAAAGTCTGTGTTTGTCACATAATACATTTATTATGCTTTTGCAATTCATTGAACTGCAAACAAGGAGCTTGGCATATGTTGTGTCACATTGATTTTTCAAGTAAGAGGCCATGATAAAATTGTTTTATAAATTAAAAATCCAAAATAAATACCCAATCCTCATCCACATGGCCAATTTAATATAAATCATTATAACCAAGTCGTGGTTTGAATTATAAAATCAAAAGTTCTGATAATCAAACATTTTGCAAATTATATTAGTTTCGGTTTTTATGTTTGAAATGTTAAGAAAATCAGTCAAGAACAGCTGTTACTGTAGAGATGTATTTTCATAAACATTGTGCAATTTTTGTATTTGCCCATTCAGCTGAAAAACCAATTCAAGAAAAGAATGATAAAAAGATTAGATGTCGATATCAAATACTGGGATAATATATAGTATTAGATGTGATGTACAGTGGGGTCAGAATAAGTCTTTGGTATACTTTGTCAAGTATTGTTACAGTACATTTTGTGAGGTCTGTTTCATGTCCCCTGTATCCTGTTAAGTAGAGCCCAAGATGAAACTGCCTATCGCATACACTTATTTGTTTGTGTTTAGGTGAGATATTGTAAATATATGTTCAGTATTAGTTTTGAACTCAACGCAGAGAGTACTTGATATTTTAAAATTTTGATATTTTTTAAAATTCACATTTCGTTAAAGGGGAACACCACTCATAAACTATGTATTCTGGAGAGTCATTTCATGATTTTACATCACCTACAATTACTTGCAATTTCTGAGAAATATCAAGTTGAACTTGTGCCTTTGTATGGTATCTTTGGGCCAATGAATCATGGGAGATAACAGAAATAATATATTCATGGTTGCACAATGAATATTCATGAGATTGTTTACACTGAAGGGAATAAGCACTAAGGGATCATGAATATTCATTTTGCAACCATGGATATATTATTTCTGCTAACTCCCATGATTCATTGGCCCACAGCAAAGATACACTATTGAAAGGCACAAGATCAACTTAATGGTTCTCTGAAATCACAAGTAATTGTAGGTGATGTAAAATAATGAAATGACTCTCCAGAACCCACAGTTTATGAAAATGTCTCTATTTTGTGGAGTGGTGTTACACTTTAATGATGATTCTGATAGGAATTCAAAACTGACACACCTGCATAATTTTGAAAAGTGTACTTATCACTGAAAAGAACGACCTTGTCATGATTCATATATCATATTAAATGTCCTGTCAATTCCTTGAATTTTAAATTAACCCAGGAAAGTTCTGAAAAACAATTAATTTTCCCTCTGTAATATATTTCTCAGCCAATGACATTTATGTAATGACACCCAGAAAATGTAGAGATCAACCAATTCACATATAGCTGAATAAATCATTTTTTTTGTCATTATGTATTCAATGGTAGTCTAGATTTTGCTGCTGGTGAAGAAGCATACTACAAAATTACTACTTGAAAATGGCATAAAGATGACAAGATGACCAAGAAAATTAACACCTAGGAAATATGTTATCTTGAATTGCAAGTGATTTCAATTGTAAAAACTAGGAAATATTTTGTATTTGTGAAGTCCAATGTTAATCCCATGACTTTGAAAATGTATTGAAATTCAAGGGATTTTAGTGGTATGAACCTAGGATGATAGTCTATATGTCTGGTTGTATGGGTTATGTCAAAGCTTAGATTCATTTCATTTCTACATGTAGAGATTGCACTCTCAGAGTACATGTATAGTAACAAGAGATGAAATGATTTATTACTTACGGTCTCAGTGACGGAATTTAAGAAAGTTTAGAATCAGTATTGAAATTATACATAGTGGTACTTATCCTAGGGGAGTGCAAAGTGACATGAAGTTTGTGATAAAAGTGGAGGAGAGAATTTATCTCTTACAAGCAAGCTAACACTTAATTTCATAGATGAGGCTGATTTTGAACCAAAGTCGTAACATCAAATAATTTTTTATCCAGGGCTGTCTAGAGTAGACTGAACCTAATCATAAAATTGTATATAAAAACATGGAAATACAGCAACTATGCTTTGTTTATGATGTCAGAGGAAAGATGATGTTTGTGATAAGTATGTGTAGATAAATCATCCCTGCAGGTTACAGCACTGTACTGATTCAGAAGTTATGTATCAATAGATCTGAAATATTTATAAGTTTTATGAGACATATATTGCTTTGTTCGTATCCACAAACCTAACAAGCCCTGAACTTTCCTTCATCAAAATTGTACTGTTTGCAAATAATTGGCTGACAGTAAAATAAACTGCGTTTTACAGAGAAGGAGTTAACTGAAGCTGTTCAATGGCGAGTTAAATAATGAATATGCAGACCATGTCATTCTGTAGACTCTCAAGTAAATCATACCTGCAGACTTAAAATTGATTATATAAATGGGTGAAGGAAACACAAAAACATTAATCTCAATACAAACTTTTTTTCTCTAAAAGCTCATTACATTAACTCATTTGAAAATGTTTAACCACTTCATAGGATACCTTTTATTGTTGCTTGATGAATGGTCTGTGTTTTTCGTTTTGTTAATGTCCATACTCGTTGCACGGATGGTGAATATTATATTTTCAAATTGTAATTGTATGTGGTATGTGAATACCGATAATTAACTGGGGCATTATGTCGATTTCGTATTTGATGAAATTAAAATGAAAACTGGATATTAAATTGCTTATTGATTAGAAAATATGCTGACCTTGAAACTAAATTTTTACATTGTCATTTTTTTTCTTCATTTCTGTTTTAAATTGCAATTTAATCAAAAACAGTGATCTTGTAATAAAAGTTCATTGCAGTTGTGAAATGTTTTTGGTATAGGGTCAAAAAGTGACAACCTGGGTACAATGCCAGTGCCAGTGAAACCACAGTGGTAGAAGGGGAGTTTTATTTTCATGTTCTGAAGAACTTACATTTGTATTTAACAGTAAAATGTCTTATTTCTGACAATAGTGTTCACTTTTATTTTTAATGTGCAAAAAAACTCCAAATCATCAAACAATCATGATTACATTCAAAGTTTTAATTGTCAAATCAGTGCTAGTTATTAACAGATTCTGTTGTGAAATTCATTGACCGTTTCACCAACTTACATCCTTATGGTACTTTACCACTGGAGGGCACTGTTTACTATGAAGGTCTCTAGAAACCACTACTAACTTCACATCCTTATTTTACCACTAGAGGGTGCTGTATACTTTGAAGGTCTATTTTCACCATTATGACGGCCCTCACTACATCTTTACCCCTAGAGGCTGTTTTTACTGTTAAGGTCTATCAATTGTCAGTATAATGGCTACCCTCAGTTACCTTACCACTAGAGGGCACTGTTTACTGTGAAGGTCTGTGGTCAATGAATTTCCCAATACATCGTGACTTATCATAGAGGGCGCTGTTCACTGTGAAGGGCTATTGAATGCCCTAAATACATATTACAGTTGGTGCTATATATAACAGTGATCTAGGATTGCAGATTTCTGTGTATATTTAAATGGGGTTATTTTACGTGTTTAAATAGATCCACAGTATTGTAAATCCAAAAAAAGTACAAGTTTTCAAAAATGAAGCAACAGATATTATAACTTATTTGTTAGCTTCACTTCCTTACAGTGTAAAAGATGTGTACATATATGATACAGATATAGTATGAAAATATAGAAATGTTTGTTTAGGGTACAGATTTTGGCATACGTGTTATTAACTTGATTTCTGAATGATTTTTAAATGCAAGTTGCATATTAATGATATGTAAATTACTAGTAATGTATTGTACACATATAGCATGACAGTAAAGAAGCAGTAACTTTGATCAAACGGTACATTTTTTTCCTCATTTTATTTTTCAGTTTTGACTGAAAAAACAATTGTTTAAGAATGGTTGTGAAGTATGTATATTACAGCAAGCACAGGGTTGGTGGTACATGGCATCTTTTTATAGGCAAAGACTTCAAACTCAAAAGTAACAATTAACAGGAACTACTCACAATTGGGATGTTGAAACAGACAAGGCAGTATATAATCAAGTTGTTTATCAGGAAGAAATTAAGTGAACAATTGAGGCCATCAAGTCCATAGTATATTTGTTATCAGAAGCCTCTTTCTACTGCACTGTGAAAGAATAGTAATGATTATCACATTTCCATGTGATTAGGTAAGGGATCCTGCTGTGTGTCTCTGGTATTGTCTGCCTGGAGTTGAAAATATGTCTATCTTTTATGTAAAAAAAACCATCATGTCCCATTACTCAATTGCCATACCAACCCTGTTTCTGGGGTAATATAGAGTACATACTATAGTATGTCTAAAACACAAAATTTCCTTGATCACACAGTGATGGCAGTATATACATTTTGAATCCCTTTTTATCCTGTCCATTCCATCAAAAGTTTCCTTTCTCGAAAAATAAACTTTCCCGCACTTTACTGCCACGTTTTGGTTCAAATTGGTCAATCTACAAAACCATAAGACGTGGACAAAATGTAAGACATTGTGAAGTTTCATGTATAACATTAACAGCTTGAAAATTTATAACTCAAAATTCTTTGAACTCGTACCCAAAAAGCTTACATTATGGTAAAGTTTATTTGTGGTATCGTTTATTTCAATAACATATTATTTCAATAATGTTAGACATCCAATTCATCCAATTCACACACAGTCACCTCAATATCTCACTAGATACTAAAAGCTAGCCAGTAACTATTAGATAATGCTGAAACAAGGCATATGTTTCTGAGCAGAAACTTACATGATTTATAAAACCCTGTTTTGGACTGATCATGCAAATTCAAAATGGCTGGTCGTACCTCCGAGCCCTCACATCTTAAGCTTGTGTTGACAGCATTTTCAAAGCTATATTGTAAAACTCTCACCCAAAAGCCTGGTTGATCACAGTGTGCAGTCCCTTCAACCATTAACTATCCAGACTATCATTATTCAAATAAATTGGTAATATGTAAATGTACATGTGTTATGATAGTTTTAATAGGCAAAACATGAAAAGGACATGTGAGAATTTACATGTTATTTACATATGTCAATTTGACGTAGTCACAGGTGTTTGATAACAACTTGTAAGGGTATGAATCATTTGACGATGGTCTAAGGATGCAAGGGCTAGGAGGTACAACCAAACTGTATCTCAACAATATAGTAGACAGGCTTAGGTAATCGATCATAATACAGCATAACATAACATCCTATGGTTGCCAACAAACTAAAACCACTATTGCATGACCTCTGACCTTTAAAACCATACTCATGTGAGATGTATTCAAATACGAGCATAGAAGGCAAAAAATCAAAGGAAGGAAACTTTGTGTATGAAGACAAAAACGGGTACAGTTTTACCTAATTTGCTTAATATGAAGAATCAGATAATCTCATAATACATCTCCATAGCAATGGAACATTTAAATCAAATACATGTATCTGACTAATCTGTCAAACACATTTTGAAATGGTTTGACCATAGACAATAGAGAGGTCCCTCTCTATTGTCTATGGTTTGACCAAAATCTATATTTTAGAACTAAATTTCATATCAATGCAGGTGGGTTATCTTGTTTTGATTACAATGAGTAACACTGAAGTAAGCACTTTCGCTATGTGCTACACTCGTTTATAGCATTCAAGCAAGGGTAAAAAATATACTGTTTCAATTGATTTATTTATAAGCCTAGCGTGTGACCTTTCTAATGTGGTCAATTAGTAAATGAAACAGTACACTTTTACACTTGATATGAACGCTATAAACGATTGTGGTACATACAGAAAACGCTTTACTTTGGTGTAATGGATTGTATTTCTTTCTCAAGACTCCCTTAGTTACACACCCCTTGCAAAATCTCAGCCCGATCCCTTAGTAGGTTTTTGAGTAAAAGCATTTTGACCACCCAATGGTACTGTAGAACTACTGACCACAAGTCATCTCTCTTCCCTCCCCATCACACACACATCAAAACACTCGGATCTCACATAATAGCATAAACAGGTGTGTCAAATAACAAACACACTGAATCCAAATGTAAAACATGTCTATCAAATATCAAACACTCTGACTTCAAATGTAGTATATGTATGTCCACTACACAAGCATTCCAACTTCAAGAACATGAGTACATGAAGTGCCATTATACAACAAGCACTCTGAGTTCACATCAAGTGAGTCATGGAGGTCTTGGCTAGCACACACCAAACACTTTGACTTCACATCAAGTGTGGTGGAGAGGTCAACCAAACAACTTTGATTTCACATACATAAAGTGTAGTACAGAGAGGTTAACCACACAACAAACATTCTGATTTCACACCAAGTGAGTGATGGAGGTCTTGGCTACCACACATCAAACACTCTGATTTCACATACAAAGTGTAGTACAGAGAGGTTAACCACACAACAAACATTCTGATTTCACATCAAGTGAGTCATTGAGGTCTTGGCTACCACACATCAAACACTCTGATTTCACATACAAAGAGTAGTAGAGAGGTTAACCACACAACAAACGCTCTGATTTCAAACCAAGTGACTCATGGAGGTCTTGACTACCACATACCAAACACTCTGATTTCACATCAAGTATAGTACATGGAGGTTAATCCCAAAACTAAACACTCTGATTCATACCTAATGATGACATAACCATATAGGTATTTAGGTACATGAAATTTTATTGTATTGAGAATGGTGTTTGACAAATACAAGAAAACTGAACATCAGAGATTGCAATGGCAATGGTGATGACATAAAGTGAGATGTGTATGTGTATGTGTATATACATGTGTGTGTGTGTGTATCTGTGTGTATGTATGTATGTATGTATGTATGTATGTATGTATGTATGTATGTATGTATGTATGTATGCATGTATGTATGTATGTATGTATGTATGTATGTGTATGTCTGTCTATGTATGTATGTATGTATGTATGTATGTATGTGTGTGTGTGTGTATGTATGTGTGTATGTATGTGTGTATGTATGTATGTGTGTGTATGTATGTGTGTATGTGTGTGTGTGTGTGTGTATGTATGTGTGTATGTATGTGTGTATGTATGTGTGTATGTATGTGTGTATGTATGTATGTATGTATGTATGTATGGTGGATAAGTGCAGACAATGTGGTGGGTCTTTACACAAATACTTACAATACTAGAATCTAGACTCTGTATGTAGTGAGTTACACTATAAGGATGGAAATATACATGAAAGATGAAAGCAAAGCTGAAAAAACAGCAGAGAAATGGAATTCTAATTACTAAATATGTACTTTGTTTTTAGAATGAGTTGATTCTTGTAACTTAGCTTTTGATTTTTCTAACGTGGCTTTCCTATGATACCAAAAGCAAAGTGCCGAAGGAAAGCTTTCCTGACAGACAAATGTGTGGATGCTATGACAATTTACAATGGCAGTAAAAGACATTCAGGAAATAAATAACAGCACCGTAATAAAATAAACACTAATTTTGCATTTCCCCCCTTCTTTTGTTTTTCTGATACACGTTTTGTACAAAGGAAAGTTAATGTTAACTATTTCAGTAAGAACCAAGGTATTCGATCAAGTTAGGGTTTCCACCGGGATGAATTCATAATTTTCCTGTTCAAGAATTTCTGATTTAAAGGATTTGATAACATGTTCTTGTGAAAACCCATGTCATGTGAAGTTCAGTTATACAGAATTTGGGGGAAAAAACCAAGTATTTACAGGGGAATACAATATAAAATCTGATAAACGCACACAGAAAACAAATTGCTTGATCCAAAAAGTGTATGACACTGCTATAAACTTTGAAGTGAAATACAGAATGATCGGTTGGCTATTAAAACAAGGCTACAAACTCCTAGTATTTTGACAATAGGTTGAAGTGACATTCTACTGAAAATAATCACCTAAAAATAACAAGATAACTCAACATAAGACTCCATCCCAAGGAATCTAGAACAATCTGGGGTCAGAGTTGACCATAATGGCAGCAATACACCAACAAACTTGTCATGCCTATTTCCCCAATCCCCCACCCCCTCCTCCTCATTCTAGTCCCTACTTAAAACCTATTTCTCCCCCATCTACCCCCTCATGTAAGCCCCCACCTTGTACGCGTGTCTCCCTGTCTATTCTTCATTCTAAATTGCTACTATATACCAGTTAGAAGAATCTATTTCAGAATGTACAGCCAAGTTAGCATCTACCAAACACTTGCTTACACGTAACTTTATCACATAGCATGAAGTAGAAGTCATGCAAGCGCATGAATTAACTTTATTTCCTATTACTGGTACCAGCTACCCCTTTACACTATACCCTATGCCCCCCCCCCTCCTGTTAAATGGTACATGCGAGCATCGCCTGTAAATTTGTAACTACTACAGTATTGGATGGTACCATTGTTTTAAGGGATATGCAGCCCTATCTACAGGGGACACAAAGTCAGTGGGAAAGTGAAATAAATTCATAAGATCGTAAATCCTCACTGAAAAGGAAGGACTTTATTTTTGATACAACAGAATCCTAACAAGCTTCCCCATAAACCAAATATGGTGGTCTACATTTGTAAAGGTTCACTCACTATTCATTTGAAATGTTTGCTTTAAAACATTACAATTACACTCCTGGAAAGCATGCCTTCTTGATAAACAAAATTACTTTGAAATAACAATTTATCAGTTTTTTTGTTTACCCAAGTTAATTGTTCTCCGAAACTGAGTGACCTTTGACCTGTCAAAGTAAAGCGTAATATGTTATCATAACTGGGCTTGCATTCAAACTGAACTTCCAAAATTATTGAACATAAAGCTATTCTGCAATATGGTTGTTAGTAAAACATCTGAACACCCAACCCCAAATGTGGCAAAATTGAGTCATGAATGAATATTCAGGAAACTATACATCCTTCCAAAATTAGTGAAATTCTAGTCTGTCTCTATAATTCCCAGTAACATTTATTCCCAAGTAAATATTTTTTTTTCTACTAAAGTTGATTTATTTGTTATCTGTTGATTGTTAAGTATAATGTCTATTGTTTTAGACCAAAATAAATAACGAGAATTTCATTAAGAGCAACACTTTTTGTACAAGAAATTTTGGAGGGAAAACTTGAAGGTATCAATATAGTTATCTAGACTTCCAAAAATTAGTTACAAGCTATTTGACATCTGTCAGCTCCACTATAACATGATTGGTGTTGCCATAGAAACAGCAACATCTCATTTGCATTGATCAAATTGTGATGAAAAGACATTCGCAGAAAAATCGAGGTGCGAGGATCGACTCAACAACTGAGCCTTGTGCGACTGCACCAAGTATTGATTAGTGTGTACAATTAGTAACAACAACAATAACAAACATGTACACTTTTGATATCCACCAATACAACTCTGGTCACCCCTATTTACCAGTCAAATGCACTAAACCAACAAAGAGAAACAATACGGGTGTTCCATATATCAAGGAAAGCAGGGATGAACAGAAACATGAAGTAAGGGGTGTTCCCTTTGTAAGTAAAAATGTGAAAGACTTCATTCGAGTATCATACAGTTCATATAGAACATTTATTTTTAATATTAATTTACTATATATGTATGTATGTATGTATGGGTAACTAAACAAAATGACTATTAAGTGGGTTATATCTTCCCTATAGATAATGATATACAACAATAATTACGATGTAGACGACATCTGATGTAAAATGTAAAATCTTAAAAACATGGGTAGATTTTTGAAATCTAATAAAGTGGCAGTGAGTGCTCATGTATTAGTACATGCTGGTACAATATAATTCTCAACACCAAAGTTAGACTACTAAAAATCACTTAATTAACAGTATTGTAATTGGTACTTGATTTACGTTTAGGGTGAACACTTAACGAGGGATCTGGGGAGGGGGCAACAACGGGCTAGTGAGGAATAAAAACGTGGCAAGATGATGCGGCTGTAATAAGAGTGCCCACATTGGTACACGTTGGTGTAAAACTATTTTTGTGTGCATACAAATAAATCATTGTGGTGTTCATAACAAGACAAAAAAAACGACATGACTGTTTTACAGGTAGCATAAAAATCAAAATAATGTCAACACAATGAAACTCTGATTTTGTCAAGAGTCTTATAAAAAATGAAAGTCAAATTCTGCTACTAGTGACAGACTTCATTACATTGGTTATTATCCGAACATTTCTACATGAGTGACTAAAATTCAATGTAAAGTACGACAATTTGAATCCTCAATCACAAGTGTGGCTACTCTTTCATGATTCCTCAGTCTGCATTGCTGTGATGTGTATATTTATCAATCTACTTCTCAGGATCAGTCATACATGATCCTTATTTGTTTTAAAAAGCTCAACCCTACCATCCACCACCACCACCATCATGATTATCATCACCACCAGAGCTTTGAGTTCAACAAATTCTCTCACACTTATGTACAAATCTCACACTTTATATGTACAAATTTATCAGCTGGGCAGGAGTATTATCCTGGCATATTTGGCACTTGCTTCACACAATCTACTTGTTGCTTAACAGGGTACACTTTTAGACACAGTACAAGGAGGAGGTTGGTTCATTTTAATGGCATATTCTAGTCAACTTTTGGTCCAAAAAGTTCAGGAAATGTTAACACCTACAAAAGATGACACAAATTTAAATTTCACCGAAACATCTGACAAACAGGACTTAGGAAAGAGAAGAAAGCTTTTGAAAGGGTTTAGAGTTTGAATTTTGAAATATTTTAGCTAGCCTGTTAACACAGCTGATCATTGGTTTGTTAAAATAATGATGATGGTGATGTCAAGTAGAGGGTTGTACAGATGTAAAGATTTTTGCAAATCCTGCCCAGATGTTCACCAACACTTTGCACACACAGAACACATTAGTTGTTGATATAACCTGGAACTGAGGACCTGTTCAGACATTCCATCCCCTTCATGTAAACTCATTATCCTAGCATTAAATCATAACAAAAATAGGATTCAACAGAATAGAATATTCATGGATGTTTCCACATACATATAGACAACAGTTAGTTGACGTGATAGGGATACTGCATAGAGTTTTAACATTCTTCCTGTCAAAATGGCCTTACATATACATCTAAGCAATTTACAGCATAAACTTTCTTATATGCCAACAATTTCAGAAATAAAAGCTCTATAATTAAAATCTAAAATTACAAGATTCATAAAATCATGCCTACCACTGTAAGAGTTTCTTTATAAGAAATAAATAGTAGTGACTATTATTAACAATACATAATCAATTCTAAAAACCTCCATTTCATACCAAATGACCCTGGCTGACCTTTCCAGGCATAAATTGGCTGTTTGCCAAGTTTTTATCTGTTATTGGCTAATTGCCAAGTAAAACCTGTAACAAAGATGTGACACTTTCATACTGACTTATTACTATTTCCATCAAACAAAAAAATTTGGTGAAACTTTAAGTATGAAAACCTTCCATCTTGTAAAGTCTTGACGCTTAAAATATACACATTTTGCTTTCTGCCTGTTGATCAAATAGGGATAAAAGCTTGACTGCATTTTTCTTTTCAACAAATAATATCACCTAACATGATGAAACTTCAAAGCTATTTTGCACGGAGAGATGTGTGTGTGGTACGAATTTGTAAGTAGCTACGGTATTCAATCTACCAACTTGAAAAGTCAGCCAACATCAATATTACGTTTTTACAAAAATGATAATTTAAGAGTTTAATGTCAGTTGTATAAATTGACTTGGGTGCAGTCTTTTTTTCTTCAGAATATTAAAAAATATCTGCATCAAATGAATTAAAATGACGAATTCAACCAAAGGACAGCAACACATAGTTTTAACATTTTCTGGGAGTTGAATTTACTGAGCCACGTGCAAGCCTAACATTTGTCAATGTACTTACACGAGAGTTGAAAAAGTAGATTTACAAATAAAATCAGGCATATTGAACAAACGACATCTATGAAGAATTCCTATTCTCTGTAAAAGTTATTTTCTTCTACAAATTGACTTGAAAAGGTGTGTATTGACAATAATAATTTATACCAAAGATGTCATATGAATGACAAAATAATACATAAATAACTTCTTAAATATTTCTTAAGATTTGTTGCTTTTGTTACTTGAATAGTTATCTTTGTATACGTTACACTGTTTAGTTACATTACATGCTTGTTTTTGGAGTGAAGCAATGAGTGGTTTTTTCAATAACTCCTGGCAGCATGAGATTGTGATATTGCGACTTTTTTTTGTGTATTTCTTTTTTTTATCTCTTGGAATAAACAACATAATCTCATGGCTGGCTGATTGATCCACAAAGCTGTTCTTTTGATCAATTCACATCCTCTACACAGTTAAACTTACAACTTTTTTGACACTAAAACACTCAGCGACATGACGCAGAATCTGTTGTTTAAAATAGAATCATCTTATCTCTTTTCTTTTTTTTGGTTTATAGACTTTACTACCTTTTAACATAATGTTTTGGACATATTGGCTGTGCAACAGAGAATAGAAAGTCAAAAGGTTGCACATAGCCCAAGAAGGAACTGGTTGACATTTGCAAAATGGCATACAACCACAAAGTCAATGTTTTAAAAAGACAGCACACTTCATCTTTCATCCATTATGGCTGCCGTCGAATCCAACAAGGCTTCTGCCACACAATCCAACATGGCTGCCATCCAACCCAATATCCAATATGGCCGCTACTTCATCCAAGATGGCCACCATCATTGCTCATAAATCCAATATGGCTGGCCGGCCAAAACCAGTCTTGACATTTCTTTCAATCCCATCATACTTTGCAGCATATCCTATAATACTTTACCACACAACTTACAACTACACAGGTAGCTGACTATTTCACAATCACTACTAGTGTCTTTCTTGGTTCTGCAAAAATACCAAAACACATACCGTAAAATAATTGCAAAAGTACATTGTAAAAAATACCTGACAGGTTTTTAGATGTAAACAACCACTACTACATAAAACATACCATACCCTACATACAACTAATAACAGGTTGAAGTGAAACTTTTTGATTGGCATAGCAAGTTGATAAAATCAGAAATACTACTCATTCATTGCAGAAGTAAATAAAATACACCTCAGTGTGACTCATTTTACTGTGGTGTACACATGGTTCTTCTGATGTTCAAGGTATCAATAAAAGAAGCAGTGTAATCTTTACATGTACCAATGCCAGGTTTACCAACCCATAGCAATCAGACTATATATACACAATACATACCTATGTTTAAAATATACTAATTTTCTACATTTCATCTCTAATTCAAATATGCATCAGTATCTTCCTTGACCAACACAGTCCAACAACTCAATTACTGTTAAGCTATGTCGAAATAACTTTTACGTTTAATCGTTAAAAGTAACACTGGTTTGGGTATGTGTTACACTTACAACTTAAAGTAACACTGGTTTGGGTATGTGTTACACTTACAACTTAAAGTAACACTGGTTTTGGGTATGTGTTACACTTACAACTTAAAGTAACACTGGTTTTGGGAATGTGTTACACTTAAGTTACTACTTACCCGTCTTTTAAAAAGTCTACTGAAGAGTCCCCTTCTTGGTGGTGGTGGAGGTTGATCCAGTATAAGATCTGGGGTTGGGGTAGAGTTTGGTCCAAACACATTAAGTTCTTTGAAACACTCTGTCTCTATCATCTAAGATAAATCAAATTAAATCATATAAGGGGTGAGATCAATAGTTCAATGAAGGATTAAAAACTAATTCTAAGAATAGCATGCTAAATGACCTTTGACCTTACACATGGCAAGTTAGATGGCCTTTACCATATGAATGGTATTATGATGTTTGACATGGATGGCAAGCTCAGTGACCTTTGAATGATGTGCTAGGGTGGCCTTTGACATATAAATGGCATGTTCAATGTAATTTGACCTATGAATGGCATGTTAAATGACCTTTGACCTATAAAGGACATGCTAGATGACGTTCGACCTGGACATTGCTTACCATGTATTAAAATGGCATGTTCAATGTTCTTTGATCTATAAATGGCATGTTAAATAAGGACATGCTAGATGACTTTTGACCTGACACTACTTACCTCATGCTGCCAGGGAATTGCTACACTGCCCGTACTAAATTTAGAATAAAACATGTCATCGTTATGGTCTAGATTAACACCTTTGACAGTTGAAAATTGCTCAATGTCCAACACATCTTTACAATATACTGCACGAGGCTGCAAAAAAAACATTAAAAATAATGTCAAAATCATTTACACGAGTGTCATTTAATACTTGATAATTTATAATTGATCAATAATGATCTCACATCATTACCATTTCCTTCAATATTTTTGAATTCTCTACATAGACATTATTACATACATTTAGAGTGTCACAATTATTATCACATCAACCTGTTGGTTGTTGTTATATCACATCAAATTAGCAGTGTTGTAAAATCACCTCATGTTCCTCAATCACATCAAATACAATACTACAAATAGTCAACTCATGTTTCTACTCAATCATGTCAATCACAGTATTACAAACAGCAAAATGGTCAGTATTTCCATCCACATCAATATTTGGTGATTTTAATGCTTTCTACGGACTGTGTGTACACATGTATAGCATCTGCAGTCTACACTTCAAATTTAGGTTTCAGTTACTTACATCTGGTACAAAAGGTGGATCTAACTTGCCAGCTTCAAGCCTCTTAAAGTTTATACTTTTGAACCAAGGGTGACATTTCACCTCCCTGGCAGTATTCTCCCTGAACCCCAGTCTCGCTTTAGGATCCTTATGTAGTAACTACAAAACAGAAAATACATGGACTAAGACATGGTATGTGTTAACATAAATACTTAGGGTTGTCAGTGACCGAGTGGTTAAACCACTTGCCTATTACCACTACAGACGGGGTTCAAACCCATTCAGGGTTTAATAAATTTACAACACTGAATGCAAGAAGAGTGTCATTTGGTTTGACTCTACCGAACAATGGAGGTTTCCCTGGGTGCTCCAGTTTCCTCCTCCATTAATACTGATCCCAAGAGGAATGGCCCTCACTGGACTTCTTGGGAGATAAGTGTTTATATACTTAAAGAACTATCCAGTATAATTTATATAAAGATTATTTCTTTAACATTGTGGCAAGGAGACAGTCACCATTTTATATGTAAATAATTGCACATGTTGTCCCCATTATTTAAACCTATTAAACCAAGTCTCTCTTTTCTGTTAACTGGACACTTTTTCCTGTTAAATGGACACATTTTTGGCTGTTATTACTTGACACCTTTTTGGTTAACTGGACACCTTTGTTCTGACTTCCAGTGGACAAGACAATTTTAGCACAAACTGTTCACAAACTTGTCAGCCATCAAAAAACTCCACTTACCTTCTCACAAATGTCCCTCACATCAGGATTAAATTTTGATGAATAAGTTTCTTTGTCCTCTTTGACTCTCCTGTCCACTTCCTCTCGCTTGACTTTTTCCTTCCTTGCCCGGAAGGGTGCCTGCAAGTAGCAAACATAACACAATCAAACATTTGTTTATGTGAAGAGAATCATTGGTTAGTGGAGATTAGCCTATAGTCAGCTACAAGTGGTTGTTTACAGTATTTAAAAATAAATAATCAGTTAAACAGCTCAGTGGCAAGCCTTGCACAAAGTCAATAGTCGGCTAACATTAACCATGGATATAGAGTAAAATAGTTCAAAGCTAAATAGCTCAGTTTACAAAGTTAAAAGTTGTTGGCTTAGAGTCATATTCCCGACATGATAATGTTTTGGCTTACCAGTCAGACAACAGTAAGAGTGGCTACGAAATAGTACCGGTACATGTACCACTTTTGGACTAGACTTGTTGATAATTTAGGAAAGTATGCATTGTAATTACAAGATAAGAATAGGTTCACTGGTTTGGTTTTAGTGGAAAGATATTACAAGAAATATTGCAAGAATTCCGACTGAAAATGTTGTATTTCACGGTAAGTTGGAATAAATGAATCATACAATGTAGAAATAGTTGTTATAGTGTCTTTCTGATTCCTTCAGGGGACAGATATTTCTGCCCCAATGCACACATAAAAATTACAGTATCTCTGACATTTTATATTACCTGGAGTCATACCAATGTATCTTTTGACCTTTCTTATGTCTGAGTTGTGTTATCTAAGATTAGACGGCAGTAACACTACGACTTTCAACAATGCTACAAATAATAAAAATTCTATGAGATAAGAATTGTAGTATAAACATTACATAGCTCAGCTGAATGTCAAAAATGGCTAATGCGAGGTGGTCAAAGGTTAAAGGTCAGCTTACTTACCCTGCCTTCTATCATTTCATATATAAGACAACCTAATCCCCACCAATCTGGACTAAATGTATACTTCTCATTTTTAACAACGCATGGTGCTGTAAGTCAAAGTACACAGATAACACAATATTTAATAACAACAATAGTGTTTCAGTAGTACAGACCATAGCACCATCTGTTCTATTAGACCTACTCACCCCCTTCAGATATGTCTGTTTCAGTTATTTGGAGGATCTCTCGAAAAAAATCAACAGTGGCTGAACGAGGAGGCATGATTTTCCACCTCAGAACTTTTTGAGTACAATGAACTGAATAAACTTTACATGTCATTACTCACCATCTAACCCCTACTCTTCTATCTTTTACATGCACATGTTTTTATTAGTGCAAATGATTTTTTTTTAGATCTTTCAACGTATATATTACCATATATTCAAAACGATTAATAAATGTTCAATCTTTTTATAACTAGCTGTTGGGCACCAAGTGGAGTGGAAACAGTGAATGTCACCATTTTCAAATTTATTGGTACCAAATATATTTGTAATAGTGTTGATATCACACTCTACCAGGTGTTAGAACTGAACCACTATTGTCAGAATGACTTCATATTTCGAGTATCTGTCAAAATTTATACATTGTTGAACTGGGTACAAAATTCAAACAATTCCAACACACTGACCCATGTATCCAACTGTGCCAACCCTGCCTCTTATTGACTCTCCCTCTGGTATTTCTATTGCCAATCCTAAGTCAGAAATCCGAACGTGACCTGGTGAAAAAATAAAATATATGAGAATACAGTGTACTGTTAGCGTGACATGTATCTTTGTAAACATGCATATTTAAACCTATTGGTCTACAACTAGTTCCCAAAAACATTTTAAAATATTTTGACTTGAATATATTTCTCCTACCTTTATGGAAAGAACACAAGGGCGGACACTGAACCAGAAGTCTGACAGTAACTCCCTGGATGCAAATTAATATTTCCATCATTGTGCAGTATTTAAACTAGAGGTCATAGCCACCCCTCCCCCTTTCTTAGCCAATCAGCAGAATGCTATCAATGGCAACGTCACCATGTTTCAGGTAAGTTTGGTAAACACAAATGCACACCTGTCCTGCCCCCTCCTCACTTACACTGTCCGCACCCTCCCCACCCACACACTACTTACCAAAATCATCCAGTAATATATTTTCTGGTTTGAGATCTCGGTACACTATTCTGAGTTGGTTGAGATGTTCTAAACCACAAGTAATCTCAGCTGCATAGAACAGGGCACGTTCCTCTTCAAACCCAGGATTACCCATATTATGTACGTGAAATTTGAGATCGCCTCCATTCATGATTGTTAAAACAAGACATAATGCTTCCTTGGTTTCATATGCGTATGCTAGACTAACCTGTACAAGAAAAAAGACACAAAAATAAAACAATTTTAAAATTTAAATTCATTACAAATTACAACTTTCCCAATAATTACCTAAAGGCTCAGTTGAAATAACAGGACTACAATTTAGCTGTCAAAAGAGTTGTCTGGTAGAGCTATAGACAAAGTTGTGATTACCACCTTCCCATCCAGACCAAAACAAAGGACTCAAAACAATGGAAATAGAGGTAAATAAAGACATGTAGCCGCTTTCACCACATCAGATTTCAGATTGGAATAAACCAACAATTGAAAGCACCTACAGTCTTCTAAAATAAATGAAGTAATACTTACTACAAATCTACTATTAACTTTCTGTAGAATCTGTTTTTCATTCAGTGCCATTGCTTCTCCTTTCCTCTTCTTGATACGTTTTTTCTCTAATTTTTTGCATGCATACATTTTACCTGTTGCCCTTACTTGGCATGCACACACCTGAAATAAACACAGACACAGAAAAGTTAAAGCAGTCAAACTGTCTTGGTATACTGTACCAATATCGAATAATACTGTAAACATGGACATTTTCAGTAGACTTATTTTCTCTCTTACTAAAAAAACTAAAAAATAAGTAATGACTAAAGTGACTCTAGTAATAGGCAACTTGCAAACCCGCCATGTTGAATATTGCATCATGGGAAATGTAATAAATACTAATCAATTAGTATTGTAAACAATGTTGATACATTGTGTGTAACCACAAATATTCAATTCATAGTTACCCTGACAATTGTGGGGGGTTTATTTTATCAGTAGCTCCAGATTACGTATTATGACAACCACAGATAATCCCATAGTCCTTTGCATCTGAGCATGCTCAGTCTGGATTGCAAGTTCCCTATTGGTAAGAATTAGTCTTTGAGAACTAGCTGATGACTGTAAAAATTGAAAAGTTTTTAGTGGCGAAAATATCTAGGTTTACAGAACGTTATAACTGATACAGTAAGAATTCATTCCTAAACCACCTTTCTTTTAGCAAACTTATATCATCTACACTTTCAGTTCTGATATTTTAACTACATTTAAATTCATATCGCACTCTTTGATAACATAATCATGCCACATGGAGCTTTTTTAAGTACACACATAACACTGACCTCTCCGAAGCCTCCTTTACCAAGCACCCGGTATTGCCTAAAAGTATTTTTGGTAACTGGCTGACTGTAAATGTAAGAAAACAAAACGTAGAATTAATTAAAAATTAAGTCAATATCTTACAACAGATGGAATCAAGTTAATAACTTTGTTTCAATTTACTCACTGTTTCTATATTAATTACAAATATAAAAGTTTACAGAAGGATTATACTACAGATGGAGACAGACAGACAGACACTGCCTGAAGGACTTCATTTATGAATCTAGCCTGGAATCTATGTGCATCCTCTTGAAAAGTTTACTGCAAGACATGAACAATGCTGAGGGATAGATATGGGCAAACAGAATGGAATTAAACATGTTACAACTCTGAGGTATAGATGGGCCAACAGAATGGAATTAAACATGCTACCTATGTCCATATTTAGCCATCACTCACCTTTCCAGCCATTTCCATTGTAAATATCTAGAAAAATACATACTATCTTGAAAATCTTTGAAAGGCTGTCCACTGAGATATTCTGTGAGTTCACTGTCAATATACAAAGACAACAATATATCAACACATGTGATCACTACACACGCACACGCACACACACACACACACACACACACACACACACACACACACACACACACACATACACATACACAAAGTATGGTCAATGTCTGCCACTAGAGGGCACTATTTAATTTGACTCATCACAATACAGTATTGTTACCTTATAAGGTGCTCTTTCTGCATAATTGCCAACAGCCTCTAAACCATGTGCTGAATCATTCATAATTTATGATGTCAAAGTTCAGCAAGGGAAACAGAGTGGACTTTTTCCCACCTAATAGCCTTTTTTTCTGATATAAAATTATCTATTCAATGTACATGTCCAATACAAATCTCATATAATTATACAATACCTAACACTAACTTAAAATTTAGGAAAATAAATCCTGTTGTTTTTTCCCACATAGTACATAGAGTTTTCAAAATGTTCACTTCTCCATAACTATTGTCCTCAAACTCTTGCAAACACTGAGTAAATTCTCAGTACCTGTAATAGCATTTTACATCATACTAGAGGGTCAAAATAGAACAAGATGGCTGACTTATTATCATGCATGTCTATTGTAATGCATGTGGAGTGTGGGCATGTAGCGGCAGTCAAAATGTCAACCAAGACACCAAGTAATAGCTATTTTCATGACACATGTAAGTGTCAAAATTCTATTTCAGGTAACGAGAATGGTTGAATGTGTCTACAAACACATATTACTAATTATTCTTACTTCTACATCAAACCTAGTCATGGAGATTTTGCTAACATTAATTGAATTTCTTTTCTTGAATTTTTCTCTTTTTCTTTTTTTTTTTTTGCATCGAATGTAATTCTTTTATTCTGCATGTTGAGTATACAATGAAGTTAAGGGGCTTCCACTGAATATTATTTGCTGAATAAAAAAGAAGTTAAGGGGCTGTAACTGATTTATATGCTGAATAAACAAAGACGTTAGGGGGCTTTAACTGACTGTTATATGCTGAATAAATAGGGGCTTTAGTAAAATATTTGTGGAATATTATAAGCTGACTAAAGAAAGAAGATAAGGGGCTTTAGCCAAATGTCACATGCTAAATAAGTTAAGGGGCCTTTGAACCTGTTCTCTGTACAGAAACATCTTACCATAAACACACAATCTACAAAATGTGATTCCAGTTTATCAGTGCGGAGAGGTTAGATAAAACGGGACAAAGATAAGAACGGAGAGGAAAATCTGAATATGTAATGATAATCTCATAACTCTTTCATGAGCAGCTGGGAAAATGTTGTATGAAACATTTATGTTTCTTCACAAAACATAAAATATACAGACATACCATTTCATTTCTAAAAAAGAATATTTTTCTAATTATAAACAAAAGAATTCATACTCATTTATTCATAAGGAATATTTCGTTTACTTATAAACAAAGTTGTGTCAAAAATGTTCCACATTAAGACCCATGTTTGACTAGGGTTAAAAGTTTGGGTTTGAAACACAGTTGTCTGGCAGAGTTGTAGAAAATGTTGATCCAGAACACAAGAATCCTATCAAATTTTAATTTATGGTTCCACTAGTAAGATAAAAGTAATGCAAAAACCTGGGTCTCAACTAAAATATTATGTTTCTTATTTCATAAGTTAACTTCAATTGCACCAAGAAATATCAAAAACGCACCAGAGCTTTTGCAACCATGGATTTGTCATAGTTTACTGACGTCACACGAAAGAGCCTGAACGTTTGCACAGATCACCTTTCATCATTTTATCATTTTTCCCTCTAATTTGAGAGAGACTCCGAAAGTTGAAATGATTAAAAGTTACTTACGTTGCACAATCTTGGAAAAATTCTTTGTTGTTGTTCATTTCTGAATGCGCCAAATGTTCTTTACAATTGGCAATAGTTTCACTACTTATATACGTTGCTAAAGTCTGCAAAGGAAATGAAAAATAAGATTGAGGTCCTTGTCTTTGCTTGTATATTCAGACACTGTCAATTACAAGAAATGCACACTTCTGGGATGACAGTATTTTTGTGAAGAGCAGGGAGGCAGTATCTTTTCAAGCATATTTTTTCAAGTTGCGTTGTTGGTGTTATCTATTCATTTCGCAAGGTTACTCAATTTTTTTGTTGATCATACAATGTTGTGTATTTGGGCATAGAACCTCTCTACCAGTGGTGGAGGGGGTCTATGATTTGGGGTTTGATTTTGTCATTTTTGATTATCATGGTTTGAATAGAATTATTCAGCATGGAATCTTCTACCCTTTCCTACATCTACCAGTACAGCCATTGTGAGAGTGTGTGCTAGTATCACCTGACAAGTGACATGACAACGTACAAATAACTACTCTATCGTGTACATGCCCAAACAGCAAAATCATCGTCATACATTTTCACTCTTATAAACAAAGCTCGGGCTAAGGATTTATTCACTTTTATTTTTAGTTTATCGTACATTCAAAATAATGACCAGCTGGCGCTCTGTTAACAGGGCTAAAAGCTATTCAGAAGTTTTGGAAACCCTTTGAGTTCAGTTTTGTCAAGACAATCAAGTTTCCATTGGTGTTTTTATATTCAAAATATTTATACATTATTGCAAAATATTCATTTATGGAAGACAAGCTCCCTGTGATGTATGTGGATATACATGCCTTGATGCTTCTTTTTCTCTACATTACCAGGGGGTACATATATAATGCAGATGTAGATTTCTATACACATGTACTCAAGATAAAACATGCACTATGCATCACTTCAGTATTGAAATATGCATAGATGGAATAAAAGCCTCAAGTAATGTTTTCAGGGAGACAAACCATTATATTCATTTTGTCCATAATCTAGGATAGGACTGGAACTGTTGGAAGTGACAGTTCTATTCAATACAACTCACTAACACAGGAAAATCATTATGTGTTTTTTTCTTCAGCAAATGTAAGCTAACTGGGGAAGATGGACCAGCCATTAGGAAATCAGAATCTAGAATCCGTATCACATAGCTGGGAATTAGCAGTAATCCAGGACACAGACTACTACACATCAGATCTAGACTACCACATTAGCAGTAGTCAAGGACACAGAGACTACTAAACATTATATTTAGAATACCAAATTACCAGTAGTGAGGACACACAGACTACTAAACATTATATCTAGACTACCAAATTAGCAGTAGTCAGGACACACAGACTACTAAACATTATATCTAGACTACCAAATTAGCAGTAGTCCAGGGTGCATAGACGAAAACATCATATCTAGAATACCAAAGTACCAGTAGTCAAGGACACATAGACTACTAATCATTGTATCGAGATTATTGTCAGCGAATTATTGCAAATTCTGTTTCATTTTTATGTAATATTATTTTGGTAAAATACAGTACTGGATTCTCAATTGATATGTTGTTCTGTGTCATCTCATTCATACAATACTTCATCCTCTCCCTTCGTTATGTGTCACACTCAAGTATCTTGTGACAGACGTACATTGCAGTGAGGCAAGAAGTAAGCTAAGCTCTTCACAATGCGGAATCATGACAACGTTGTCATAACTAGGAAGCTATACAAGTATACTTGAGGATAATAATATACCTACGGGGGGAATTGATTTCTAAGGAAACCATCTCATGCTTACGTCAAACAAGGATATAACCTTCATTTCGTCAACTCTCGATGAAAATTGTATTTCCAATGACGCACATATAAACAGTTTAACCTATTCTTCAAAAATATATCTTAAAACCGGTATCATTTTCTCCCAATTCAAATTGTACAGTACAAATTTATATAAACTTTGCCTAGCAGGCCTATAGACAGTTGTATCAAGCAGACAAAGAATTGCTAGTCCTTAGGGCATCATATTGAAATATGCATGCAAGAATTAAAAGCCTCACGTCAGCATACATACTGTATGTTCATATTACTAATGTGGTACTGAAACTAGTACAATGCTAGTAGTAGTGGTACTGAAAGATTCGTTTTTGAATCTTGATTACTAACGTTGATGTGAGCAGCATTTATAGACAGTTCACATAACATCCTAATTAGTATTTTATACATCTAACAACCCTTGTTATTGAAAACCACATTATCACCCTTGTCACGATTACTGACTTGGAATACAATTTTTCTTGAGTGGTTGTTGAGGGGAAGGGGGTGGGGGTGAAAGGGGAGGGGGTGGGTGGTCAGAGGTTTGTTTTACTTATTTACTTGCATAATGTATCACCAATATATTGGTGATTTTAATCATCTGCAACTCATTTGAAATTTATAATTTGTGTATCATCATGCTTTGGGTAAATTGATCATACTTCATCACCTAAGGTCAAAGGTGACCTGTATATTACATGAGGTTAACACCCATGTAACATACAGCTCATCTTTATTGCATTAGTATTGTTATGTTGCCTACCAAACTTTGCCATAATTATGTTACTTACCAAACTTTGGTATATGTTGCTTACCAAACTTTGGTATGGCTATGTTCCTTACCAAATATCGTCATTTACTAGCTCCTTTTTCCATGGCATGATAAAACCTCAACAACATCTTTTATGCTTTGAAAATACTTACATCTGATTTGAGGTACTTGTCAAAGACTTCTTGACCCAGTAGGATGCGGTCTTCATCTGGTGTTATCTCGTAATCCCTCTAAAACAAGATAGAGAAAGGAGAACTTCAAAACTTCTGTCATTTACAATTTACAATTATCATCAACCATTTGATAATTAAATAATACCACATGCCAGTGAGGGCTATATCACACTTTAGTGCCTGCACAAGGGTTGGCACTCTTTACTCACATTTTGCCTATGAGGCATTCAATTTGGGCATCATCAAAATGTTGGTAAACAGTACCAGTCTGCAGGCATGCATTAAATTGTGATATTGTCCTCACTGGCATGTGTTGTGGAGTCATATATGGAGTCACACATTGTATGAATAGTTTTTCCTGTGTTACGACATGCATGTACATGGTGTTTCATTGCATAGAATACAAATACATGTAAAGGATATACAGTAATTCATACTCAGTGTCTATCAAAGTACATGTACAGTGAAGCTAAAATACAAGGCCAGTTCAGGATAAAAACCGTTTGCGATCGGTTAGCTAGAATGTCCACGTTGCTGGCATTGTACTGCCATAGCACTCATAGTAGACAAAACCTACTAAGCACAGTTGCAGGACATCGACATGGACATTTTAGCTAATGGATCACAAACCATTTTTATCCTGAACTCACCCACAGGGAAGTGGTTCACTATGAACCTTACTGAACAGATGGATATGTTGTACACCCTACAGAAATGTTGAAAGACACTTACATGACACTGACAAGGTAATATGGATTTCATATAATATTCGTCTGCTGTGTTAAGGCTTAGTATAGAAAACTAACAGTCAGCTTTTATATGTTACTAACTTTAATATGGTGATGGGTTTAGTATTATTTACACAATACACGTACCATGTCAGCTCAGATTGACATGGGAAGTCCGTGTGATCCACATCTGATTACTGTTAATGTTAAATACATGTATATGTACCAGTGATTACTTTCACCAACGTATATATATATATATTATTGCTATATACATACCAATGATTACTTGCACCAATGTAGGTATGCTATTGGCATTTGCACTGCAAAGCAACATTTGAACCATGACTATGCCCCATTCAACCTAGCCTTAGAACTGGGGTAATAATTTTCAGCACAATTTGGGAAAGCGCTATATACGACCTAATTTATTATCATTATTATTAATGTTATGAAAAGTTTCCGTACTGACTAGACAATGTAATGATAGAAAAAAATACTTTAATTTCTCAATGCTAATTCCACAAACAATTAAAACATCTAATTCACATTTGACAAATTACTCTGTATACTCCACTCGTAAGTGTTTAAAAAGGGCTTCAATATCGCAAGTTGCCAAAAACAGCGCCCTCTATCTAATAGACCTTTGTGAAGCTACAGCCCTTCACACTGTAAGATTTTTCCCATGAACAGCACGTTTTAATACACATCAACATTCTTAGAAAAAGCAATTATTGGTTAGAATTGAATCACATGACCTTTTTTAAGTAGACTATTACTACATACAAGGTAATATTGTCTGTGCAGGGAAAGACTACTGATCGAGACTATTGACTGCCAGAAGTATTTCAACCACACTTTGAGCTGCGGTATCATCCAAATTATGGTAAAAGAATGTCTGCCCAGCAGTGTGTCCTCTAATGATAGCCAAATTTTGTTGTTGTGAGTCAAATTGAGAAAAACTGGCATTCATTGTGTCACCACACAGTAAGAGATAGGAGAACACCAAATTTTGATGTGTCACTAGAAATTGTGTGTGTCAGTGGCACGTCAAATTGGCTTAGAGGGCGCATTCACCACATAGTAAGAGATAGGGGAACACTTAATTTTGGTGTGTCACTAGAAATTGTGCACATCAGTGGCATGTCAAATTGTCTTAGAGGGCACACTAAGAGAATTTGCAGGCACACTGCTGCCCAGTTTATAAAAGGCAATGACAGACAAAGAATACAATACATACTGATAGATTAAACATGGAGCCATACTTACAACTGAATCCAAAAATGCCTGAATCTTCCTAAGCTCTTGGTTTGTGTGACAGAAACTTTTGAATAACTCCCTCCCGATTGGTTGATTTTTACATATATTTTCATAGCTAATTTCTGCTGAGAAAGACAAGAAAAGAAAGATGATAAGTACATGATATTATTACAAGTTTATCTGACAGAATATACACTTATTTGTTATGAATTTATAGTAAAACTTACACATCAAAATGGTCTATATGTTGACCCGACTTCCCCCCATTTCCATTTCCATGACCTTTGACCTTTTGGTTTTGATGGTTTCCAAATGATAGTCTTGCAGTAATCATGCAAGTTACTGTCAAATCAATATCGTGAACATTGCTAGCTACAAACTACCACTACTATCGATATGTCAAATTGCACTTGCAAATAGAAATAGCAATTATACACGACTTAGTAATTTGTCAAAATCTTTAGATTTTATGAGAATATTTATTCATTTGTATAACTATTCAGTGGAAAAGCATATATTTAGTGAGCTCTCACATGTTTTTGCGAGTACTGAGTCAGATGATAATTTTTTTTCCCAGCATGCAATATGCGATACTAGAATTTGACTCCCTAGCATGGAGTAAAATAGTACAAAGAGCTGAAGAAGATATTTTTAGGTGTTTGACTCCACCCTTTAATCTTCTTTTTTAATATTGTCTTCCAAGTAGTTATTTTGAGAAAACAGTCACATTCTAGTCTTGGTGAATAGTATATTTTGTAGTTTCTGAAATTGCCATTTTGTTTTAAAGAAAGCAAGCTGAAGCAATACATTGAACGTAACAAAAACAAAATTTAATGTATTAACTTATGAATATGGACTACTATCAATTTTATAATTGAATAAAAATTCAATTTGAAATAAGATATGAAAGATTATTTTCTCCCTGGTTCCTCTTAATCTCATTCAGTTACCTACATTATTTCATTATGAAATAAAGATGTCATCACCATTAATGCAAAAAAGAATATGTTCGTTTGTGAGTCACATTGATAAGGCCCCCTATGTTATTCACATTTATGTTATACCGTCCCATATGGTATTCACATTAATGTTATTCAACTGAGTGAAGTGAATATCATAAGGGTGTGCGATAAATAGTGGTCTAGTTTACTTTCAACATTTTTGTTTGGTTTTGAATTCATGATTTAAGAATTAAAATCCATTATACATGCCTAATTTAGTATCTTTAATAATACAAGTCACTCCTGATTGCTAATCAGTAAAATATACAACTTTATGGGCGTTTTTTGTACATGGGAACACAGAGGAAGTGACATGGAAAGATGTATGTCCTTTCACAAATGCAATAACTTGGTGACGATAAACATGTATGTATGAGTTAGTCTAGTGCTACCCGTTGCATTGAATCTCAAGATATCTCATTACTTAGTCTAGTGCTATCTGTTGCATTGAATCTCAAGATATCTCATTACTTAGTCTAGTGCTATCTGTTGCATTGAATCTCAAGATATCTCATTACTTAGTCTAGTGCTATCTGTTGCATTGAATCTCAAGATATCTCATTACTTAGTCTAGTGCTATCTGTTGCATTGAATCTCAATCTCAAGGTCTCAGGTTGAATAGTCTCAGTTACCCAGACTCTCACTGCTAGGGGCTCTTCTACGAGACCACAAGACGAAAGTCTGGGGAAACCGCGTCTCAACTACCCGGCTCTGGGAATCACACAGTACATTTCTTCAAAGTCATAAAATATGGGCTTACGAGGCACGTTTCTTGTAATTGGATGTATCACTCGCTTGAGAAGTGATAATTTGTCACGAAAGTACCGAAATCGTTTAATAGACTACAATGTTGGACGTGACGTATTCCCCAGCATGCACTGCTCTAGAAGCTACTACCTGCACGGGCGAGTTGGAATCTTGATTCCCCAGACTCTCGCTTGGGAAGGTCTCATAGGCAGAGCCTCCAGCAGCAAGAGTCTGGGTAACCGTGACTAGGTGAAGAGATGATTTTGATACCATAGGAAGATCTACACTAGTAAGGGTGGGATAATCAGACAACTCCTCATACAAAATAAGTCAACGTACATGTATGTGATAAATAATTGAGATACACCCATGAACATTTCTATATCTGTTCATAAATGATGGACTGCATATCTACGTAGTAAAGTATACTTTGAGTAGATGAAGATACAAAGTATAACCTTCAACATGAAATTTTCAGAAGATATGAGTAACCTGATACATTTAGAGTTGAAAGCTGATAGTTATTGACGACAATATGTTATACAAAAACATTTGATAGCAAGTATATGGACTCTGGAGTTTGGTACTTATTTCTAGAGTACTACTTGGAACAGCTCGGTATAAAATCTAACTCTGAACGCTGTATCCTCTTTGTTTTTGAAGTAGCAACTTTTAAGAAATACAGCTGGATCAATGGGAGTAAAATCATCAAAAAAGTGCGTACACTTCCAGGAAATCATCTCTGATTAATCTGATATTGTAACTTGATCTATAGCATCACCCTGGTGAACAGACTCTGCACTCTTTCCAGTATAAGACACAATACCAAGTTGTACTCATGTACGCTGATATATGTAAACTTTCAATCTATCAAATATACGAGTCCTGTCCCAACCTAAATCAATTCAAATCCGATTCAAATTGAAACAATTCCATTAAATTGGTTTGAAATAACTTTCTGTCTCCACGAGAAAGCGGAGCAATGGATTTTAATCGATTCACTTTTGCTTTTGAATCAGTTCGGTTCAGAATCACCACCCTGAAGTGGTTTTGAATTGATTTAACTATTAAAACTGGTACAAACCGGTTTTAGTGCATGTGGCAATGGGACACAGAACTGATTTCAAATCAACACTCAAGAAAGGCAGCGAACAAGACCATATATTTGAAATAAAACTGATTTTATATTCTTTCAAAATACTACACATTTCTTACAAATGGCTGGTCAGAACAGATGTTGACACCTTGAGAGACAAATTCCACAAAATAGTTACAAAATATTGAAAGTTCATTGAAACTGAGTTATTTTTTCTCCAGAGCTTTTGAAAATAATGAACACAGCTGACGGTTACAACTATCACTTTGCTAGAAAACACGTGTGTTTCACACATACCCTTTCATTCATTACACATGTTATTTGAATCCTAGTCTAGTTCATATATACATTATGATTACTACATTTGTATAATCATCTCCACTCTCGTATAGGGAAAGGCGTTATTCTAGCACAGAAATCTGTGATACCTCCAACTGCATTCATATAAACATGGTGACGTTATCACATTTCAGACTGGAGAGGTAGAGTTCAGTTAATGAGCAATTGTCGAAAGGAACTAACCAATCAGATGGATTATTGACATGCATCGTTTACCATCGACCAGCAGGGGTATCACAGATTTCTGTGCTAGAATGACGACTTTTCGTATATATGAGTGGAGATAATCATAGTAATAGTAATGCGCCATATAGGAACTAAACTATTTGAATCCATTCCTCATTGCTATTAATATCCAGGCACATACACCATCACAAAAACTGCCATCACATATGCTTCACAATAAGTATAACATGGACAACAAGCCATCGAAGATGACACAGCCCCCGCAGTGGATGTTTGAGACTTAAAGTCCTAGCCCCCCAAAAAATAAAGTGTGTTTTGGTGGGGACAAAGAAAACAGTATTGCTTTTGCAAATTGCCATGATTTGTCAATTGGATGATAATAATGTGTAACTGGTGCAGAATCACTAATGATTTTACAATAATTATCACTGTGCTGATAACTTGTTTGTGAAACAGTTCTTTGTAATTTGTCTGATTTACACACCTGTGTCATGCTATGGACTCTATATGTAGCTATCTCACAAGTGTTTTTGTGGGTTAATGTTTGTTGTTTTGTTGAATATATCTGTACCTTTTTTAAATGAGGTTTTGTGACATTAATTTTAAGTACACATGACAAAGGTTGTGAAACAGTTCTTTGTAATTGGTCTGTTTTACACACCTGTGGCATGCTTTTGACGCTACATGAAGCTGTTTCACTAGTATATTGTGTTAATGTGTCTTGTTCTGTTGAATACATTTGTACTTCCTTTAAATCAGGGTTCGCGACATTAATTTTACGCGCACATGATCTTTCTGTTTTTGAGAATTTTTTTTTATTATCAACTTTAAGTGTTTGTTTCGTCTTATGTATATACTTTTCTTCAGTTGTACATGTTATGATGGCAGATGAACATATCCCATAATGTGCTGTAAGGTTAAAGGAATCACTTGGACTATTTGTTGTATAGACTAGTGTAGGAGTAATTTCAAAAGCCACACTTGCAAGAGAATCCTCAGTCAATGTTGATGTTAGTTGTCTTAAATGGGTACAGAGATCATGTATTGTCTTGAAAATGATAAGAACTGCATGTCCATCAGGCATTGAATAACCTTGATCATTTCTGCTATGAGGATTGAACAAGTGGAACTGGTCATCTTGAGTAAATAATGCCATACCATAGTCTTTCACTATAAGAATACACTGGGATGAAATTTCTAGAGCACTCTCAAATACACTCTCCATTTTATGAAATTCAATATCAGTGGTAGGAGTAAATTGTTGGATCCTGTACTGGTTTACAAGCATACAGACACAACAAAGGCACACACCTTGCACAACAGACATAAATACAATAACAAAGTTCTCAGAACCCGAGAACACTCTTCAGTTGAGGAGGTTAAAGTAGGATTTGGGCACTGTCCCAAATTAACTGCTGGTCTGAACATAGACCACTAGAGAACTAGAGAACACAAAGAGAACAAAAGCAAAGACAACAACCAAAATCTAATAAAACACATGTGATAGGACAGTACATACATAAAATAAAAGACAGGTGATAGGACAGTACATACATTATTAGAAACTTGTCCTAGAACTCACTACAATATAAGTTGTACCAAGGATACAAACACTTGAAAGAACTAGAAATAGAAAGTTCAATTGTCTTAGTTTATATTTCAAATTACTGACTAGGTATTAGCAATAAAACAATCATGGGAATGTGTGTCCAACAATACAGGCAGTCTGTAGGGAGTTTTTATTCTGTGCACTACATGATCAATGTAAAATTAACAAAGATATTGTCCTTCTGCTGCGCTTGTATTCTTCACCTTTACTTGTATTATAATTATTACACCAGGATGTTGCTCCTGCTTGGAGGTGATATAGAAACAAACCCAGGTCCTCCAACACCAAAACAGACTTGCCCTGGTAAATTTGCAATTATTGGTAGTATACATCAAGGTTCACTCCAATTTTTGATTACTGAATCTGGTGCATGTCATTCATAAAAATTAATTGAAAACAATTCATTTCCCTTTATTTCTCTAAAATTTGATATCCTTTTAATTTTCATGAATGGAAAATAATTTTTCATCCAAATTTGCCGGAAATACGTACATTTTTAATGTGACGAATTTGGGCTAAGAATAACCGAATACGTTCAGTGCAAATGTGCAGTAACAAACATGGCTGCCACATTGGAGCTACCTCGTGGTACTACGATCGCGATTCACATCCAAACGTGATCATTTAGGACATAAATTTTACCATGGAACCTTACCGGAGTAGTTATTTCTAAAGAACATGTATAAATTTTAGGATTTTGTTCGTATTTATCGATACAATGCGAAAATTGCCGTGACATCGTACATCGTATGCGTACTGTATTACGTATATACGGGAAGGCTTGGAAATTACCGGCTTGATATACCCGGCCATAGAAACTACCAACATACCGTCTTCTACTTTACGACGGTACTACATTTACTGTTTTTGTTTCGGCTACCATTGTTATAATCAAGGCGATAAATAAGTTCATAAATGATGATAGACGCAGTGTCGCTGTTCACTTCCTTTTTAACGGCATTGAATAGAATCTCTTGAAGACGTTCACACCAAAACAAAGGGGCGCTGAACGCAAACAGAGGGGCGGTCCATGAAAACAGAGGGGCGGTGCGCCCCTCAAAAACCCCTCGTGGAGAACACTGATAATGTAGGGTTAAACTTACAACGGAAATTACTGTATCGTGGAGAATGGAAGAAATTTTGTGCGAGCACTACAATTCATGAATGAAATCTAAAGCACATACGTCATCAGCCTCTTTTTGGATAACGTTGGCGATCTTGCACAATATTCTCAGATTTGGATTCACACTATTAGACATATTCATATATTAGACGAATTGGATAGGGACCAAATAATTCTCAAAAAGTACAATAAACCGTTTTCCGGCCATATTTGATGATTTTGATAAACAAATATGCATACTTGCGCTTACAACTTTCATTCAAAAGCTTTATTTACACACATACCATTTACCACAAATGTACAATTATGATTGGCACAGCATGAAATGCATTGTATGTAATGAAGTGTGTACTAGTTTTCATACAGGTACAAAGCGCATTGACAATAAAGATTAATAATTATCCAAAGCACATTGACAATAAAGAATAATAATTCTCCTTACCTTTTATCGATGCAAATATAAAAAACAAAAGTCACTCTTACAAACATCCGAATCTAATCTGAATTTGAATTCGATAATCTAAATTTGAATTCGATGATTGCAATTCTGAACCCATGTTCATACACATGTACAATTTACTCTACAAATTATTGTTACAGACATGTGAAATATTTTAAATGTTTGTAAATCAGCTAAACCACATCGCATCCAAAAGAAAATCAGCGTGCATATGTAACTCATATCTAATTATGAATGTACCAATTTTGGAAGGAATCGGTCCATGATTGTCCGAGATATGGCTGAGGACGGACACACGCATGCATGCACGCACGGACGCACGCACGGACAGAACCCAATTTATAAAGCCCCCGCCTCGGACTTCGTCCGACGGGGCTAACAAAAATCTAGGATATTTCCTTTCTGAAAAATGGAACGTATGGACTTTCAGAATATTATCACACTATAATGAAACCAGTCCTTTGATGACAGACTACATGTTTTCTTGAACTGCATGAACACATTACTCAATTTGATGTCATATATTTGCTTGTCAAGCAGCTGGGCTGGACAGGTTAACTAACAGAGTGTGATCCATATAACAATTCACATGAACACACAAGATTACAGAAAAAGAAAAAAACTGATGCACAAAATACAGATTTGAAGAAAATCATTACGTATTTCAAATGATGATAGATGTCAGATGGTCCCAACAGATGGTGTTATAATCCAGTACGATAAATTCTTGGAAATTCATTGAAATATCATCCCATGAGTACTTAGGTTCATTTACATGTAAAAACAGCGACACTGTACAATATTTTACCCACAACTCCCTCTGATTGTACTGTCGGACAAATCTCACCAGTGTAAAATGGTTTTATAAAAACATTTTTTGACATTTGCCAATTGTGGAATTGCCACTGATGAGATTCTGAATACCCAATTTCATCAGTTCTGTTATCAGTGATTTTGTTTTTGTAGGAGATTGCCTTGAATTTTAGAAATGTGTCAACAGATTTTCTTGAAAAACATGCAGAATGCAGAATATTGGCAATGAAACTAGGGACAACATATGCACCTGTTATGACTCTAATAAAGATATAGATTAATTATGCACTAATACAAGGACCTGTGATTGGATCATGGGCCTTTAAATCACTCTCTCTTTCTCACTCACTCATGCGTGCATGCAAGCAACAAACGCACGCACGCACGCACGCACGCACGCACGCACACACACACACACACACACACACACACACACACACACACACACACACACACACACACACACACACACACACACACACACACACACACACACACACACACACACACACACACACACACACACACACACGTACACAAGCATGCCTACATGCATGCATTCACAAACATACACACATACCATATGTGTTTATTCTGCCATTGCTAATACTAATACCTTTGCCAGTCATAATATGTTCAACACATGAAATGGGAAAGGAAAGAGTTATTCTTAAATTTGAAGGTCCATAACAAATTAGGATTAAAATTTGGGTGAGATGTCTGGCTGAGCTATGGATAAAATTGGTCTTGAATTCCAGTATCTAATCCTTACAGCTTCATTGATAAGATACATTGTAGCACTAATGCAATAACCTGGGACTGAAGCATGGGCCTTTAAGGTGACCATTTCACTTGTCATGTTACCACATTTCTTATATTAATTATTATATAGTATCGCACTCTATAAGACAAATGTACACCTACATGTGCATGTAATTCTATGACTACGGTACAAGAAAGTACATTTTAATATTTCTCTGATGGCGTCTATACCTCATTTTTGTTTCAAATAATGCAATCTGACAATTCAGAAAGTAATATGTGAGTACAAGAATTCACAAAATGGAAAAGATTTTATTTACACCATGATATAACATCTTTGAATACTGATACTAATGCCAATAGCAAATTATAACAGTACCCTGGACTACTTGCCTTTATCATGCTACAGTCAAGGTTATTAGACCATCTGACGTCAACCTATGTAGCAACATGCCCACACAGTTTGAATCAGGAAATCAATGATGCACGAATCCACAAAAGTGCAAGTCTCACATTAATATACAAACCACATCTACACTAAAGCGGACATCGTAATGACCCAAATTCAGCTTCCATTAACCCAGCTTATGTCTCTACATTAAATGCCAACCCTTTCCCTCTAGAAATCACACTCTATCTGGGGACAACATGCATGCAGTTCAGTTCAACTTTCTTCAGGCAAAGCAGGTAGTGCAATTCACAAAGTGCCCCAAAGACAAGTCCCACAACAATGAGAGATCGATAATCATTCAGAATGTTAGGCACCAAAGGAAAAAATTACTGGGCTTCTTGATAAAGGGCAAACATTGCTAATAATGAATGTCTCATGTCTTAAACAGTCATATCTCAAGGTCTTAAAATTCCATAGCATGTTTATTAGATGCCCTATATAAATAACATGTACTTGTATGGCTATTTGTGATGATTTCACGATTTTTATTACATATCAGTTGAATTTCAGAAAAATTATGGATTTGACGAAGGTCAAAGTACATTTTAATATAGTGAAGAATGTTTTGGCCGGCGGGGAGAAGCTGTCATGAACAAGTGACATAACAAATTGGTTGCAAGGCAGGGTACACAGCTCCAGAGGTGCTATTTAATCAATTCTAATGAATTCAAACTGTACTGCTTTTAGGTGAACACCTGGCTCCCTCAGATGTATACTACAAAGGTGATAATAATTCAACATGTACATATATAATTTCAAATCCAGCAACAGTCTGACTTAATATAGCATACCACAAGGACAAATTTCCCAGATAATTGAAGTATTCAAATCTCTCCATATGAAAGCTTTGCCTGGTCCTTTTGACATAACAAAATTGGGCTGCATCAACATGTTTTCAAGGAATTCAACAACCTTTCATTTTTACATGTAATATTCAGTGAACACAGTATTCAGCAGCCATTTTGGATTCTAAAATGGTTTGATTACATCATTTAGACCTCTATTTCAAAAAATTATTATGGCGACTTCTGGTTGTTTTAAATATTTTTAATAAGAATGAGTACTTTTCAACAACAAAAAACAGCGAAGATTTTAAAACGTTTATTTCCGAGTCACATGCTATATTTAATAATTTTGTTCTTTTTCTTCAATGATTCTCTTCAATAGATTTGTTACAGGAAGGTTAAAGTAAAGAAGATTAAGAGAAAATTCAAAATTCTGAAGGTTCTTTGCTGGGGTTCCCGGATAAAATAGTGATGCAACAAAGTATATCATAACCTCATCTTATGTATATTTTACAGTAAACTTTCACAGGAATTTGTGCAATAATTTAACTAAATACCCACACAATAATATCATAATTCATTTTTAACTTAATGGGTATAAAATTTGATAAGTAAGGGGAGACCTATACATATAGTACATGTGATTCACATACAAGTAGAAATACATTTACCAATGATTTAGTGATGAATAAAATACAAGAGCACAATATACTGACATTTATACCGAATACTTCATTTTTATCTGCTGAAATACAGTTCTGCTTACATGTATTATTAGTTACAAATAAGTTACTTAATACATCAGAAAAGTGGCACATCTGAAAATCTTCATTTGACCCATATGTTGTATTCTACAGTATGTTACTATTGTTAGTGAGGTATGTTACCTAAAACAGTAGACCACATATATATGATACAAGAACCTTGGAAAGCAAAATTTTGTGAATGAGAAATTTGAACCAATTCCTGTTTATTTGTACAATTCATTCCTTTTGTTCTTGAGTTATATTATTGAAGAAGTGGTTAACTTGCATGCACAGCAACCAATATTAGAGATATTACAAATGTACCCCTTACATATGCATTCCTCAACATTTGCACAGTTTAAGCAAGGTCAAAGGTCGTGAAATGCACTAATGGGGTGTGCTGGTAGGGGAACCACAAACACTTACTCGATAGCTGCATCCTAGGCCTACAACTCAAAGGCTAGTACGGCATACATGTCAATTTTCGTGGGGTCACATATGGCTTTGATTTCAATTTTTCACTTGGCCGCCTTTCCTGTATCACAAGCTCAAGTTTTTTACCACTTTTGTTTTAATTAATGTTTTTCACTTCCTTAAAATGACTGAAGGGAAAACTCCAGATGTTTTCTCTTGTTGAAGGCGTGTTTGCTATTTTGCTATGATGTGGGTCTTTAAAGATGAATACTAAAATATCTCTATTTGCAGACCGTTACAGTATCTTTTCAGTGTTTTTTTCACCACCCACTACAAATATACACATTACATTGTCCATATACAAAGTTAAAGCCCAAGAAACTATGTCTAGAATTTGCCAAAAATGTTCATCAGCTTGCTAGATCAAATAATTTACATCATTACATGTATACTTCACACGCATTTCAAATTTTTTTTTGGAAATTGAGTTTTCAATCTGTCTTCAATGGTAGATGATGGTTGGAGTTAGGGTTAGTGTGGTCAGTTGTAACTATGGAATTTGTCATTCAGATGAGGATCGTTGACTATGACAGATCAAAAGCTCAATGCTAAAAAACACTGCCTGTGTGTTATAAGCTATATGTAAATGATGGATGGAAATAGCCTTATTTTTAACTTCTTTACATGCTTGCTACAGCATGTACACGCATTGTAATGATCAAACCTTATCAGAATCCCAATAAATTTACAATTTATTGACAAACAAATAATGGTCCGTCATTGTTTACACATGGACATCAACCCAGGGTACATATTACCATCAATGACTAGTAGACTGGTAGTTCAGCTAATTGGAATGCTTAAACTATTCAACATTTGATGTATTTTTCAAAGGGCAAAAATTGTGGTTCAGTGAGAGTATACATGTACTAAGCATACTAAGAAGCAATGTATGGATGAAGGGATAGTAACTTGCTGTGTTATTCTACAAGTATTTATTAAACACGATCAATTTTTTTCAGGGCAGTCAGTAGGTTAAATCTTACCTCAGTTCCCAAAGGTTATTATACGGATTGCAAAAATAGAGAAGATAATACAAGCAGTGACACAGTTTGACTAGAACAAACCAATAACGATATGGACATCCATATCAATTTCTTACTGATTCTCTTATGTCAAGAGACTATAATAAATTCCGTTCATAAATTTCCAGGACAATTTTGCTCTTGCAGGCTATAAATCATACTTAGCCTGATCCAAAAATTGCATAAGTTATGACAGTATATCAGTTACAATTCTCCAATGACTTGAAACAAATTACTTTTAGACCCTTGCAAAATGAATGTCAAGGTCAAAATAAATAGCTAAACTCAAATGAACATATTGCTAACAGAAAAGCTCAATCCCTGAGGAAATTAATATCTGGTTCTATAATTGGTATTATATAGATAGTAAAAATATTTACATTAGACAGAAGATGTCTATTATGTGGGTAATGGAAATACATATTTTTACATGTACACACAAAAATTGCCAACACATGGTGAAATGTAATCAGAACCGACAAGTGACATGTATACCTGAGCCAGTTTCAACAAAAGCCATCTATGCCAAACAAAAACAACTGATGAAGGAACACCCTGATAGACATAGATATATGGATGGCCAAATGGGTAGACAGATAAGTAGTCGGACAGACAGACAGACAGACAGACAGACAGACAGACACAGACAGACAGACAGACAGACAGACAGACAGACAGACAGACAGACAGACAGACAGACAGATGAATGAATGGACACAAGCAAACATAGACAAACAAACAAACAAACAAACAAACAAACACAAAGAAAGATAGATACAACATGAAATATAATGGACAGATCACAGATCCTCATGGAGGGTCTGTGGGCGGATGGACAGATGGACACATGGACAGATGGACGGAAGGACAGACATGGACAGATGGATGGATGGATGGATAAATGAACTGACAGATTGACAAACACAAAGACAAATAGACACAAAGACAGACAAATTGAGATGACTGGACAGAGGTATGAATTGATACACAAAGACAAATAAACACAATACATTGATAGACAGATGAACAGCTAAATGTAAATGTGGAAGCCAAAACTGGTGCTAAAAAAAGATAAAATATCATATATTTAGAATTTTATTAAAAAAATAATTGGTAATACTTCCACATCAATATCTGACTCTATCATGTGGTTTTTATAAGTATCAGCTAAGATGTTACAGATTGACATGTATGTATATATATAGCTTTAATCTTAAAGAAAATATCCACATTGTCAGTGAGGCACCACCATCTATACTTGGTTGTACGTATCTGTTTTTTTCAATCATCCCCTACTGGCATTTACTCTGTTTTGAGTCTCCCTTAAGCACACTCGAATCCCTTTGAAGTTTTATGAATATTTTAGACACATCTGTGTTCAACTTAAAATGAGTACATGGCTAATGATGAATCATTTTAATGATATAAAAGTATCCATTGTTTATCTATCTAGGCCTATGTCAAGTCCACAATATGAAGTTAACCCATTCAGTAGTGAAAACTTTGCCGCCAAAATTATTTGAACAAAATTCTTGTTTTTATGCAAGTTTTTGGCATATATCAGCTTCATTTTAGACTGGAATTAAAGAAATGTTACTTCGTAATGAAGTATTATTATTATAACTATGAAAATGTTCATATAAATTGGGTCCCAAAATAATTTAAAACTCGTCTCCAGTCATGAAAGGGTTAAACCCCAATGTTTGAATCCCATGGTCTTGGATCTCTACTATCTTATCAGTGGAGCCATATGGATCAAATGGGATCATTATTTTGTTCTGGACCAACTTTTTCTATACAGATCTCCAAGACAACCCTTAATTACACCTTGATATCAATCCTTACCTGACATGGGCCTTTATAGCCACAATAGCTCCAGTATCTGTCAATGTTTCTCTATTTTTCCTTACATTCTGCCCATAAATACTTATGTCAGTTATTGACTGCGAATAGTTAAATCCTTCTGAGAAGTTAATACCTTTGTATCAACCGTACAATCAGATACTATATGATCGTAATATGCAAGAATGAACAGTACAAATAACATTTCTAAATTTCAGACACAGGTTGACATGAAACCAGGCAATCAATCAATCACATACTAAAGTACAACAACATGCATCAGTTGACAGACGGACAGATATACATGTACCATCAGGATGGACAGAGTGAATTGGGATAACCCAAACTTTGTGGCACTAAAAATTATGAAAGAAGTGTGTTTACGAGTGGGGGTTTTATATGAAGTATAATAATGAATTCGGTTTGTAGCATTAAATACTTTCTAAGATTTGACTTTCTATCTTTTTACATGTAGGTGTTTTGCAATCCTTCAAAAGATTCTGACCTTCAGCTAAAACCATGCAAGTGTATAATTATAGTTGTGGCACCTACACATCATACTACTAGTATTTGGATGACCTTTAGAAACTAGAATTTGAAAAACAATGACAAAACGGTTTGAAATATGAGAAATAAATTACTAGTCTAAGACAAAAGATAAATGTTTATCACAACATTATTAGTAAGAAATATGGGGAAATGTGGAATACTTTTCCTTTGTTACAATTGAAATTTTCAACTCACAGAATCAAAAACATTTTTTGAAATAATCCCACTCTTTTGCTGATACATACTAAGCATTACCAAAGGTATTGTATACTCCAACTTTATCTTTCCTTTGAATTGATTTTCATGAATTTCCCCTTTGCACTAATAATAAAAATCCATGCAAAATTACTGAGATGACTAAGTTTGCTTTTTCAGTTTTTCCGTGTACACTTTTGTGTATCTGCTAAATCTGTGAAAATGAAATTACGTGATACAGATGATATTACACCTACACTTCAATGTTATATATAGAAAACAGTGGTGCAAATTACATTCCTTTTGGAAACCATCTCACTATTAGTGGGCGGCAGTAAGCCATATATCTGTTCCTATCCAAGGCTACCACACCAGTACATGTTATATACAAATTACAATGATCTATATACATACATCATATGTACGTGTTTTGTCAGGAAGGAGACACAATCAGCAAAACGTAGTCACGGGTAAATATAGTTCCACTGGTGATAAAATATTAGAATTCATCACTCAGTTTACACTACTGTAAAATGTGCTCACGATGTAAGTGTAGCTTATTTTTGTTATCTGGTCAAATAAATTTCATTCATTCATTCCTTCATTCATTCATTCATTCATTCATTCATTCATTCATTCATTCATTTATTCATACATCATATAGTGGTTTGGATAACCTAAACATGTTGGATAATCACAGATTTGTTCAGATGATCAGATTTCAGATGATATGAATTCCATTCTATATGATTAAAACAAAGAAAATAGATCTATATTAATGGTACCACCATACAATCATTCAGTTTTGTCTCGGTATTGATACTAAAGCAAACATAAAGATGAATGATTTGTTCCTATAGTCAGATTTGAGATCACAAAATTCCCACTCTATAATGTTTCACACACAGAATGTAGATTTATATCAATGCACCTCCATATAATAATTCAATTTTGTCTCAGTATTGCTAAGCAAACTGAACAATTATTCATCTAGTCAGATTTGAGATTACAAAATTCCACTCTATAATACATTCCAAAAAAATACACATGTAGATCTATATCAGTAGTACAGTAACTTCAGGTTCTCCATATATTCACTGTTTTTTCTGACTCTTGATACTGATGGAAGAACGTTGAAATATTGCTGATATCTGTTCCAATAATCAAAGTTCATAAAACCAAACTCCCCACCTTAAAATATATTTCATACAAATAATATAAACATACAGCAATGGTACAATCATATTCATTGTTCTCACAGTGTAGGTAGAAGAGGTTAAAATTGTCCAGATGGGAGTAATTGTACATACTCGGGGCATATGTGCTCTTACCCTTTAAGTCTTTTTTGATGTGAAAAGAACACAGTGTCTTTTTTTTCCACCTGAGTGCAACACACTGATGTTGCTAGGTTCATTCACCTTGTCTGATATTCAGTACACGAAGTAAAGGAAAAGAAAATGATAAAATCTATGAACACTAACACAAGTGACAGGAACTTCTATGTTGTATAATTGGTGTTTGCATCGTCAGAACAGAAATGACAGTTTGAGCTATACCAAGACTCTTGACTTTAGTCTTGTATACACTTAATGCATACTTATTGCAGGAATCCTTGCCTTCAGAGGTCACCACCCTCACTTTAAGTCCTGCAATAACATATACACACTAGCTTATAATGTCACTCCAAGTTAGATTCACTATTAGCAAACTTATAACATATTCAGCCCAAATTTTGATATACAGTTTTGTATACTACATACATACATCATCATCATGGTTTCAGTACTTCATGATTAAGGTGACTACTAGCTACCTCAATATCCATCATTAAATTGTGTTCTCTCTGAACAAAGTAACATCAAACCCTCTTATATTTGTTTGTCATTCACTTGATAAAATGAAATTATACTCCAAAACACTTCATTCTTTGACAAAATTACCACCATGGTCAACAGGAAAAGACATTCCTGTCTCTGAACCCTACTGTCAAAGATTCTAAGTTGAACAGTGTTGCACATCTCCCACATGCTCACATCTATGCATGTGTCAACACCAACACACACACACACACACACACACACACATGCATACATATATGCATGCATGCACGCACGCATGCATGCACGTGTGCACACACACACACACACACACACACACACACACACACACACACACACACACACACACACACACACACACACACACACACACACACACACACACAGAATAATCTTGGCCAAAAATAGTATTTCATACCAACTAAAAATGCAATCCCATACATGATCAAATTATGGAATGAGGATCAGAGCAATGTATAAGTTGGTTTTAATTGTTATTAAATTTACCACCAAGTCCTTTTGTAAAACATTTTATACTGTCTGGTTTGTGTTACACCAGTCATTTTATAGTACACTTTTTGATGTCGTCAATTGTAAGTTTTATTAATAGTTTAATGTACGTTTGTTTGTAAAAAATAATATACTGGGTGACAAGATTACTTGTTTGTCAACAATTGTATATTTGTGTATGGTGTTGATAGGCTCTCATCACTACACTATCCTACACCTAATTCAACAGGTACAAAATACAAGTATGAGTCCAGTAAAAGAAGAAAGAACATATTTATGAAATGAATAATTTTAGCTACAGCCAAAAGGTTTTAACAGATGTATGTACAAGTCTAGACTGCAGGACAATGTTGTAGATACATTTTTGTCTAATGACAAAATGCCTGGCTGTGTCTGTCACACAACACACCATCTGGTTCTATTACAAATGTACACCAACCTTTCTAGCTAGCAAAACCAAAATGCTACACAGGGAAAAGCACTTTAATAAACTCACTTGTGAAATGTCTGAGTTTATAAACCATTCTTTAGACAACCCAGTTCCAATGTTTGGGCTATATAACCCAACCATATGTAGTCTCGGTTTCCCAGACTCTTTCCTATGAGACCTCCCCAAGTGAGAATCTGGGGAAACAATATTCCAACTAACTCTCACTTGGGGTGGTCCCGTAGGCAGAGTCCCCATCAGGGAGAATCTGGGTAACCAAGACTAAACCATATGTTGAGTGACAATCTAAACCAGACAACAGTTTTGAGGCGCCACATACATGTATGTCCAACTGAATTTGTCAACATGATGAAGTTCTGCCACCCATGCAGTTAATTAATTTTTTATACAACTACCCATCCTCAAAACAAGAACTGATAGTCTTCCACTTATAACACATTGCTAGTAAGAATCCATCCATCTGTATCTTACTCTGTACAATCCATAACACTACTGACTTTCACGGTACAAGTCTTGGACTTTTAATTTTTGCCCCATTAACATCCATCCTCTGCTCTTTTTAATCACAATTACCATGATGTTTGGATCTTGAAGCCTCATTTTTTATTACACATGTAAATTATTGCTATTATTCTTGATTAACATTGTTTGTTTTTTTCCCTTTTAGCCTGGAAGGGAGGGGGAGGGGGGCAGGAGGTCTGTCTGTGCCTGCACGCCATAGCTACATGTACTTCTGATGTATATTCTTTAAGACCTTGACCTTTGACCTTGAGCTGGGGCAATTGTCAAGACATTTCCAAGCAATGATAAAGTAAAGCTGCCTTTAATTCATATAGAATGGGAACTTTCTGCTGGTATCATTAGATTTGATTTGTGATGTCATCAAATACTTATGTTTTCTGAAAATAACAAAAATTCTACACATCAAATGCATAACTTTGATACAAAATCCCTATAAATTAAAATAATATTACATCAGATAAAAAGAATACAGTGCATTATTGCCTTGCTTTGAATTGTATGTAATATGGAATGTTTGCGATTTACTGGAGTAGAGATAAACAAAACAAACTATAAATCTCAATTTAATGACTAACTGACCTCTAGACACTTAAAGATGTAGCTATTAGATGTAAGACTTTCCCACACTGTGTGAGTATGCTGGTGAGTAACACCAGACATACATCCTTTCATTAACTTGATCAAGATATCAAAAACCCAAAACCAGTGATAGATACAGTATATGAAGATCACTTATCGTCTTTTCACTTTCCAACTGCTGATGCCAATCTACATCCTACATACATGTAGACTCTCTCATACAGCCTGGATTTTTTATATACGTTTTTCCAATCAAGTGATTGCAAAAATTCACATGGATTCCAGGCCAACTCTCTCACAGTCAGCCTCACTATATCTGTTTAACAAGTTGCTATCAACCACAAAAATTCTATCTTTTTGCCCTCAATGGTTACTTCAGACTATCCACAAATGGCAAAAGCCCACTTACTCCAAAAGTCACTACATGGACTTCAAGTTTCTATGCAAATGGTCAAACTAATACATTGAGACAATTTAGCGAAAGTATCAATGCTATGAAAGACTACATCCTATAGTGGAAAGACTACATCCTAGTAATGAATAAATAGTAGTACATAAACTTAAGTTAAACTCTATACAGTTCCTTCCAAGCTTGTGTTTGATAGTAGAACCCAGTCCCCATCTGGAATTCTTCATAGTTGAAAGCCCATCATACACTCCTCTGGGTAAGGAAGACTGTCAATGCTCGTCATTTATGCTGAAATAGCTGAGTTGGGCGGCAGTCAAGTAAGTATATTTATACAACTGACCTTCCCACTACAGTCAACAGAACAAAAATCAGTACATCTGGAACCCGCCTACAAGTAAGTACAAGCTAGGAGTGAAAAACATCTACTCTTCAGTGAAGAAAGGATTTTAATCCCTAAATCTAAATTCTACCAGTACAGCCAATTATGGTGGGTTTAAACAGACCTTATGTGCTCTCCACTACAAGCACAGAAGGTTAACATTACTAACAGACATATACGGCCTGTAACTGATACTCCATCACAATGAAGATGTCAAGTACAAACAGTCAAAGCTTAGCATCTTGAATAACCAAGGGATTCCAACCATAATATCTTCATCATCATTTGAACTCCTAACTTTTATAATTGCTTATGTTATGTTAATACACCCAAAAACAGGACAAGCTGTCATTATCAAACAATAAATTGACCAATTGTGGAGTTTTATTTTATACTGGTACAACCTTCATGTACATGTATGTCAACTGTTTTTCAACATGGCTGCCTCCTGGACTGAACTTAACTTTGAACTTGAAGCACTTGACACATACATGTACTTTGCCGTAAAGACATTGACACAGCTTCTGAAAGAAAAATGCATCAACACCATTTACATGGTACATCACAGAATGGACAAGGTACATGCATGGCCGCTGTCATGTTTATTTACTACTACCAGGGTAGTAGTAGTAAGCCAGTATGTCTACCAAGCCAGTATGACAAGTCAGATCGGCAAGACTCCAGACTACACAGCATCCATGCGGACATTGAATTGTCAATTGCAGCTATCAGTTAACCATTTGTCGAAGTATACAACCATCAATGTAAGGATTCACAGGATGAGGACAAAAGATATGGAGTATTGAAAATAGGAACAATCAATTGATTATTCAAGATAGACAAGTTTGCAGTCAGTCATTGGATGAAGTATATTTAAATTATAGAGACTTACGGCTTATTCTATTGGTTTTTTGTAATACACAATATAATTAATAAATAGCTCTATCCAGCTCAGTATCTACCAAACTACAAATAATTCATCAAAATAAAATAACTTAATCCTGTTTCAATAACTTTTTCATGATGTATCCGATGTAGCCCTACATCTCCAACCATTCACTGTAAAACTAAATACATCCAAAGAAGTTCAACCCTTTATCCATAAAAAGAAAATTCATTTTCATCATTCGAATATAATCAATTCTCTCTCGTTATTACTAGCTTGGCATCCATACTATTCTGTCAGCGGGAAAGATCTGGAGTGTGTTGACATGGACATGCTGCCAGGCAATGTCACTGCAAGTTACCAAAATACCAACTATTCATTTTGACACATGGATAAGGTTTAGGAAACATGTATCAAATAAAATGCTGGTAAATTCCAAAGAAAAGCAGCAGATTATATTACAACATCATATCAATTTATGTTGAAAAAGCATTGCATATCATATGTACAGTGTATATTAATTTGTATCTGGGGCACAATATCAGATATTTTTAATTGGGGCACCACATTGTGAAAAGATAAACAATCTAGTGGATCTGTACTTGCAGTACCACACTAGAAGATTCATCTCAAACTTTACTACTGTGGTTGTCTTCAACTTCATTTTGAAAACAGTGGAAATAATTTTATTTGTTGGCAAGGAATTGAAGCTGCACTAGCTGCAACTGGAATGTTTTTGGGTTTTTTGTTGTTTTTTAAATGTTTTGTCAGCTACAATACAAATGTAACTTACTTGTAATATTGTACACGGTAACACCATGAACAATATGCATCACCTTGGGGTAAATGTACACACATATCACTAACCATTCTCTTTCATTTCTTTTCATGCGTTTTGGACAGAAAAGAGGCTGTGGTTTATGACAATGATCACTAACAGACAACAATTCACATGCTATGATGAAATATACTGTATATCCATATACAATTGTATAGCAGAAACATACAAATTCATGTACTACTTACGATAAAATGTACACACATATCACTAAGTCACATGCTACAATGAAATGTACACAAATACCAAACTTAAACAGACAACTTTACATGTTCATGTGAAATGTATACACACACAACATATCACAATTACAAAACTGTTCACATGTTAAGATGAAATATACACAATACATCACTAACACTTAATACAACTTCACATTTTCCTGTGAAATGTGCACAGTTATCAGTAACTTAAACAGACAACTTTGCACGTTCCTGTGAAATGTATATACATGTATATATCACAAACCATCTGACCAAGAATTTTCAGCTATATATTTCTATAAATCACAACTTGTTAATGAAAAGTTAATGTCTTGTTTACTAACTACATTAATAGATAATTACATACTTTGTTTATTTTGTAATAAAGTCTGGTGGGACTCAAGTGCTAATAAAAATTATGCAAACACTTAACAAGTAAGATTTGCTATTTAAGTCAACACATGCTGTGTTAACACCCTGTGTTAGGTGTGAGGCTCTTATCTCAAATGAACCACAAATTTCAATGCATTACGCCATTATGTGATTTACTCTTCCTGGCCCCTACAATCAAGCATGGTGAATTTGACAAAGAAAATTTCACAACTGTATAACTCTGTCAAGTTGGGGATACAGAATGTCTGATGTACATGTATGTCTGGTATTTCAGATGCCAAGATAACAGTTTTATATCACTTGACCTGTGTGATCAGCTATGTAAATTGTACATGCATCAATGATATGGTATAATATTGGAGACTTTTATGTCATTGGATATGAGATAATACTATAGTGATTGTCTATGTTATGTTATGTTTGAGTTATGTGAAATTGTAGACTTTTCATGTCATCAAATATGAGATAACAGTGTTATATCACTTGAACCATACATGATTGTCTACGTACATGTATCAATGACATGATGTAAACTTGTAGACTTTTATATCACTGGGTGTGAGGTAACGGTTTTATGTCTGTTTGACACATAAATGATTAGTCTAGAATTCTAAACTGGTACAGTATTACGTTTTAAAAACTTCATTACTAATACCAGTCTTGGCAAGACGGTTATAAAAGATGTTAAATTGTGGTGCTCCCCTGTGGTGAACAAAGCGCAAAGGGTACATGTCAGTAGTAATCCATCACAAACTGACAGGTTTTTGACCTTTCTCACGTTTCTCGGACTGCACTGATATGCAAACGTCGAACCAGGACTCCACCTTCAGTCTGTTTAAACTGAAATCACGTAGGGACACAACAACATCAACCTGTTTATATGAACACAGTTGGGGCAGCACAGATTTCTGTGTTTGAACAACCATCTTGGCTAGACTGGTATTATTAATGAAGTTTTTAAAACATAATACTGTACCAGTTTAGAATTCTAGACTATAAATGATTGTCTATGTTCTAAAAACGTTAGGATGTAAAATTGTAGATTTTTGTTCAATCACCAATTTATCTCTGAATAGTCATCATTTTGTTTTGCCATTTCTTGGAATATCTGTTGTGGAGTCTGTAATTATTTCATCATTGTCATTAAATGTAACTTAAACAGACAATGTACTTATTTCGCAGACTCGTTAACGCTTCTATCAAATAAATCAGAAAATCACGTCTTTTCAAATTTCTTATTAATATAATTTTTTTCAGGCTTAACGATTGTTTTGTTATGAATGGCATTTTAGAAGTCTTAGAAGTAAATGTTGAATGAAAGAAAATGCACATACATTTAATGGTTTCAATTAAACGTGAAATGTACAGTAATCAAGAAGTGATTTACAAGTAATGTAGTTTGTAATTGACGTCAATTAGTATTTTGGTAACAAACGATGAGATGGTAGAAATTAACACCAGTGACAATAGTAGTGAAATTCTCTACAAAAATACCTACAATTAATTAAAACGTGTAAGGGACACCTTGTTAATTCTACCAAATTTCTTCACGTATATATACATGTTGCCAGGTCACAGAAAATTGGTAAAAACACTGAAATACATAATATTCTGTCTTTAAAACAACACAAAAAGTGTTATTTCGTGTAATTCTAGGCTTTTGGCCCATGATTCATACATTGAAATTTAAATAAATTACATGAAAAAAATATGTATTATAGATTGTATACGAGTATTAAGACTCAGGGTGTCAGTTTACTTCCTCACTGAGTTTCAGAGCTAACCTTTTCAATATCATGAGATGTCAGCATATAAAGAAATTGATAAAAAATATATATTTTCATTAAATTCTGTCATTTTCATGCAGTTTGAAGTGTTGCTATAAAATCACTGCTTATAATCCATTTCACTGCAGTTTTCAATTAAAACCAGGATCGTCAATGGCAACAGATTGAAAGCTCAGTATTTTGTTTTTTGAACTAAGATGAACTGCTTGTATATTATAATTTTTCAGTTTTTAACTTATTTGATTTACAAACTTGACGAATATTTGTTGTCCACCACTTCCACTGATACACAAGGAGGACAACTTACACTATAACAGCAAACTTATTCAAGTGACCAATTTGACACACTTGTACACAAAACAAATAGTTTTAATCACCTTGCCAATTACAATCCTAACTCAAGCACTGATTTGTATCTACTTGATAATTGTAATAACATTCCTATCTTCATTACCGTTTCCATTGTGTCAACACAGCAGACTTTTGTATTTCTGTTGGGAGGGGTGTTGTGATTTTCAAGGAAGTTAACTTAAAATGAACTATGTGTTTATCTATCTTAGGGAGGTGGTGAATATATGTGACCGGGATATGTTAATGGAAAGGAGAGATTACTGTTGCTGACATAAAGCAGGAACAGTTCAATGCTCACTACAAGTAGCAGTCCTGAATTATCACATATTGTTTGCATAGCACTCAACTGCTAGCACCTGGCATCAACTTCAATCAAATTACAGCTCTTCTTGGTGGCAAAAATGAACTTTGCTCTTTCACGACCACACACAAGAAGTACTGACCCAACATACCATAAGACAGATAGTGAGAACGGTTATACATGTACGTTGGAATCCAGTTCTCTATAAAGGCCTGGGTTAGAACCCTGGTTATGAGTGGAAATCAGATGGTGAACCCACTACGGGACCTACTACTACTAGGTGAACTCATAGGGTGAACATACTACTGTATAAAGGCTTAGGGAGGAACCCTGATATTAGGTGAACACATAGGGTAATCCATTACTCTTAATTGGAAAATCCTGGTTATTAGGTGTTCCCCACAACTCTATAAAAGGTCTAGGTGGAACCCTGATTATGAGGTCAAATAATAGGGTGAATCCATTACTCTCAGTACAACCCTGATTATTTCAAGTGAAATCATAGGGAAGAATCTACCCCTTCCAAAAGGCTTTGGAAAAACCTTGACATGAGGTGAAATCATAAAATAGAACACCATACACGAAACCACCCTTTCAATACAACAGTGAATACAGTTACTGTTACTTATGTTGTATTCACTTTAATTAACAAGGTCTCCTACATCTAGTATGAATTACAAATTTCAACTGATTCAAATACTATACTGATGGCAACAACACGTAGAGACTTCTTGTATTTAATATTACTTCTCCAATGACCATTTTATTGCACAAAAATAAAAAACAACATTCACCATCATCAACAACAACAGAGCACCATTACCTTGAACACCTTGAAATCTGGTAAACAACAAAGAAACTGTACAATTGAACTGTTGAAGATTACACGAAAAACATCATTGCCAACATTCCTTTGTGTGGTAGAATTATGGTCCGTTCACTTTTATTATGTTATATACAAAACAACCACTTTCACTCGTAACCAAACAAATTGATGTATAATCTATGTGTACTATATTACCCTGCTTTCAATGCCACATGTCAATAAAATGGGTTCTGTATGAATGTACACACATCTATTAGTTCCACTTACTGATTTTTATCAACCAATGTCACTAATAACACCATGCCAATAATGTATTCAGTTTGGACTCACTTGTAAACATGTTCAGGGCTAAAATGTAGGCGTGAAAGACAGTTGTCTGACTGAGTTAATGAAAACGTTGGGCCAAACCATTGACCCTCCACCGAGTGAAGGGTCTGTGGCCAAATCAAAGAATGGTCCTATGTTATCCTTACGGCTCCATTGATAAGAGGGTGGTGAGAACGTGTGATTGAAACTCTGCCCTTTTAGGACCTTAGTTGGAAATTTTGAATCTGACAGTCTTTATTTTAACATGCCGATTTAACTTCTATGCTTGGTAGTAAGATTTAGCACATGAACTGTTCTCTGTTCCAGCTACAATTTTCAATTGATTTCCATTAGTCAAACAGACAACGCGTTGTAAATCTTGTAGTCTCGTCAAGTGTTTAACACTACTAATACTGAACATGACACGGTTGTTTTGAAGAATCTAGGCAATTTTTTTCACAAAAATTACACAATCCTCACTCTCAAAATTCAAATCTCAGCTACATATATTTAGTGTTACTTACAGTAGGCATTGACGACGGAGTCCCCACTGCATTAAAAATACATACTTCTAAATTGGAAACTATATTTTTTAACACATTTCCAACTCACTGTTATTGATGTTTTCTAAAACTAAACCATTGATATTGAGAGATGCACACATTTTTAAGTTTTATCGAGGTGTGATTTTATAATAATATTTCATACAACAGGAAAATTATTCAAAATGTTACTGCATTTTAAACAGAGATATTTGAAATTATACTGTTTCTCACCACTATCCCAATCTCCTAAAAATACACAAGACGTTTTATGATTTTTTTAACGACACGTAACGGGTTATCAAATGTGGCCTACACTACAGTATGACAAATAATATGAGTGGGAGGGACATTCTGTAGAACACTAGTTCAGTTAAAATGCAGACAATTACACATATTTCATTAACAATTTCTCTAGTAACCTTTCACATATCTATCTGTATTGTCAGTACATGTAAACTGTAACAACAAAGATCTACATGTGTATAAAATAACCCCAGGTCACCATAAAGCCTGTTTTTAGCAGAAAAGAAAAGAAAATAACAGATCTATTCAGATTCCTAACTGACCATATTGTTACTGAATAAATGGAGTGCAGTGCATTGTGGGATTCTAGCGACTTCCATGTGAACTCTCCACAAATGATATTGATACCCAGAGGTTCCATATTGTTATCAGTTAATATAACATGGTCTACACAAGTGAATCACTTCCACGCATTCAGCATTGTGTGATTACCTTGGATTTAATCAATATGTTCATTAGGCATGCAACATGAAACAACAGAACACTATTCCAGTAAATTCTGACACAATCTATTCATGAAGTTCATCACCATGTTTATGAAATTGTTTCACCAATGCCAAGCACACAGACTTGTAAGAGGCGCAATACAGACATCACATTTGTATGTTCATTATCAGCAGCACTTGCCGGTACTGAACGAAAAGACAGTATCGGTTATTACAACACTACTGGTGTCTCCCTTCTTACTTTCATTGTATCTTCAACATATCATTATGGATATTAGTTTAGTTTTCAATGTGAACAGTGATAACTACACACAATCGGCCCTCTTTATTACATGCCAAATGAATTTTTCCAGACATATTTACTTTTATTCGCACTTTTATACAGAAATATACCCGAGACTCAAAGTTGTAAAATGTAATAAACAAATGCAATATACAGGTAAAATAGGAGTCACACTTTGTATTTCAGCATTTGTTGTCAAATCTAGTAAAAAGGCAGTATGTGGAACGATGGAAGGACTTATCTGCTTCCTGGGAACTTTTTTTTTGTTTTGAACTTCAGTGAAAGGATATGTTGGCAATTCCAGTTACTAGCAATAAGATTCAACTTCTCTCAAATGAACACACTTTTACCATGTATTACACTGAACCAATACCATCCATCTACACATTACTGTACACTCACAGTTCCTTCTAATTAGCATGTATATTAACTACTACATATATAATTTACATATACCACAACAAATACAGATATATTCTCTATCATTTGACCACAATTATAATCTCTTCCTGTGTTTTATTCCACAAACCTTAAAAGTAACAACACATATTCATCTTGAGGTTAATTCTTCAGTATAAATGAAGGGTATAGTATTTTCCCACTTGATACAATCAGCTTTAGGGATAATTATAATGCAATCAAGGTAAAAAGGAAAGGCTATAAAAAGAAACACTTAAGCTAATTACAACATCTCCTCTGTATAACAGAGCCAATGTAACGACAATTTACTAATCACCATCCTAGCAACAACTGATCATTGAGAAACTCATCCTTATGCAGTACAGTTGCCACTGATAGTCTGATGAATCTAACCACATATCTACTGTATTCAATTCAACAAAAACTGTACACTCATGGCTCTTAATTTTTATATAAAGCCAGATTACCGTAACCAGTACACAAATAAACATATATCTATTCAATACAATAAAGTGAGTTCATAATTTTAAGTTTTTCCCTACAGCAATAATTACTGTACCACCGGTAAAGTCTCTTACTTCATTATATAATATGAATTTGTCTGAACAGTTCTGCTCCAGAAAGACTGCAATTTAGCCATGCCAGTAATCAACTTGATTTTAAAAGATGCATTTACAAATGTAATTTGCACTCAAATCTAAACTTCCAGATGGTTGGACATATCCATCATGTGTTAACACTTTCAGTGCCCCACGGTCAATTGATTGGCCAGGTCATTCATTTGCAAATTGCCACAAGCCGACAAATTAGCTAATCATCAACATTGTCATTTTATAAGGGTTACTTTGATTCATGCTTACAGCAGAACATTATCTTATTTGGGGGAAATTACCCAATCAGTGATCATTTTATAAAATTGTTGATTTTCTCAAATTTCCACCGAAAATGAATCCTATGGGGTATATGTTTCAGGTGAAGTTCAAGTAGGTCAGTTGAAATCATCCGTTCTTACAAGTCAGTGCATATTTCACCACTGATGCAGTAATGTGTCTTGGATGGTATCCAGAAAGAAACCTGTGGTTTGACAATGAGATCATCATGAAAACATCCATTACTACTGCCTGGTTTTTCCACGAAACCGAACAGAACTGAATTCGTTTAGTGTCACTAGTAAATTAGTCACATGATACCTACCTCCCAGTAACCCCTGGCAATTCTCTATATTTGTATCTGAATTGTAATTGAATTATTCCATTCTGTTTGTAAATCACAATTTCCAACTACACTGTAAACCATTCTGTACCTGTATAAACCTAATTTGCACAATATCTACAACATAATGAAAGAACATTATCTCAGACGCAGACACACTATGATGTAAAACAAACCATCTAAACAATATCACACCCTATGCAGATACTAGTAAGGTGCTGCCCTGGGCATATCATTTATCATACTGTGGCCCCTGGTCTTTTCTCTTTAATTCTTTTTATTTCAAATCTGTTTCCCACTTATTTAACGAAATTAATTATGTTCATATAACACAACAGGTAACCCCGATATCCGGCTCACATTTCCACTGTCACCTGGGTTCTTTTGTGTTCACAAGCTGCATGGCTGATGAGGTTCTATCTTTAGATACCATTAGCCAACAAATGACATGGTAGTATTTGAAAATTCATGAATTTTCAATATATTTTGGTACATTAGCTAATAGCCGAGATAAGACTAAACTAGTGATTTAAATAAGTGGCATAGATATAAAAAAGAGAAATAAAAATATACTTAGCATTTGACCGAGTGGTGAAGGGAATGGTGTTACCCTGTATAAAATTGCATGACCTGCACGGTACATGTATGTATATTAAGACAGATACAGATATGTTTACATTTTGCATCCCTTCCGGCTGATTTCAATACAAAGATAACCATCATTACCAATGAGATAATACAGTCTAGTGCTACCCATACTAGCATTGGAGTCAATATGCAAATAAAGACCAGGGCTGAAGTTCAAGTTCTGCCAATTGCGTCACACTTCATGGTTTTTCCCTGAAGGTTGAACATTCTACAGACCCAGCATATACCTGATATGATACGATACCCATTCCTGTTTTGTTTTTTTGTTTTTGTTTTTTGGTTGTTTGTGTGTGTGTGTGCGTGTGTGTGTGTGTGTGTGTGTGTGTGTGTGTATGTGTGTGTGTGTGTGTGTGTGTGTGTGTGTGTGTGTGTGTGTGTGTGTGTGTGTGTGTGTGCACGCGCGTATCTGTGGTGTCTGTCTGTGTGAACCGCCCTGCCTTTATCATTCAACATCAGCTTTATTGTATCACTCAACAGTTTACATCATCTACAGAGAGGCAATAAGGGTAAAATTTGAATAAAAACTCTGTAAAGTCACTTAAAAGTACTATTACTACTAATTTACCAAGGAAAACAAAAACCTGGGTCTGTTTATGGTGGTAAATAAATAGCATCAGTAATAATCATTATCTGTTTGTGTCTACAACACTAAGTCTGCAACAGAGGCTGAAATGCAGACATTATACAAGTTACATGTATAGACTTAGTCATGAAAGTTTGATAAATTAAAATCTTAAAGACTATAGCACCATCTGCACTTTAAAACCTAAACTTTAATATTTTGTCATTGATTTTGATCATCCTGTTTTTCCAAACTTGTAGTTTTTAATGTACAAACAATTACCCCATGATAGAAAGAGTGACACATTGGTTAGTATACATGTACAAAATGTATGTATATACAACAAGCGACCTATCGGTCAGAATAGCTCCGCTGTTGTTTTTTTTAATTTAATTTTTTATTTTGGTGACATGTAGAAGTGGTTCAGGTCTTCACTATGCAGTTTTGTTTTAGCGATGCAATAAAGTGGTTAGTGGTTTCATATGATGTCTCACTATAAAACACATTTTACACAGAAGTTGGTAATGTATTGTACTTTTATACCATAGTCACCATTTTATAACAAAAATCTACTGTTATGAAAAATTGCACAAAATCTCAGAAAAAAATGACTGGGAAATGCACACAAGAAAAAGAAAAAAAGAGGATTTTGAGGTTGGCTATAAATAATTCCAGTGTCTTACAGCTGTAACCCTGGAAAATTTTAATGATGAATGAAATAAACTAGGGATCTAAAATAATTTTGAGGCAATTTGAATTTCAATTTTCTAACAAATTTACAAAGTCAACAACATTCAACTTGTACTAGTTGTGGTAGATATATATAGGGAAGAAATGTATTAATCGCCATCTTAGTTTCCGTACGGCGACAATCTCAAGTTAAGTACCCGGAAGAGAGTCATTCTCAGCCATACGTTACAGTGGTAACACTCGTTCATGTTCGGTTACCTTTCACAAAGAAAACACAACGAAATGGTTGAAATGATCTTTTTTTTTATTTCTTTTCATCACAACAACAAAATCTGCGTGATTGATCAAAAGTGTTGTAAACTAAACCAGAAAGAATTATCGGACTGGCTAAACTTCCCGATGAACTGGAGTAAGGTCCTACTACTTCCAAGTAAGCCTCGATAGTACTATAGTACGTGAGAAAATCGTCTCAAACTAGCGATACAACTTTCAAAATATAACTTGACATGTCTTCATTTGTTAGAGTTATACAATTCAAGACGGGTTTTCACTCGAAAACAACAATTCTGTGAATAATGACACTCTGAACGCAGCGATTTCTCGGACGATGTTACCACTGTAACGTATGGCTGACAACGACTTGCTTCCGGGTTAGTCCCTCATGCCTCACTTCGCTCGTACTCAAAGCAGCCCCGCGCGGTATGATCACTGACACTGATGACATGATGAGAGAGAACCTTTTCGGATTTACATGTAAAATGGGGAAAGATACGCAAAACATAATGCAAAGTCTAAAGCCAAATTAAAGTTGTAATTATTTTAATTATTTTTACTTGCCAAATATTTGCATTTTGGAAAGGCAAGACACGTTCATGTCGTTTAACTTTACATGTGAACTGTCGGCCATAACTTCAACCGCATGTCTGTTCCTTACGCAAGTTGTCTGAATTCTGGTTCACTGTCATTCCAAATTGCACGACAATATAGAATTAACCACAAGTTACATGTTATCTGAAAACATCACACTTTTATAGTGGGTCTGAAGTGTGATTTTAGTGAGTACCAAGAACGTCCTGTGTTGATACTCAAGATGCTTGCTGTGGAAAATCGCTCGGTCAAATGAGGTCACCTTCAGCTTCTGGTCGAATCAGGATAGAGTATGCAAATGAGGATGTTGCGGACTGATTTGAAGTTTACAACCCTGTTTCGAACAAACGCTTGTCATTTGGGCGCCCAATGCGTAGAATTATGACTATAGCACATATTACATTGCTTGTTTGACGTCAATAGTGTCTTTTGAAAAGTGGCAGTTTACTTAAAGTCTCGTCGACTGATTTCCAATATGGCGTCGGTCATTATGCTCATTAACATATTCATTTTTTTTTTCAAATTACAAAAAAAAAATCATAAAAAATAAAAATGAGGATGTGCTGACTTGAAATTAACAAATCTGAGTAAGCTACCCCCTGCGCATCAACACGCCAGATATCAAAGCAATCTAATAAGAGGTTTTCAAGGAGTTGATGAAAATGACATTTTATGAAAAAAAATCATAAAAAATTGAAAATGGCACAGATCAACTTGGCATGAACAAATCTGAATAGCCTCCCCCCAGGGAACATGCACACCAAATATCGAAGAATTCCGACTGTCACTTCCGGAGTAGATAGTAAAAATATAAAAGTTTGACGGACACCTATGATTCACTCTACTCTCTATACCTCAATACCCACCTATACCTAAAGCTACGCTTTCAGCTTTCGCTGACAGCGGAGCTAAAAATGTATGTGTACCTGTACCTGTGTTATACTCAGTCCACCAAACTACATTGTACAAACACTAGTATTCACTTCACTAGTCTATATAGATGTAACCACTGCCATAGTTTTGCCACTGTTTTAGAACCATTAAAATCAGGTGAAATTTGCACAATTTTTCAACACATGCAAATTGAAGGGTTTTTGGTACTACATGATACTATGATAGCCATAAAAACAAGACATGTCATTATATATAATTTATAAGAAATAAAGTTATGTTCATAAAATTTGGGTTCTGGAGAGTCATTTCACAATTTTACATCATGTACATTTTGCACTACAATTGCTGTGAAACACAGCATTGAAACTTGTTCCTCATTCATTTAGAAGTCATTGCCTTGCCTTGAAACTTGTTCGTAATTCATTGTTCAGTGTAAATCCTTGCCATGGACATGCATTGAATTTGTCTCATGTAAATCAGCAGAAATGAGCTGATAAAACAGAATGTGGATATTCCTGATTGCTTATTTGAAATTGATGGTAATAAGCACTAAGGAGTTGACAAAAATGCTCCCAGAATGCTGTTCCCATTAACTGAGAAATATATCCATTGCTCATACTACATAATCAATGGAACATATCCCCCTATTTTTGATTGAGAATGAAAATGATTTACTCTGACTTGAACTTGTAGGAATATCTCTAACCATTCCCTGTTCTTACTTTTAAATGTTCACAAAATTACTACAGGCTGGAAACGAAGTTTGCCACACACATCTGATCCTATGTCAACTAAACTACAACAGTGCATTAAGGTGTATCTAATCAAACATTCATGACAAATGTACCAATTTTCTTCTAGAATTGTACACTAGCATGTTCTACAAACATCGAAACTACAAATGTATCATGACACCCACCTTCCTCCCTGGGTCAAGTTCGAATACTTTGATGAATGCAAGACAATAAAACAATTTCCTCAAATACTTCAAATATCAGTGATGTCAGAGTACTGAACTTGCCCTTGAACTGTGCAAACCCAGGTTAATAAGACATACATATTACTCTTAAAGATTGTATACAAAATAATTGGTTTACACAAAAATTATTTATAATATCGAAATAATAACTATATTATTCCGCTATACTTTTTCTTTATTCAGCAAAGGAAAATTGATTGACATATGTAGCCTTGTAACGGAGTCAAAGATAAGTAGTAACAAACCATTAAGTCAAGAAGATTTTCTGGCTGAATAAAGAAAATCTTGAGGAATAACCAAACTATTCCTGCACAACATTTATTTATGAACAATCAAGAAAAATCATGACAATTCCAGATTTTGAGTACTGCAGAACCACTGCTGTAGATGTGTATTGTCGGATATATTGGCAATAAGAGACAAAATCCTGCATGTATTTTAATATTATAGCTTAACAAGATTTAATTATTAAATTGTTTTTGAAAATAATGGTGATTTTGGATGTTTTGAGCACTGTCCAACCAACAGCATAAATGTATACTATTCTATGTAAGACAGATATTTTGCTATACCAACAATATACACAATTTGACATGGTATGTAACTTGTAAGGCTGTTGTTTTACATCTCTTCAAATCAACTTATATATCTACCTCGACCTTATGGTCTCAAATGACTACATTCAGCGCATGTTTAATGATGCAATTTTTACCTATTCATGTCTTATAACATTTTATTATAGTCTAGTCATGTGTATTTCGATGCTGGATTTATTTTAGTAGAATACACACAAAAGGTTTTTTTCTTTGAAAAATAGGTGCCACCACTACACTTTATTCACACATTATGCAAATTAACCTGTGTTGTCAATAAAAGCAACCATGGCATATAACTTCCTTGTTTAGAAAAGAAACATCCGTTTATGAAGAAACTGTGCATTCACTTGTACATATCTGGACGTGTCATATTCCTACATTCGAGCTATAACTTATAAGATATTCTCGCAAATGAGAGCTTTTTTGTCTTCTGTGATACATCAAAAAATTATCAATGACAGTTGCACTGAATACTGCTGGCCGACAAGATGAGTTATTTACAAATGCATGTAGCATCTCATTTCCTCTTACACTGTCCACCAAATTAAAGCGTGCTTCACACATCCTAAATTGCCGTTCCTACAAATTTTTTCAACACCAAAATAAATGCACTGACAGTATGCAAATATCCAACATGTTAATTCATGCGCATCTGACAAATTGTCTGCTATCATGTGACATCTCTGCTTTAATTACGCATGAAAAATATACAAGACAGTAAATTTTGTAGTAAGGTCACTATTCACTCATAAATTATTTGAGTCTCTTGGGGTTTCCTTCATCCATACAGACATACTATCTATTACCCCCTTCCCCCATTACTTCTCACCTGCCCACTAGACTGGGTCACCTTAATCTCCTCCCCCCCCACTCCCAACCCCCATCCCTCTCACTAAGTATGTAAAACAATGATAACAACTCAACACCAACTTCTCCTTTTTTATATCAATCAACAAACTTTGCAAGCAAAAATATTTGCATAGCATTCAGAAATTCAATAAATACTTCAGTTGTTTCTACTAACACTGACCCGGTGCCCTTATGAAAACACTGAGGTGAAGTTACTCTGATCAAAACAAATAAAGCAACAAATGTAAACAAAACAATTTTCCAGGTCAATTTTCTCCTCATACCACAATGGTATAAACAGTGTCCCTGATAAGCCAACATAGTTATGGGTCAGGTATAATAATACCCTTTAGAAAAACAACAAATTTCACGTTGACAAGCAGCATGGACCAAAACCATCACTTTCTATTTGCGCTGCAAATATGAAGACACTTTAAAATATTGGCAGACTCTTTGTTCAAAGTTACAAATGAAAATTTCTATTCACTGTCCAAAAAAATAAGTGAGGACTGTCTGGGAGTACAAATTTTCATTTTGAACATTTTAATTTATTTTCTTCACTCCTACACAACAAGTCATTACATTGCCATCCAATCTAATCTGTGAGCTACTGTACTGGGAATTAATTATTTTTTAATTAACATGACAAATTAACTGTAAAGTACATGCTGGAAATTAATATTACAAGATTTTTTAGTAAAATTACATTTCTCAAACAATGACATTCTTGTAAGTTGCTCTTGCTTGACGAATCGTACTCTGGTATCAAACTAACAACAACTAATCATTACAAACAAAAAAGTATGAAGAAGAAGTTAGCTTTCCTCTCATAAAAAGTCCGATTTAGTTATGTCTGAATGTCACAATCCATTTTACGATAATTAGTACCATGATTTTAGAATAGTTACTGAATATCACTCACTGTCACATATGATTTATACAACAATTTGGATTCAAGTTAGGGGGTTAGGGTTAGGTTACATTAGGGATATGAATAGTTTTAGCCTCCCTAGCATAATCTTGATTTGTATTGTCTGAAAGGAATTGACACTATTCTACATGTATGTAGTACCTTGATTTGTTTCTAAGAAGTTAAGCCTACTGACCTTAGGAAATGTCACAAATTAGGCACATAAAACACTACATCTATAGTACTGAATACACAAATTATCAAAAATAACATTTTTATCAAATGATCGCATTCACTGAATCACAGTTAGTAAACTTTGACAAAAATCAAAATCCCAAAATTGATATGTATTAACAATTGTCACACTACAAAGAAATCAGTATTTTCTCTCTACTCAGTTAATACTTAATAGAAAAATAATTTAACATTTGAAAGGTTCCTGATTCCATTTGTCAATATTTTGTTGTCCTTGACATTTCCATGTTAATAATAATATATCTAACACTATTCTAAATTAGCATAAATGGACTGCATAATATAGCCAAAAAAATTACACTTACAAAAATTACAGAGCAATTTTTCTTTTTGTTTTATAAATTTTCTGTGTTTTTTGTTGTATGATCAATCATTTCATATATCTGCAGACAAAGCAAGAGGTTACAAAAAAATAAATCTGTGCATCTCTTTATTGACTTTATTATGTACTATATGACTAAGTGTTTTCAATCATATTCATTTAATGGACACCCTGTAGACAAACAAAAAGTCTTAAGAAATGAATAAAATGTCTTTTTTAAGTTCCATCCGTTCATCATTTAAAGAAGCCACGAATGGTAGACAAATTTCTGAGCTTGCATGCTAGGTTACACTTACATAAGAATGCTACCACACAAAAAATTACCGGAAGAACTAATATCTAAACTGCAGAAATAATTCTAAAGTGCAACAACAACTACAAAAACATCAATGTATGCAAAATGGATAGACATCTTTTCTCTAAATACGCACATGTATTATTCACATATTTGTTGTTGTTGTGTAATTGGCTTCTCAATGCTAGCATTAATAATTAAAGACAAGGCAACAAAGGGACTTCTTACAATAGGCAATTATATTTATGTATGGTAGACCTGACTGTATCATGTCATTGTTTCCTGGAACAAATCTAAAGATATAAGCACAGAGCACTGCATGTGCGATGACTGACCTTTTGCAGGGCCTCAGTGTTTATGATAATATAAAGTTCTATTAGCACTACGACTATGCTACTGATTAAAGGTTAAATTCTCACATTTCCTTTCACTCGCCCGTACCTCGGGAGTTAAATACAAAAATGTTCCAATATATTTCTAACTGCATGATGTATGTCTCAAATTAAAAGAATGAAAATGTGAAATTGCGGTAATAAATAATTGAATATCATCAGACAGGGTGGCCTGCTCAGATCACCTCTGTCATTTCAACTAGAGATATCCTCCAAACAATAACGTTTACATTTCTAAGGGGAATTGCTGTACTTATGGCATGAATTGAAATTAATCTGTTACTATCATAAATCTCTTTTAACTTCACATAATCATATAAACAATGAGATGAGACAAGAGTGTCACAACCCACTTGTATATCCATCACGAGTAACACTATTATTGTAAGGCCCCTGTACGTATGATACCGATACATTTCTTTCGAAGTCCTAAAAACGTCTCTCCCCGAGGATAATTAGAAATGAAATGTCCGTTTATTATTAACATAGTCAATGACAATTGTACACCGTTTTTTCTCGAAAATATTTTACTAAGCGATGAGCAAATACGCCGGCTAAATATAGCGATGGAAATTTATGAAAGTGCTCCCTATTTCATCCTCGCCTCGAAGATGTCACTGCGAAAAAAATACTGCATTACTGGCCTCTTGCCATGGCATGAGTGGACTTCGTTGACACGACTTTATATTTATGCTAAAGTGACATAGTAAACCATTTTTCTTATCTCCAGCAACATCGCTCTGCTAAACACAAAATCGTTAACAACAGATTCAAAAGCAAACAGGAGGCATGTACTGCTTTTATACCAGCGAGGGAAAAGAAGGCAAAGAACTCGACAACATAACCGCCGCCATTTTCGTCCCCGCTGTCACACAATACACATTCACTTGAATTTGTCGATGCCAATTTGATCTTCACAAACTCTCGATTTTAAACAACTTACCGAGTTTATTTCTTTGGTCGTGACAAATTGATATGTGGGGAAATTTCAAGATTTGTTTCCACTTTTTACTCTTGCCTTTACGTTTTCCTCCTCCGCCTATAGTGAAAAAGAATTGACAAACATATGTAAGTAAATCGGGTGAATTTATCAGAGAATGTAGTCGTATAAATACGGTTTATATATCCTAAGCGCCATGTTGAAGACAACATACACACGAAACGCCAAATTATTTACCAAAACCGCATACCTTCTCGGGCTTTGAGTAAAACAGTATTAGCTACAATATTTTCCAACTCCATAAGTCCACTGTCGGCGGTTGTGAGGCTCCTACGGGCCTTTATCCAACCCTAAAATCGAGCGATTTTGAGGGTGTGGTAAACCAGCTTGCCGATCATGTACAAGCTCTGCTGCTACAGAATAAAAAGATGGCTGGCCTACGTACACTCGAAGCCCTGATGGGACACTACCATTATAAGATAGGGGTGGTCAACTCGCCACCCAGGGAATCCCTGGTAAACGTGAATGTCATTTGTATACATTGTTTTGTATATTTCTTAGCATATGGCACTCTTATCACTTAGCTTAAATTTTGTCTAGAAATCAATTTTGAATTGAAGAAAACTTCTCGTTGCGTTGTAAACCTATATCACGGGGAAATCAATAGTTAACGTGGTGACACCGATCGTCTGTCAACCGTTGTACAAGTTTTCGGCATGACTCACAGTTGATGCGAGAATCAGGACAGAAGCGATGACCGGATATCCAGTAGTATGTTTGTATAAAAATCTATTGGAAGGGGTTCGCCAACACTGTCTACAGACGTTTACAATTATAATATCCAACGCCTTATACCAATACATATTCACATTATAGAAACATATTTAATACTGTGTGTTCCCCGGGCACTTACAAACATGTAATTAATTCACTAATCATTCAACTTCCGACCCGTGTTCTTAGGTTAATTACAAAACATGTGTTATCATACTTATAACTAATTGTATTTCCTTCCTTTCTGAATGGCTCTAGTTCTTGCTTGGGTACGGTAGTACTAGTACTTTACATGTATTACGACTACTATGACCCATCCAATCCAACTGTATAAAATGGGGACCTGTAGGAGTCCTGGACTGACTATAAAGTTATAACATAGCGTGAATTACATATAATCTCCATTGACTTCTGAGAATGTAAACTCCAGGGGTTGAGAGAGTAAAAGTGCCGTTGTGCCGATTTACATCATTTCTTCAGTGGTTCAAATACATGTGTATAAAGTGCACATCTGCACCTGGAAATCTGCTTGCAGCGAAGAGGCTCATTTATGAATAATCTTCATTATTTTAATAATTATTATTGTCACTGATATCATATCGACGACCAATCTCGGTTTTAGTTTACCCAATTCCATTTTTTTGTAAACCAGGTTCCCTTTTTAATACTAGAAATATACAAGGTGATATGATCAAATGTTTACATAATAAATAAGAGATGATAACAATTAATTATTATTATGATAATATCAACATAAATTATATTTAAAATGGGAAAACTTTGACACGACCACTTTATCAAGGCTTGATTGTTCATTTGATACAGAGCTAGAGTAATTACTTATATTCTTGTATTTTTCTTTTAATACAACAAAAAAGTTAATAAATCCCAGATGTGGTCATATTTGTAAACAATTAATTTTGTTTTGGACTCATATGTAAATCGTACAAAGCTTACGTAACGCAATCTTACAAATTGCTTTGAAACTTTGATATACATATATATAAACACTTCACTTGAACTTTATATGTTTTAAACGGACAGGGAAATTCCTGGAAAAAGTTACCTTGGGCCGAACACAGTTTTGCAACTTTATTTGAGGTTCTCGAGAGGTCGTTTATTGGGGGGTTGTTTTATTTCATTAATTCATTCATTCATTCATTCATTCATTAATTCATTCATTCATTCATTCATTCATTCATTCATTCATTCATTCATTCATGCATGCATTCATTCATTCATTCATTCGTTCGTTCGTTCGTTCGTTCTTTCGTTCGTTCGTTCGTTCGTTCGTTCGTTCGTTCGTTAATTCATTCATTCATTCATTCATTCCGTTTCATTCATTCATTCATTCATTCATTCATTCATTCATTCGTTCGTTCGTTCGTTCGTTCATTCATTCATTCATTCATTCATTCATTCATTCATTCATTCATTTCTTCGTTCGTTCGCTTAAATCCATTTATTTTATTATGTAATTTTCAACGAACATGGTCGAGCACGTGTGGCCATATTACAAAATGATCGATATTTTTAACATTTTTTAGCACGTAGAGTTCAATCATAAACGCCCTCTATCAGTAAAGGTCAAGTTCTAATTTTGGCCATCAGAAATTTACAAGATAGTTTTCTGATGATAATCTTGTAAATATTTCCTACGTGCAATGTCATGACACCCTGACACCCCCCAAAAAAAGGGTCAGTACAAATAAACCATACTTACCCACCTTTAGTAAATCGTTTGGTGTTCGCGCTTCATCTAAATTATCATATAATGAACAGTTACCAAATCTAGTTATGTAGTTCTATAAAGCCATACCACTATATCTCTCAATGTTCACAAGTTCCGTTAGTTTATCACCATGGTAACCGTGAGGCATCTAAATAACCTTCAAATAGGATTAGGTTGGTCCGCGCATTTTTACACGTAGCTACTTGTGAGATATCAAGGCGTGGATGATGAGAAAAGTTACATACAGCATATGATAGCAAAAGCACGTATTACTTTAATTGTATTTCAAATATGAAAAAAGAAAGATTTTTAGTTATAAACATAATTTATACATTACCACTGAGTCTTGTTCCCTTATAGGACAGTGTGATAATGTTTGCCGGCTACTCAAATATAAGTGTTGCACGGTTCATCGAGAGAAGAAGACACATTCGCTACGTACATGAATTCTCGTATGTATAGGATATTGAAAATCTCTTAATTTTTGTCATTTACTCGCCGCTTTTTTTTTTTAAAAAAGATCTTCATAATATATAAACAGCATTTACAGGCGAGAAGGATAACTTTCTTTCCATTGCTCCTTTCAGGAGAACAACATGGTTTAATTTTTAGCTGAAAGGTATTCACCATATACTACTTATTGAAATATTTAACAACCATTTGCAATTCATTGAACTCAAAACTGGTAATAAGATAAAACTTATATATAACCATCCGATGACGTAATTTATTATAAATTTAAAACATGTTGAGGAAATCGATCCCTATTGTATGAAATCAACTGTTCTAGTAATGCCAGAAGACAATCTTAATATCAGAGCCTCCTCTGCTTAATATCATATGGAAGACATGTTTCGACATTAATATTATACTAGAGCAGTGTAATCGAGATTTCATGGACTTAGTATTTAAAACACAGAAGAACTCAGCTTGTGCCAAAGGTAATAATAACGTAATATATAAGATTTCAGAGGAACAGTCATGAGATTATTGAGTTTCATTTGAACTTCCAAAACAAAACAGCTTTTGTATTTATGTGCACCTGGGATATGTTTACGGCTCAATCGAACATTTCAGACATAAGTTTAAAGATATCAAATATAAACTCTATTTTATTGATTTTACTAATTTCAGTGATTCATAAGTGTCTGCGATAAATCAAGAATAAGACGGTACATAATATCCTACGAATCGTCAAAATAAGTGTGAAGATTTTTTATTATTTATGATTTATTTATTTATTGACGGCAATGCAATGCATCCATAAAATGGTTATTAGGATAAAATATAAGATAAATACATTGCATATACACGAAATAGATAAAGATAAATTGAAAATAAACTACAAAAAATAATTTTAAAAAAGACACTAAGAAAAATCACTAAGAAAAATGAAAGATTACGGCAAGTCATTAAATTGTCCGTGGAAGAGGACATGTTTGTATTACAGATGCAAGCCATACGCGGTGTGTCAGACCACTAAAGAGTGTAGTGGTCTGAGGGGGCGTGTAGTAAAAAAATCAGGTGTAACTCATTGTATCGGCATTGTCGACTAACTCTATTATAGTTATATTAATCATTCCAATTTGAAAGTCTCTAGTTTAAAAAGTGGAGAGACAGGAAACAATTGTACATATTACATAGAAAATGACTCCCTATTGGTATTATATAATTATATTTATAGGGTATTGTTGTTATTATTGCATTATATAGATTAGTATATTGTTTCCTGTTTAAACATGGGGTCACCCATAAACATGCACTATTCTCGCATACGAAATTATGTTGTAATGTGTGTGTGTGTGTGTGTGTGTGTGTGTGTGTGTGTGTGTGTGTGTGGACTGACGGACGGATGGATATATGGATGTGGAGGGATGGATGGATGGATGGATGACCATGGAGATGAATGGTTGACAGGTATTACAAATGTACGCCACAACTTTCTACTGGAAAACAAAAATATGTGCGTGTCGTGTGTTTACCTAAGCAACAAAATTACGCTAATTACTTTTATTAAAAACCGACTGTGGTCAATCTTGTCAATGACAACCGGACATGACGTCACTAAAAACGTCAGTTAATTCCGATAGTATGATTTAAGTCACACACTAATACTATATATACACACTTATATACACTTAGTTGCTTGCAAAACTATTCAACATTTCCAACGTCATTTTTCTGGGATCGTTTATATACTTTGTCATCGATGTAAACAGGATGTCTGTCAAAGAACTTTAGAAAAAAAATCACTTGCGGTGTATGGATCATTTTAATCGATCTTGGTAACCCGCGGCATGAAAAAATACTTGTCGACGTTTTCGAAGGTGAAAGTTTGGAGATGTTACAGAAGTCGAGTTGTGTCTTTTGAGCCTAAAGTGTTACGTATTGATTAGTACGATTTTGATGTCGTGTAAGCGGTTAAAACAGTCTATTCTGATGATGTGTTGCTATCTGATATTTTCAAAGGGGCTTTTATCAGCACGACCCGTGCTTCTGATTACATGTCTTTCCAAATAGATAGACACGGTGTTCAAAGTTATTTTGAGGTGGACTTGCATAAACTCTCTGTTGTCATGATTGTATGCCATTATTTTTAATTCTCGCGCCATTTTCGCGACAACTACATTTTAACGTTTAACGGTAGAGTCAGGTAAGTGGAACCACGTCATTTTAGAAAAAAATATAGCCTGCCTGACAGAATGACGCTTTGAATACCAGGTTTATACATTTAGTCATAGACCTCCACCTGGAGGAGGGTCTATGATTTAGTCTAATAGTTGGTTTATATGATGAACAACAACACAATGATAGACATAAAAATACAAATCGCTTATACACATTTCTTTACATCAAACAAGCTTAAACTATCATTTTTACTGTCATCGGGTTGTATGTGTGTGGGGGGGGGGGGAGGGGTGTGACGGTGTTAATGTGGTCTTGAAAACAAAAATAAATGGAACGTAGAAAATACACGAGGCTATTCTTACAAACAGAAGTTTCATAGAAAGGAAAAGAAAGGAATTATGTCTTTGGATTGAAATAAGTAATGTTCGCGTCTACGTCTGAATTAATGTGACGCTTTTCAACTGACATTTTCAAACTGTGTTTGTTGTAAATATGTGACAGTAAAACTAATTATTATTTTTTTACACATAAATTCTATGGAAAATGGACTATACTGCAATCAATTAAATTTATTGATAACAGAGTGTGTAAGGCGTATTGTAGGACATCTAACCACATTAAACAAACTCCATGATAATATACAAAAGCATCCAAGTTAGATTTTCTTGGGTGACAGAGTGAAACAAGCATGCAAGACGTAAAAACAGGGCATTTGTTCAAACTACATCGATGATCATAATGTATATCAGTGATGTCTGCGATGCATGGAGTTTAGGCAGACCTACCTTTTAAAAAACCCTACTAAGATTTGCAAACAGAGCTATCTGAAAAGAAAAGTTGCATCCTTTAAAAAGTCTAGCTGTGGTATGAATCATTCAGACCACATCGATTTAAGTAATGATGACAGATCATATAGCAAAAAACCCGCATATTTCAAGAAAACAAAACAAGAATTGAATAATAATTCCCCGATTAATACTCCAAATTCACTATTGTTAAACAATTAATTACTAGTATATAATAGCCCAGAGTTTTTTTGCCCTCACAGACATTTTGTCTCATAAGCTGTACACCAAATGATAAAGATTGCTCTTTTTTCTGCCAGGTAAGAGTACTATACATGATTTTGAAAGAGTAACGAATGAGCAAATTTATGGGAGGGGTGTGTGTATGGTTGTAGTGAAAATATATATCTGTAAGGAAAAACTCGCAACCGCCCCCTTCCCTTTACAAGTTTCAAAAAGGTCACCCCCATAAATTTAATAAATTATTCCTTGCCCCCCCTCCCACACACACAGAATGCTACACAGAGTTGTGTGGATAATTTTTGAACATAATGACATTTATTTAAAAGATGAACAACTTTTTGGAGAACCTCTTGACATAAATTACAATCTCACTTTGAAACCTGTTGATTTCAAAGGTATCCGGAATAAGCTTTCATTTGGCAAAGTTTTGGGTGATACAAACACAGACCTTTGAGTAAAGTCCAGGAGCTAGGAGTCAAAGTACTTTTTCAAACTAATTGGTTCCGGCCGCCGCTGGGTATATTCTTCAAGCTTATGCAATACTGACATGATTTGCAATGCACTGACATGATTAACCATACCCTGTAGTCGAACTCACTCTGTTTTGAAACGCAATTTTATTTAAATGAAAAAGTTAACAGTTTAACTTTTGTACAATAAACGTGTACAATAACTAATTTATAGTTTGTTGAACTTTTGAATCAAAGCAAGGGTTCAAGGCTTCACCTATAACCGTACTATTTTGTTATCTAACTACATATTGTTTAAATCGAATGGTTAGTGTGACTCGAATTATGGACGGTATGCCAATATGAAACAATACCATCGTCAGATCTATGGGCCTTGGTGAAAGACGAGTTTATTTTATAGGGCCACCATGTGTTTGATAAACTCAGTGTAATTGAACAATACGATGACTAAAAAAGGTTTTATCTTCTTTGTTCAGTATTATACTAAAGTAATGTCTAATAAACAGTGCATGTTTACCTCAATGAGAACAAACAAAATTAATCGATACATGTACCAAATTATCCATAGACATACAACCATTACACGTGTTCTCCGTGTAGTACATAATATGCATCTCTAATAGTTCCGCAACAGTTACATGCGTTTCATAACTGTTGACACCGAACGACGAGAAATCTAAACGAAATCATATGGAAATGGTGGTTCTTGTCGACATACCCTACGGTTCTGACATCCTATACCGGAACCCTATCTATCTATCTATCTATCTATCTATCTATCTATCTATCTATCTATCTATCTATCTATCTATCTATCTATCTATCTATCTATCTATCTATCTATCTATCTATCTATCTATCTATCTATCTATCTATCTATCCATCCATTACTCTGTGATTTGTTAATTTTCATTGCGAATGTCAATTGGCTCGGAAAGTGGTGTCAAGGTAATTTAGGCAGGTATATTTCCAAACATGTCTCCTTGTAACAGTTTAATGATTAAAATATTGAAAACAATATGCAGATATTGTTGCTCTATTTTCTTAACAATCAGGCTTTTTGGCTCATATCTTGGACGCTTCTGTCAGTCTCCAATTATACTGTAAAAACACCGTATCGGATTATCGCGGAAAGATTTAAGATTGTTAATGCACCTGAATGATCACGTCATGATATTGGACAATTAAATTTAATTGTAGATGAAATCAGAGCTGTTCAAATGAGTAGGGTTTGAAACACCATTAACAGTAACAAAATCGACAAATGTCAAATAAAACAACCATGCAAATATAATTCAATCAACATTGTAAAGTCGACCAGAAGGTCTATGTTGTAACATATTATGCTGATACACAGAAAACTTGGCACACCAAACGAACAACTCCCCTCTAAAACTACAATTTTCACTATTGTAAAATAATTAATTTCAGCATAATAATGAGCTAATTTGCATAATCAGTGGTGTCAGAAAGGCTAGAGTCATTGTGTAAGGTATTTACACAATTGCAGGAAGGCTACAGTGATTACAGTAGTTTGCATAATTTAAACATGACGCATATCTATGAGCTTATTTGCATAATCTGTAATGTTACTTGGGCTTCAGTAACTAATGTATTGTTCCATAGATAGTCTATGATTGTACAGCTCAGTTGAATAACACCCTTTCTCTTTTCACATGGCACTTACTTCACTTCCATTTTGGAGATATAAGCTGGTTTCAAAATAACTTTGTAAGTCAAACATAGAATGGTATCAATTACACTTGTTGATGTCAATTATCCATGCTGACACAAAGGCCCTTGGAAATGATCAATGAAGTGGAAAGCATGATCCCATTATGTTTGTTTTCTTATCAATCAAAATTAATCTTGGGACAAGTTATATGTTTTAACACAATTATAAGTACATCTCTTTACTAAGTGTAAATTGTGTGATATCATGACCAGACTTCCACAGAATTGTATGCCTCAGATATAAAAAATCTTTTGCTGTTACAGCATCATCCACCTACAAGTTTTTGAGTTATAACTGTTTGACCAAAATTCACACTTTTTTTGCATATTACTGATGAGATCATCATGTCCTGAATATTTTTTCACTACACACACCTAGAAACATCTATGCCAAATTCTAGATAATCTGACAAGATTTTTGACCAAAAAGACACATTTTAGTCATAATTTACATATTACTTATGAGATCATAATGTCATGAACAATTATTCATTTACACAGGCCTAAGAACACCCCCACCAAATTTCACACCAATCTGCACAGTAGGTTTTGAGTTCAAGCCTTTTTTTTAAAACAAAAAATCACACTTTTGACCCAATTTGTACATCATTTGTGAGACCACTATGCCTGAGCAATTGACAAGACACTCCTAGTAACATGAGTAAGGGTGTATAACATCCTTATCAAATTTCAGGCCAATCTGCTATGTAGTTTGGTTCGTAGCTCAGTTTTTTCTACATCAATATTAAATCAACTTGTAATTTTACTCTGACTGACAAAAATCTATATTTACAGAAAGTAGTTCAGAATGTTATGAGTCTGATCATTATTTTGATTTTGAGCTACAGTGCTATCTGATTCATGCTGACTGAGAGATGTGTCATTGCATACACTCCTTACAAACGTGGTTAAACAGGAGTGTCATCAATGATGAATCTGTCAGTCTGTGATTCATCCTCTTTACTCACTGCTTGTAAACCAATTTATTGAATAGTTAAATGTTTGAAATTAAAACAAGCACATGTAAATCCAAGATTGATACAGGACGGATTTATTATCATAACATAATTGCAGGGATAAAAAATGTTTCACAATACAACTGCAATATCCTGGAGAGGGAAAACACAATAAATGGACTATACACACATGTATAAATACTTGTTATATGATGTTTGAAAGACCATTATTTTTCAATTACACAAGTCTCCACATACCCCAGTAGCAGTAATTTCAGTCAACAATTGTAAACATCTGTTCAAGTCTTGTACATATATACAAATTTGCTTATAGTGATTTCCAAGAGTAGAAAGGGTACCCTTCTTCATCGAAAGAACAGTTTTCACAAAGTTTGATTTTTGTTGTTCTGAAATGACACAAGTCGCAGGATATAATTCACTTTCAGAACAATGTAATTGGGTACATTTGGGCTTTAATAACAACACTGTTCAATATCATACATAGTAAATATAGTCTTTTTTTTTTTTTTATGAGGCAGCCTGTCCAGCTGACATCTGTCGGAATGATGACAATTTGTTGGCAGATCTACTTCGTATGACACCATGTGCCTTCAAAGATGCTGCCCGTTCCCTTGTCCTTTCTAGTTCCTGCCATCTACTAGCTTCAAGCTCTTTCTGTAAATGAAAGGCATGATATGAGATGATTACCAAACCATACATACTGTCACATGATTCCAGTGATGAGTCATGTGACCAACCCAGAACATCACTGGTGAACAGGTGTGGATGACAGCTTCAGTTTTGCCTTCATTAATTATCAATTATGTGTAGTGTTTCAAAAGCTTTATGTTGATACACACTGTCTATGGCAAAACATTGCAAGACATTTTTTGGCAAAATAACTATCACAGGTTGACAAGGATCTACTAAAGTAGATAGATAGTTACACACACAGAGCCATAGTGTTTGGTGGGTGTTGATATATTTGACTACAATATTATTTTGGGGTCTACTAAAGTCTAAGATAATTAAACACAAGAGAGGATGGCAATGTTGGGTGGGTGTTGATATACCTAATTACAATATCCTCCTCTATTGTACCCACTCTAACACTTGCACATCATGGGATTATGTTATTTTTACATATTTTGATTATATCCTATGTAACAACACATTTTGTACAAATATAACTCATTCATATCAATGTAAAATTATTACACCATACAATCACATTTCATTAAGAAAGTTATTTCTAACATTACCAATTTAAAATATATAAAGACGATTTTTTCTAAAAATAACCATTTTCACAAATAACAAAGATGAAAGTATTACGTGTAAATTCCTTACGACTACACCTTCTTTTCTTATATGAATATAAGTTTATTTCAAATCAATATTAAAATTTAAATACCAACCTTTTCCTTTGTGAGACTTTGTGTTCTTTGCGCTGATTTCTTATTGGGCATTATTTTCATTTTTTCTGCTGTTTTTATTCTTTCCTGTCTCCTTTGTTCCAGTCTTTGTTGTAATTCAACAACTTTGGGGTCTTGTATTTCAAATCTATTGTCTTTGACTTTCCTCTTTTCTTCTAGTCTGTAAGTAGGATTAGAATATTCAGTTTAGTAGCAATTTACATGACTCATCCATGTCATCATTGTCAATCGTCTGGTCTGATCTCATCTGATCGTGGTAACTGTGTTGTAACACCATATATGGCAATTGTGTTGTACTTGTAACACCATATATGGTAATTGTGTTGTAACACCATATATGGCAATTGTGTTGCAATACCATATATGTAATTATGTTATAATACCATAAACGGTAATTGTGCTGTAACACTATATATGGTAATAATGCTGTAACATCAAATTATATTGTGACAACATTTATACAGTAAAAAGTCCTGGTGTGTTGAATTCCGTTGAGATCATCCAGTTTTCTTCTATAAATATAAATGAATATGGATTTTGATCAGTTGTAATTTTAAGGTTTTGAATTATTCAATAAACTTGACATTTTAAATAAAACAAAACTTGGTAATGAACATAAAATACTTACTTTAGTGCAGCTCTTTCTCCCAAAGCTGCCCTGTGTTTAGAAATCTGCTCTAGTTTATCCATTAATAGTTGATCTTTGGCTTGCTTTGCTGCTAAAATCTCATCTCGTTTCTCCTCCTCACCTTCTCGCTCAGCAATTTTAAGAAGTGCAAGTCTCTCTCTAAGCTGTGGACAAACAGGAAATAGGTGTTGAACAGAAAGTATAAGTTTCAGATTATGGAAGATGTACATTCAGCAAAACTGAGACAGATACAAACTAAAACTGTTATCGTTGCATGTGGTAGAAAGTGGGTGATAGCAGTGCCTTGGTTATGTGGATATAATCACCCTGTAATCAAAATAGTGTAAATGCTGAACGTGATTGAATGTGTCATCCCTTGAGAAACACTTGTTATCAGAAATGCCACCCTACTGAGACTGTAATAACATCACCATCATTCATAGATGTCAACATGTTACAATTATAGTTTTAGTTTGCATCTGTGTTAACTTCTCTTGATAGTTCAGCTGACGATTTTGTACCATAGATCAGAGTTGCATTTCAAATTGATGAAAGGTTCTGTTGATAATGGAACATTTTTTAATATGTAGAACAAAAATTTAATAAATGAAATTTTGACTCCCAGTGTAAGGATATTTTTGGAAAAACAAATCCTGAAATCTATTATACACTTTAATTATACTGATAAAAATTTGGGTAAAACATTTTTACTGTGAGTTGAAGTTTTACCTATAAATATGAACCCATAGCTCATGGATATTGATTCTTCCACATTCTCACACAATGAACTTAGTTTTTTTTCAAATGTACTGTAGCAACATCAGCTCCTGAAACTATGTAACATGGAGTTATCCAACAACTTGTCTACTAGATCAGTAATCTTCACCATTACATTCTTAGTGTTTATCTTGTAGTATCTACAAGTAAGGAGTCTGGACTCACCTCTGCCATTGACATTTCACTAAGTAATGAATGACCAGCTGTTGAACTCAGATCAACAAACGTATGACGGATTTTGGGTACCGATTCCATGGCTCGTATTTGCTGAATGATGTCAATCTTTCGTCTCATCTCCGCTTCAGCCTAAATGATAAACAAGAAATGGAATTAATTCCTTTCTAAATGAAAACAGTAATTTACTTCTAGTGTTATAGGATATTGACTGTCCTTATCAGTCAATTTTTTTTCTCATAGTTTCAACCATGGCATTGTGTTTTGTACAACAGTGTAAATACCGAGGTGTGGGGGGGGGGGGGGGGGTCAATAATATGTGGGTGCACTGATATAAGTAATCACTGGTACATATTCAATAATGTTGAGTAGCCACAGAGAACCAAACAATTAGCACATCTCTAATACTACTTCAATTGTAACATATTATGTGCTTCAGTTATAAAGCCTTAAACTTTTGCTGTTACTTTGTGCAAGAAAATTTCAACCCAGTCTCAAGTTGAAATCAATGAAAAAAATGAGGAATCATCACCATCTATTTTTTTAAGAAAAGAAAATGATCTTAAAATGTATCAATAATATAGTTCAAAATGGCTGCCAAATACAGGATTAAAACTGTAACGGAAAACAATAGCTTGTTGATATAACAAAATTAGGAACAACCAAATTTCAGTACTGACTTCAACAAGACAGGAAAAGTTTTCATAAGGTAACGTTTTGGGTAATCGAAAATACTCGATTTTCAAATAAACTGGTCCCTTACTCCCGTGGCATATATACAAGTATTCCAGACTGTTCAAGAGGTACATAATTACAACACTCTCCCACAGTACATTCTCAATGTTCATCCTGGTGTAGTGATAATCTTACCTCTTCTAATGCTTGTTGTAGTAACTCCCGACTCTCTTCATTCACTTCTTCTACAATTTTTCTCTTATAAGCTGTTAATTTGCCCTTAGCATCTTTAGCATTCTGATGACTCATCAAGACGTCTTCAACCAATCCTTTCATAGTTTCTTCCTCTTCCAATCTCTTCTCAAGATACTCCTGCATTAATCTGTTTGCCTACATTGACAAAAAAAAACATACACCAATCTCAATTATTTTTCTTTATTTTGTTTAGTTTTCTTACTGATAGGTATCGCATTAATTTGTTAACATACATGAACATGAAAATACAATAATTACAAACATATTTTGTGTAGTTTTCTTATACGATAGTTATCTTTTTCTTTTTTCTCTTAGACTTGAGTTTCTCGATTTCAGGTTTTCAGACAGGTTCAATAATTCTGCAATACTCCAGAATCATATTTGCAAGAGAATTCAAAACATTTGCATAAATGTGCTCATTTGTTATTTTGTCCTTGCAAATAATAAATAGTGGACATTATTTTGTTTCTAATAATTTCAGATTTGACACTTTCAATCTTTACTAGTCTATGGCAATAGCCTTCATAGTCCATAAGGTTTTTTTATCACTTATAAAATACACAATACTGGACTATTTTTACAAGAAAACAGGAATCTGCCAGGGTCTATTTAGAGTAGTGGGTTCCATTGAATGATTTCGTAAAAAGAACATAAACTAATAAGCACAACAATTGTCTCTATCTTCTTTCCCTGTGTAAATTTTTAAAAATTTGTTATATTTTTGAGGAAAACACTCTAGCTATGACAGCCAACCTACCTCTTCTTTCATTTCTTGGACTTTCTGTTTATTTTCTTGGATCAGCTGTTGTCTGGCTAGAATAGCTTCTTCATGACTCAGTTTGCCTGCTATTCGGCGACGTTCAATTTCTGCCAACTGTTCATCCGTGTCTTTCTGTCTCATAGTGCCTTGCCATTTCAGGAAGTCTGAGGCATCTCTGGCACCACTCTCCAGCTTTGCAAGTCTGTAATCAAAAAGTACAACAAAACAATTACAACTGATTTCCTTTGGTAATGTGCTTAAATTGAAGTCACAGGTCATAGTTTCAAATCTGACTGCAATCTGGATGACCAGTCTAAACCCAGGGTTAGTGTTCAACAGCTATGTGATGGTAAGCATACAACATAACGCTGGCACTTCACCCAATCCAAAACCTAAAAACTCTCTGTACATGTGTCTCTGTATGCATATCTATATACATGTATAAAAAAAAAGCTTTGAAGTAAACTCCCACAGATAGTACCTTTCACAATAACTTTATCAGTACAAATACAACCTAGGCAAAACATATAATGACTTACTTTTGCAATTCTTCATCTTCTTTCCTCTGATAAAGTGCACCCTCTCGTAGTATAGTAGCAGCATTCAATCGGATTGGAATGTTATCATTCTAAAATGACAATAAAAATCAAATGTTGTAGAATGGAAGAAATTCACTTAGAAAATCATGAAATTCATAAATTCACTATGCAGTATAATGTAAATCAAGATATTATGAGATTTCAAATATATATTTATTATGTACATCAAGATATCGTTATGAAATTTCAAATAAAAGTATTTTACATATGTAAATCAAGATATCATGAAATTTTAAATATAAAGCATTCATTATGCAAATCAAGATTTCAGTATGCAAATCAGAGGGCATTATGCAAATCAAATTTTGCAACAAACATTCTTGTATTGTTACATCATACATACCAGTGTTTGTGGCAATGGCCTTGCTCTGTTCTTTTCAAAGTTGAGTTTACTATCTTGTTCTGCTACAATATTAGCCAATCGTGACTTAGCTTTCACTGACTTCTCTGCATTTGCACAGGAAAATTGACTTTTGGAAGATTCTAGTAGTCTTTCCTGTTGAAAAGAATTTCAGACATCTCAATATAGTTGATCATTCCTACTGAACCTTTCTAAACACCTGCAAAAACCTGTAAAGGTATTCATCACTGAGCTCACTAGATGGGTGAGAAAGACCATGACACCAGTCACCTACAATGCTGAAGTACATCTACAAATCATACACCATTGTATGACTGATCCGTCTATATTTCAACAATGCTTGTCAAGATCGAGGGTTCTCCTCAGCCTCACAGGAGCACTGGTTGTCAATATCAAATGATGTCAACTATTGGTCCTGATAAGTATTTCCTGTAAACTATGGGACACATTTACAGTATTTTCAAATGATGTCAACTATTGGTCCTGATAAGTATTTCCTGTAAACTTTGGGACACATTTACAGTATTTTCTGAATACTGGTTGGTACAGAATCTGACCAGTGCTGACCACCAAGGTGAGACCCTGGAGTAAATAGTTTTGTAGTAACACTATGAAGTGGTAGAATCCTTTTCAATTTTCAAGTAGCAATTTAAAGAACATAAGGGGTACCGTTATTACTGAAATTATTCAACATCGGCAAAATTGTCATCTTTAACTGCCACAACACAAGAGGGCGCTGTACATTTAAATGTCTATTTCACACTGTCCATGTCATATTCAGGGTTGTATGATTAAGAAATACATGATACTGTCTTTTATGACAAAGTTTATGTAGATATGTACATATCATATGATTCTGTATTTTATTCATTATTATATCTATAATTAATTGTACACCACATAATTAGTATATATATCTTTGATTGTTAGGAGCATGGACTAGAATAGTTCCAAGTGAACTACATCCAAGGTCCTCCCCGAATTGTTTATTGCTATTATTCTATTGTTCTTTGAAATAAATTCATATCATGAAATTGTTACCTCAGCTTTCCGTCGGTTCACTTCTTTGACTTTACCAAGATTTTTCAGTTCTCTTGGTTTATCATATGTGCTCTTAGGAACCTGGAAAAAATTGAATAAAAATAAATTAATACTTTTGGTGGAATAGACATGCAAGGGTTTTCTCTACAACAATGTGGTACATCCTGCCATAACTTATAGAATTTTTTTGTACATAATATGGAGCTCCAAACTTTTCTGCAGACAAAACTGCAGACAAAACCATGCATTAGCCAGGTTCAACAAAAAATACTTACTGGTTGGTGCGGTTTCAGGGTAGGGATGGGTTCAGGCATGGGTACACTCCTTGGTCTGGGTCTAGTGATGTTGAAAGGTTTGGGTTCTGTGGGTGCTCTAGTCTGTTTCTTGGGTTTTACTCGGTTTGCTATCTTGTCTGCTAGATGGTGGATCACTTCACTCAACTCAGGCAGCCAACTGAAAATGAAAGAAACAGAACATTAGTAAAATCTACTAAATGCTGAGTAATGTGTTCTAAAGAATACAAACAAACAAATACCATGACCCTATGTACATGTAATGTAAAGATGATTTCGTACTGGATCCCAAAAACATAGCTGTATATATCAGATCTGCATACATTTGCATTAAGACTACAGACAGTATATTGTACTTTCAACTTTGTGATTAAAATGAATATTGACAGCTAACTATAATACAGATAGCAGAAAAATTATCACAATCTGCTTTGTCAGCTATATTTTTTTTTTAAAAGTACTACTTTATCTGATTTCATGATTGAAATGAAAATAGACAAGCAGCTAAAATATAGAAAACAGAAAAATTAAAAATCAACACACTGCACATAAATGAGGTATTCCAACACTTCAAAGAATACTTGGCCTCTCATAAAATATGACAAATATAAATCAGAAGAGATAGATTTACAAGAAACATTAAATTTACGTGTTGGATAATATTTGTCAATTTATCAGTGTATCTTTAGTATACCCAAATGGGCAATTATTTCCTGCTGTGCACAGTACAGTGACAAAAACAATTAATATCATGAGACAACACGGCAATATTATATTAATACAAAGTGACAATTACTTAATAAGATATAAATTCTATCATAACAGCATATCAGATATCAGACATAATTTATTTTTTTTCTTAGGCCAGACAAAATAGGAAATGTATTTTATGGGGATATCCACATATATACCAAGTGGTCCTAATGACTTCAACATCCACATACCGCCTCCTCATCAAAGTGTAACTGATCCTTATATCCACTTGTACACATCAGAATGAAAGTATTATTCTGTAGAAAGCACTAGCATAGTGAACATCTGTCTCCTGTGTGTCTGTCAACCCACACTCAAATAATGATACAGAAACCCATCAAACTTTACATTGGGTAACAAAACAGTATTCAACATTCTGGGTAGGCACTACGTATGTCAAATTGTGTTTTCATCATCGGACAGATGATGTTGTAGTCATCAAGCAATTTTAGCTATGTATTTGCTATCTTGTGTATATATATATAATTAATTTTTTTATACTGTAATTGTACCGTTTTTGTAAATTTTTTGTGCAATTTCTGAAAACATGCTATACTTTTAATGATCAACATTTACACACACACACACACACACACACACACACACACAGTGTTAACTCTTTAAGCAATAAAAGGTTGTTGAATTCCTTGAAAACCAAGAGTCAGCATACAAAGTTTTGAAATATATTTTGAAATAAAAGTCAATACGATATCAAGATTTAGCTATTTCAGAATCCAATATATGGCCACCAAGTATTGGATTATGAGAAACTGTTGATTTCCTTGAAAACAAGACATGAACCACAAAACTTGGTTACTTCAAATCAAAAGGACCAGTAACAAGCTTTCATATGGAAGAGTTTGGAGAAATTTTAGAACTTTAGTGTTCAAGGAAATTGGTCCTGAAAGTGCATTCTTGTGAAAGATTCAATGTTTTGTAACAAATACAACAACAAAGATGATAAATACTTACTTGAGTAATGGTGACAGGATATCTTTCTGTACATATATACTTTCATAGATTCTACACCATTCATCTTTTATCCAGGTTTTCAAATTGTGTTCATCTAAAAAGTATGCTAGAAACTGTCAAATAGAAATATTAATTTTAGTAATCTTGAATTAATTATGCTCTCATCTGTCAAGTGCAAATCTGAATTGTCAATGAATGTGGCATTTTAATGAGTATTTTACATCCTGCACAACAAATTTATTATTTATTATATGATTTCAAGAATAGTAATTCAGTAACTTGCTTGCGTTTGAATTTAGGTACTGTGAATGCATTAACTTATAATTCAGTAACTTGCTTGTGTTTGAATCTAGGTACTGTGAATGCACTAACTTACAATTCAGTAACTTGCTTGTGTTTGAATCTAGGTACTGTGAATGCATTAACTTACAAAAGTAAGTAAAGTGGAACCAAAATGTGGAAAAATTGCCATTTCACTAAAATTCTGAGCATCAAAATCTTCATATACGCAGTAATTATTATGTACATGACTAGTTGAGAATGACCATATTAAAATAAGCCATAGACATGGCTGGAATTCTAAACTATTAACATTTTGTGCAATAAGACAGCTCACAACTACAAACAGATTACAATGGCATCTGACAAAACAGGGAGATACTCACCCTATGCATTTTGTTGACATCTTGGGACTGGATAAACTTTCTATAGTGAGACATACTCAGTTCATCAAGACGAAATAATGCCAGATAACACAATACTACAAAGAATAGAAAAGTATAAATTATACAAAGAATATTACACTATAATAAATTCAGAAATTTAATGACATGGTCACCACTGAGTAGTGCCCGAGAGGCTAGACTTGAAGCTTGAAGAAACCAGAGTGTCTGAGTGCTCAAAGGAAACCTGTATTTATTTTTCAGTCGGTTCAAACTAAACAACACCTTTCATGCATCTATAGTTTGGTATAGACCTGGTTATTCAATCAAACCCAGCATGGACAGGTTTGAACTCAGACTATGGTGGTAAGACAAGGTTCTCACCAGGATAAATTACACTTATTTGCATAATAATTTACATATCAATGTGATGATTTGCATAATGATCAGCATGTGACATATCTTCACCACTGAAACATACTCTGACTTGTTTACATTTAACACATACACACATCGATATTGGGATCAGTCATTTCTCTTAATGTGAAAGTATTACAATATTGTCATTCAAAGATTACTGAAGCTCAAGGATAGTAGAACACTTTCGAAGCACAACAGAAACCAGCCAAGAATGGCAGCCTGGATGGCAAGGATGGTGTTAGCACAGAACACTGTGAGAGCACATACAAACTACATGTTTGACCATTAACAACCCAGAACAACAGGGCAAGTTGGATACATCTGTAATTTGTCACAAGTTTCCATGACTACACAATGTTTATTTACCTGTATAAAGGTTGATATCTGATCGTAGACTGTTCTTGCCATTCTGTACATAGAAACCATTGACAACTACTTTCATTATTTTGGAATGTCGTACACATCCTGAGAATACTTCTGTTAGGAAAGTTTTCTCACTTTCATCCAAAGTCTGGAAAGGGAATAACGATACAACCATATTTATTACAGATAACACATTAATGAGTAAAATAAACTTTACAGTATGATTTGTCATATTTTAAATATTAGTAGCAAAATCAAAATCGAATAATATTATACACAACCAACAAAACTATTTGGCTTGCTAAAATGTAAGAATGTTATTCAAAATAAGGTATTCATTTTAAAAAAAAAATAAGTGGAGGGTTCTCCCTCAGGGCTCGAAATTAGCGGTAGTCTCGCGTCAATTGACTACCAGTTTTTCCAAAATGACTACCAAGTTCGAAAACTGGTAGTCATCCTTGACTACCACGAAAATCATGGACGCCAACCTGCTGACAAGTTGGCGATGTAGCGTGAGCGCTGGACTCTAAAGCTACGTGTGATTAGATATGGCTGGCATGTTTGATATCGCTTACTTTGTAGTCAATAACAGTGGCTTGGTAAAATAAACAAAATACATGTAGCTTATATGTGATGTTACAAACGCCGTAACATCTACTCAAAGGCAACACTCTATTGATTTTATCACTGTTTCATTGTCTTTTCCACGTCACACAGTTGCGATCAAAATGATACAAAACTTAGGAAAATATACGGAATAAAATCATTCTCCCACCACTAATCGCGAATGTAATAGTATTTTACAACTAGTCATTCAATACTATGATACCTCAATTTAGTGGAAGGATGAAAATTTACGTCGTTTATCGAAGCCCTTAGCGGAGGAGACAAATCCTAGACATAATCAGAATGACTTCCTGTGTTTATAGATAGTAACAGATAAGATTGAGGGACGTGCCTTGGCACATACCATTTCTCTCTTGGGTTGGGTCATAGCATGTTATTTTTTAATTTAAGGGAAACTGAAATGGATGGTGACCGTGTGTATTTTTTATCGTATGACGTTTTACCTTTTACAAAGCAAATAATAATAAATAGCATAAATGCTCAGATTTGAGAGCATTTGTGTTCTAAGTTTGACAAACAACCCACACACCCGAAATGGAATGAGCCACTAATCATTACGTGTAACTCTACACTTCACACCAGTTATTGATTCAGTGAAATAAACTACAACATGGAAAGTACGTAATTTTGCTGTGTGACTAGCGATTTAGTTAGTGTTTTGAAGTTTATTTCTGTCAATCTCTCAGTCACGTCCTGTATATATGTTTGAAGCCAGTAACTGTTTGGTGTGTTTGTGGGGGGTGGGGGTGGGGGTGGGGTGGTTTGTACATGTGTGTGTAAAATGAATGTAAAATATGTGTATAATTATGTACATGTTATGCCAAAATTTGTGTTAGTTTGAGGTTTCCAAGTGGATATTGCAAAATAAGAGCTTGGTACACACAATAATCATTTATATGATATTTACTTACTATGATACTAGTATGATATTACATGTAGTATTTTAGGACAGGTCAAATGTTTGCCTAATATGAATGTCACTAATTTCATGAAAAAAATTACTTAATGTTTTGTTTATGCATAAATTATTAAATGCTGAAAAAAAGAATGACTACCAAATCTTCCCTGTTGACTACCAGTTTTAAAAAGTGGTAGTCAAAGTGACTACCAACTAAAAAAGTTAATTTCGAGCCCTGTCCCTAGATTATTATTGAGTAGTAGGTTCCATCCTATGGTTTCTTTAAAGCAAATTAAAAGAATTTACATAAAAAATGAACACTGTCATTGTTTTCTGGGGAGAGTATCGAGCTTGACGGCCACCCATTACAACATGTGTATTTTTCACTGGTCCACTCTAATTTGTAGTGATAAAGAACCTTAAAATGTTGTTCAACTGAGTGAAGAAAAGAAAACAATTTTTGTATGGTGGCAGTTTTGTCTATTACCCCCCCCCCCCACACACACACACACACACACACACACACACACTAGTGTACTGATCATCACTAGGTGAAATATTATTTTAAACGTCAATTTCTGGTCATATTTTCAATTTACATAAACAATGACAGGATGCGTATTGTTCTGGTTACATTTGTGAGTGCTGGCTGGTATGGGGAGAACTCTGTATTTTATGGAGAATAATATTTGATTATTGACCTGTTGTTGTTGTAGATACTTGCTGAGATGTCCTTCTACTCCATGGATATCAGGATTAAATGTGTCAAGTATTCCAACACAGTGTTTTAATAGCGCTTTGTGATTCATTGTAAACTCTGAAATTATAACAAATGACAAGTGTAAATTTATAATGTTACAATGTACAATGTACAATGTATGGCAGATTGAAGATTATCAATAAGTTGCCAAGTAATAAATTGATTATCAGTAATATTATTTGTCACATGACTTCTGTTTTCAAAATTATCTTGATTATTTATTTACTGTGAGTTACTGTGGAATATTCTAGTCGAACTTACAATTCCATACACTGCATATCTGATTTCTGATAAAAATCTAATTTTATTGCAATTAAGATACATCCAATGATCCATTCCATGCATATCAAAATGGATAACTTTCCTTTTCAACAATATCAAATAATTTTAAAATGAAATACTATAAATATGGCTGAGAGAATTTTTGGACCACTGAGTAATGAATTTACTTCACAACTGTCATAATTAACATTTAGACAATTTTAAGTAACTCACTGTCAAATTAGTGGTAATATTGTGTATTGCGTCATTCAAGTAGGATTAAACAGCTTCCGATACCTCAGAACAAGAATTTGTATTCTTGACTTCCTTTTGAAATTCCAAATCATTTCAAGAGCAACGGACACTTTGCCCAGAACGTTTACAAATGTGAAAATAAATTATGTGATCACGAATGGGGACAGCAATGGAAGTCGCCATGTTTGAATTTGGGTTCTCCTTCCTAGATACGGAAACATCTTCATTCTTGTACTCTATACAAACACGGAGGTGTTCGACACTGACTTAACATAAAATCTATATTAGAAAGAACCGTGTGATACTTACAAATCCACATATGTCTTCAAGATAAGTTAAATACACGGAATCGAAATAGGTACACTCCGTTCCTATGTTTACTAACAACAAACTAAGTACGCATGCTCAGCAATTTGACACATGGGGGCGCCCTTCAAAACTAACTTTCCTGACTTTCATGTTTATTCTGTGTAGCTCGCTGTACAAAAATTACGCACACAGCTGATTTCAATGACCATTGCTTCACCATTTTAATAGCCCTATTGACAAATATTTCAGATAACATTTAATTTTCCGACCTGAATAGTTTAATTTTCATCAACATTTTTTTTTCAACTGTCTCACATGACGTATTATACATCCATACGCTCAAGTTGTTCCACATTTTAAAGCACCTCCTGATAAGTCAAATATTCATTCTTTATAGCAGGAACTTACTTTAACTTACCTTTATGGGTGGTCCACATATGTAGTTCAAATTATAGCTGTACTTCATGTAGGTGCATGTAGTGTCTCCAGTCGAAAGTTTCACCATGGTATCACCACTGAGGGCGCCATTACACATTCGAATTTTGTTGATATTAATTAAACTTGGCCATCTACCCTGGCAGTCAGTTGTATTGCCAGTACTTGAACCTACCGAACAACGAAAGAACATCCAGATGCAAACTCGGTTCAAATAGTTTGTACTCAATTTTCGTATGATACGTTCAGCTTACAATGTAACATCAGCATCGCCACCACCTTCATATGATGCATGCATATGATGATATTTAACACCTAACCTATCCTGCTAGTTTCATTTTAATATTAAATATTTAGTAAATTTT